>NC_092382.1:98134558-98745808 GCF_030028105.1 Mobula birostris
GAGACTGATTCGATTGTCCAAAATCAGCCATTGGTAATCATCAACAAGATGTGGATACAGCAAGAAAACGTACTTCGCAATTTCCGTAGCATTGGGCGATGCAGTTCCAGGATTATAATCCATTGCTGGGATTCGTGTTCCCGATCCAGCCCCTGTCTTCTCTCTGCCTGCAGCCGCTGGTCTCTGATAGCGTAGACTGGCGGCTCTCTCTGAAACTGTGGTTGTGAGGGAGACATATTAATAGAAAAGGTAACCAGCAGCCACACCTCCGCGGTGACGACGACAATCTCTACGGACACTCCCTTCATTAAACTCTCCGGAATGACAGGTGCAATTAACCCTTTATGCAGGCCGTCAGAGAAGCGATACCAAAGCAGATTGCAAGTGTATACAATAATCCCACCAGTCGGCTGTCCACAGATGCGTGCCCTGTCTGTAGATGGACACAAAACTGAGAAACTTTTTGACACACAGCTGGACACTGATATACAACCAGACTGAAAAGGAAGGTACACGCAGCAAATAAAAAAGAAAACTATAATGACATACACAGTTTAAAATAATCATTGCATAGATATTTCTTAAAAATTATAGTGTCTACAGTGGCATGCAATGGTTTGGGCACCCTAGTCAAAATTTGTGACCCTGTAATAGCTCAGCGAGTAAAAGGTGACCTGATTTCCAAAAAAGCATAAAGTTAAAGATGACAGATTTCTTCAATAACTGAAGCAGGATTACTTTATATTTTTCCCATCCTTTACTGTTACAATATAACAAACATGGAAAAGGTTCTGAAGCAAAAGTTTGCGCACCCTGCATGGTCAGTACTTGGTACTCCCCCTTTGGCAAGTATCAAAACTTGTGAACGCTTTTCGTAGCCGGACAAGTGTCTTTCAATGATGTTTGGGGATTTTCGCCTACTCTTCCTTGTAAAAGGCTTCTAGTTCTGTGAGACTCTTGCGCCGTCTTGTATGCACTGTTTTTTTGAGTTTTATCTAAAGATTTTCGATGATATTGTTGTCGGCGGACTGCAAGGGGCATGGTAAAACCTTCAGCTTGCGCCTCTTGAGGTAGTCTATTGTGGATGATGAGGTGTGTTTCGGATCATTATCGTGTTGCAGAAGTCATCCTTTTTTGATCTGCAGCTTTTGAATAGACGGTGTGATGTTTGCTTCCAGAATTTGCTGGTATTTAATTGAATTAATTCCTCCCTCTACCAGTGAAATGTTGCCCGTGCTATTGCTGCATCAAAATCCCAAATCATGTTTGACTCACCCCCGTGCTTAACGGTTGCAGTGGTGTTATTTTCATGAAATTCCTCACTCCCTTTATCTCCAAACATACCTTTGCTCATTGCGACCGGTAAGTTAAATTTTAACATCATCAGTCCAAAGGACTTGTTTCCAAAATGCATCAGGCTTGTTTAGATGTGCCTTTGCAAACTTCTCACGCTGAGTTTCGTGGTGAGGACGCAGGAAAGTTTTTTTTTCTGCTGACTCTTCCATGAAGGTCACGTGTGTGCATGTGTTGCTGCACAGAAGAACAGTGCACCCCCATTCCAGAGTCCGCGAAATCTTCCTGAAGGTCTTTTGCAGTCAACTGGGGAATTTAATTTGCTTTTTTTTCGCAATCCTACGAGCAGTCTCTCAGATAGTTATCTTGTTCTACCACACCTCAACTTGACCTCCACCGTTTCTGTTAACTGCCATTTCTTAATTGCATTACGAACTGAGTAAACGGCTACATGAACATGCTTTGCTATCTTCTTTTAGCCTTCTCCTGCTTTGAGGGCATCATTTATTTTTATTTTCGGAGGGCTTGGCAGCTGCTTAGAGGAGCCCATGCCTGCTGATTGTTTGGACAATGTTTGAGGAGTCGGGTTATTTCAAAGGCTTTGAAATTTGCATTCCCTGGCCTTTCCTAACGATGACCGTGAACAAACCAGAGCCCAAACAAGATAATTAAGGTCTGAGACCTTGGTAAAAGTGTTTAAAGAGCTCAAATCTCTAGATGTACCCAAACTTCTGCATGATGCTCTTTTCCTTTATCTTCACTCGAAAATTGATCAAAGCAAAAAATACACGAACCTTGCTTCAAATGTTGAAAAGAATGATTCATCTGTATCTTTATGAATTCTGGAGATCAGTTCATCTTCGACTCACTGAACGTTTCACTGTAGCGGAAATTTTGACCGGGGTCCTCAAATATTTGCATACCAGTGTAGGTAGATTGAAAATGATATCGAGTTTGATAATTTCAAAATAATGATTTTTTAGAAAAAAAAGTTTTTACCAGCGGCCAATCGGGTCTCCCTGTGATTTAGGAGGAGGGGACAGCACAGGTATAAAAGGCAACAGCGGGTCCTTAGATTGAGAAGCAGCTTTGACTAGCGACCAGGAGGCGTTTGTGGTTGACCTGCAAGAGGAAGGCAGGGTCATATGCAGTGGCCATCGTCTGAATGGGCCGTGAAGCAGGTGATCTTCAGGCTTCTGCTCGCCGAGGCGTCAGCTCAGCATGCAAAGCAGGCAAAGAAAAGAAAAGCACTTGGTTAGGTCTTTTGTTCCTTCCCTTCTATTTATCTGATCAGATAGGATAACAGAGACGCCAGGCAGGATAGTTAAATGCTCCTCTTACGGAATGTGGGGAGGCATAGAGCACTCTAGTAACCCTGACGACGACAGCTGCGAGAGCTGCGTTCAGCTGCAGCTTCTGACAATCCGCGTTAACATAGAACATAGAACATAGAACGTAGTATAGTACAGTACAGTACAGGCCCTTCAGCACACAATGTTGTGCCGACCCTCAAACCCTGCCTCCCATATAACCCCCCACCTTAAATTCCTCCATATACCTGTCTAGTCGTCTCTTAAACTTCACTAGTGTATCTGCCTCCAACACGAACTCAGGCAGTGCATTCTACGCACCAAAAACTCTCTGAGCTAAAAACCTTCCTATAATATCGCTCTTGAACTTCCCATCCCTTACCTAAAAGCCATGTCCTCTTGTATTGAGCAGTGGTGCCCTGGGGAAGAAGCGCTGACTATCCACTCTATCCATTCCTCGTATTTCCTTGTACAGCTCTATCATGTCTCCTCTCACCCTCCTTCTCTCCAAAGAGTAAAGCCCTAGCTCCCTTAATCTCTGATCATAATGCGTACTTTCTAAACCAGCCAGCATCCTGGCAAGTCTCCTCAGTACCCTTTCCAATGCTTCCACATCCTTCCTATAGTGAGACGACCAGAACTAAACACAGTACTCCAAGTGTGGACTCACCAGAGATTTATAGACCTGCATCGTTACATCACGACTCTTAAACTCCATCCCCCGACTTATGAAAGATAACACCCCATAACCTTTCTTAACTACCCTTTCTACCTGTGAGGCAGCTTTCAGGGATCTGTGTACAGATACCCCCAGATCCCTCTGCCCCTCTACACTACCATGTATCCTGCTATTTACTTTGTACTGTGCCTTGGAGTTTGTCCTTCCAAAGTGAACCACCTCACACTTGCCGGGTTGAACTCCATCTGCCATTCAGGAGCTAGAGCTAGAACTGGACGAGCTGCAGATCATTCGAGAGGCTGAAGTGGTGATGGACAAGACATATAGAGAGGCAGTTACAATCAGGGTGCAGGACACAGGAGACTGTCTGACAGTCATGAAGGAAAAACAGCTGAAGGGGACAGGGCAGAGTTCTCTTCTCGGCATTTCGCTCAACATTTTGGATACCGTCGCGGAGTTTGTGGGGCAGGAGAATCAACTAACAGTGATCAGTCACAGTGGTCGGTCCCAGGCGCTTAGTTTGCCTCTGTGACTCAGAAGGGAAGTGTGCGTTGAACGGTGACTGTCTGTGTGTGTGGGGTTGCGGGGGGCGGAAGCGTATAAGTCACGATGTGGTGATAGGATATTCGATAGTGGTGCAGACAGGTGGTTCTGCCGCGACAACATCAGGGATATCTCGGATCTAGTCCTCACCTCTCTTAAGTGGGAGTGTGATCTGCCGAAATCGTAGCCTATTTAGTTACCAATGACATGTGTATGATGAACGATGCTGTTCTGCACTGCCAGTACGGGAGTTCAGAGCGAATTTAAAACGGAGAACCACCAGGATCTGCTGCCCATTTCACGTGCCTGTGAGGCCGGAAACAGGAAAGGCTTCCAGATTAATAGGTTTCTAAAGAGTTCCTTTTACATCCTAGTCCTCTGGAAATGGATGCTAAAATTGCATTTGTCTTCCTCACCTTTCTGCAAATTTTCCTGTATGGAATCCTTCCAAAAGGCTCTGATCCTCTGCTTATTTCTCCATTGTTAAAATAGAACAGGCATAAACAAATTATATACAGTTTATGGTATGGGGAAGGAGTTGTTTTCAAACACCTGTCCTCTGAAAATTGATTGGAACATCAATTCGGCTCCCTTACCACTAACTCAAACTGCAGATTTTCCTGTGGCTCTGCACTCTTATTTTCAATTCGAATATTCTTCCCAATTACGAAATAGTCCACGATTTTATTCCCTCTGCCAAAGAGTAAGACTGGGCACTTCCCTGCATCAAGTTCTTGCTGCCAATTCTTTGCCTGTGGTCCTGTTTGTTAATTCCTTTTGCAAGCACCATGCTTCCTAATCTCTACCTGCCCTTCCATCTACCTTCGCATGTGTCTGAAACCCTGCCACAAACCAATCAAACCCTTCATCCAAATCAATGACGTACAACGCCAATTATACGACAACTGATCAATGACTATACATGGGAAAATCCACAATAAGCGTCCGGATATAGTAACACAGGATAGACAAAGTATAACAACATATTCCATGGATAAAGCCGTTGCGAACACAGATAACATACAGAAATCATAGTTGAAAAACACTACAATATGCTGAATCAAAAGAGGAAAGTGAAAGAGGATAGAACATGAATAGGGAATATATTATCCCAATAATAATATTTACAACTAGTATCATCGCTTTCGTTGCAAAACAGCATTAAAATTAGCGCTGAGATCAAATATTTATATAAATTTCAAGAAGGCTGTAACACCAAGCACCTCTAAATATTCCGAAAGCTCCGAGCATTTGAGAAATGGACGTGTTTGTTTCAGGTGTTACCAGTGGGGCGCTGAGTGTTGTTATCCACTTTCTTTCAGGAACCTGAAGTCACAACTACGCGTAAACCTGAATTAGGAATACTGAAGCCTAACTCAAGTCCCTGTATCAAGGGGGTAACGAAAAAAAAAACGGAAACATTTAGCAAAGCCCAGCTACGCCGTTGTCAAGAAAACGCCGATAATTCTTTATTCCTGAAAGGAAAAGGAAATTCGCTCGGTTCCCATTGACTCTCCCCAATATTTAAACCATCCTGTCCTTTCATAAACAGCGGGGGCTCTGGCCACCCAGCCAGAATAGTAATGATAATGAGGTCGCAGAAAATAAATCTAGGTGGCATACTAAACTGTTACATAGAATATAAGCACCTGAAGAAATCGATTGAAATCAGTCTGCATGTCCTCTTGTTTAAAGCGGAGGTTACGAGGCTGTTGATCACAAAGGGTTTCAAAAGATACGGCGGGATTCAGGCAGAATATTGGGAAATGCCATCTGCACCCTCTCTGAAGCTTCCATGTGTTGTGTATAATGAACCGACCGGAACTGAACACAATACGCCAAGTATGGTCTACTCAGAGTGTAATAGTGTTGTAACATTACCCTCTGCCCCGACCTGGAATAGTGTCACACTAACCGCTGCACAATATCGCGTTCCAACTTGTAGCTCAACAATCCACCTATACACTATCTTTTTCAAGTCATTTACAAAAATCAGAAAGAGCAGGATTCCATAAGAGATCTCTTGGATACGCTCCATCGCCTGAAGTTCCTTACTCTCTGAGCAAGATGATTCCAAATTCAGGAAGCAAAGTTTCTATTTTTCTTATGCCTTCAAAGTTTCTGGGTGTGTCTAATAAGGGTAATCTTGACGATCAGTCCACTCAGTTCCATATCCAGGGTATCCGTCACTCTACTCTCATGAATTTGTTTTCTCACCTCCTCAAAAAATCACTCAGGGCGTTTGACATGACCCGCCCCTCATATAACTGTCCGTAATTCTATTTCTCCAAATACTCATGAAACCCTGCATTTGATCTGCTATAGGGAAATGATCCAGATCAGCGTTCAGATCTCTCGGTGGGAGAACATTTTAGAGTTAGTGACCACAACTCCATCTCCTTTACCATAGCGGTGGAGAGCGATAGGAGCAGACAATTTTGGAAATTACCGAACTGAAGTACGGGAAATGTGATGCTATCAGGCAGGACTTTGGAGCAGATGTTCTCAGGGAGCTGCACGGCAGAAGTGTGGCAAAGTTCAGGGAACACTTAGACGGGGTTCTAGATAGGTGTGTTCCATTCAGGTAGGGAAAACGTTGGTACTGTATACAACCATGTAAAACCATGGTGTATAAAATCTGTAGAAAATCTAGTTAAGAAGAAAGGAAAAGCTTACGAAAGGTTCAGGAAAATAAGTACTGTTAGAGTTATAGAAAATTACAAGGTTGCTAGGATGGAGGTTAAGAACAGAATTAGGAAGGCCAGAAGGGGCTATGAGAAGAGCCTGGTGAACAGGATTAAGGAAAACCCCGAGTCCTGTGAAGAGCAAGAGAATGAGCCGCGAGAGAATAGGACCAATAAAGTCTGACAGTGGAAAAGTGTGTATGGAGTCGGAGGAGGTACTAAGCACATGCTTTGTTTCAGTGTTCAACAGGGAAAAATGTCTTAGCCATGTTTGGGACGACTTACAGTGGACTGAAACGCTTGACCATATAGACATTAATAAAGAGGATGTGCTGGAGCTTTTGAAAAACATTAAGTTAGAAAATTCACCGAGAACCGATGAGATATACACCAGCTTGATGGCCTCATATTTCTCCTTCCTCCAAGCAAACGTTTCCCTAAATTGTCTATTCTTATCTATCTCCAATGTTGTGGTGAAGGAGATAGCATTGTGATCACTGTCTCAAATATGCTCTCCCACTGAGAAAAGTGCCACCTGACTAGGTTCATTTCCCAATACCAGATCATGTACAACCTCTGCTTTGTACGCTTATCTACATATTGTGTCAGGAAACCTTTCTGAACACACCTAACCAACTCCATCCCATCTGAACCCGTTACTCCAGGAAGATGCAAAACAATATTTGGCAAGTTAAAATCTCCCACCAAAACAACCCTGTTATTATTTCACCTTTGCCGAATCTGTTTCGGTATCGGCACCCAAATGTCCCTGTTGCCATTGGCTGCTCTGCAAAAGGACACAGTAGAGTCATTGACCCCTTCCTATTCCTAACTTTCTCTCACAGAGACTCCGTTGACAATCCTTCCATGTCTTTCTCCTTTCCTACAGCCGTGGCTCTCTCCTTGATCAACAGGCCTCCACCTCTTTTTCCTCCCTCCCTGTCCTTTCTGAATCAGCTAAAGCCTGGCACTTGAAGTAGCCATTCCGGCCCTTGAACCATCAAAGTCTCTGTAATGTCCAGAACATCATAGCTCCATTCACCAAGTCTGTCAGTTTAGCAAATACTGTATGAGGACTCTCAAGTCCCTCAGCTGCTCCGACATCTGTACTTTTTTCCTGGTCTATAACATAGTCTACATCTTTATTAGTTCTACCAAAATGCATGACCATTCAGTTCCCGGAACTCGATTAAATTGACTTTATTTCTCACATCGTCCACATACATGAGGACAAAAAATCTGCACGACTCCGTCTAAATGTGAAATTTGTAATCATAGTCATTTATAATAATTTTGTAACTTAGAATGCACTGAAATCAGCGTGAGCTTGTCAGTCTGAGGGCCTGGGGGAAGAAGTTGTCCCGGAGCCCATTGGTCTTGGCTTTTCTGCCGCCGGACAGCTGGAATAGATTGTGAGTTGTGGTGCCTTGGGTTCCATTGATGCTGCGGGCCCTTTTAACGCAACGGTCTTCGTAAATGTCTGGTATAATGGGAAGTTCACAAGTACAACTGTTCTCGGCTGTCCGCATCACTCTCTGCAGAGTATTCCATCTGCCAGTTCTTTCCCCATTCTCCTAGTCTCTCTTCGTCCTTCTGTAGTCTCTCCACATTCTGAGAACTACCTGCCTCTTCACCGATCTCCGTATCGTCTGCAAACTCTGCAACAAGGCCATTAATTCCGTCACCCAAATCAAAGACATAAAACGTAAAAATAATCAGTGCCAGCACAGACACCTGTGGAATACTACTCGTCACCAGCAGCCAAACAGGAAAGGCTCATATTTATTTCTTCTCTTTGTCACCTCCTGACAATCAGACACTGCTTTATCCATTGTCTCCATTGCAGACCCTGATTGGATTCCTGTCTCTTCTCTCGTTTGGCGACATTTACTTTATTTCCCTTCACCTCCCAAAATTGGCTTCGCTTGCCAACAATTGCGAAGGAACTCCAATTATTGCAGTCATAGTCATACAGCACAGTTGCAGCCCGTCGGATCAACCAATCAATGGCGAGGTCATACCGCTGTGATTCCCATCCCTCCAGGTACCTCCCCATTTGTTTCCTAAATGATACTATCGTCTCTTCCTCAACCACTCTCACTGGTATATTTACACTTACTCTGAACTCCATCTACGTTAAATATTTGCCCTTCCCTTCTCTCCTGAAACTCTCTCTCCTATCTCTCGATCATATTGTACCTGATTTTGCCTCTTGCTGTTTCAGCTCGTTCCCAGAACACAGTCTTCGCGAGAAATCTTCCAGTAATCTGCCCTCCCCCATCACCTGAACGCATGTCCACAAGATTTAGACTCCCCCATCCAGGGTCTCAAAAGACTCTTATCATCCACCTCGTCTACGTCTGTTGACATTTAAAATTAAGTTCTGCAACTCCGTCCCTCATTCTATTAAGTTCCAAGTACAAAAGACCCAACATGGCCAACCAGTCTCCATACCCCAAATCCTCTCGAGCTGGGTACATGCCCGTAAATCTTTCCTACCCTTATTCCTGACCAACGGCACTTTTGTATGGTGACCAAATACAGTACTCAGTTTTACGACTGAGCCCTGATCAACGACTTACAGAACTGGAACATATCTCAAAACGACTCTCCTGAAAGCCCTGTGTGAGCAAATTTTTCGGACTGTACGCTACTTTTCTATTGCTGACATGTAATAGCTTTCTGAATAGTTATCGAGAACCTCTGCTTGGAGTCCGAGTCCAAGGACACTCAAAGCTGCTGCGCAGCTTGACTCTGTGGTGAAGAAGGTAGAAATTTGAACTACCACCTGTCAGTTTTCTATCTAGCCCCGAAGCAATCATTTTTGTTTGTGGAATGAGAGTATCCTTCCATTTTCTTCACAGGCACATGTCTGTCTCAGCTTCCGCAGGCAGCTGTGCAGACTAAGCTGTTGGGTAGATTCAAGGCAGAGATTGATAATTTCTTGGTAGATCAGGGGAATAAGAGATACGGGGCAAGGCAGAAGATTTTGACTGTGAGGAAAATTGGATCAGACATGATAAAATTGCAGAACAGAACGATCGGTAAAAGTGGCCTTATTCCACTCCAACATCTCATGGTCTGATGGTCCGAATGTCAGGATTCTTCGCAGGGACAGAGATTTTGGTGGGGCCCACATCCAAATTCTCGCGCTATTTGATCCTGGGTGGGTGGTTTTGAAATTCAAAGACGCGTTATCCTTCATTGAGGAGAGGTGGACACAGCTGGACTATTTTCCCCAGAGCGGCGGACCGCAGAAGCAAAATTCGGTCGTTGCTCCATCGCATCTGCAAAAGAAAATCGCATAGATGCTGCCTGACCAGCTGCGTTTCTCCAAGATTTTGTGTGTGTTGATTTAGCTTTCCACCATCAGTAGAGCTGTTGTGTTCATGATTTGCTGCTGCATTACAAAGTGTCCTCGGGGCAAGCCTACCTTGAAGAAATCTAACACCTCATTTCAACAGGAGTTCAGTGAGAGCCTCTCTGACTGCACCCGATCTGTACTATCAGATTCCTTCCTCTCCCACCCTTTTCCTTTCCCAATCATCTGGCTTCACCTTTCACCTTCTAACTATCTTTCTTATCACCCTTACTCCCACTTTTAATTCTGGTGTCTTTCCCCATTCTTCCCAGTCCTGTTGATAGGTCCTGGTGCACAACATTGACTGTTCATTCTTTTCCATAGATGTTGAGTTCCTCCAGCAATTTGAAAGAAGAAATGCACTTTCTATTTTTATTCTTCAAACGAAAATGGAATCTACCGGCCATTCTGCTTGGCTGATTTACGATCCCTCCCAACCCCATTCCCCTACCTTCTACTGTAACCTTTGATGGTCGTAATAATTATAAACATTTCAAACTCCGCCTTAAAGATGCCCAACAACTCCACCTATCGTCTCTTCTGTTCAGATGACTTACCGTTATACTCCAGCTGGAGAACCTCCGTCTACCCTTTCGTCCATTGCCAACTCCTCACTTTCCCTCTTCTTTATTCCCTTCCCTCTTCCACCTATCTCCTCAGAGGGTTTTAATTCACCCCCATCGGCCCACTCCCGTCACCTTATTTGCCTTACCACCAGTCAGATTGTAATCCATCCTCTCATCCCGCTGAACCCACACGGCCCCTTGCCGTTCCCAATCCCTATGAAGGATCTCGCTCCGAATTGTCAATTGTTCATTCCCTGCTTTACAATCCAAACGTGGGAGATTGCAGACACAGGAATAGACGCTTCGCCCAAAATTATCGTGCTGAAGGAGTTAAATTAGTAACCAAGTGGCTAACTGATCTTTTCAGCTTACATAATGAGCGTATATTATCCATTTATTTTCCTCATGTTCACAAGCCCATCTGAGCTTGTCTAAAAAGTCACTAATCATTGCACCTCTGCCACCACACCAGGAAGAGCATCCCAATCACCCACTATTCTCTGCGTGAATGTCTTGCCCATTGTAGGTCATTTGAATTTTCCACCTTCTTAACTTTAATTTCTCCGGCACTTTGTGTATGTCTCGAAATATATATATATATTTTTTTGTTGTTGTTAAGATCATTAATCAGCCTCTCTGTATTCATTCGAGACTATTGTGTATGTACACAAACCCCGGAACAACTCCTTGTTAAACACTGCTTGTGGTTTGTTCTTTCTGCGATATTTATTTTTTTCTAATGCGATACACGGGTTACCACATTGAAATGTCTGAATTGTTCTTTGTCACCTTCTAAGCGGCATACCTATCGCCGTTCTTTCTGTTTTTTTTTTTTTTGTCTATGAGTGTGTCAGACAGCGGAGTTACTGAATTACCTGTGCACGAATGGGTGTTTCCGTTCAAGCCGATCAAGCTGAAGTTTTTTCTTACACTTCAGCCGGTCCAGTCTTGGTGTTCTCTCCCGTGTCTCTATATGAATAAAAATACCTCCATTTCCTGAATTCCCTATCGTATCGAAGCAACGAGGAGACCGAACTGATGTGTTAGGTTGACAAAGTTGTTAGTTCTGGACCGAATTTTCCAACCCAACCAACCTTCCTCAACATCCGCAACTCCATCACGTTGTGGGTCCTCTGCTAGCGTATGTATGTGTTGTCTGCATTTTCATCCAAGAAAAACGCCAGAACTTCTCCAACACATGTCAAGTGTGTTTTACCTCTACCACAACCCTCTGTCCACAGTCTCTGAACCAAGTTAGAATGGATGCTGTGACCTGAAGCTTCGTGTTCTGGATCAACCTACACGGTAAGGGTCCATCTCAAAAGTCTGACTTACAATTCTTCCCCATCGTCGGGACTCAGTTGGCACAATGCCTCAGCGACCCCATTCATGGGACAATTAACAGTGATCAATTAACCGAACTCAATGTTTGGTCTGTGTGAGGAAACGGGAGCACCCCGAGGAAAAACACGCGGTCACGCTTTACAGGCAGCGGCCGGAACTGAGCACTCGATGAATAATCAAACGGAAAAAGGAACGGGCTAATGTCCGAGGGACTGAGTGAAGGAGCGCATCGGCGTTTCAGAGAGCTCCAGTCACTATCTCACGTGGAACACTGCAGTGCAGGACAGAATTCCTGAAGGCTCAGCGGGAAAAAGCTCTGATGTATCCTATCAATTGAAGGAGCTTCTGCTGGAGCCATACTTCTGGGAGCATCTCACATTTCGTGCTGAATCTCAATAAATAAATAGACATCCGGTGTCTTTTCCTCAGCAATCACCTTCCCCACATACCCAATATACTCAGTCAAATCCGACAGTTCGGACCACCACTGCACAAAGTGGCCAAGATTTCGTTTTTATTTTCCAGAAGGGATTGCGATAGCAATTGCTGCTTGAGACGTACGAAAGACGATTGGACGAGTGGTTTTACGAGTGCTAGTTACTGAATTAGCCTTGAGGTGAGAGACAGATTCCAAAGAACTCAGGATCAAGTGCAGATTTGCAAACTATCTGCGGTAACTAGTCTTCCCGAACCAGGTCAACGGTTGCGGATCTTGGAAGCAAAATCTCTCGCCATCGGAAAGGTATGAAGCTGCATCGGTCGAACCTGATGATGTTCGTTAATGGAAAGATGGAGGGCGGGGTCTAATCTGGGCTGCCAACAGGCCCAATGGAACTGCACATGGCACTGAAGATACGGGGTATGTTGTGGAGGTAGGGGTGAAGCGTCACCAAGGATTAATGCGGTCCTGAAAACGCCGAGTGAACTTTGCCATGCGAATTAAGGGCGATTTCACCGTCTCCTTCAGCTGAACCCTGAACCTGGCCTGGATCACGGCGTAAAGGGCCGTGTTGGTGCAGCAGCTCAGCAGTTGCACCATGTAGCCCAGTTCCCGCAGAGAATTCGGGGGTATCACGTGTAAGTAATAAATCAAGCTATCCCATACGGAATACACCGTCAGCAGCACCCACAGCAGGATGAAATTCCCCGACATCGCAAGCAGTAACAGGAGGGATTGCCTGCGGTTCTTCATTTCCGGGTCGGCGGGCGTCTCGCCATCGCGCGAACCACGGAGTCTCCTCCGGGCTCTGCTCGCTACTAAGACGTGCCTGATGGTTAAGCTGTTGAGCAGGGGAATGAAGACAAAGGGCAATGTAGGGGTGAGGAGGAAATGAATCAGTTCAAATGTTTCCTCCTGAGATAGGGAAAAGAAACCATGTCCACTCAGACAGAGCAAGGACGTAATTGACATCGAATATGTCCCTTCGAGCATAAAGTACCAGAATATGTTTTTTACGCAGCTCAGCACAGTCACGGTCCAGAGAACCAGAGCAGCCGCCCTGCCGGTGCAGTATTTTCGCTTCAGCTTCTGAAAACAAATGGCGACAAACCGATCAAAGGTGAAAGTGACGGTGAACCAGACAGAACAGTCCGTGGCGGCGTAGAACAGGGCGGCGTGGATATTACACACGGGAACGCGATTCGACCAAAAGAAAACCTCCAATGGGATGTAAGTCCGCGGGATTTTGCTCAATACCAGATCGAAGAGAACGACGAGCTGATCTGCTGCTACCATGGCAACCAGGTACCTTGTGACGCCTTTGGAGAGACCGCACTTTCCCCGAGACAGGATGACGATTGTCACTAGGTTCACTGTGCGGAGAGAAATAAAAAACAGGAACACACATTTGGATGGAAACATTCTCTGAAAATAATATTTAAATCGATAGCACTTCCGAGAGCAGAGATGGGTTGCAATTTATGAATCCACTGAGGAGAATATCGGGAGCTATTATTAAATTGGAAGACATCCCCTTGGAACAGAGATGGGGAAAAATTTCTCAACCCAGAAGCTGGTGAATGTTTGGAGTTCATCGCGACAGACAGCTATGGGGGCCAGTTAATTAGAACCATTTGCAGAGGGGAGGATGGGCTACTGATTCATCGGGGAGCCGATGACGGCGGAACAGGGCGCCAGAATGTGGTTGCGAGGGATGATAAATCAGATATATTGGAATGGGGGAGAAGGCTTGGTGCTCGAATGACCGAATTCAGCTCCCAAGCCTTCTGGACTAATCAGTGATATCAGCTGATGTCTGGAATGTAGTCTGAACTATGGCATCAGAAGAAGGAGTTACAGATGGGAGGTGTTAAGAGAATAATGAACTGATTAATGTACCAGGGATCACCGTGACAGAAATTCAACTCCCCCCACTTGTTTACACGGGAGAAAATGAGAAAATAAGAACATTAGTAATAGGAGCAGGAATAGTGCATCTATTCGGACTGGCATGATCCGGCAGTGAAGCTGATCATGGCTGATCTGACCATGGATTCATCGCCGCTGAACTAACTATTCCTCATAACGCTTAATTCGTCTCCTATGCATAAGCTATGGCAGCCAGTCTAAAGTATTGTTATTGATGTAACCTCCCCTACTTCACTGAGCAGAGAATTCCACAGATTCACCGGTATCTGACAGAAGAAGTTCCTCCTCATCATGCTCCTAAATTTACTCCCCAGAATCCTCATGCTATGTCCCGTAGCTCTAGACTCACCTTCCGGTGGAAACAACTTTCCTGCCACCATCATATCAATCCCTTCCAGACTTTTATATGTTTCCGGAAGATTTCCTCTCATCCTTCTGTGTTCCAGCCAGTATGATCCCAGTCGACTCTGTTTCCCCTCATAGTTGAATCAACTCATCTCCGCCTACACAGCCGGTTTTCCTTCCTCAAGTCGGGAGACCAGAGCTGCACAGTATTCCAGATGCCGTCTCAGCAGTACCTTCAGCAGTAGCAGCATAACGGCCGTGCTCTTAAATTCAATCCCTCTGGCAACAAAGGCCAACCTCCCATCTGCCTCCTTGATAGCCTGCTGCACCTGTAAACCAACCATTTGTGAATCAATCACAAGCACTCCAAAGTCCCTCTGCAATCGGTTACCACTTAAATAATATTCGGTTCTTCTATCTGCCCTCCCGAAGTGGATGACCTCGCATTTCCGAGCTTTACACTGCATCTGCCAGGCGCTGGTCTGTGCACTGAACACATTAATATCCCTCTGCATGCTGTCAGTTTCCTCTGCACTCTTTGAGTCGGCGATAAATCAAGGCAGTGATGATTCCCATGTGACCCCAGTTTTTTTAACCCTTAAGTCATAGGAGCTACTTCTTTATTACTTTAATTCCGTTAATCCTATATTCTGCCATCATATTTGACCTACTGAAATGAACGACCTTACACTTATCTGTGTTGAACTCCATCTTCCTCTCCTTAGCGTAGTTTTGCACCCTATCAATATCCCGCTGTAAACTCTGACACCCCTTCACACGATCCAGAACACCTCCAACCTTTGTATCATCAGCAAATTCACTAACCCATCGCTCCACTTCCTCATCCACGTCATTTATGAAAATCACGAAGAGTAGGGGTGCCAGAACAGATCCCCGAGGCAAACCACTGGTCACCGACCGCAATGCAGAACATGACCGTCTGCAACAACACTTTGCCCTCAATGGGCAAGCCATTTCTGGATCCACACAGCAACGTCCCCTTGGATCACATGCCTCCTTGCTTTCACAATAAGCCTCGCATTATCAAATACACTCAGCCGATGTTTGCTGAAGCGACACCGGTTGGAAAGACCGGCCTTGCAATTAACGAGTCGTTAGAGGACAGGTATGAAAGAGGGGCTGACTTATATTTTTCAACGTTAATCATGAGGACGAGACCGGACACTTACGAAGAAGTGCTACAATTGCGAGTACCGGGTAGTAAACCACTTGGAATGTCACAAGCGCAAGTTCGATTCGAGAGTCCAACGTCAGCCGTTCGTAATTTTGAAGAAGATATTGATACGCCCAGAACATATTCTTCGCGATTCCCGTAGCACTGGGCATAGCATTTCGGAGATTATAATCCATTCCTGCGATCGTCTAGATTCCTGTTCGCGACCCAGCCTCTGTCTTCTCTCTGTCAGCACCCGCTGGTCTCTGATAGCGTAGACTGCCTGTTCTCACTGACACTGTCGTTATGAGGGCGACATTTTAAGAGAACAGGCAACCAGCAGCCACACCTCCGCGGTGACGTCGACGATCCCCACAGACACTCCCTTCATTAGGTTCTACGGAATGACAGGTGCGATTAAACCTTTACTTGCAGGCCGTCAAAGAAGCGATACAAAGGGAGAGTGGAGTTGTAAATAATAATTCCAGCAGTCGGCTATCCACGGATGCGTGCCGTGTCTGTAAAAGGACACAAAATCGAGACATTTACTGACACAGAGCAAAACACTGATATACAACCAGTCTGGAAATAAAGGTACACGCTGCAAACAAAAATTAATACACAAACTCTAACAATAATAGAAACAGATTACAAATAATTATTGCATTGTTAGTTCTTAAAATATAGTTGCAGATGTAGATTGAAAATGATATCGAATTAGATAATTCCAAAATAATGATTTTTAGAAACAGAGTTTTTACCAGCGGCCAATCGGGTCTTCGAGTTATTTGGGAAGAGATGACTTCAGTCAGCACAGGTATAAAAGTCGACGAAAACACGAGGAATTCTGCAGATGCTGGAAATTCAACCAACACGCATCGAAGTTGCTGGTGAACGCAGCAGACCAGGCAGCATCTCTAGGAAGAGCAACAGTCGACGTTTCGGACCGATGCAGTCTGGCCTGCGGAGTTCACCAGCAACTTTGATGTGTGTTGCTTATAAAAGTCGACAGCGGGTCCTTACACTCAAAAGTTGCTTTGACCAACAGGTAGGCGGCGTTTGCGGTTGATCTGCAAGAGAAAGGCAGGGACAAATGTCGCCGTCGTATGAATGGACCGTCAAGCTGCTGCTCGCCGATGCGTCAGCTCAGGAAGGCTTCAGGAAAAGTAGGCAAAGAAGAGAAAATCACTTTGCTAAGACTTTTTTTCTTTCCTTTCCTTCTTTCCATCTCATCAGATAGGAATATCAGCTGCCAAGCCGGATATTTAAATGCTCCTCTTGCGGAATCTGGGATGGCATAGAGAATTCTAGTAACCTAGTGGACGGCGAGAGCTGCGAGAGCTGCGTTCAGCTGCAGCTTCTGACAATCCGCTTTGAAGAGCTGGAGATGGAACTGGACGAGCTCCAGAACAATCGGGAGGCTGAAGTTGTGATGGGCAGGACACATAGAGAGGGAGTTATACTCTGGGCGACGGCACAGGGCACAGGAGACTGTGGCCATCTCCTTCAACATTTCGGATATTGTCACGGAGTTTAGCGAGCGAGAGAATCGTCTGACAGTGTTCAGTCTCAGTGTTCGTCTGTCCTGCACTTAGTTTGCCTCTGTGATTCAGAGGGGAAGTGGGCGTTGAGCGGTGTCTGTGTGTGGGGGGTCAGGGTGGGGTTTGGGTGGGGCGGCAGCGTAAAGGTCATGATGTGGTGCTAGGATACTCGATAGTGGTACGGACAGGTGCTCTGTCGGCGACAACATCAGCGATATATCGGATCCACTCCTCAGCGTTCTTAACTGGGTGTGTGAGCAGCTAGAAATCGTGACCAATTGAGTATTCAATGACATGGGTACGATGAGCGACGAAGTATTGTACGGCCAGTTCCGGGAGCTAAGAGCTAAGTAAAAAGGCAGGACCCGTCTGGATCTACTGCCCGTGCTCCGGTGCTCCGCGCTTGTGAGGCCGGAAGCAGGAAGACTATACAGATTAATAAGTTATTGAAGATTTGCTTTTATATCGCATTTTTCTGGAAATGGATGATAACTGTGCATTTGACTTCCCCACCGTTGTGTAAATTTTCCTGCAGGAAATCTACCCAAACGGCTCTGCACCTCTGCTTGTTTCAATATTCTCTCCAGTGTTAAAACAGTCCAGGCCAATACAGAGTTTGTACAGTTTATTACATGGCGTAGGAGTTGTTTTTATATACCAGTCCTCTGAAAATGGATTGGAACATGCATTTGGCTCCGTCACTACTGACTCAATCTGTAGATTTTCCTGTGTCCCTGCAACACTGATTTTTTTTCAATTCAAGTGTTCCTCCCATTTACGAAATAGTCCAGGCCTTTATTACCTCTGCCAAAGTGTAAGACTGGGCACTTTCCTACATTATATTGCTTCATAGTTATTTGCCTCTTCTCCAGTCCGTCTAGTGCCTTCTGCCATGCTTCCTTAACCCTACCTACCCTTCCATCTACCCTCGCATGGCTCTCAAACCCTGCCGCAAATCAATCAAATTCTTCATTCAAATCATTGACGAACAACGGGAAAAGAAGCGGTACCAACACCGATTGCTGCGAAACTCCACCGCTAACCGCCGTCCAATCAGTAAAGGGCCGACGCAGTGATTGGCTGAGTCTGGACATGAGGTTTCACCAGCTGCTGAGAAACAGGAAAGACAGAACAACTTACAATAAATACAAGAGTCATATTGGAACAAATTATATGACTACTGAGCGGTAGTTACAGATGGGTTAATCCGTAATAACCGCCCGGATTTAGTAACACAGGATAGATAAAGAACAGCAACTTATTCTATAGATAAAGCCATTGCAGGCATACAAAACCTACATAACTCAATGCTGGACAAACACTGAAATCTGCTGAATTAACCCGTGCATACTGTTCATATTGTATGCCTTCACAGTATTGTCTGGGTTAGGTTTGATCCGCCGCAAGAATCCCCTCATAGCAAGTGTCTATAACAAATTTTGAAGCAAAAAAATCTTCTTTGAATGCATAAATAGCCTATGTGCCATTAATAAATGGGTGATTCATTCTTAATGAATGTTTCGGAGAGCAGGGAAAGTGTATTTTTTTAGAGAAGAACGATTCGTTTATGGAGAATAAAACATCTACTAGCATACAATATCATGTCCTATTTTACCTAAGACATGAAAACATAAAAGCCATAATGATTTCAATATATTTATTGAAGTTGAAAACGGCAAGAGCATTCTGTAACTGTAGGGTTTATTTTATAAACATTTACAACAATTGCAACTATCAAACACTGTCCTCACTGCTATATCATATAATATCCTCATAACGACTGGGTAGTTATAACTATTAACTGTTAATCCAACATTAGCTAACCTTTAACCAACAAACATGGCATGTACAATTTCACCGTTTTAAGATTCCCTGAAACCGCAATTTCCCTTGATTTGACCCAGACCACTGGATCTAAAATCCATTACAATTGCTACGGTTAAAATTTGACCCGGATTAGACTCAATGTACAGAATTTTGTAGCACCGGTACAAAAGTATATATTTCTTTTCAATATTTTCATTTTGGCGCACTTTTGGTCACTATACATAAAGTCATCAAACTTCGGCTAAAAATTTAATGTGTTTTTACTACTGTCAAATATCAAACCGGGTTCAATTTGACCAGAACAGTAAGTATGGGTTAAAAGAGGAATGTAAAAGAGGATGGAACATGAATAGGATAAATATTGTTCTATTAATAATATTTATAACAGGTATTATTTCAATCGCGGCAAAACTGCATTCAACTTAGCCCTGTAGATAAAATGCTTAGGTAATTTTCAAGAACGCTGCAACAGTAATCACCTGTAAATGTTCCGAAAGCTCCGAGCAACCGAGAAATGGCCGTGTTTGGTTCAGGATTTATCAGAGGTGCGGTGAGTGCTGTTATCTGCTCTCGTTCAAGAACCTGATGTTTCCGATGTCACAACTGCTCCTAATCCTGAATTAGGAATCCTGTACCCTGATTCAAGTCCCTGGTTGTAGAGAGAAAAAAATCAGCAAAGTCCTGCTGCGCCCTTGTCAATAAGGCACACTTATTTCTTCACATAGAACATAGAACATAGAATAGTACAGCCCAGCCGAATATCAAACCATGCCTCAATATAACCCCCCACCGAATTGAAATTCCTCCATATACCTGTCTAGTAGTCTATTAAACTTCACTAATGTATCTGCCTCCACCACTGACTCAGGCTGTGCATTCCACGCACCAACCAGTCTCTGAGTAAAAAACCTTCCTCTAATAACCCCCTTGAACTTCCCACCCCTTACCTTAAAGCCATGTCCGCTTGTACTGAGCAGTGGTGCCCTGGGGAAGAGGCGCTGGCTATCCACTCTATCTATTCCTCTTATTATCTTGTACACCTCTATCACGTCTCCTCTCATCCCCCTTCTCTCCAAAGAGTAAAGCCCTAGCTCCCTTAATCTCTGAACATAATGCATACTCTCTAAACCAGGCAGCATCCTGGTAAATCTCCCCTGTACCTTTTCCAATGCTTCCACATCTTCCCAATAGTGAGGCGATCAGAACTGGACACAGTACTCCAAGTGTGGCCTAACCAGGGTTTTAGAGAGCTGCATCATTTAGTTCCTGAGAAGGACACGTACATTCGCGAGGTGCCCATTGACTCTCCCCAATATTTATAACTTCTTGTCCTTCCATAACCAGCGGCTAATAATTGATTCGGCCGTTTATCATGTCGCAGACACTTTCTCTGGGTAATTGGCAATCGGTTCATTGGTGTGGAGGCAGAGTGTAACTGTATGCTGTTTTTTTTTTCTCTCTCTCTCTGTTCTGCAGGCCAGAAGGCCAGGATTGTACGTTTTTTTAAAGATATTGAGTTCGCAGAAAATAAATCTAGATTGCATACTACACTGTTACATAGAAAATAACCAGGTGATGAAACAGATTGAAACCAGTCTGCTTGTCCTGATGTTTTAAGCGGAGGTTGCAAGGTTGTTCATGAGAAAGGGTTATAAACATTTCGGGTAGAAGGAAGAGAATGGGGTTCAGAAAGGATAATAGATCAGTCATGATGCCAGGAAAAACTTCCAGTGTCCGTTATTTCAATCTGGAAAGCGTCTTATTAACGAGAGAGCTCAGACGAGAGTTGTCTTCTTACTCTTAACGATTAAGCGCCAATGTGTGCACGGTGTTTCATCAATTCTGTCATAGGTATTTTCCGATAAGAATTTATTGAGTATCCAAGCAAGAAAATGCATCCCGTGGCATATAGAAACGTATATGTAGTGATTCCACCCCATTTGGTTTTGCTGCTGTGTAATTCGCAACCCTGTTACAAATTAGTGCCATGAAATAACAGACAGAATACGACTCAAGGGATTATATTTATGAATCTTAACTGAACTAAGGGGTTAGTGAGGAGGAACAAAACGAAGAAAGCCCATTCTAATTAAAGAGTCAAATACGCACAAGTTGGAGTTAATTTTGAATTTCTTTGCTAGTCGTTTGCTGGTCACTCGGTCAAGGTGAAGCACACACCACCTTCAGAACATCGCTCGCCATCCATCTCGAACAAACGAGTCTCCCACCCGATTAAATCCTCCGATCTGTTCTCACGGCGTCTTCTTTCCTAACCTCCCGCCGAACCAAAAGTAAAGCAAGACCAACCTTAGAGTCTCTCGCCAGAAAATCTCCCCCTAAATCTACCATTCCAATTCGATAGCACGCATTCGTTATCTTCAACTGTATCCCAAACAGTTTGCCAGCAGAACAGACTGCTCTTACCGAACTGCTAAATGAAATACATAGAACATGTATGAGGCAGGGAATTAGAGCACTTTGATCATCATTGTTCTTTGAAGTTTGAACTTAGAGCAGATTCCTACACAAAATGCCGCCGAAACTCATCAGGTCAGACAGCATCTCTTGTCATGAATAAGCGCTCGACGTCGCGGGCCGACAGCATTCATTCGGACTTGACAGCAGCAATGTACGTTTACGGTCTACATAGTTTTGATCAGTTCCCTGCACGTCACCGATATTTGCAACTGATCAACGGGGCGCCGAGCCGAAGCAAAAACTGATTAAAAAAATAGTTCTGTAGCTCTCATCGACTTTACATCACAGAAACATAAGACTATGAAATATAGGAACAGAATTAGGCCATTTGTCCCAACGTGTCTGCTCAATCATGGCTGATATTTTGCTTCCCTTCCTCACCCCCAATCCCCGGCGTTCTTCCCGAAACGTTCATTGCTGCGTCCAATGAACAACCAATAAATCTCTGTCTTAAATAGACCCAAGGATACGGCCTCCACAGTTGAATGTGGGAACAAATTCACCATCATCTGGCGAAAGATAGCTCTCTGCTTCTCTGTTTTAAATTGACGCCTCTGTGTTCTGAGGCTGCACCCTCTTGTCTCAGACACCCCAGCCTTGGGAAACATCCTTTCCACACCCATCTGGCTTGGCTGTTGAATATCCGAAAGGTTGAAATGAGATCCCACCTCATTCTTCTGACGTTGCTGAGAGTACAGAGTTTTCTATAGGTCCCCTGGGAGCAGCAGAGATACCGAGGAGCAGATTGGGAGCAACACACAGAAAATTTGCTGGTGAACGCAGCAGGCCAGGCAGCTTCTCTAGGAAGAGGTACAAACGTCGTTTCGGGTCGAGACCCTTCGTCAGAACTTCTTCGTCAGCAGATTGGGAGGCATTTTTTGGAAAGGTGGGAAAATAACAGGGTTGTTATCATGGGTGAATTAACCTCCTTAATATTGATTGGCACCTGATTAGCTCCAATGATTTAGACGGGACAGAGTTTGTTAAGTGTGTCCAGGACGGATTCCTGTCACAAAATATGTACAGGACGAACAGGCGGAATGCGATACTAAATCTCGTAACAGGTAACGAACTGCGTCTGGTCACAGGTCTCTCAGTGGGTGAGTTGCTGGTGGTCTGTGAGCACCGCTCCCTGGCATGTAATATTATCATGAATAAGGATAGAATCAGAGAGGACAGGAATAAATAATTGGGGGAGGGAAAATGATGAGGATTTAAGGCCAGAACCTGCGGTGTGAATTGGAGTGATGTTTTCGCAGGGAAATATACTGTGGACATGTGGCCGATGTTTAGGGATCTCTTGCTGGATGAGAAGACCTTGGCGAGTAGGGTAAGGGAAAACACCAAGGCATTCTTCAATTAGGTGAATAACAAAATGATGTCAGGAGTGAAGATTGGATCATTTAGAGATACAGGTGTGAAGATTTGCCTGGAGGCTGTGGAAGTAAGCGAGGTCCTCAATGAATTCTTCTCTCCGGTATTCACCAATGAGAGGGAACCTGATGAAGCTGGGGACAATATGAGTGAGGATTATGTTCTGGAGCACGTAGGTATTAAGGGAGAAGAAGTGCTGGAGCTGTTAAAATACATTAGGACGGATAAATTCCGGGGCCATGACGGAATATTACCCAGGCTTCTCCAGGAGACGAGGGAAGAGATTGCTGAGCCTTTGGCTGGGATATTCATGTCCTTGTTGTCCAAGGGAATGGTACCGGAGGATTGGAGGGAGGCGAATGTTAACCCCTTGCTCAAAAAAGTTATTAGGGATAGTCCGAGTAATGATAGACCAGTGAGCCTTACGTCTGTGGTTGGAAATCTGTTGGAAAAGATTCTTAGTGATAGGATCTATGGTCATTTAGCGAATCATGATCTGATCAGTGACGGTCAGCATTTCTTCGTGAAAGGAAGACCGTCTCTAACAAGCTTGATAGACTTTTTGAGGAGGTGATCAGGCATATAGATGAGGGTAGTGCAGTGTTTATGACCTGCATGGAAGTAAGTAAGGCATAGGACAATGTTCCACAGGGTAGGTTTATTCAGAAAGTCAGAAGGCATGGGATCCAGTAAAGTTTGGCAAGGCGATCTCCGAATTAGCTCGCCTGAAGAAAGCAGAGGCTCGTGGTGTAGGGAGTACATTCGGGTTGGAGGGTTCTGTCTAGTTGTGTCCCACAAGGATCTGTTCTGGGACCTCTGCTTTTCGTGATTTTTATTAATGACCTGGATGTGGGGGTTGAAGGGTGGGTCGGCAAGTTTGCAGAAAACACAAAGGTTGGTGATGTAGAGGACAGTGCGGAGAAGCGTCGGAAAGACATTGATAGGATGCAGAAGCGGGCTGAGAAGTGACAGATCGAGCTCAATCCCGGGAAGTATGAGGTTGTATACTTTGGAAAGACAAACTCCATGGCAGAGTACAAAGTAAATGTGGGATACTTGGTAGTGTGGACGAGCAGAGGGATCTTGGGTACATGTCCATATATCCCTGAAAGTTGCCTGATAGGTAGGTAGGGTAGTTTTGAAATCTTATGGGGTGTCAGATTTCATTAGTCGAGGGACAGAGTTTAACAGTCGCGGGTAAATGATGCCGCTCCGCAAAGCTCTGGTTAGGCCACACTTGGAGTACTGTGTCCAGTTCTGGTCACCTCACTATGGGATGGATGTGGAAGCATTGGAAAGGGTACAGACGAGATTTACCAGCATGCTGCCTCGTTTAGAGAGTATGCCTTATGATCAGAGATTAAGGGAGCTAGGGATTTAGTCTTTGGAGAGAAGGAGGATGAGAGGAGATATGATAGAGTTATACAAGGTATTAAGAGGAATAGATAGAGTGGACAGCCAGCGCCTCTTCCCCACGGCACCACTGCTCAGTCCAAGAGGACATGGCCTGGATGAAAGTGGTGGGAATTTCAAGGGGGATATTAGAGGAAGGTATTTTATTGAGAGCGTGGCTGGTGCGTGGAATTCACTTTCTGAGTCACTGGTGGAGGTAGATACACTAGTGAAAATTAAGAGACTACTTGACTGGTATATGGAGGAATTTAATGTGGATGGTTATCTGGGAGGTAATGGTCACCACAACATTGAGGGCCGAAGGGCCTGTACTGTGCTATACTACTCGATGTTACATGTTGTATGTACAAGAAAAGATGCGGCGACATTTTATCTAACTCGCCAGGCTTGTCAGGTTGTGGGGAAACCTAATCAATTTACTCCAGTAGCTCCACTGCAACCGATTCCCTCATTTGTTGAACTGTTCTCCAAACTGATTGTAGATTGTGTCGGCCCATTGTAAAACACTAAAGCTTGCCTCCAGTATTTGCAGAATATCATGTGAAACGCATTTAGGTTTCCAGAGGCAATACCTCTTGGGAATATAACGGCGAAAACTGTAACAATTACGCGAATAAAATTCTTTACTTATCTTGGATTGCCTAAAGAGATCCAATATGATCAAGGTAGTAACTCTATGCGTGGATTGTTCCAGCAGATAGATTATACTCTGGGAGCCAAACAGATTACGTCGTCTGCGTTATCATCCCGATTCACAGGGGGCTTGGAAACGTTCCATTCTACCCTCAAATACCTGACTGGGACGGTCTGTGTTAAAAATGAGAAGGATTTGGATAAGGACGTTCATTTACTTCTGTTTGCAGTAGGGGAGTCAGTACAGGAATCCCTAAATTTTGACCTTTTGTCCTGCTGTTTGGGCACAGAGGTCAAGGACCTTTGGCATTCTGAAAGGAACAATGGGTTAACAAAGAATTACATACTAATTTGCCGGATTATGTTTCAAAATTTAAGGAAATATTACAAAAAGCTTGTGACTTAACAAGAGAAAAACTAAAATCTGCTCAGGAGAAAATGAAAACTTGGTCGGACAACGAAGCCAGAATGAGGTCACTTAAGCCTTGAAGTGAAGTGATGGTTCTTTTCACTGTGCAAACGGACCCATTAAAAGCTAAATTTCCTGGTCCTTATGAGATGATATCTAAGGTCAGTGATATAGGTTATGTGGTTAAAACACCAGATCGAATAGGCGAAAGCAGCTTTGTCATGTAAAGATAACAAAATCATATTAAAAGAAACAGTCCGCTAATATGCCTGTTGTGGTCAATAATAATGAGTCTTATCCCTCTAGGAATTTATCGGATCCATCTGAGTCTCATTTAAACCCAACATTATTTCTGCCAGCTTACTAAACTGGAAAATTGTGGAAAATATTGAAAAGAAATTGGCTCATTTTCAGCCAGAGCAGATGCGGTAGCTATGGCAGTTAAGTTTTCAAAATAGGGATTTATTTCCAGACGTTCCTCAAAGAACCACAGTAGCTTCACATGATTTAGATGTTGGAGATGCCAAACTCATAAAGCAACATCCATATCGGATGAACATGGAAAAATGCGTACTGGGTGAACAAGAAATTAAGTATATATTGGAACATAATATTATTAGACCTTCTACATCGAATTGGAGTTGGTCTTGTGTTATGGTATGTAACCAGGTGGTATATTCGGTTTTCTACTCAATACAGGAAGGTGAATGCTGTAAGAAAAACAGATGCGTATCTAATCCCTAGGGTAGATAATTGTGTGGAGAAAGTTGGAAAAACAAAGTTCCTTACAAAGATTGATTTGTTAAAAGGCTATTAGTTTGTTCCACTAACGGATAGAGGTAGAGAAATTTCTGCATTTGTAACACCATGTGGGATATAAGAATATAATGTTCTGGCGCTAGGAATGAAGAATGCACCAGGAACTTTTCAGAGAATGATTAATTCTGTGATTTATGGTTTAAAAGATACAGATGCCTATATTGATGATTTCGTAACAGGAAATGGTACTGGGAAGCACATATTACTGCAGTGGAGCCACTATCTGAAAGGCTTTCAATTGCTAACCTAACTATTATCTTAGCTAAAGGTGAATTTGGTCATGCTACTGTGATCTACCTTGGTTATGTTATGTGTCATGGTAGATTAGATCCTATTCAGGCAATTTTAGAGGTACCCACTCCAACTGTTAAAAAAGGCTCTCAGAATAATCTTGGGAATGTTGGGATCTTACAGAATATTTTGTAAGAATTTTGCTGACATTGCCCTTCCATGTACTAAGCTCTTGAAGAAAGTTGAAAAGGTTGTGTAGACAGTGCTTTTTCAGGAGGCATTTAATAAATTGAAAACTATGCTATGTCATGACCCTGTGCTCAAGTCAACTGACTTTGAAAAACCATTTTCATTAGCTGTGAGCGCCAGTGATGAGGCTGCAGGAGTCGTGTTACTCCAAAGGCATGAGGGTGATGAGGTTGATCGTCCGGTAGCTTACTTTTCTAAGAAATTTCATGAGAATCAAAAAATTATTCAACCATAGAAAAGGAAATACTATCTCTTGTTTTGGCTTTACAACACTTTCAAATGTATGTTGGTGCAACTCAGAAACTACTCCGAGCTCACATTCATAATCCATGAGTATTTTTGAGTAAGATGAGAAACAAAACATAGAAGCTTACTGAATTGGTGTTTGATGTTGCAGGAGTATAATATTTTTGATAACTTATGTTAAGGGCAAAGATAATGTGATTGCCGACTGTCTGTCCCAATGTTGAATTTACAATGGTGTTTTTGAGTGGAATTTTAAGATTTTTTAACTGTATATTAGTTTGTAAGGTGATGTATGATTATTGTATGCAGATTATGCATGTTGTAGATTGTATACATTTGTATACTTTTTTTGTAAATAGTTGTTAAAATTTTGCTCATGATATACCAACATTTTCCCTTTTTGGGGAGAGGTGTTACATGCCCACAGTATGACCATGGAACAGTGGGGTGATGTAATTGGCTCATGACCCTGGGGTGATGTTATGTCACGTGATGGCATCTTTCCTCCGGTACTTAAGGAAGGCGCCAAAGTTTGACGCAGTTTCTACGTTATATTTTAAGGTGCAAACACGTTGTTGCCGGCTGTTTCGGCAATCGCTGCCAGTTTTTGTTTGCTGCACATTTGTTTTACTTTTGCAGTATAGTATTGGAGAGTGAAGACCTTACCGAAGAACCAGAACCCAAAGATTGGGTAAAGTTAATGACGTTCGCTGTTTTGGAAGTGATCGACTGTTTGGAATCGGAATCGTCTGGGGAACTGTGGCATGAACGTTTCAATTACACCCCTGCAAGTTCAGGACGGTTTGTGCGGTATCCACCCTCCCGAGAGAAAAGGTCAATTACTTTATGACTTTATATTCGATGTGAGACCTTTGGACAAGGCATCGCTCGACTGTGATCGACAGATTTGTCATTTTCTTCTGAGGAACTGTTGCTGCATTAAGGTCTGTCCTTAAGGACTGTAAAAATCACTTGGACTTTTGAATTTACCACTTGAAACGGTGTCTCAATTTACCCCTTTTAGAAGTATTTTTTATTTCGACTGTTTTTTCGAGACATCCACGTAACGGTTAACTTCCGGTTAAGCCAGTGTTTACTTTTCTATGTTTTGGAGTAGAGGCTAATAAATGCCGTTGTTTGTTTGTAAAACCTGACTTAATTCTATATTTATTTTATCATCGATGACATAACAATATTTGCAATGCTTCATACTTAGCTTCACCCTCAGAAAAGACATGCTGATACTGAGATACAAATGACAAAATATCCAACTCTGAGGTGTGGAGTAACCCCAGCGGCGATTCTTATTAAAAGTAACACATCTGCCATTATAGGCAATATTCCCAAAATGCTCCCCATCGAATTATTGACAATTTGGTCGGTCTACCTCCTTATATTTTTCCTATCCTACGTTTGGTCGGTCTTGGAGACGAATGATAAAATAAGTCAGTCAGCATGGTTGTCCATTGGAAATATGAAATATTTCGTTCCGAAAGTTGCTTACAGGGCGGAAAGAGGCGGCGCATTGGATTTTACTTGGATTTTCAGAAGCCATTTGAAGCCACACATGAGGCAGCTTAACAAAATTAAATCCTATGGTGTTACAGGAAGGATACTGGCATGGATGGAAGAATAGCTGAGAGGCAGGAGGCACCGAGTGGGAATAAAAGGGGTCTTTTCCGGTTGACGGCGAGTGACCAGTGCTGTTGCTCAAGGGTTAAAATTTGACAGGTGGCTTTTCATATTGTTTATCAATGATTTCGATAATGGAATTAATGCTTTGTCGCACATCTTGTGGATGATGCGAAAATGGACGGAAGGGTAGGTAGGGCTGAGGAAGCAATGCGATTGCAACACGACATGGACAAATTGGAGGAATGTTCCAGAATGGCAGACGGAAAGCAATGTTGGGATATTATGATACTGCATTTTCGTAAAAGAAACAATTACATAGACTGTTATCTGAACAGGAATGAGGTTCAAAGATCAATGGTACAGAGAGACTTTGCAGTCCTCGTGAAGAATCACATTAATTTACAGTTAAGTCTGTGGTGAAGAAGACAAACGGAATGTTGGCATTTATTTCAAGGGAGTAAAATACAAAAGCAAGCAGATAATGAAGAGCCTTCATAAGACACTAGTCAGGCCGCACTTTGAGTAGTTAAAACAAGCGGTTCATATCTCAGAAAGAGTGCGTTGTCATTGGAGAGGATCGAGAGGAGGATTCGGGAATGAAAGATTTAACGTGTGAGTGTCGTTTGGCGATTTTAGGCCTGATCTCACTGGAATTTAGACGAATGCTGGAGGATCTCATTGAAACCTACAGGGTGTTCAAAGGACTAGATAGGGTGGATATAAAGAGAATGTTTCCTATGGGTAGGGTATACAGCACTCGAGGATACAACATCACAAAAGAGGCGCGACCCTACAGAAAAGACTGCTGCGCACTTCAAATCCGTGCTGATAGTTAAGGCGGAAATCGATCGGTCTCTGATCGTTCAGGCCATCAAAAATATGGCGTGATGGTAGGATTATGTAGTTGAGTGGGTTCGATCACAGCCATGATAGGAAGCCGGAGCAAACTCGCCAGCACAATGGCCCATTTCTGCTCCTATCTCTGATGTTGTTATGGACTATCTAAATATTTTATTAGCCTGTCCCATTTTTAGTGTTGTTATGATTCTCGCAAACTTCTGATCATTCAATTATGGGCTGATCCAGCACAATGGGAAACTAATCTTTCCCACTTTGTATAATGAGTGTAAACTTCCATTTTCCTCATAGGCACATGTCTGTCTCAGCTTCCCTTCAAGGTCACGAATCCTTTACCTCTACCACCATACTAGAAGTGAATCCCATGGACTCTCTGCTTAAAGGTCTAGCCCTTTAATGTTTATTTGAAATTGCCACCGAGAAGTTCCCCGTCACGTTATGCATGCTTCTAAATCAATGATTCTGGTGTAATCTGCAAGATTATTAGTCAGCACATTTTCATACATCCGATTTTTGGTTGTGTATATCTGAAACCCCGGAACAACTCACTGTCGATCAGTGTCTATGAACTCTTCTTTATGCATTGTGATTAACATGCGATTACTGGGTTACAACGTTGTAATTTCTGCATTAATGTCTGTCACCTGCTGGCGGCATTAAGAACAGACCTATCATTTCACTGGCTACCTTTCCAACCCATCTGCACTTTCACCAAGCTCCGTCAACAACCACAACTCCATCACGTTTTGTGCCGCCTGCAAGCACGTTTATGCATAATCCCTATTTTATTCCAGAACATCTCCAAATTGTCACGTGCAGAATCGCTGCGCTCCACCACTGCCTTCTGCCCTCTATGTTCAGAACATATTTGAATCCACGCTTTCCTCTGCAGCTCCGTCTTACGGATCCCCCTCCCGGAAAAGGTCCTTCTCAAATGTCTTACTTCCAGTCTGTTCCCATGGCTAACAGAATGCCTGACGTTTCCAGTGGCTTAATCAGCATATAAGTATTAGCATTAGGATTGTATGAGGCAACAAGAGCCCCCCGAGGAAACCAACGCCGTAACAGACAACGGCGGGAAAGGAGCAGATCACCGGATGGTCAAACAGGGAAGGAGAAAAGGACAGACTCCGAGGGATCGAAAAAGATGACGGTCGACGTTTCGGAGAGTTTACGTTCCAATCAGTATCTCACGTGGAATACTCCAGTGCCAAACACTATTCCTGAAATGTTAGCGGGAAAAACAAAAAAAAAACTCTGATGTATCCAAACCAATCGAAGGTGTTTGTGCGAGAGCAATACTTCTGACAGTATTTCACATTTCGTGCCGAATCTCAATATATAAATAGACACCCGGTACCCTTTCCTCAACAATCACGTTCCCCACATGCCCAATGTACTCAATCCGATCCGACTGATACGATCACCACGGCACAAATTGTCCAAGAGTTTCTTTATTTTTTCAAAAGGCTCTGCGGATGACAATAGTTGCTTCGGAAGAACAAACGGAGAATGAATGAGTGGTTTTACGAGTGCGTGGTAATGAATTATTTTCGACGTGCAGGCATATCTTCAAAGATTAAAGGTCCGAGTGGAGTCCCGGTGAGTTTTTGGCAAGTTACAAATGGGCCCTCGGCGGAGGAAAGAAATGGAACTATAATGGGGAAATTAGGGCCTTATTAGGGCCGCATGGGACCCGCAGAGAACAACGTCGTATTGTGAGTGCGATGTCCAAGAATGGCAGAATCACCCACTTGGTGGAACTCAGACAGACATTACAGGGAACTGGTGAAGAAGGTAAACTGGAAGGAACTCTGTGGAAAGCAGATTGTTGACACTCCTCAATCATATTGGTGCATCAAGGTGTGAAGGGCAAAAGATTACCACGGCCGTTCAGAGTCCCTATGGAACAGGACATGCCAGTGAATAAATGGTATATTTTGGGGAGGTATTCGAGAAAGGTTACTGAGGATTAATGCGGTCCTGACAACGCCGAGTGCACTTTACCATGAGACAGAAGGGCGATTTCACCGTCTCCTTCAGCTGCACCCTGAACCTGGCCTGGACCACGGCGTAAAGGGCCGTGTTGGTGCAGCAGCTGAGGAGCTGCAGCATGTAGCCCAGTTCCCGCAGAGAATCCGGGGGAACCAAGTAAAAATAAAGATAGAAGCTCTCCCATACGGAATACACCGTCAACTGCGCCCATAGCAGGATGAAGTTCCCCGACATCACCAGCAGTAACTGGAGGGATTGCCTGCGGTTCTTCATCTCCGGGTCGGCGGGCGTCTCGCCATCGCGCGAACCACGGAGTCTCCTCCGGGCTCGGCTGGCCACTAGGACGTGCCTGATGGTTAAACTGTTCAACAGGAGAATCAGAACAAAGGGGAGTATTGGGGTGAGGAGGAAATGAAACAGCAGAAATATTGCCAGCTGCATTGCGGAAAATAAACGGTTAAAAGTCATACACAACACGGTCGTAATTTTTATCGAATAGAACCGATTGAGCATGAAGTACCAGAATATGTTCTTTACGCAGCTCAGCACAATTACTGTCCCCAGAACCAGAGCCGCCGATCTCCCGGTGCAGTATTTCCGTTTCAGCTTCTGAAAACAAATGGCGACAAATCGATCAAAGGTGAAAGTGACGGTGAACCAGACAGAACAGTCCGTGACGCCGTACAACACGACGGCGTGGATATTACACACGGGAACACGAGCTGACCAGTAGAAAACCTTCATTGGCATGTAAGTCATCGGAATCTTGTTCAATACCACATCCGAGAGAACGACGAGCTGATCCGCTGCTACCATGGCAACCAGGTACCTTGTGACGCCTTTGGAGAGACCGCACTTTCCCCGCGACAGGATGACGATAGTCAACACGTTCACTGTGCGGAGGGAAATAAAGACCATTAACACACATTTGGATGGAAGCATTCTCTGAAAACAATTATTTTAATCTATGGCACTTCCGAGAGCAGTGATGAACATGGAATTAACGTATCTGCTGAGGAGATTATCGGGAGCAGTTATTAAATCGGTAGTGATTATAATGTACATGCTGAAGTTCAGGTGAATGAGGAGTACCTCATTGAAACCTATCGAATATTGAATGGCTTAGATATCGTGGACGTGGAGAGGGTTGCTTCTGTCGTGGGGGAGTCGACAACCTGAATACGTGACTTCACAATAGAAAGACATCCCTTTAAAACGGAGATGGGTAGTAAGTCCTTCAGACGGAGACAGGTGACTGTGTGCAATTCATCGCCGCAGACGGCTGTGGGACGCATGTCATTGGAACCATTGGTCGAGGAGAGAGATGGGCTCTTGATTCAACAGGTCGACGATGTCTACGGGACTGGGCGTCAGAATGTGGTTGAGAGCGATAATGAATCAGCCACGATGGAATGGCGGGGAAGGCTCGGTGCTCGAATAACCGAATTTAGCTCCCGAGCCTTGTGGGCAAAGCAGTCATAGCAACCGATGGCTGGAATGTATTCTGATCTTTGGCACCAGAAGAACGAGTTGCAAACGGGAATTGTTCAGAGAATAATAAACTAATTAATGTACTAAATATCAAGGTGACCGAAATTCAACTGCTTTCAATTGCATACACGAGAGAAAACGAGAACATAAGAACATTAATAATTGGAGCAGGAACAGTCCATCTTTTCGATCAGGCATGATCTGACAATGAAGAAGATCATGGCTGATCTGACCATGGACTCATCGCCGCATACCTACCTTTTCCTCATGACTATTAATTCAACTACTATGCAAAAATTATGCCAGCCAGTCTTAAATATATTTATTGAGGTAGCCTCCACTGCTTCACTGAGCAGAGAATTCCACAGATTCACCCCCCTCTGAGAGAAGAAGTTCCCTCCTAATCACAGTCCTAAATTTACTCCGCAGAATCCTCAGGCTATGTCCCGTAGTTCCAGTCTCACTTACCACTGGAAACAACTTTCCTGCCACTATCTTATCTATGCATTCCATAATTTTATGTGTTTCTAGAATATTTCCTCTCATTCTTCTGAGTTCCAGCTAGTCCGATTCCAGTCGACTCGATTTCCATTCATAGTCCAACCACCTCATCTCTGGAATCAACTGGAGATCCGCCTGCACAGCCAGTTTATCCATCTTCAAGTCGGGAGACCGGAACAGCACAGTACTCCAAATGCCGCCTCACCAGTACCTTGTGCAGTTGTCACATAACCTCCATAAACATGGTATTTGTATTCTTGATAGCCCGCTGGACCTGCAAACTAACCTTCTGTGACTCAAGCACATGCACTCCCAAGCCCCTCCGCAGAGCAGCATACCGCAATCGTTCACCACTTCATTAATATTCTGTTCTTACATTTGCCTTCCCCAAGTGGATAACCTCACAGTTACCAAATTTTCACTCCACGGCCAGACGCTGGTACATTCGCTGAATATACTAATATCCTACTGCATGCCGTCAGTTTCCTCTGCATTCTTCGTATCGGCGAGTGATCACGGCAGTGATGATGCCCACGTGACCTTTTGCTTGTTTAACTGGTGAGACGTTGGAGCTACTTATTCATTCATTTAATTCCGTTCATACCATATAATTCCATCATATTTAATCTGCCAGAATGAATGGCCTCACACTTATCTGTGTTGAACTCCATCTGCCTCTACTTACAGCAGTTTTCCATCCCATCAACACTATCCAAAACACCCCAATTTTGGGTGTTGAGCAAATTTACTGACCCATCGCTGCACTTCTTTCCCCCAGGTCATTTATAAAAATGACGAAGAGTACGGGTTCCAGAATAAATCTCTGAGGCATACCCCTGGTCAACGCCCTCAATGCAGAATATGACTGTCTGCAACAACACGTGCCTTCTGTGGGCAAGCCATTTCTGTATACACATAGCAATATGCCCTTGGATCACATTCCTGATTACTTTCACCATAAGCCTTGCATGGTATATCTTATCAAATACACTCAGCCGATGTTTGCTGAAACTATACCAGTTGGAAAGACCTGCCTTTCAATTAGCGAGTCGTAAGAAGACAGGTATGAAAGATAAGCTGACTTATATTTTTCAATGTAAATCATGAGGAAGAGACGAGACACTTACCAGGAAGAGCTACAGTGGCGAGTACAGGGTAGTAAACCAGTCTGAATGTTTGCAGCGCATAAAAGATACGTGAGTCCAACGTCAGCCATTCATAATTTTCAACAAGATATTGATACGCCCAGAAAATATTAATCGCAACTCCAGGAGCGTTCCGCGATATATTTCGCAGATTATGATCCATGGCTGGGGCAGTCAGATTCCTGTTCCCGATCCAGCCTCTGTCTTCTCTCTGTCTGCAGCCGCTGGTCTCTGACAGCATAGACTGGCGGCTCTAACTGAAACTGTGCTTGTGAGGTATGCCGTCCATATTAATAGACCAGGCAACCAGCAGCCACACCTCCGTGGTGACGTCGAAAATCCCCACGGACACACCCTTAATTAGGTTCTACGGAATGACAGGTGCAGTTAACCCTTTGTTTGCAGACAATAATTATTGCATAGATTGTTCTCAAATATTGTGGATGTTGTAGCAGAGTTTTGGTGGGGTGGGGGGAGGGGCGCACTGAAGAATCACCTGACAGTGTTCAATCACAGTGTCCAGGTCTCAGGCTCTTGATTTGCCTCTGTGCCTCAGAAGGGAAGTGGACGTTGTGCGGTGTTTCTCTGTGTGTGAGGTGGTGGGTGGGTGGTGCGGCAGGGTGAAAGTCACGGTGTTGTGATAGGATATTCGTCAGTGGTGCTGACAGCTGGTTCTGTCGGCGACAACGTAATGGATATCTCGGAATAGTCCTCAGGATACTTAACTGGGAGTGTGAAAAGCTGGAATTGGCGGCCCATTGAGTTACCGATAACATGGGTACGATGAGCGATGAAGTTCTTCACTGCCAGTTCCAGGAGTTAAGAGGTAACTTAGAAGTCATGATTTGCTGCCCATGCTACGTGCTTGTGAGGCGGAAACGAGGAAGATTATACAGATTAATAGGTTGCGAAAGGTTCGCTTTTATATCCCAGACCTCTGGAAATGGATGCTAACATTGCATTTGGCTTCTTCGCATTTCTGCATATTATCCTGCAGGGAATTTTCCCAAAAGGCTCTGCACCTCTGCTTGTTTCAATATTCCCCCCATTGTTAAAATAGTCCAGGCCAATACCGAGAGTGTACAGTTTATTGCATGGCGAAGGAGTTGCTTTTATATACCAATCCTCTGAAAATGAATTAGAACATGCATTTGTCTCCATCGCTACTGACTCAATCTGCAGACTGTCTGGTAGCTCAGCAACTCTGCTTTTTGCTTTCATAAGATCTTCCCATTTACGAAATATTTCACGCCTTTATTCCCTCTGCCAAAGAGTAAGTCTGGGCACTTCCGTACAAAATATTCCTTCATAATTCTTTGCCTCTTCTCCAGTCTGTCTAATTCTTACTGCAAGCACCGTTCTTCCTCAACGCTACCTGCCTTTCCATTTACCTTCACATGGGTCTGAAACCCTGTCACAAAGCCATAAAATCCTTCATCCAAATCATTGACGGAAAACACGATAAGAAGGGGTCCCAACACCGATTGCTGCGGAACTCCACTGATTACCGCTGTCCAATCAGAAAATGACCTACGCCGTAATGTTTATGGACATCTCTAGAAGGCCACAATATTACACACCACCAAGATAGTCTGAAAGTTCCCGGCAAATGAGAAATGAGCGTGCTTGGCTATGTCCGGACATCAGGGTTCACCAGCTGCTGAGAAACTGAAAAGACAGAACGACTTACTATAAATACAAGAGTCAGATGGCAACGAACTATATAACTACCGAGCAGTAATTATAGGTGGGCCAATCCACAGTAACCGTCCGGATATAGTAACACAGGATAGACAAAGAACAACAGCTTATTCAATAGATAAAGCCATTGCATTCACACTAAACATAGATAAATTAGTGCTTGCAAAATACAGCAATCTGCTGAATTCACCCTTACACACTGTTCATATTCTATACCTTCACAGTATGATCCGAGACAAGATTGACCCGGCCCAAGAATCCCCTCATAACAAGTTCCTGTACCAACTTTTGAACGACAGATCGTTTTACAATGTACAGATACACTATTGAACATGAATAACTGGGTGATTCATCCTATATTAATGTTTTAGAGGGCAAGCAGAGTGTAGTTTACAGAGAAAAAATCGTTTATGGGGAAAAAGCATCTACTATCACAACATCCTGTCCTATTTTACCTCAGACATGAAAACATAATAGCCATTGTGATTTAAATATATTTGCTGAAACTGAAAATGGAAAGAACATTCTGGAACTTTGGAGTGAATTATATAGCTATTTATAATCATTACTACCATCAAACACTGACCTCACTGCTATATCATAAAATATCCTCATAACTGATATGTAATTATAATTGTAATATGTAATTATTAATTCAACAATATTAAGCACAACCAATATAGTCTGAAAGTTCCCAGCAACTGAGAAATGTATGTGCTGGCGATGTCCGGACCAGCAGCTGAGAAACAGAAAAGACACAACAATTTACTATCAATACAAGTTAGATTCCTACAAATTACATGCCAATTGGTCAGTTACTGCAGATGTGAAAATCCATAATAACTGTCCGGATAAAATAACACAGGATAGACAAAGAACAACAACTTATTTAATAGTTATAGTCTTTCGGAACATATTAGGTGTTCTGCACGAGGACTCCCAATTTTCTTTGCAGCGCAGTCACGTCTGCACGATTAGCAATTCGTCTGCACATTTAATTCTGCTACCAAAGTGCATGACCATGCATTATCCAACATTGTATTTCACATTACAATTTCGTCCCAATTCTACTAACCTGTGTAAGGTACTCTGCAAACGACGTCTTTCCTCAACTGTATCTGCCCCCACACCAATATTCGAACTGTCTCAAAAATTCGCAGAAAAAAAAAGCGGTTCCATCATCTATATCATTAACATAGAACATAAAAAAGTGTCCTCTGCACCGACACCTGCGGAACACCGTTTGTCACTGGCAAACAGCCAGCAACGGATCCTTTTTTTTCCCACTCGCTGCCTCCGACCATTCACCCAATGCTCCTCGTATTTCTTGTAATACAATGGACTCTTAATTTGCTAAGCAGCCTCATGCGTGACACCTTGTCAAAGGTCTTTTGAGAGTCCCAATAGACAACATCTGTGCACCCTCCTTATCTATCTACATGGATTCTCCTCAACCAAATCCAGCAGATCAGTCAGGGTTTTATCACAATTTCTGAAATATGTATGTCCCTTCGGCCTGATGATATCTGCGTAGGATACCGAGCGAGACAGCAGAGGAACGTGCTGACTTTGTCCTCCTTTGTCCTCATGCTTAACAATTGAATCCAATATCTTCCCAACCACTAAGGTCAGGCTATCTGTAACATATTTCCCTTTCTGCTACCTTCCTCCTTTCCTAAAAAATCTGGTGGCAGTTACAATCTTTCAGTCCTCTGACACTGTGCCAGAATCCAATGGTTTTCAGAAAGATCATTAAACATGCCTCAGCATCTCCATCGCTCATTCTTTTCCAACCCAAAGGTGTAGTTCATCAGGCCCGGGTGACTTATGTACCCTTAGGTCTTTCAGGTGATTGAGCACCTTCTCTCTTGTAACAGTAAGCGAGCCCACCTCTCTTCCTTCACACACGACAACATCAGGCAAACTGCTGGAGTCTCCCACAGTGAAGACTGATGCTACATACTCATATAGCTCAACTGCCATCTCATTGTTCCCCGTTGTTTTTTCTCTTGCCTCATTTTCTAGCGGTCCTATATCCCCTTTCATTCCTCATTTAATTTTATGTCCTTGAAAATGCTGTTACTATCCACTTAGAAATTTTTTTGTCATCTTGCTTCGAATTTCATCTTTTCCTTCTAATGGATCGTTCAGTTGCTCTCCGTATGTTTAATCTTCATCTTTGCGCTGTTCTATGCTCTCTCCTTAGTGTAAGGGGGTTTCGTCTTTTATGTTACTGCGGAGGCTACATTTGCTCTGGCGTTCGGTTTGACTTCCCTTGTCAGCCACGATGGTACTATTTTGCTTTTTGCCTCTTTCTTTGTTTTTACAATAGATCTATTCTGCACGTTCCCCGGTTTTACCAGAACTCACTCCATTTCTGCACTGCAAACAACGCTGAAAGCCTCTCCTTTAAATTCCTTCGGCCGAGACTTTCACATACCACTGTCATCTCGTTTACTGCACTGAAATACTACTGCGTCAGACTTTAAATTCTTCTTGTCGCATGTCAATTTGAAGTCAATCATAGTGTGATCACTGCCTTTGATTTCAACGCTGTGACTCAGAATGGAAGGGAGAGAGCAGGAGTTACAGGGGATTAAATAGTTGGAGGAGCAGACAGGAGGTTCAGTGGAGACACCTAGATGGAGGGGAAAAAGGCCGTGATATGGGGGCAGCGGGATACTGATCCAATGCAGAGTTGGGTTCACTAAAATGTCTCAACACTTTTGACACAATATCATCATTCCCTGCAATAATATCGTTAGCCTCATGATCTTGTATATTGTATATCCGTTTCCGTGGTGAATGCCGGTTTGAGGTAATCATGAAGGATTTTCAGCACTTCCTGTCTCCAGATACGCTGCTTTCTTCATTAAAAGGCCCACCATTCTCCTCGCTCCCCATTTGCTGCTGATTTTCCTTTTGGATATCCCTTGTTGCAACAATCGCGTTTTGTTTAATAACCTCCGCATTTCTGGCTCGAATTAAGACGGCTAAACATTAAACTTCATTTATTTTCTCCTGCCGATATTTGCAATGCCTCGCTTCATATATATTTCCGAGCCTCGCCTTGTCCTGCTTCATACTTAGCTTCACCCTCAGATAAAAAAGAAACATGCTGATACTGAGATCCAAACGATAAAATATCCACCTCTGAAATCTGGACTTAGCCCCGGCGGGGATTCATAATAAAAGTTTCCCAGTTCCAGCCCAATGCATTTATATTCGGAGCTCCCTCCGTGAAGACCAGTCTGATCATAACCTATAACGACCTTTACACATCTGCGATTATGGGCACTGTACCCAAAATTTTCCCCATCGAATAATTGGTAATGTGGTCGGTATAACTCCATATTCTCTTTTCTAATCCACTTGGAGCCTCAGGGAATGGAACAGTTGAAAACTAATGCTGCTTATTTATGACCAGAGGCAGCAATGGGGGCTAAGAAATTACCTATTAACTTAAAGGGTTCTTTGCTTCTGTGTTTGTTGTGGAAGGCGCGATCAGTGTGCCAGAGTCCCGAGAGTGCCAGGCATCGGGATTGAGTGACATTGTTATTACAAATGAAGACGTGCTCGGCAAACACAAAAGTCTTCAGGTGAAAATGTTAACTGGGCCAGGTGGACTACACCTAGAGTTCTGAGAGGGTTTGCAGAAGAGATAATGGATATAATGGTCATCTCCTTTCAAGAATGACTTGATTCTGGCATGTCCCGCAGGACTGGAAGATTACAAACGTCACACCGCTCTTTACAAAGGGAGGAAGGCAAAATCGTCCGGGATTTGGATTATGTGGAAGATGTGTAAACCGCCCGTTAAGTCAGTGCGGAGATGGATCTGGAGAAGATTCCAACTGGTGTGAGTCCGAGGAAGTACCGGGTAATCATGTGCAGGAGTTAAGTTGGGTGAATTTTTGCACTTAGGAATAAGTGCTAGTGCGAGGGGTCCCGGGTTCAAATCCCGAACGAGCCCCACAAATGTAACGCTGATTGCTAACCTCTCGTGTTTATCGAGGGGAAACCACGTCCGCCCACCAAACCTCACGATTGCGTAGTTGCTGTGTAATACACCCTGGTTTAAACTCACACGTGAAATATCAGACATCACGATTTGCAGATTACACTTTATAGAACTTACTGGAACTATGGAATTAATAGAGATATAATATAAAAGAAAGTAAATGGCGCCAAACTTATCAGAGTTCAACCACTTCACGCACAACCGTTGGAGCTCAATTAACGGTGTCTTCTTTTCACCACGCGATCTCCTCCGACCTCCTCGACCCGCCCCTGGGACCAAAGACGATGGTCGACCACAGCGCGTACAGCACGTCCTTCCTCTTCGGTTCTCCTCCCGAAAAACCCGGGAACTCATCCAGGTTCCCACACATACAGATAGAATAGCATTGGCACTCATGGGTTCGCTCGTCCCCTTTTGAATAATATTAACCCAAACAAGCAGGGGATAGAGAACTCTTTATTTCGCAGTTATTATTACAGGAAGCCATTTTATATGGCATACAAAGAAGACATTTTAGACACCTCCGCAGCCAGTGTAACCAAGACCCAGTTACAATTGCAAGAGGGAAGACGTAATATTACTAGGGCCTTAATTGACTTGCTCATGTCCACTCCAGCTGCAGGCGAAGTCCCGCAGGACTGGCCAGTGATAATGTTTTATCTCTTTTTAAAACTATGGGTAAGTGAGACTCATTTCAGTTATATGGAGATAGGAGGTAAAAATTCGTATGTACAGGATTTACGAGATTAAAAAACCCAGCCGGGTTAGGGAGAGCTAGCATGGCTCTGTTCGGGGCAGGTCTGGTCTTACAACTTGAAAGAGTATTTTAACAAGGTGACGACAGGGATTGATGAGTGTAGAGCAGTGGATGCTGTCTACATGCTTTCAGTCAGGCGTTTGACATACTCGCTCAAGAGGAGAAACAAAGGGATGGGCGGCCAATTGCCTCCCTGGACTCAGAACATATATGCGCATAGACGGAAGAGTAAGGTGACCGAAGCGACTTATCCGAGATGGAGATCTGCAATTAGTGATGCTCGGCAGTGATCTGTGCTGAGATGCCTGATGCTTGTGATTTATATAAATGACCTGGATGAACGACTAGATGGGTGGGCTGGTAGGTTTGCGGATGATGCCAAGGTTGATGGAGTTGTGGCCACTGTAGAAGTCTGGCAAAGAATACAATGAGACACAGATGAGTTGCAGATATTAACAGCGACAGGACAGATGGAAATTAACCCAGATAAGTCCGCGATGCAGCACGCTGATAACAAGTAAATTTAAAGAAACAGTACAGTGTTTGGGCAAGCTCCTGAAGAGAGTTGCTGAACAGAGCTACCCTGGGATCTAAGGTCCCAGCCTCTTGAAAGTGGCTACGCAGGTCAACAAGGTGATTAAGAGACTTTTACAATGCCTAATATTATCAGTCAATGCAGGGATCTTAAATCAAGACATTATGTTGCAAATTATGAAAACTCTCGTCAGGGCACGTCGGAACACTGCTCGGATTAGACAACATGTCTTATGCGTCCGGTGCTCCCGATGTGGCCTTTGATATATTGGCGAGACCCGACGCAGACTGGGACACCGCTTTGCTGAACACCTGCACTCTGTCCGCCAGAGAAAGCAGGATCTCCCAGTGGCCACACATTTTAATTCCACATCCTCAGGTTGGAGGAACAACACCTTATATTCCGTCTGGGTAGCCTCCAACCTGATGGCATGAAAATCGACTTCTCTAACTTCCACTAATGTCCCACCTCCCCCTCGTACCTCATCTGTTACATTTTTTATACACACATTCTTTCTCTCACTCTCCTTTTTGTCCGTCTGTCCCTCTGAATATACCCCTTGCCCATCCTCTGGGTCCCTCCCCCACCTCATCTTTCTTCCCGGACCTCCTGTCCCATGATCCTCTCGTATCCCTTTTGCCTATCACCTGTCCAGCTCTTGGCTCCATCCCTCCCCCTCCTGTCTTCTCCTATCATTTTGGATCTCCCCCCCACCTCCAACTTTCAAATCCCTTACTCACTCTTCCTTCAGTTAGTCCTGACGAAGGGTCTTGGCCTGAAACGTCGACTGCGCCTCTTCCTAGAGATGCTGCCTGGCCTGCTGCGCTCACCAGCAACTGTTATGTGTGTTGCTTGTCTTATGACGAGAGGCTGGACAAACGGGTCGTTTTCTCTGAAGCGCCTGAGTCTCAGGGGAGATTTGGCAGATGTTTATAAGCTTATGAGAGGCATAGATAGAGAAATAGGAAGTATCTGTACCCCAGTGTTCAAATATGTAAGAGCAGAGGCTATGCATCGAAAATGAGAGGAAGTAGTTTCAAGCTGGATGTGAGGAATAGTTGTTTTTTTTTCACTCTGAGACCGTGGATGCCTGGTATTGACGTGGAGGCAAATACGTTAGAAGATTTTAAGAGACGCCTGGATAGTCATAAGAATGTAAGACGGTGGAGGATATTGAGATTGCCGAGGTAGGACTGATGAGTGCTTGGGTATTTTTCATTTAATTTATAGCTGGTTCCGAACTTCTATGTTCCAAGTAATTGACAAATGACTCCCTCAGCGGACATTTTTAAAACATCTATACACACGCGCCCACACACACACACACGCACACACACACACACACACACACATACACACACACACACACACACGTATATGTATAAACAAGCAATGACTGTCGAGGCCATCCGATGAGGAGCCCTTGAAAATCAATCCATACGTCATGGTGCAGGGCAATGTCGGGATTAGAATTTTTCAGGTGTATTAATTGCTTTGATGGCGGTCCTGTCAGTGCTAACGCCCCTGTATCACCTTCCAGAGAATGAAGAGAGCATGGTCTGGGTGATGGAGATCACTGATGATGGATTTTGCTTTTCTGCTACTGCGTTCCTTGTAGAAGCAGTCAATAATGAGAAGGGTTTTACCCCTGATGGACTGGGCTGTATTCACATTACTTAAAAAGAATATTTTCTTTACAGCTGGTACAGGAACCCATACAATGGTTGCATAACCGTGACCTCAGTACGGGTTCCGCTGCCGCTTCAGCAGCTTAAAATGACTCCGCACTGATCTCCTCCTGCCGCTGAACCCTGCATGCGGGACCTGTGCTGCGCCGGCCCGCACAGCGTCTCCCGCACCCACGTTCAGCTGCCTCTCTGATGAGGTGACACTCCACCTGCCAGTCTGCCGGTTTCGCCTGATGTACCCGGTGTTGCCAGTGCAGTGAGGCCTCCACCTCTTCGGTGAGATCCGAATGATTATAGGGGAACGTTTCTGCGAGTCCCTCGGCACCGTCGTGCGCAATAGTTAGAACTGCCTCTGGTCAGCAAATCTACTCCATCTTCCTATTCCCATACTGAGAGTTTATTCCTTAAATATTAATTATACTTACAAATCGAGCGCCGCCCCAACAAATATCAGAGAATGCGCTTTAACCGTAAATTAATCAAGGAACAATTTACAAAAAAGTAATTAACCAACCGGACAGCTCTTTAAAGTGTGGAAAGACAGATGGTGAATACGAGCACATTGAACGAGTGGGACACACAGATTGTCCTTACCGAGAACACTGCAATTGATCTCAGAACTCCGACCCTAACCGTTAGGTTAAGAGCCTGACCACGGTCTTTGCTGCTGGAATGATATTTTTAGGGGAAACAGTTCGTATTCTGTCTGGGTAGTATACTACCTACGGGTATGAACAGCGATTTCTCCAGCACCAACTCCTTTGTCCTCACTCACTACTCTCTCCTGTTCCATCAACGTTCCTGGTTCCCCTCTCGTTTCTTGTTATCAGCTCACTTACCCATCTTCTCCTCCGGTGAACCCCCTTCCTCGCTTTCGTGTACTAGCCAGTGTCCTCAGGTTCCCACATCTATGTTCTCGTACAGTTTCCGCCGATCACCGCTCAGTTTCCTACATCACCCCGCCCGATCCTACACTGTCCATCACTTATTTTCACACAGCACCCCCCCCACCCCCCGCGTCAGTAGTTAATCCACCTCATCGTACCCTGAGCCGGCCCCTTGACCTTTCCAATCCAGAAAAAGTCTCTCCAAAGTGTCAGCTGTTCATTCTCTTCATTGGAACATGACAGCACCAGAGCAGTCCCGTCGCCCCACAAAGTCGCACTGTACCAGTTGGATAAGTAACCTAATGACTAACCAATCTTATCTGCTTGAATTATCAGCATGTCCTTCCATTTTCCTCAGAGGCACATGTCTGTATCAGCAGCTCCTCAATGTCTCCCCTCCTTGTGTCCCCACCATCACACCAGGAAGTGCATCCCATGCACCCACTACTCTCTGTGTAAAGGTCTTGCTCTTTCGAGTTCATTTGAAATTACCGCCCGAAGATCCTCCGGCGCCTTGCGTAAGTTAAATTGTTTGTGTCGTCCGCAAGATTATTAGTCAACTCATTCACATGCATCCAAGTTATTTATATGTGTCACAAATCCCGGAACAACTCACTGTCGAACTTATTCTACAGACTGTTATTTCTCCTTTGTAATTAAAATGCGATTCCCGGGTGACAACATTGAAATCTCGGCATTGTCGACTGCCATCTTCTGCTGGCATACGAATCTACTTTTCTTTTATGTTTACATAGTGTTATCAAAAACCAGAGGGATCATAGTCATAGACTTACCTGCCTGGGAGATATTACCGTATTTCTCAACCGTTTCGAAGCAACAGACACTGAACTGCCGTATTACTTTGACACAGTTATGATTTCTGTGACCACAGTTTCAACCCATCTGCACTTTTACCGAGCCTCCTTCAACATCTCCAACTCCATCACGTCCCATTCGCCCTTCAATTTATAATAACCAGTGGTCCCAGTAGCCCTTCAATTTATAATAACCTACCAGATAAAATGGGGCATATTGGGCGGTATGGGAGAAGTGTCACCGAGGATTAATGCAATCCTGACAACGCCGAATGAACTTTGCCATGAGGCGTAAGGGTGATTTCACCGTCTCCTTCAGCTGCACCCTGAACCTGGCCTGGACCACGGCGTAAAGGAACGTGTTGGTGCAGCAGCTGAGGAGCTGCAGCATGTAGCCCAGCTCCCGCAGAGAATTCGGGGGAATCGAATCAAAGCTCTCCCATATGGAATACACCGTCAGCAGCGCCCACAGCAGGATGAAATTCCCCGACATAACCAGCAGTAAGAGGAGGGCTTGCCTGCGGTTCTTCAACTCCGGGTCGGCGGGCATTTCGCCATCCCGCGAACCACGGAGTCTCCTCCGGGCTCGGCTGGCGAGGAAGACGTGTCTGATGGTTAAACTATTGAGCAGGAGTATCAGGACAAAGGGGAATATTGGGGTGAGGAGGAAATGAATCAGTCGAAATGTTGCCAGGTGAGAAATGGAAAATGAACGGTTACTGGTACAGCAGAGCAAGGACCGATCTAATGCGGAATATGACTCATCGAGCATAAAGTACCAGAATATGTTCTTTACGCAGCTCAGCACAGTCATTGTCCCCAGAACCAGAGCCGCCGCTCTCCCGGTGCAGTATCTTCGTTTCAGCTCCTGAAAACAAATGGCGACAAACCGATCAAAGGTGAAAGTGACGGTGAACCAGACAGAACAGTCCGTGGCGGCGTAGAACAGAACGGCGTGTATATTACACACGGGAGCACGATGTGACCAGTAGAAAAACTCCATTGGCACGTTAGTCATCGGAATCTTGTTCAATACCAGATCGAAGAGAACGACGAGCTGATCCGCTGCTACCATGGCGACCAGGTACCTTGTGACGCCTTTGGAGAGACCGCACTTTCCCCGCGACAGGATGACGATTGTCACAACGTTCACTGTGCGGACGGAAATATAGAAGATTAATACACTTTCGGATGGAAACTTTCTCTGAAAGCAATTATTTTAATCGATAGCCCTCCCAAGAGCAGAGATGAACATGGAATTAATGTAACTATGAAGGAGATTATCAGGATCATTATTAAATTGGTAGTAATTGCAATGCACCTGCTGAAGTTCAGAAGGATGAGAGGAGTGTCACTGAAACTTATTGAACATTGAAAGGCCGAGATATCGTGGACGCGGAGAGGGTTGCTTCAGTCGTGGGGGAGTCTACAACCTGAAGACGAGGCTTCACAATAAAAAGACATCCCTTCAGAACGGAGATGGGTCGTAATTTCTTAAGACCGAGACAGGTGAATGTGTGGAATTCAGCGGCACAGACGGTTCTGGGGTAAGTTCATTGGAACCATTGGCAGAGGAGAGTGATGGGTGCTTTATTCATCAGGCTGCCGATGGCTACGGGGCTGGGCGCCAGAATGTGGTTGAGTGCGATAATGAATCAGCTACACGGAATGGCGGCGAAAGCTCGGTGCTCGGCTGGTCGAATTTAGCTTCTGAGCTTTATGGGCAAAGCAGTGATAGCAATCGATGCCTGAAACGTATTCTGATCTTTAGCACCAGGAGAACGAGTTGCAAACGGGAAGTGTTAGGAGAGTAATGAACGAATTAATGTACCAAGTACCACGGTGACAGAAATTCAACTCCCCTCAGCTGTAAACACGAGAGAAAGTGAGAATATAAGAACATTAATAGTAGGATCAGGAATAGTCCATCTGTTCGGACTGGCATGATCTGACAATGAAGAAGATCATGGCTGATCTGACCATGGACTCATCGCCGCATACCTACCTTTTCCTCATAGCCCTTAATTCGTCTACTATGCAAAATCAGTGGCAGCCGGTCTGAAATATATTTATTGAAGTTGCCTCCAGTGCTGCACTGAGCAGAGAATTCCACAATTCACCGGCCTCTGAGAGAAGAAATTCCTCCTCAACACGGTCCTAAGTTCAGTCCGCAGAATCCTCAGGCTATGCCCCGTAGTTCTAACCTCGCCTACCAGTGGAAACAACTTTCCGGCGGCTATCTTATCTATCCATTCCATAATTTTAGATGTTTCTAGCGACTTCCTTTCATTCTTCTGAGTTCCAGCGAGCACGATGCCCATCGAAACAATTTCCCCACATAGCCGAACCACCTCAGCTCTGCAATCAACTGGTGAACCGCCTGCACAGCCAGCTTACCCATCCTCAAGTCGGGAGACCAGAACTGCACAGTACTCCAAATGCCTCCTCAATAGTTCCTTGTCCAGCTGCAGCACATCCTCCCTACTCTTAAACTCAATTCCTCTGACAACAAAGGCTAACATCCTATTTACTTTATTGACAGTCTGCTGCACCTGCAAACCAAACTTTTGTGATTCAAGCACAAGTACTCCAACGCCCCTCCGCACAGCAGCATACTGCAATCGTTTACCACGTAAATAATATTCTGTTCTTACAATTGTCCTTCCCATTCGATAACCTCGCATTTACCAACTTTGCACTCCATCTGCCAGACGCTGCTGCATTCGCTGAACATATTAATATCCCTCTGCATGTTGTCAGTTTCCTCTGCACTCTTTGTGGCGTCGATAGATCATGGCAGTGATGATGCCCACGTACCCTTATGCTTTTTAACTGGTGAGACGTTGGAGTATTACATAACTGGTGGGTATCTTGTGACAGTCTTGTGACCATGATGTCGTTCAGTACCTTGTAAGATTAGGAAGGTTTGTGCAATGTTCATTCGCCAGGACAAGGTCAGTTTATTTAAACCATTTGATTTGCTTCGCTGTGAATCTATTGGACAGAATCAGAAGTAACGTCACGTCTCGAAGACAGCCGTTTCCAGAGACATCTCTCCTGATTGACTGTGTAAATCACTTGGGCTTTCGAAGTTACCATTTTAATACTGTGTTCGAATTTACCACTTTAAGAACTGTTCCGGGGTTGTCGCATAGCAGTTAACTGCTCGTTAAGTTAGTCACTTGAATAGTTTTCGCTATTGCTGACCAGAATGTATTACATGTTTGTTTGTTTGTTTATAAAATCTGACACAATTATATATTTGTGTTGCGAGTGACGTGACATAAGCTATTTGTTTGTTTATTAATTTATTTTTAAATTAATTCCGCTAATACTCTATTCTGCCAACATATTTACCCTACCTAAAAGAACGTCTCTCATTTACCTATGTTGAACTCCAACTGGCTCTTCTTAACGCAGTTTTGCATCCTCTCAAACTCCAGCTGTAACCTCTGACAGCCCTCCACACTGTCCACAGCGCCCCCAATCTTCTTTCATTACCAAATGCACTAACCCATCGCTCCACTTCCTCACCCAGGTCATTTATAAAAATCAGGAAGAGTAGGAGTTCCAGAACAGATCCCTGAACCACACCACTGGTCAACACCCTCAATGCAGAATATGACAGTCTACAACAACACTTTGCCTTCTGTGGGTAAGCCATTTCTGTATCCGCATAGCAATGTCCCCTTGGATGACATGCCTCCTAAATTTCACAATAAGACTTGCATGCGGTACCTTATCAAATACACTCAGCCGATGTTTGCTGAAGCGATACCGGTTGGAAAGACCTGTCTTGCAATTAGCGAGTCGTTAGAATACAGGGATGAATGAGAAGCTAACTTCTATTTTTCAACATAATCATGAGGAAGAGACGAGACACTTACCAAGAGGAGCTACAATTGCGAGTGCAGGGTAGTAAAACTCTTGGACTCTCCGAAGCAGGAGACTGATTCGATTGTCCAAAATCAGCCATTGGTAATCATCAACAAGATGTGGATACAGCAAGAAAACGTACTTCGCAATTTCCGTAGCATTGGGCGATGCAGTTCCAGGATTATAATCCATTGCTGGGATTCGTGTTCCCGATCCAGCCCCTGTCTTCTCTCTGCCTGCAGCCGCTGGTCTCTGATAGCGTAGACTGGCGGCTCTCTCTGAAACTGTGGTTGTGAGGGAGACATATTAATAGAAAAGGTAACCAGCAGCCACACCTCCGCGGTGACGACGACAATCTCTACGGACACTCCCTTCATTAAACTCTCCGGAATGACAGGTGCAATTAACCCTTTATGCAGGCCGTCAGAGAAGCGATACCAAAGCAGATTGCAAGTGTATACAATAATCCCACCAGTCGGCTGTCCACAGATGCGTGCCCTGTCTGTAGATGGACACAAAACTGAGAAACTTTTTGACACACAGCTGGACACTGATATACAACCAGACTGAAAAGGAAGGTACACGCAGCAAATAAAAAAGAAAACTATAATGACATACACAGTTTAAAATAATCATTGCATAGATATTTCTTAAAAATTATAGTGTCTACAGTGGCATGCAATGGTTTGGGCACCCTAGTCAAAATTTGTGACCCTGTAATAGCTCAGCGAGTAAAAGGTGACCTGATTTCCAAAAAAGCATAAAGTTAAAGATGACAGATTTCTTCAATAACTGAAGCAGGATTACTTTATATTTTTCCCATCCTTTACTGTTACAATATAACAAACATGGAAAAGGTTCTGAAGCAAAAGTTTGCGCACCCTGCATGGTCAGTACTTGGTACTCCCCCTTTGGCAAGTATCAAAACTTGTGAACGCTTTTCGTAGCCGGACAAGTGTCTTTCAATGATGTTTGGGGATTTTCGCCTACTCTTCCTTGTAAAAGGCTTCTAGTTCTGTGAGACTCTTGCGCCGTCTTGTATGCACTGTTTTTTTGAGTTTTATCTAAAGATTTTCGATGATATTGTTGTCGGCGGACTGCAAGGGGCATGGTAAAACCTTCAGCTTGCGCCTCTTGAGGTAGTCTATTGTGGATGATGAGGTGTGTTTCGGATCATTATCGTGTTGCAGAAGTCATCCTTTTTTGATCTGCAGCTTTTGAATAGACGGTGTGATGTTTGCTTCCAGAATTTGCTGGTATTTAATTGAATTAATTCCTCCCTCTACCAGTGAAATGTTGCCCGTGCTATTGCTGCATCAAAATCCCAAATCATGTTTGACTCACCCCCGTGCTTAACGGTTGCAGTGGTGTTATTTTCATGAAATTCCTCACTCCCTTTATCTCCAAACATACCTTTGCTCATTGCGACCGGTAAGTTAAATTTTAACATCATCAGTCCAAAGGACTTGTTTCCAAAATGCATCAGGCTTGTTTAGATGTGCCTTTGCAAACTTCTCACGCTGAGTTTCGTGGTGAGGACGCAGGAAAGTTTTTTTTTCTGCTGACTCTTCCATGAAGGTCACGTGTGTGCATGTGTTGCTGCACAGAAGAACAGTGCACCCCCATTCCAGAGTCCGCGAAATCTTCCTGAAGGTCTTTTGCAGTCAACTGGGGAATTTAATTTGCTTTTTTTTCGCAATCCTACGAGCAGTCTCTCAGATAGTTATCTTGTTCTACCACACCTCAACTTGACCTCCACCGTTTCTGTTAACTGCCATTTCTTAATTGCATTACGAACTGAGTAAACGGCTACATGAACATGCTTTGCTATCTTCTTTTAGCCTTCTCCTGCTTTGAGGGCATCATTTATTTTTATTTTCGGAGGGCTTGGCAGCTGCTTAGAGGAGCCCATGCCTGCTGATTGTTTGGACAATGTTTGAGGAGTCGGGTTATTTCAAAGGCTTTGAAATTTGCATTCCCTGGCCTTTCCTAACGATGACCGTGAACAAACCAGAGCCCAAACAAGATAATTAAGGTCTGAGACCTTGGTAAAAGTGTTTAAAGAGCTCAAATCTCTAGATGTACCCAAACTTCTGCATGATGCTCTTTTCCTTTATCTTCACTCGAAAATTGATCAAAGCAAAAAATACACGAACCTTGCTTCAAATGTTGAAAAGAATGATTCATCTGTATCTTTATGAATTCTGGAGATCAGTTCATCTTCGACTCACTGAACGTTTCACTGTAGCGGAAATTTTGACCGGGGTCCTCAAATATTTGCATACCAGTGTAGGTAGATTGAAAATGATATCGAGTTTGATAATTTCAAAATAATGATTTTTTAGAAAAAAAAGTTTTTACCAGCGGCCAATCGGGTCTCCCTGTGATTTAGGAGGAGGGGACAGCACAGGTATAAACGCGACAGGCTGTCGTTAGATTGAGAAGCAGCTTTGACTAGCGACCAGGAGGCGTTTGTGGTTGACCTGCAAAAGGAGGCAGGGTCATATGCAGTGGCCATGGTCTGAATGGGCCGTGAAGTAAGTGATCTTCAGGCTTCTGCTCGCCGAGGCGTTAGCTCAGGATGCAAAGCAGGCAAAGAAAAGAAAAGCACTAGGCTAAGTCTTTTGTTCCTTCCCTTTTCTATATCTGATCAGATAGGATAACAGAGAAGCCAGGCAGGATAGTTAAATGCTCCTCTTGCGGAATCTGGGAATGCATAGAGAACTCCAGTAACCCTGACCACGACAGCTGCGAGAGCTGCGTTCAGCTGCAGCTTCTGACAATCCACGTTAACATAGAATATAGAATATAGAACGTAGTATAGTACAGCACAGTACAGGCCCTTCGGCACACAATGTTGTGCCGACCCTCAAACCCTGCCTCCCATATAACCCCCCACCTTAAATTCCTCCATATACCTGTCTAGTAGTCTCTTAAACTTCACTAGTGTATCTGCCTCCACCACTGACTCAGGCAGTGCATTCCACGCACCAAAAACTCTCTGAGTAAAAACCCTTCCTATCATATCGCTCTTGAACTTCCCACCCCTTACCTAAAAGCCATGTCCTCTTGTATTGAGCAGTGGTGCCCTGGGGAAGAAGCGCTGGATATCCACTCTATCTATTCCTCGTATTACCTTGTACAGCTCTATCATGTCTCCTCTCACCTTCCTTCTCTCCAAAGAGTAAAGCCCTAGGTCCCTTAATCTCTAATCATGATGCATACTCTCTAAACCAGCAGCATCCTGGTAAATCTCTTCGGTACCCTTTCCAATGCTTCCACATCCTTCCTATAGTGAGGCGACCAGAACTGGACACAGTACTCCAAGTGTGGACTAACCAGAGATTTACAGAGCTGCATCGTTACATCACGACTCTTAAACTCCATCCCCCGACTTATGAAAGATAACACCCCATAAGCTTTCTTAACTACCCTTTCTACCTGTGAGGCAGCTTTCAGGGATCTGCGTACAGGGGTCCCCCTGCCCCTCTACACTACCATGTATCCTGCTATGTACTTTGTACTGTGCTTTGGAGTTTGTCCTTCCAAAGTGAACCACCTCACACTTGCCGGGTTGAACTCCATTGTCATTCAGGAGGTGGAGCAAGAACTGGACGAGCCGCAGATCATTGATGGAAAAGACATACAGAGCGGCAGTTACACCCAGGGTGCAGGGCACAGGAGACTGTCTGACAGTCATGAAGGAAAAACGGCTGAAGGGGACAGGGCAGAGTTCTCTTCTCAACATCTCGCTCAACATTTTGGATACCGTCGCGGAGTTTGTGGGGCGGGAGAATCAACTGTGTTCAGTCACAGTGGTCGGTCCCAGGCGCTTAGTTTCCCGCTGTGACCCAGAAGGGAAGTGTGCTTTGAGCGGTGACTGTCTGTGTGTGTGGGGCTGCGGGGGGCGGAGTGCAGAAGTCACTATGTGATGATAGGATATTCGATAGTGGTGCGGACAGGTGGTTCTGTCGCGACAACTTCAGGGATATCTCGGATCGAGTCCTCATTATTCTTAAGTTGGATTGTGAACTGCTCGAAATCGTAGCCTGTTGAGTTACCAATGACATGTGTGTGATGAACGATGCTGCTCTGCACTGCCAGTACGGGAGTTAAGAGCGAATTTAAAAGGCAGAACCTCCAGGATCTGCTGCTCGTTCCACGTGCCTGTGAGGCCGGAAACAGGAAAGGTTTTCAGATTAATAGGTTTTTAAGGAGTTCCTTTTACATCCTAGTCCTCTGGAAATGGATGCTAAAATTGCATTTGGCTTCCTCACCTTTCTGCAAACTTTCCTGTAGAGAATCCTCCCAAAAGGCTCTGCACTTCCTCTTGTTTCTCCATTGTTAAAATAGAACAGGCATAAACAGAGAATATACAGTTTATGGTATGGGGAAGGAGTTGTTTTCAAACACCAGTCCTCTGAAAGTGGATTGGAACATGAATTCGGCTCCCTTAGCACTGACTCAAACTGCAGATTTTCCTGTGGCTCTGCACTCTTATTTTCAATTCAAATATCCTTCCCAATTACGAAATAGTCCACGACTTTATTCCCTCTGCCAAAGAGTAAGACTGGGCACTTCCCTGCAGCAAGTTCTTGCTGCCAATTCTTTGCCTGTGGTCCTGTTTCTTAATTCCTTTTGCAAGCACCGTGCTTCCTAATCTCTACCTGCCCTTCCATCTACCTTCGCATGTGTCTGAAACCCTGTCACAAAGCAATCAAACCCTTCATCCAAATCAATGACGTACAACGCCAATTATACGACGACTGATCAATGACTACACATGGAAAAATCCATAATAAGCGTCCGGATATAGTAACACAGGACAGACAAAGTATAATAACGTGTTCAATGGATAAAGCAGTTGCGAACACAGATAACCATTGCAGATCCTGATTGGATTCTTGTCTCTTCTCTCGTTTGGCGACATTTACTTTATTTCCCTTCAGCTCCCAAAATTGGCTTCACTTGCCAACAATTTCCAAGGAACTCCAATTATTGCAGTCATAGTCACAGAGCACAGTTGCAGCCCGTCGGATCAACCAATCAATGGCGAGGTCATACCGCTGTGATTCCCATCCCTCCAGGTACCTCCCCATTTGTTTCCTAAATGATACTACCGTCTCTTCCTCAACCACTCTCACTGGTATATTTACACTTACTCTGAGCTCCATCTACGTTAAATATTTGCCCTTCCCTTCTCTCCTGAAATTTCCTCTCCTATCTCTGGATCATATTGTACTTGATTTTGCCTCTTGCTGTTTCAGCTCGTTCCCAGAACACGGTCTTCGCGAGAAATCTTCCAGTAATCTATCCTCCCCCATCACCTGAACACATGTCCACAAGATTTAGACTCCCCTATCCAGGTTCTCAAATGACTCTTATCATCCACCTCGTCTACGTCTGTTGACATTTAAAATATAGTTCTGCAACTCCGTCCCTCATTCTATTAAGTTCCAAGTATAAAATACCCAACATGGCCTACCAGTCTCCATACCCCAAATCCTCTCGAGCTGGGTACATGCCCGTAAATCTTCCCTACCCTTATTCCTGACCAACGGCACTTTTGCATGATGACCAAATACAGTACTCAGTTTTACGACTGAGCCCTGATCAACGACTTACAGAACTGGAACATGATCTCAAAACGACTCTCCTGAAATCCCTGTGTAAGTAAGTTTTTCGGACTGTACGCTACTTTTCTATTGCTGACATGTAATAGCTTTCTGAATAATTATCGAAAACCTCTGCTTGGTGTCCGAGTCCAAGGACACTCAAAGCTGCTACGCAGGTTGACTCTGTGGTGAAGAAGGTAGAAATTTGAACTACCACCTGTCAGTTTTCTATCTAGCCCCGAAGCAATCATTTTTGTTTGTGGAATGAGAGTATCCTTCCATTTTCTTCACAGGCTCATGTCTGTCTCAGCTTCCGCAGGCAGCTGTGCAGACTAAGCTGCTGGGTAGATTCAAGGCAGAGGTTGATAGTTTCTTGGTAGATCAGGGGAATAAGAGATACGGGGCAAGGCAGAAGATTTTGGCTGTGAGGAAAATTGGATCAGACATGATAAAATTGCAGAGCAGAACGATGGGCAAAAGTGGCCTCATTCCACTCCAACATCTCATGGTCTGATGGTCCGAATATCAGGATTATTCGCAGGGACAGAGATTTTGGTGGGGCCCACATCCAGGTTTTCGCGCGATTTGATCCTGGGTGGGTCGTTTTGAAATTCAAAGACGCGTTATCCTTCATTGAGGAGAGGTGGACACAGCTGGACTATTTTCCCCAGAGCGGCGGACCGCAGAAGCAAAATTCGGCCGTTGCCCCATCACATCTACAAAAGAAAATCGCATAGATGCTGCTTGACCAGCTGCGTTTCTCCAAGATTTTGTGTGTGTTGATTTAGCTTTCCACCATCAGTAGAGCTGTTGTGTTCATGATTTGCTGCTGCATTACAAAGTGCCCTCGGGGCAAGCCTACCTTGAAGAAATCTAAAAACTCATTTCAACAGGAGTTCAGTGAGAGCCTCTCTGACTGCACCCGATCTGTACCATCAGGTTCCTTCCTCTCCCACCCTTTTCCTTTCCCAATCATCTGACTTCACCTTTCATCTTCTAACTATCTTTCTTATCACCCTTGCTCCCACTTTAAATTCTGGTGTCTTTCCCCCTTCTTCCCAGTCCTGTTGATAGGTCCTGGTGCACAACATTGACTGTTCATTCTTTTCCATAGATGTTGAGTTCCTCCAGCAATTTGAAAGAAGAAATGCACTTTCTATTTTTATTCTTCAAACGAAAATGGAATCTACCGGCCATTCTGTTTGGCTGATTTACAATCCCTCCCAACCCCATTCCCCTACCTTCTACCGTAACCTTTGATGGTCGTAATAATTATAAACATTTCTAACTCCGCCTTGAAGATGCCCAATAACTCCACCTCTCGTCTCTTCTGTTCAGCTGACTTACCATTATACTCCAGCTGGAGAACCTCCGTCTACCCTTTCGTCCATTGCCAGCTCCTCACTTTCCCTCTTCTTTATTCCCTTCCCTCTTCCACCTATCTCCTCAGAGGATTTTAATTCACCCCCATCGGCCCACTCCCGTCACCTTATTTGCCTTACCACGAGTCAGATTGTAATCCATCCTCTCATCCCGCTGAACCCACACGGCCCCTTGCCGTTCCCAATCCCTATGAAGGATCTCGCTCCGAATTGTCAATTGTTCATTCCCTGCTTTACAATCCAAACGTGGGAGATTGCAGACACAGGAATAGACGCTTCGCCCAAAATTATCGTGCTGAAGGAGTTAAATTAGTAACCAAGTGGCTAACTGATCTTTTCAGCTTACATAATGAGCATATATTATCCATTTATTTTCCTCATGTTCACATGCCTATCTGAGCTTGTCTAAAAAGTCACTAATCATTGCACCTCTGCCACCACACCAGGAAGAGCATCCCAATCACCCACTATTCTCTGCGTGAATGTCTTGCCCATTATAGGTCATTTGAATTTTCCACCTTCTTAACTTTAATTTCTCCGGCACTTTGTGTATGTCTCGAAATATATATATATATATTTTCGTGTTGTCGTTAAGATCATTAATCAGCCTCTCTGTATTCATTCGAGACTGTTATGTATGTACACAAACCCCGGAACAACTTCCTGTTTAACACTGCCGATGGTTTGCTCTTTGTGCGATATTTATTTTTTTCTAATGCGATACACGGGTTACCACATTGAAATGCCTGAATTGTTCTTTGTCACCTTCTAAGCGGCATAGCTATCGCCGTTCTTTCTGTTTTTTGTTTGTCTATGAGTGTGTCAGACAGCGGAGTTACTGAATTACCTGTGCACGAATGGGTGTTTGCGTTCAAGCCGATCAAGCTGAAGTTTTTTCTTACACTTCAGCCGGTCCAGTCTTGGTGTTCTCTCCTGTGTCTCTATATTAATAAAAATACCTCCTTTTCCTGAATTCCCTATCGTATCGAAGCAACGTGGACACCGAACTGATGTGTTAGTTTGACAAAGTTGTCAGTTCTGGACCGAATTTTCCAACCCAACCAACCTTCCTCAACATCCGCAACTCCATCACGTTGTGGGTCCTCTGCTAGCGTATGTATGTGTTGTCTGCATTTTCATCCAAGTAAAACGCCAGAACTTCTCCAACACATGTCAAGTGTGTTTTACCTGTACCACTACCCTCTGTCCACAGTCTCTGGACCAAATTAGGATGGATGCTGTGCAATGAATCTTCGTGTTCTGGATCACCCTACCTGGTAAGTGTCCTTCTCAAAAGTCTGACTTACAGTCCCTTCCACCTAGTCGGGACTCAGGTGGAACAATGCCTCAGCGACATTACTCATGGGACAATTTACAATGATCAATTAACCGAACTCTGTGTTTGGTTTGTGTGAGGAAACAGGAGCACCCCGAGGAAACCCACGCGGCCACGCTTTACAGGCAGCGGCCGGAACTGAGCACAACAGTGAATAATCAAACGGAAAAAGGAACGGGCCAATGTCCGAGGGACTGAGTGAAGGAGCGCATCGCCGTTTCAGAGAGTTCCAGTCACTATCTCACGTGGAATATTGCAGTGCAGGACAGAATTCCTGAAGGCTCAGCGGGAAAAAGCTCTGATGTATCCATACCAATTGAAGGAGTTTCTGCTAGAGCCATACTTCTGGGAGCATCTCACATTTCGTGCCGAATCTCAATAAATAAATAAACATCCGGTGTCTTTTCCTCAGCAATCACCTTCCCCACATACCCAATATACTCAGTCAAATTCGACAGTTCGGACCACCACTGCACAAAGTGTCCAAGATTTCGTTTTTATTTTCCAGAAGGGATTGCGATAGCAATTGCTGCTTGAGACGTACGAAGGACGATTGGACGAGTGGTTTTACGAGTTGGAGTTACTGAATTAGCCTTGAGGTGACAGGCAGATTCCAAAGAACTCAGGATCAAGTGCAGATTTGCAAACTATCTGCGGTAACTAGTCTTCCCGAAACAGGTCAACGGTTGCGCATCTTGGAAACAGAATCTGTCGCCATAGGAAAGGTATGAAGCTGCATCGGGCGTACCTGATGGTGCTCGTGAATAGAAAGAGGGATCTAATCGGGGCTGCCAACAGTCCCAATGGAACTGCACATGCCACTGAAGATATGGGATATGTTGTGGAGGTAGGGGATAAGCGTCACCAAGGATTAATGCGGTCCTGACAACGCCGAGTGAACTTTGCCATGAGAATTAAGGGCGATTTCACTGTCTCCTTCAGCTGAACTCTGAACCTGGCCTGGATCACGGCGTAAAGGGCCGTGTTGGTGCAGCAGCTCAGCAGTTGCAGCATGTAGCCCAGTTCCCGCTGAGAATTCGGGGGTATCACGTATAAGTAATAAATCAAGCTATCCCATACGGAATACACCGTCAGCAGCACCCACAGCAGGATGAAATTCCCCGACATCACCAGCAGTAACAGGAGGGATTGCCTGCGGTTCTTCATTTCCGGGTCGGCGGGCGTCTCGTCATCGCGCGAACCACGGAGTCTCCTCCGGGCTCTGCTCGCTACTAAGACGTGCCTGATGGTTAAGCTGTTGAGCAGGAGAATCAAGCCAAAGGGCAATGTAGGGGTGAGGAGGAAATGAATCAGTTCAAATGTTGCCTCCTGAGATAGGGAAAAGAAACCATGTCCACTCAGACAGAGCAAGGACGTAATTGACATCGAATATGTCCCTTCGAGCATAAAGTACCAGAATATGTTTTTTACGCAGCTCAGCACAGTCACGGTCCAGAGAACCAGAACAGCCGCCCTGCCGGTGCAGTATTTTCGTTTCAGCTTCTGAAAACAAATGGCGACAAACCGATCAAAGGTGAAAGCGACGGTGAACCAGACAGAGCAGTCCGTGGCGGCGTAGAACAGGGCGGCGTGTATATTACACACCGGAAAGCGATTCGACCAAAAGAAAACCTCCAATGGGATGTAAGTCATCGGGATCTTGCTCAATATCAGATCGAAGAGAACGACGAGCTGATCCGCTGCTACCATGGCAACCAGGTACCTTATGACGCCTTCGGAGAGACCGCACTTTCCCCGAGACAGGATGACTATTGTCATTAGGTTAACTGTGCGGAGGGCAATAAAGACCAGGAACACATATTTGGCTGGAAACATTCTCTGAAAATAATATTTAAATCGATAGCACTTCCGAGAGCCCAGATGGGTAGGAATTTATGAATCCACTAAGGAAAATATCGGGAGCTATTATTAAATTGGAAGACATCCCCTTGGAACAGAGATGGGGAGAAATTTCTCGACCCAGAAGCTGGTGAATGTGGGGAGTTCACCGCGACAGACGGCTATGGGGGCCAGTTAATTAGAACCATTCGCAGAGGGGAGGATGGGCTATTGATTCATCGGGGCGCCGATGACGGCGGAACAAGGCGCCAGAATATGGTTGCGAGGGATAATAAATCAGATATATTGGAATGGGGAGAAGGCTCGGTGCTCGAATAACCGAATTCAGCTCCAAAGCCTTCTGGACTAATCAGTGATATCAACTGATGTCTGGAATGTATTCTGAACTTTTGGCATCAGAAGAAAGAGTTACAGATGGGAGGTGTTAAGAGAATAATTAACTGATTAATGTACCAGGGATCACGGTGACAGAAATTGAACTCCCCTTACTTGTTTACACGGGTGAAAATGAGAACATAAGTACATTAGTAATAGGAGCAGGAATAGTCCATCTATTCGGACTGGCATGATCCAGCAGTGAAGCTGATCATGGCTGATCTGACCATGGATTCATCGCTGCTGAACTAACTATTCCTCATAACGCTTAATTCGTCTCCTATGCAAAAGCTACGGCAGCCAGTCTAAAGTATGTTTATTGATGTAGCCTCCCCTACTTCACTGAGCAGAGAATTCCACAGATTCACCGGTATCTGACAGAAGAAGTTCCTCCTCATCATGTTCCTAAATTTACTCCCCAGAATCCTCATGCTATGTCCCGTAGCTGTAGACTCACCTTCCGGTGGAAACAACTTTCCTGCCAGCATCATATCTATCCCTTCCAGAATTTTATATGTTTCCGGAAGATTTCCTCTCATCCTTCTGTGTTCCAGCCAGTATGATCCCAGTCGACTCTGTTTCCCCTCATAGTTGAATCAACTCATCTCCGCCTACACAGCCGGTTTTCCTTCCTCAAGTCGGGAGACCAGAGCTGCACAGTATCCCTGATGCCGTCTCAGCAGTACCTTGTGTAGTTGCAGCATAACGGCCGTGCTCTTAAATTCAATCCCTCTGGCAGCAAAGGCGAACATCCCATTTGCCTCCTTGATAGCCTGCTGCCCCTGTAAACCAACCTTTTGTGAATCAATCACAAGCACTCCAACGTCCCTCTGCAATCGGTTACCACTTAAATAATATTCGGTTCTTCTATCTGCCCTCCCTAAGTGGATGACCTCGCATTTCCGAACTTTACACTGCATCTGCCAGGCGCTGGTATGTGCACTGAACACATTAATATCCCTCTGCACGCTGTCAGTTTCCTCTGCACTCTTTGAGTCGGCGATAAATCATGGCAGTGATGATGCCCACGTGACCCCGGGTTTTTTTTTAGCCCTTAAGTCATAGGAGCTACTTCTTTATTACTTTAATTCCGTTAATCCTATATTCTGCCATCATATTTGACCTACTGAAATGAACGACCTTACACTTATCTGTGTTGAACTCCATCTTCCTCTCCTTAGCGTAGTTTTGCATCCTATCAATATCCCGCTGTAACCTCTGACACCCCTTCACACGATCCAGAACACCTCCAACCTTTGTATCATCAGCAAATTCACTAACCCATCGCTCCACTTCCTCATCCACGTCATTTATGAAAATCACGGAGAGTAGGGGTGCCAGAACAGATCCCCGAGGCAAACCACTGGTCACCGACCGCAATGCAGAACATGACCGTCTGCAACAACACTTGCCCTCAATGGGTAAGCCATTTCTGGATCCACACAGCAACGTCCCCTTGGATCACATGCCTCCTTGCTTTCACAATAAGCCTTGCATTATCAAATACACTCAGCCGATGTTTGCTGAAGCGACACCGGTTGGAAAGACCGGCCTTGCAATTAACGAGTCGTTAGAGGACAGGTATGAAAGAGGGGCTGAATTATATTTTTCAACGTTAATCATGAGGACGAGACCGGACACTTACGAAGAAGTGCTACAATTGCGAGTACCGGGTAGTAAACCACTTGGAATGTCACAAGCGCAAGTTCGATTCGAGAGTCCAACGTCAGCCGTTCGTAATTTTGAAGAAGATATTGATACGCCCAGAACATATTCTTCGCGATTCCCGTAGCACTGGGCATAGCATTTCGGAGATTATAATCCATTCCTGCGATCGTCTAGATTCCTGTTCGCGACCCAGCCTCTGTCTTCTCTCTGTCAGCACCCGCTGGTCTCTGATAGCGTAGACTGCCTGTTCTCACTGACACTGTTGTTATGAGGGCGACATTTTAAGAGAACAGGCAACCAGCAGCCACACCTCCGCGGTGACGTCGACGATCCCCACAGACACTCCCTTCATTAGGTTCTACGGAATGACAGGTGCAATTAAACCTTTACTTGCAGGCCGTCAAAGAAGCGATACAAAAGGAGAGTGGAGTTGTAAATAATAATCCCAGCAGTCGGCTATCCACGGATGCGTGCCGTGTCTGTAAAAGGACACAAAATCGAGACATTTACTGACACAGAGCAAAACACTGATATACAACCAGTCTGGAAATAAAGGTACACGCTGCAAACAAAAATTAATACACAAACTCTAACAATAATAGAAACAGATTACAAATAATTATTGCATTGTTAGTTCTTAAAGTATAGTTGCACATGTAGATTGAAAATGATATCGAATTAGATAATTGCAAGATAATGATTTTTAGAAACAGAGTTTTTACCAGCGGCCAATCGGATCTTCGGGTGATTTGGGAAGAGATGACTTCAGTCAGCACAGGTATAAAAGTCGACGAAAACACGAGGAATTCTGCAGATGCTGGAAATTCAAGCAACACGCATCGAAGTTGCTGGTGAACGCAGCAGACCAGGCAGCATCTCTAGGAAGAGCAACAGTCGACGTTTCGGACCGATGCAGTCTGGCCTGCGGCGTTCACCAGCAACTTTGATGTGTGTTGCTTATAAAAGTCGACAGCGGGTCCTTACACTCAAAAGTTGCTTTGACCAACAGGTAGGCGGCGTTTGCGGTTGATCTGCAAGAGAAAGGCAGGGACAAATGTCGTAGCCGTCGTATGAATGGACCGTCAAGCTGCTGCTCGCCGATGCGTCAGCTCAGGAAGGCTTCAGGAAAAGTAGGCAAAGAAGAGAAAATCACTTTGCTAAGACTTTTTTTCTTTCCTTTCCTTCTTTCCATCTCATCAGATAGGAATATCAGCTGCCAAGCCGGATAGCTAAATGCTTTCTTGCGGAATCTGGGATGGCATAGAGAATTCTAGTAACCTAGTGGACGGCGAGAGCTGTGAGAGCTGCGTTCAGCTGCAGCTTCTGACAATCCGCTTTAAAGAGCTGGAGGTGGAACTGGACGAGCTCCAGAACAATCGGGAGGCTGAAGTTGTGATGGGCAGGACACATAGAGAGGGAGTTATACTCTGGGCGAGGGCACAGGGCACAGGAGACTGTGGCCATCTCCTTCAACATTTCGGATATTGTCACGGAGTTTAGCGAGCGAGAGAATTGTCTGACAGTGTTCAGTCTGAGTGTTCGTCTGTCCTGCACTTAGTTTGCCTCTGTGATTCAGAGGGGAAGTGGGCGTTGAGCGGTGTCTGTGTGTGGGGGGTCAGGGTGGGGTTTGGTTGGGGCGGCAGCGTAAAGGTCATGATGTGGTGCTAGGATACTCGATAGTGGTACGGACAGGTGCTCTGTCGGCGACAACATCAGCGATATATCGGATCCACTCCTCAGCGTTCTTAACTGGGTGTGTGAGCAGCTAGAAATCGTGACCAATTGAGTATTCAATGACATGGGTACGATGAGCGACGAAGTATTGTACGGCCAGTTCCGGGAGCTAAGAGCTAATTCAAAAGGCAGGACCCGTCTGGATTTACTGCCCGTGCTCCGGTGCTCCGGGCTTGTGAGGCCGGAAGTAGGAAGACTATACAGATTAATAAGTTATTGAAGATTTGCTTTTATATCGCATTTTTCTGGAAATGGATGATAACTGTGCATTTGACTTCCCCACCGTTGTGTAAATTTTTCTGCAGGAAATCTACCCAAACGGCTCTGCACCTCTGCTTGTTTCAATATTCTCTCCAGTGTTAAAACAGTCCAGGCCAATACAGAGTTTGTACAGTTTATTACATGGCGTAGGAGTTGTTTTTCTATACCAGTCCTCTGAAAATGGATTGGAACATGCATTTGGCTCCGTCACTACTGACTCAATCTGTAGATTTTCCTGTGTCCCTGCAACACTGATTTTTTTCAATTCAAGTGTTCCTCCCATTTACGAAATAGTCCAGGCCTTTATTACCTCTGCCAAAGTGTAAGACTGGGCACTTTCCTACATTATATTGCTTCATAGTTATTTGCCTCTTCTCCAGTCCGTCTAGTGCCTTCTGCCATGCTTCCTTAACCCTACCTACCCTTCCATCTACCCTCGCATGGCTCTCAAACCCTGCCGCAAATCAATCAAATTCTTCATTCAAATCATTGACGAACAACGGGAAAAGAAGCGGTACCAACACCGATTGCTGCGAAACTCCACCGCTAACCGCCGTCCAATCAGTAAAGGGCCGACGCAGTGATTGGCTGAGTCTGGACATGAGGTTTCACCAGCTGCTGAGAAACAGGAAAGACTGAACAACTTACAATAAATGCAAGAGTCATATTGGAACAAATTATATGACTACTGAGCGGTAGTTATAGATGGGTTAATCCGTAATAACCGTCCGGATTTAGTAACACAGGATAGATAAAGAACAACAACTTATTCAATAGATAAAGCCATTGCAGGCATACAAAACCTACATAACTCAATGCTTGACAAACACTGAAATCTGCTGAATTAACCCGTACATACTGTTCATATTGTATGCCTTCACAGTATTGTCTGGGTTAGGTTTGATCCGCCGCAAGAATCCCCTCATAGCAAGTGTCTATAACAAATTTTGAAGCAAAAAAATCTTCTTTGAATGCATAAATAGCCTATGTGCTATTAATGAATGGGTGATTCATTCTTAATGAATGTTTCGGAGAGCAGGGAAAGTGTATTTTTTTAGAGAAGAACGATTCGTTTATGGAGAATAAAACATCTACTAGCACACAATATCATGTCCTATTTTACCGAAGACATGAAAACATAAAAGCCATAATGATTTCAATATATTTATTGAAGTTGAAAACGGCAAGAGCATTCTGTAACTGTAGGGTTTATTTTATAAACATTTACAACAATTGCAACTATCAAACACTGTCCTCACTGCTATATCATATAATATCCTCATAACGACTGGGTAGTTATAACTATTAACTGTTAATCCAACATTAGCTAACCTTTAACTAACAAACATGGCATGTACAACTTCACCGTTTTAAGATTCCCTGAAACCGCAATTTCCCTTGATTTGACCCAGAACACTGGATCTAAAATCCATTACAATAGCTACGGTTAAAATTTGACCCGGATTAGACTCAATGTACAGAATTTTGTAGCACCGGTACAAAAGTATATATATTTTTTTTCATTATTTTCATTTTGGCGCACTTTTGGTCACTTTTGGTAACTTAGCCCTGTAGATAAAATGCTTAGGTAATTTTCAAGAACGCTGCAACAGTAATCACCTGTAAATGTTCCGAAAGCTCCGAGCAACCGAGAAATGGCCGTGTTTGGCTCAGGATTTATCAGAGGTGCGGTGAGTGCTGTTATCTGCTCTCGTTCAAGAACCTGATGTTTCCGATGTCACAACTGCTCCTAATCCTGAATTAGGAATCCTGTACCCTGATTCAAGTCCCTGGTTGTAGAGAGAAAAAAATCAGTAAAGTCCTGCTGCGCCCTTGTCAATAAGGCACACTTATTTCTTCACATAGAACATAGAACATAGAATAGTACAGCACAGCCGAATATCAAACCATGCCTCAACATAACCCCCCACCCAACTTAAATTCCTCCATATACCTGTCCAGTAGTCTATTAAACTTCACTAATGTATCTGCCTCCACCACTGACTCAGGCAGTGCATTCCACGCACCAACCACTCTCTGAGTAAAAAACCTTCCTCTAATATCCCCCTTGAACTTCCCACCCCTTACCTTAAAGCCATGTCCTCTTGTATTGAGCAGTGGTGCCCTGGGGAAGAGGCGCTGGCTATCCACTCTATCTATTCCTCTTATTATCTTGTACACCTCTATCACGTCTCCTCTCATCCCCCTTCTCTCCAAAGAGTAAACCCCTAGCTCCCTTAATCTCTGATCATAATGCATACTCTCTAAACCAGGCAGCATCCTGGTAAATCTCCCCTGTACCTTTTCCAATGCTTCCACATCTCCCCAATAGTCAGGCGACCAGAACTGGACACAGTACTCCAAGTGTGGCCTAACCAGGGTTTTAGAGAGCTGCATCATTCCGTTCCTGAGAAGGACACGTACATTCGCGAGGTGCCCATTGACTCTCCCCAATATTTATAACTTCTTGTCCTTTCATAACCAGCGGCTAATAGTTGATTCGGCCGTTTATCATGTCGCAGACACTTTCTCTGGGTAATTGGCAATCGGTTCATTGGTGTGGAGGCATGCTGTAACTGTATACAGTTCTCTCTCTCTCTCTCTCTCTCTCTCTCTCTCTCTCTCTCTCTCTCTCTCTCTCTCTCTGTTCTGCAGGCCAGAAGGCCAGGATTGTACGTTTTTTTAAAGATATTGAGTTCGCAGAAAATAAATCTATATTGCATACTGCACTGTTACATAGAAAATAACCAGGTGATGAAACAGATTGAAACCTGTCTGCTTGTCCTGATGTTTTAAGCGAAGGTTGCAAGGTTCCTGGTGGGAAAGGGTTATACAAATTACTAGTAGGAGGAAGAGAATAGGGTTCAGAAAGGATAATAGATCAGTCATGATGCCAGGAAAAACTTCCAGTGACCGTTATTTCTATCTGGAAAGCGTCTTATTAACGAGAGAGCTCAGACGAGAGTGGTCTTCTTACTCCGACCGATTAAGCGCCTATGTGTGCACGGTCTTTCATCAATTCTGTCATAGTTATTTTCCTACAAGAATTTATTGAGTATCCAAGCAAGAAAATGCATCTCGTGGTATATAGAAACGTATATGTAGTGATTCCACCCCATTTGGTTTTGCTGCTGTGTAATTTGCAACCCTGTTACAAATTAGTGCCATGAAATAACAGACAGAATACGGCTCAAGGGATTATATTTATGAATCTTAACTGAACTAAGGGGTTAGTAAGGAGGAACAAACCGAAGAAAGCCCATTCCAATGAAACAGTCAAATACGCACAAGTTGGAGTTAATCTTGAACTTCTTTGGTAGTCGTTTGCTGGTCACTCGGTCAAGGTGAAGCACACACCACCTTTTGAACGTCGCTCGCCATCCATCTCGAACAAACGGGTCTCCCAGCCGATTAAATCCTCCGATCTGTTGTCACGGCGTCTTCTTTCCTAATCTCCCGCCGAACCAAAAACAAAGCAAGACCAACCTTAATTTCTCTCGCCAGCAAATCTCCCCCTAAATCTACCATTCCAATTCGATAGCACGCATTCGTTATCTTCAACAGTATCCCAAACAGGTTGCCAGCAGAACAGACTGCTCTTACCGAACTGCTAAATGAAATACATAGAACATGTATGAGGCAGGGAATTAGAGCGCTTTGATCATCATTGTTCTTTGAAGTTTGAACTTAGAGCAGATTCCTACACAAAATGCCGCCGAAACTCATCAGGTCAGACAGCATCTCTTGTCATGAATAAGCGCTCGACGTCGCGGGCCGACAGCATTCATTCGGACTTGACAGCAGCAATGCACGTTTACTGTCTACATAGTTTTGATAAGTTCCCTGCACGTCACCGATATTTGCAGCTGATCAACATGGCACCGAGCCGAAGCAAAAACTGGTTAAAAAAATAGTTCTGTAGCTCTCATCGACTTTACATCACAGAAACATAAGACTATGAAATATAGGAACAGAATTAGGCCATTTGGCCCAACGTGTCTGCTCAATCATGGCTGATATTTTGCTTCCCTTCCTCACCCCCAATCCCCGGCCTTCTTCCCGAAACGTTCATTGCTGCGTCCAATCAACAACTAATAAATCTCTGGCTTAAATAAACCCAAGGATACGGCCTCCACAGCTGAATGTGGGAACAAATTCACCATTCTCTGGCGAAAGATAGTCCTCTGCTTCTCTGTTTTAAATTGACGCCTCTGTGTTCTGAGGCTGCACCCTCTTGTCTCAGACACCCCAGTCTTGGGAAACATCCTTTGCACATCCATCTGCCTTGGCTGTTCAATATCCGAAAGGCTGAAATGAGATCCCACCCCATCCTTCTGACGTTGCTGAGAGTACAGAGTTTTCTATAGGTCCCCTGGTAGCAGCAGAGATACCGAGGAGCAGATTGGGAGCAACACACAGCAAATTTGCTGGTGAACGCAGCAGGCCAGGCAGCATCTCTAGGAAGAAGTGCAGACGTCGTTTCGGGTCGAGACCCTTCTTCAGGACTTCTTCGTCAGCAAATTGGGAGGCATTTTTTGGAAAGGAGGGAAAATAACAGGGTTGTTATCATGGGTGAATTAACCTCCCTAATATTGATTGGCACCTGATTAGCTCCAATGATTTAGACGGGACAGAGTTTGTTAAGTGTGTCCAGGACGGATTCCTGTCACAAAATATGTACATGACGAACATGCGGAATGCGATACTAAATCTCGTATTAGGTAACGAACTGCGTCTGGTCACAGGTCTGTCAGTGGGTGAGTTGCTGGTGGACTGTGAGCACCGCTCCCTGGCCTGTAATATTATCATGAAAAAGGATAGAATCAGAGAGGACAGGAATAAATAATTGGGGGAGGGAAAATGATGAGGTTTTAAGGGCAGAACCTGCGGTGTGAATTGGAGTGATGTTTTTGCAGGGAAATATACTGTGGACATGTGGCCGATGTTTAGGGATCTCTTGCTGGATGTTCGAGATTAACTTTTCCCGAGGAGGAAGATAAAGAAAAGTAGAGTGAAGGAACCATGGGTGACAAGTGAGGTGGAAAATCTAGTCAGGTGGAATAAGGCAGCTTCCCTGAGGTTTAGGAAGAAAGGATCAGATGGGTCTTTTGAGGAATGTAGGGCAGCAAGAAAGGAGCTTAGGAAGGGGCTGAGGACAGCAAGATGGGGGCATGAGAAGACCTTGGCGAGTAGGGTAAAGGAAAACACCAAGGCATTCTTCAATTAGGTGAATAACAAAATGATGGCAGGAGTGAAGATTGGATCATTTAGAGATACAGGTGTGAAGATTTGCCTGGAGGCTGTGGAAGTAAGCGAGGTCCTCAATGAATTCTTCTCTCCGGTATTCACCAATGAGAGGGAACCTGATGAAGCTGGGGACAATATGAGTGAGGATTATGTTCTGGAGCACGTTGGTATTAATGGAGAAGAAGTGTTGGAGCTGTTAAAATACATTAGGACGGATAAATTCCCGGGCCATGACGGAATATTACCCAGGCTTCTCCAGGAGGCGAGGGAAGAGATTGCTGAGCCTTTGGCTGGGATATTCATGTCCTCGTTGTCCAAGAGAATGGTACCGGAGGATTGGAGGGAGACGAATGTTAACCCCTTGCTCAAAAAAGTTATTAGGGATAGTCCGAGTAATTATAGACCAGTGAGCCTTACGTCTGCGGTTGGAAAGCTGTGTGAAAAGATTCTTAGAGATAGGATCTATGGGCATTTAACGAATCATGGTCTGATCAAGGACAGTCAGCATTCCTTTGTGAAGGGAAGACGGTGTCTAACAAGCTTGATAGACTTTTTGAGGAGGTGATCAGGCATATAGATGAGGGTAGTGCAGTGTTTGTGACCTGTATGGAAGTAAGTAAGGCATTGGACAATGTTCCACAGGGTAGGTTTATTCAGAAAGTCAGAAGGCATGGGATCCAGTAAAGTTTCGCAAGGCGGTCTCCGAATTAGCTCGCCTGAAGAAAGCAGAGGCTCGTGGTGGAGGGAGTACATTCTGGTTGGAGGGTTCTGTCTAGTGGTGTCCCACAAGGATCAGTTCTGTGACCTCTGCTTTTCGTGATTTTTATTAACGACCTGGATGTGGGGGTTGAAGGGTGGATTGGCAAGTCTGCAGAAGACACAAAGGTTGGTGATGTAGAGGACAGTGCGGAGAACCGTCGGAGAGACATTGATAGGATGTAGAAGTGGGCTGAGAAATGACAGATCGAGCTCAATCCAGCGAAGTACGAGGTTGTACACTTTGGAAAGACAAACTGCACGGCAGAGTACAAAGTAAATGTAGGATACTTGGTAGTGTGGACGAGAAGAGGGATCTGGGGGTACATGTCCATAGATCACTGAAAGTTGCCTGACAGGTAGATAGGGTAGTTTTGAAATCTTATGGGGTGTTAGCTTTCATTAGTCTAGGGACATAGTTAAACAGACGCGGGTAAATGATGTCGCTCCGCAAAACTCTGGTTAGACCACACTTAAAGTACTGTGTCCAGTTCTGGACGCCTCACGATGGGATGGATGTGGAAGCATTGGAAAGCGTACAGAGGAGATTTACCAGCACACTGCCTCGTTTAGAGAGTACGCATTACGATCAGAGATTAAGGGAGCTAGGGCTTTACTCTTTGGAGAGAAGGAGGATGAGAGGAGACCTGATAGAGTTATACAACGTATTGAGAGGAATAGATAGAGTGGACAGCCAGCGCCTCTTCCCCACGGCACCACTGCTCAGTACAAGAGGACATGGCCTTAAGGAAAGGGGTGAGAAGTTGAAGGGGGATAATAGAGGAAGGGTTTTTACTCAGAGTGTGGTTTCTGCGTGGAATGCACTGTCCGAGTCACTGGTGGAGGCAGACACAGTAGTAAAATTTAAGAGACTGCTAGACAGGTATATGGAGGAATTTAATTTTGGTGTTCATATGGGTGGTAATGGTCGCCACAACATTGCGGGCTGAAGGGCCTTTACTGTGCTGTACTATTCTATGTTATATGTTCTATATTTAAGAAAAGATGTGGCGACATTTTATCTAACTCGCCAGGCTTGTCAGGTTGTGAGTAAACCTAATCAAGTTACATCTAGTAGCTCCACTGCAACCGATTCCCTCATTTGTTGAACTGTTCTCCAAACTGATTGTAGATTGTGTCGGCCAATTGTAAAACACTAAAGCTTGCCTCCAATATTTGCAGACTATCATGTGAAACGCATTTAGGTTTCCAGAGGCAATACCTCTTGGGAATATAACGGCGACAACTGTAATAATTACTCGAATAAAATCCTTTACTTATCTTGGATTGCCTAAGGAGATCCAATATGATCAAGGCAGTAACTCTATGCCTGGATTGCTCCAGCAGGTAGATTATACCCTGGGAGCCAAACAGATTACCTCGTCTGCGTTATCATCCCGATTCACAGGCGGCTTGGAGATGTTCCATTCTACCCTCAAATCCATGACTCGGATGGTCTGTGTTAAAAATGAGAAGGATTTAGATAAGGGCGTTCATTTACTTTTGTTTGCAGTAGGGGAGTCAGTGCAAGAATCTCTAGCACTCAGTCCTTTTGAACCAGTGTTTGGGCACGGAGGTCAAGGACCTTTGCATTCTGAAAGGAACAATGGGTTAACAAAGAATTACATACTAATTTGCCGGATTATGTTTCAAAATTTAAGGAAATATTACAAAAAGCTTTTGACTTAGCAAGAGAAAAACTAAAATCTGCTCAGCAGAAAATTAAAACTTGGTCGGACAACGAAGCCAGAATGAGGTCACTTAAGTCTTGAAGTGAGGTGTTGGTTCTTTTCACGGTGCAAACGAACCCATTAAAAGCTAAATTTCCTGGTCCTTATGAGATGATATCTAAGGTCAATGATCTAGATTATGTGGTCAAAACACCAGAGCGAATAGGCGAACGTAGCTTTGTCATCTAAATATGACAAAACTATATTAAAATAAACAGTCCGCTAATATGCCTGTTGTGGTCAAAAATAATGAGTCTTATTCCTCTGGGAACTTATTGGATCCATCTGAGTCTCATTGAAACCCAACATTATTTCTGCCAGCTTACCAAACTGGAAAATTCTTGAAAATATTGAAAAGAAATTGGCTCATTTACAGCCAGAGCAGATGCGGTAGCTATGGCAGTTAAGTTTTCAATATAGGGATTTATTTCCAGACGTTCCTCAAAGAACCACAGTAGCTTCACATGATTTAGATGTTGGAGATTCCAAACTCATAAAGCAACATCCATATCGGATGAACATGGAAAAATGCGTACTGTGTGAACAAGACATTAAGTATATATTAGAACATAATATTATTCGACCTTCTACATCGAATTGGAGTTCGTCTTGTGTTATGGTATGTAACCAGATGGTAGTATTCGATTTTCTACTCAATACAGGAAGGTGAATGCTGTAACAAGAACAGATGCGTATCTAATCCCTAGGGTAGATAACTGTGTGGAGAAAGTTGGAATAATAAAGTTCCATACAAAGATTGATTTGTTAAAAGAGTATAGTGTGTTCCACTGACGGATAGAGGTAGAGAAATTTCTGCATTTGTAACACCATGTGGGTTCTAAGAATATAATGTTCTGGCTTTGAAATGAAGAATGCACCAGGAACTTTTCAGAGAATGATTAATTCTGTGATTTATGAGTTAAAAGATACAGATGCCTATACTGATGATTTCGTAACAGGAAATGGTACTGGGAAGCACATATTACTGCAGTGGAGCAACTATCTGAAAGGCTTTCAATTGCTAACCTAACTATTATCTTAGCTAAAGGTGAATTTGGTCATGCTACTGTGATCTACCTTGGTTATGTTGTGTGTCATGGTAGATTAGATCCTATTCAGGCAATTTTAGAGGTACCCACTCCAACTGTTAAAAAAGGCTGTGAGAAGAATCTTGGGAATGTTGGGATCTTACTGAATATTTTGTAAAAATTTTGCTGACATTGCCCTTCCATGTACTAAGCTCTTGAAGAAAGTTGAAAAGGTTGTGTAGACAGTGCTTTTTCAGGAGGCATTTGATAAATTGAAAACTATGCTATGTCATGACCCTGTGCTCAAGTCAACTGACTTTGAAAAAAACATTTTCATTAGCTGTGAGCGCCAGTGATGAGGCTGCAGGAGCCGTGTTACTCCAAAGGGATGAGGGTGATGAGGTTGATCGTCCGGTAGCTTACTTTTCTAAGAAATTTCATGAGAATCAAAAAATTATTCAACCATAGAAAAGGAAATACTATCTCTTGTTTTGGCTTTACAACACTTTCAAATGTATGTTGGTGCAAATCAGAAACTGCTCAGAGCTCACATTCATAATCCATGAGTATTTTTGAGTAAGATGAGAAACAAAACATAGAAGCTTACTGAATTGGTGTTTGATGTTGCAGGAGTATAATATTTTTGATAACTCGTGTTAAGGGCAAAGATAATGTGATTGCCGACTGTCTGTCCCAATGTTGAATTTACAATGGTGTTTTTGAGTGGAATTTTAAAATTTTTTAACTGTATATTAGTTTGCAAGGTGATGTATGATTATTGTATGCATATTATGCATGTTGTAGATTGTATACATTTGTATACTTCTTTTGTAAATAGTTGTTAAAATTTTTCTCATGGTATACCAACATTTTCGCTTTTTGGGGAGAGGTGTTACATGCCCACAGTATGACCATGGAACAGTGGGGTGACGTAATTGTCTCATGACCCTGGGGTGATGTTATGTCACGTGATGGCATCTTCCCTCCGGTACTTAAGGAAGGCGCCAAAGTTTGACGCAGTTTCTACTTTCTATTTTAAGGTGCAAACACGTTGTTGCCGGCTGCGCCCTTGTCGCTGCCAGTTTTTGTTTGCTGCACATTTGTTTTACTTTTGCAGTCTAGTATTGGAGAGTGAAGACCTTACCGAAGAACCAGAACCCAAAGATTGGGTAAAGTTAATGACGTTCGCTGTTTTGGAAGTGATCGACTGTTTGGAATCGGAATCGTCTGGGGAACTGTGGCATGAACGTTTCAGTTACTCCCCTGCAAGTTCAGGACGGTTTGTGCGGTGTCCACCCTCCGAGAGAAAAGGTCAATTACTTTATGACTTTATATTCGGTGTGAGACCATTGGGCAAGGCATCGCTCGACTGTGATCGACAGCTTTGTCATTTTCTTCGGAGGAACGGTTGCTGCATTAAGATCTGTCCTTAAGGACAGTAAGTTTGTATTAAACTCCATCTGCAATTTTTCAGCCCAAGTATCACGGTGACAGAAATTCAACTCCCCTCAACTGTCCACAGGAGAGAAAACGAGAACATTAGAAACTAGTATTAGGAGCAGAAACAGTTCATCTGTTCGATCTGGCATGATCTGACAATGAAGATGATCAGAGAGTGGAGGTCGCAGAATCTGCAGCGTCGCTTTATTGAGGAAACATAAATACGAGACTACACACACACACACACACACACACACACACACACACAAAACACACACACACACACATACACACACACACGCACACGCACACACACACACACACACACACAGGCAAACACATCTGTGTATGGGGATAACAGGGATTTCGTGGTGGGTGAATGAAGCAGCTATCGTTATACATTAGCTATGGGAAAACCGCTTGCCGTTCCTGGTTAGAACAGAAACGAGCAATAATGCTCAGTACATTGCACACCCAGAGTGGGGTTTATCGCTTCTCGGAAAGGAATACAGCGAAAAAGCAGAAGGAGCTGCGAACTTGCTATGTGTGCATGTATTTATTTATCTATCTATCTATCAATCTTCTGTGTATCTATCTATCTAGCTATCTATCTATCCATTTGTATATCTACCTGTCTATCTCTCTGTCTGTCTGTCTGTCTGTCTCTCTCCCTCCCTCCCTCTTTCTCTCTCTCTCTCTCTATCTATCTCTGTATCTACCTATCTCTGTATCCATCTATCTATCTCTGTATCTCTCTAGCTATCCATCCATCTATCTATGTATCCACCTATCTCACTGAATCATCCGTAATGCATTTCTTTGTGTCTGCTGTCTCTGTGACTCTGCACTCGCAGACTGAAAGAGCGCGAAGGTCACAGGGATTTTCGTGGCGAGTCGATGCAGATGTTGTGGTTATACGGCAACCAAAGAACGTCCTTTGTCTCCTGGTCGGAAAATGAAGCGAAAGACCAACAGCAGCGGAATATTCTCCTGCCTCGGGTCGGGCAATCTCTCCTCCAGACGGAATACTGCGAAAGATGAGAAGGAGCAGCGAAGGTCTGCAGAGGTGATGATAAAGACAACACAACATACACCCAGTGGCCTCATTATTAGCTGCAGCTACGTACTGACAACATAGATATTCCGCTCTCTCCGTTGACAACCTGCTATAGCATCTACAACGCGGTTAATCACTGTGTCGTTTTCAAACTTACAAACACACCTATCCACGTTTTCATTCAAGCTACTCAGACGACGTCGCCCCATTATCAGACATCTCCACACCAAATCGTCAGTGTAAATGTCTCATCAATCAATCTTGTTGCAACAAGTCGATGCATCAGAAATCGTCAAGAGGTTCCATTGTTGTTCAGTCCAAACGTCGGAATAGGGAAGAAATGTAATCTAATTTACTTGGACTGCAGAATGCTTATTGGTGCCAATCCCGGAGAGGCTGCGTATCTCAGAGACTACTGACACCCTGGGATATTCACACACAACGTTCTTTAGTGTTTGCAGAGAATTGAGCGAAAACCTGTTGTGGTGATTATATGGGTGAGAACGCCCTGTTGATGCCCCAGGTTAGAGGAGAACGGCGGGACTCTTTCACGCTGAGAGGAAGGCGACAGTAATTCAAGTAACCATGTGTTACAACACTGGTGTGCAGAAGGCCATCTTGAATTCACAATATGTTGAACCTTGGAGATGATGGGCTACAATAGCAGAGGGCCACGAACATACACTGAGTGACCGCCCGATAAGGTACAGGAGGACTCTAAACCGATGTTATTCTTTCGTTAATTACATATGTACACAAGACAGAGATGTATGTGCGAGATGTTAGCATTTGTAAAGATGCATCAGCAGAGCAAACTTTTACAGATGCACCAGTATAACATTTGCGCGTTGCTGTGTGCCGTTCGAGTAGGACAATGTGCAGTGAAACACAGAGTACTGCTGCCTCCACGTGGTGACAATCCCGCTCTGCACCTCTTGGTGAACAGGACAAAGGTTTCTCTGTGGTTAGAGACTCGCGATGCAGCGCTCTTGCTGGCGTGTGGAAAGGTGCGATATTGGACGTTTCAGACCGACACCCTTCATCAGGACTGAGAGTGAAAAGGTGACGGAGTGGGGGGTGGAGGATGATTCCTGAATTAAAAGTTGCGGGCTGGGTAAAATGCCGGCTGAAAGTTGATAGGTGAAGACAGGTGGAAGGGAAAAGCCAAGCGCTGGGTGGGAAGAATATGATAGGAGAGGAGACGGAGAATAGGGGAAGGAGAAGAAAGGGAGGTTCAAGAGGTAAGCGACGGTCAGGCGAGAAGAAGAAACGGTAACAGTAATACACACCATCAGGTTGGAGGGTACCCACATGGAATATAAGAAGATGTTCCTCTACCTTGAGGGTGACCTGTTCTTAACACGATGGGTCGACATGGACCGGCACTTCGGAAGGTGAATGGGAATCGGAATTACAGTGCTTGGCCACAGTGACTTGGCTGTGCAGTTATGCGGTGAAAAATTTCTTCGCAGAGATCAATTCATTACATTTTGAATTGAGATAGAGAAAGGTAAATTAATAAAATCGATTACACCTGCTGCATGTATGGGGTTACAGTGAAAAGCTGGTCTTGCATACAGATCAAATCAGTACACAGTGCATTGGTGTAGAATGAGGTAAATCAATAAAACTCAAATTCGACAGAAAAAAACGCAGTGTAGGTAAACAGGGCTAGAGAGAGTTAGATTGTGAAGTCGGGGGTCTATATTATTTTACCATCCTCTCGCATAATTGGTCCGTTCAAGAGTCGGGTATCCAAGGCAAAGAAGCTGCTGGATTGGTGACTTGTGCCCTTTATGTTCATCGGCCGCTTTACTGGGGAAACACGGTGTATGGAGAGAGGGGACGTTTGAGCGATGTGCTGAGCTGTGCGCAGGTCTGTCTTGCGTTTCCTGCCATCAACTGCAGAACACGTGCTATAACAGGTGTCATTCAGCAAAGCCATTATGCTTGTCGATTTGACATCTGCGAGAGCAGGAGCAAGCGCAGAAAGCCTGCCGAGTGCTGCCCGTTCGTGGCAGAAAGGGGCAGCCATGTACGGTCTGGTGCTGCCACCTAGTGGTTCAACGTGGAGCTCCCTGCGATTGGCTGGAAGGTTTTTGTAGTGGGAGACCCGTTATCTGGAGTTCTGTGCGATACTACAAGCGCAGTAGTAGACGGCGGAGTGGGAGGCCGATGCGTGTCCCAGTTCCAGTTTAAACAGTGTGTTGCTGGGTCTTGCCGCCGTGTAGGAATCGGATGTGAAGTTTGTAACGGAACCTTCTAAAAAAGAATAGAAGAGAACATCTATTGTCCGGTCCGATCGCTGTCTGTACCAATACAGATATTCATAGCGCGTATTCAGCGAAGTGCATACGACGGTGACCGACTGTCCCACGCCGATTGACACGAACGACGCCGATTGCTCCACATACGCGGAGAGCATCTCTGTAAGACAGAAATACGATTCGACTTTAATTTCCCTCAACCGTTCATCAAGGCTAAGCTAGACAGAAGGAGGCTGTTGGTGTGCTGTAGTGCGATGTGCATTCAGTGTGATGCACCATCGTCGCGCCTTGACCATGCTCGAATATACGCCAAATGACCTAAGTCTGATCTCTCTCTCTCTCTCTCTCTCTCTCTCTCTCTCTCTCTCTCTCTCTCTCTCTCTCTCTCTCTCTCTCTCTCTCTGTGTGTGTCTCTCTCTCTCTCCCTCTGTGTTTCTCTCTGCTACAGCACAGATACACGCACACGGTGTCTACGAAGTACAGAATTGCGCAGACAATGAACTATTCTTCATTATGCATATGAGTTGAAAGGGATGCATCAAACCTTTGCCCTCTTGGCGAAGAATACTACCAAGCCTAACCACGTTCGTTGCTGTGCGACGTCAGTCTACGCAAGACATTCTGCACCCGCTTACCCCCAGACCTGTGAGTTTAACTTACGCGGGATGGCCACCACAATCAGCGGGAGGCAAAATGTCCCCCAGACCATCATTGACAGGATGAGGATAGTTCCTCTGAGTGGAGTCGAATGAAGCTCAGTATCAAATGTCAGGGAAGTCTCTCTCCGTGGTCTGACAAAGGAACTGTCTTCCTGTTGGCTGTCTAACAATTACGTCACTTCCGTAGCGGCAGAGCTTCTGTGGCGCGGTTGTCATTGTTGAGAAAATGACAGGAAGACCCCGGACGAGTTCATGTAATGCAGATGCGTTTGGATGATTCTCAGCTGGGTGGCACATATCCCGGGAAAACCGGTTTAAAACAATCGGCACTTAGATCCTGGGGAACCAAGGATGCATCTACAATAGAGCTTCAATTTATTTATTTATGGTTTATTGACCCGTGTATCACTTCCATGCCCAAAGTTCTCGCCTTTCGCCATAATCTCATAACAATTCGGGATGTAACCACCAGCATGTCCTCTTCAGTGCTGAGGATACTGAAGTTATCCACGGAGGTTCGGGCTGCCGAATCACCTCCACACTGAACTCTGTCAAACCCTATGCCCCACTTTCACGATTTCTACAAATCATTTACTAGTAAACCTTTCTGTACTTTTTAATTCGTCTTCTACTTCTTTGCTCTGTTTTAAATTGCTCAGATTGTCTTCTTTTGCAAATTGATTTTCCATCTTTCCGTTTAGTTGTCAATTAATCATGTATTGGAATTAAAATGGGTGACGCCTGTGAGATCCGGATTCTTCCAGCGACCTCTAGTGTTGCGACCATTCCAATTCCGACATCAATCCAAGGCCCTTTCCTCTGCCGCGATATATTCACACTGATGAAGCAGCACACTTTGTATTCCGTCTGGGTAGCCTCCAAACTGATGGCATGAACATCGATTGCTCGAATTCCAGCTAATCTCTCGAACACCTCCCATGCCTTTTTTTCTCTATCTGTCTCTCCTTGCCTGCACATCGCCTCCATCTGGTCCTCCTCCCCCATTTTCTTTCTTCCATGGCCTTCTGTCCTCTCCTATCAGATTACTCTGCTTCCGCCGTGTATCTCTGTCACCAATCAACTTCCTAGCTCTTTCCATCACGCGTCCCGCTCCCAGTTTCACTATCACCCTGTCTCTCACTCCCCTCATCTACTCGTCATCATTGTCTTTTTCTTTCTCCGGCACTGACGAAGTGTTTCTCGGCCAGAAATGACGACTGTGCTCTTTTCCAGAGATGCCGCCGGGATTGTTGAATTTCCCCAGCATTTTCTGCCTGTTGCCAGGATTTACAGCAATCTGTTGTTGTCCTCTTGATATTTTCATCTCTCTCTGCGGTCTGCTGTGGTTTTCCCATATTGTGAGAGGGTCCTCCACCAAACTAGGCAAAAAAATGGCAGATGGTAAGCTGCTGTCTACGATGGCAGTGTTGTATATCGCACCAAACAGTTCTGGGGTAGATGAAATGTTTGCCAATATCGTAAGTATCAATATATCAACGCACGCAACGTGCTCTATCAACTCGGAACATTTCTGGACGACATCCCCATTGGTTCTTTAACATACTGTGACAAGCTTATTGGCAGACATCAGTTCGTTACACGGTACTTTGAGGCCACGTGTATCGCTTTAGAGTTAAACACCTGTTCTGCAGATCGACTCACTACAGTACCCATTGCTGTGAATTAAGGCACTTCAATAAAGTTTCAAAGCGACAGGGAAAGCCTAGTTCAGGTGAGCAAGTCCATAATGAGGTGGATATCAAAGCCAATAGCGCTGCGTGCAGGTCTCCCTGGAGTAAACTGCCCTTGATTGAGCGGCATTTGCCATGAAAAGCCGTTTTCTATCCTAAGTGAATGTTCGTCTTTTTGTGATGTCTGACACAAAATGGCGCACCCGAGGAAAGCCAGCGGAGAGTTGCTGCTGCGTGACACACAAGAACTGCCAGACACCGTCCGTGTGCTGCCCCCTAGTGGTGCAGCAGGGCCGCAGAAATTCCCTCTGTTTGTCTGGAAGTTAGTTTGTGGTGGGAAATTCGCTAATTCAGGTTCTGTGCTATACAATAAGCGCAGAAGGAGACGGCGGTGTGGGAGGCCGATGCTTGTCTCAGTTCCAGTTGAAACAGAGTGCTGCTCGGCCTTGATGCCTTGTTGGAATAGGGTGTGTAGTTCGTAACTGAATAATGCCCATAAGAAACGAAGATAACCTCTATAGCCCGGTCGGTTAGCTGTCTGTACCAATACATATATTGATAGCCCGTATTCAGCTGCGTACATGACACACTGGCCGGCTCTCTCTCTCCGATTGACAGGGAGGAAGGCGACTGCTCCACGAACGCGGCCAGAATCCCTGTACATCCGAAATTCGATGAGACTCTAATTCTTCCCAATTGTTCATCACGACGCGCAGGATCTCAGCAGAAGGGAGGAGCTGCCCTTTTCGAAAGACCCTGGCCACCCTCCGATTAACCCGAAGTTTCAGACTATTGTGCGACGTGCAATACACGCGATGGCCATGGGTGAATGTTGGATCAGACTCCATGAGTTTGATGACCTAATTCTACTCGCCACTTTCTGTCTCATGGCACACGCAGACACACAAACAGACAGACAAACGCACACGGACACACAAAAAATGATCAGTGATAAGACGCTTTGTAATTATGCTCATGATTTGTAAGGAAAGAATTATCTTCAGCCTCATTCCGAGGGAACCTACCAAGCCTAACCAGGTCCAGAGCTAAACTCCTTCGTTCCGCACAGGACATTCCGCCCCGCACGTCCCCTTGACCTGTGGTTTTAACTTACGCGGGATCGCCATCGCAATCAACGGGAGGCAAAGATTTTCCCACACCATTATTGACAGGATGAGAACACTTCCGCTGAGTGGAATGGAGTGATGCGCAGTGTCAGCTCTGGGAGGAAACTCCCTGCGTGGGCTGTGAAAGGGACATATTTCCTTTTGGCTGCCTGACCATTACACCACTTCCGCAACGGCATGCATCTGCCCAGCGGTTTAAATTATTGTCAAAGCAAATACCTCTGTCAGGATGGTGCTTATTGATTGTAGCTTATCATTTAAAACCATCAGTCCTCCAGTCCTGATCGAAAGGGTACGGACACTAGGCCTCTGTTCCGCCCTCTCATCTGGATCCAGACGACCACAATTTGTGCGGATTAGAAATAACATCACCACCTCGCTGACAAATAACATTGGCGCTTCACAGGACTGTGTGCTTAGCCCACTGCTCTACTCTGTCTACAGCCATGACTGTGCGACCAGGCAGAGCTGAAACAACATCTTTAAATTTGCTGGCGATAATTCCATTGTCGGCGGAATTTCAGGTGGTAACGAGTGGACGTACACGAGCGACATCTAGTGGAGTGGTGTCGCCGCAACAGACTTGAACTCAACGTCCGGAAGACCAAAGAGCTGATCGTGGACTTCAGGAAGGGTAAGGACAGAAATCAGTCTCATAGAGGGAGCGCGAATGGAGAGAGTGACCAACTTCATGTTCCTGGCTGTCAATATCTCTGAGGACCTAACCTGGATGGAACTTATTGATGCAGCTATTAAGATTGTAAGACACCGTTCTTATTTGATTAGTAGTGTCAGGAAATTTGGTCTGTCAACTATGACACTCGAAAACATCAGTGACTGGCTACATCACCGTCTGGAAGTGTGTGGGGGGGTGCGGGGATATTAAATTGGTGTGAGGTTTATTTTCAACCTGTTTTTCTTTTAATAGAGGAGAGCGTCTGGGAAACGAAATGCAGGTAACGCACGCAGAATGCTGGAAGACCTCGGCTGGCCAATCTGTAAAGTTGTCTGCACAATTAGCCCCGATTGGTTGTTTGAAATTTTGACTGAGTGTCCATCTAAGAGAGAAGGTTGAACATGGCATAGGTTGAAGAGCCGGCGCATCATCGTCGAACGAACGGCTTTTCCTGCCCTACACGGCTACATCAATCATAATTCCTTGGCCGGCTGACAAACTGGGAATGTGATTGAATAAAAAAAAAAAAAAATTGCGTTTCCCGGGTATTGTCTTTACCAATACAACCAGTTAGCATCACTGTCACTACCCTGTACTGTGCAATGCAGGGTCACCTTCTGGCTGGAGTTCCGGAGACAGTCGGTGTCTGTTGGATCGCCACCGAGGTCGCATCTGGGAAAAAGAGACCTGGGTGGCAAAATGCTGTGATTGAACAGGGGGACACCGGGTCAATAGGGCGGTTGAGAAAGAGGGTACATTGAGGAAATGAAAGAGAACTGAAGTGGGGGAGAGATCGAGAGGAGGACGGAAATTAGAAGCGGCGCCTGAGGAAAGATCGTGTGAGGACGCGGGGGCTCATAATTAAATAGAGACAGATTCCGAGCCGACTAGATGGTAGAGCAAGTGAAGGGAATCAGAAAGAAAGAGAGAAGCAAAGAAATAAAAATAATAATTATTGTCAAGCTTACTCACAACGGAAGGCGAGGATGAACTGCAGAAATAGAAAGATCTTCCTTGGCGGGTTTATTCTCTCAGCGATGAAAGCGCTGCGTGCATCAGAGACGAATCCATTCACTTCATCCCCGCTTGTTACTTATCCCAGTGACGTAGGTGGATTTGCGGAAGTAGCGATCAGACACGCCCCTTCTATAAGCCTACGAGGGATGCGTTGCTTCCGTTCCAATTTGACCACCCAACAGTCTCGCTCTCTCTCCATATCACTCCCTCCTTGTTTCTCCCTTTGCCCGCTATATCTCAATCCGTACTTTTTCAAAAAAGATTTGTCTCCAAATATTTTGTTCTGAACCTACCACCCCTCGCAGTTCTGACGTATTGTCTCGGTAACATCGACTTCTTATTCCGCTCCATAGATGCTGCCTGGCGTGCTGAGTCCCACCGGCGTTTCTTGTTTGTTGGACATAGGACAGAGAGTACACGTCTCCCAACCACCACCTCCCACAGTCAGTGCCGGGTTGTAGCCCTGCATAGTTCTTCCAGAACTATTTAGAACGAATGTGTACGTCCGGTCCAAATCAGCTAAATGCGCACCTGACTCTTTCCCCAGCGGAATTCTCTCCATCTCGCTCGCTCTCCCTCTCTGAAGATTATCCCCAAATTCTTCATGAACGACTCTCAGTCACTGATAAGTTGAAGTTGTTTGTCGTGTGGATTCCCCCCTTCTGTTTCTGCCCAGGATCACTCTAACCCTCTCCCTGTCTACCGTCCTGAAACAACAGTTGTCACCTGTGAGCTGTGATTATCTTTTCTGTCCGTGCTTTTGTCTGATTATGCATATGTGTACGCATGTGTTTGTCTTTCTATCTATCTTTTTAACCTGTCTGTCTATCTATCTATCTCTCTAACCATCTATCTAACAATCTATGTCTCTTCCTGTCTATCTGTTTGCCAATACATCGATTGATATATCTCTCTATATATATATATCTAGACTTTGCCGATTAATTCTCTGTTTGCAGAACAACTTTGTCCTGTCAGGCAGGCCCCATGAACCGATGGGGAGGAGGGGGTTACGTCACAGACAGGCCTGCCTCCGGCGTAGATGACAAGGTGCCCAAGAAGGGTCGGATGGAAGGGAGGTAGGTGCAGGGAGACTGCATATAGTTGGAAGTCTCAGTCTAGTTGACCTCACTGGAAAGGTTTGATCAACACGGTCATGTAACGAAGAACCGGCTGTGAAGTTCCTTGGACAGAAGAATTTCTCTCACCTGGACGTTTCGGGAAGAACGTAAGAGCAACGCCTGCGCCATGTACTCTGACGAATAACAGCACCATGCCGTCTGAGTGAAAACCTCGTCCTGCATGACAGTCGGCTCACCGGTTTTCTTGCTGACGACAGGCTTCTGTTGTGCGTGAAAGATTTCCATTCCTTAGGTCCCTGAGAGCACAACCAACCGAGCGTGGGACAGGCAGTTCACTCAGGGGTCCCTGTTCCTCAACACTTCACACCACTCACTTTGTATGTCCTACCCTTGTACACTTCTGTCCCTCGGTCCATTGATACTCCCACCACTCAGAGTGTGTCCTTCCCTTGGACACCCAGGTCCCTCTGTTTGTCAACACATCAAGTGTCCGAGGATTTTGAGTTTCGACTGATGGATGTCGAGGATTTAGAGCGAAGGATCTAAGAATCGCGAATTCCGATGGAGGTAGTTTCTATATAGTCTGATCATCGGACAGAAGCTTTCACCCAAAAAAAAAACAGAACGGGTGCTAACATATCTGTGCAGAATCGCTTCCGCCATTTTAATGCATAACAATAGAAATACATGACAACAGCAGCTGCGATATCGTCGCCCTTTATTTGTCTCAGTGGCAGCATCGCAGCGCCATCTGTCGGACAGCATCACACCCGCACTTCGATTGACATCAAGACGGTGAGGTTTTTGCTCAGCTCCCCCGTCTGACCCAGTCACTGTGATCACTCCAGGCACAGGAGTACACGCCTGACGAATTCGCCTCCAAGGTGACGGAGCTCAGCCTGAAGATGTAGCTGCTCGGTCTCTCTGCGGTAAAGCCGGACAGCGGCCTCTTTGCTTGCACGTTGCCGGCAACCACAGCGTAGAAAAAGTTCTCCAGCCCCTGCCCCGGGTATTGTCTGTACCAGAACATCGTATCAGCCGTGTTGCTACTCCCCTCGATAGTACAGTTCAGCGTCACAGCCCGGCCGGTCGGACCGGAGAAAGCTGGGATCTGCTGGATCGTCACCGCGGTCACATCTGAAGAAGAGAGTGGGAGTGAAAAGAGGTGAGTATGTGGCCGGCGAGAACGACGGTGTGGAGAAGGGGGAGGATTGAAGTTGGGATATTTTCGGGTGCGGTCGCGATGGAGAGGTTTCGGCTCAGGAAGTTCACGTTGAGGATGGGAATGTGCGGAGACAAGCGGCGAATGAGACAGAGAAGGCACAGGACGGGAGAATGTGAGGATTATGAGAAAGGAAGCGAGAGAGGAAAAAGTGTCAGCAAATTTCCCTCACAGTGGAAGGAGACGATCAGTTGCAGAAGCAGGAACATCTTCTCTGGAGGATAATTCCATCCCAAGTGAAAGTGTTGTGTCCAGGAGCATTGAATCCACTCCCTTCAGTCCCGCTTGTCATATCACTCAGTGACCTAAATGGTCATTGGTGATACGGATGGCCGCGCCCTCACTTTCTTTCATGAATCTGAATCCAGGCATGCGCTGTTATACTCTGCCGAATCATCATTGTCCCTTCTTGTCTTACCACATCCCTTTCTCATCGATCAATAAGTAGTGATTTCACCGTCCATTCTCTTCTTCCTTATCTTTCCTTCTTTCGCTCTCTCTCTCTCCTTGCATCACTTTGTTGGCCAGGGTGATATTAAAATATGGAAGACAACGTTGAAAGCGAATGGGTTAAGGGCAGTGGAAGGAGGCAGATCAATTGTCTTTGTTTCTTCCATGTGCTTGGGGATGGAGGTTGCCATGTTTTAGAAATGTGGAACTCACTCCCTCCCCCTCTCCTCCCCCCATGAATATAGCTCTAGCTGATTTTCTGTCTACTCATAATTCTCTTATCGGTCCATTGGTTTATTTTTATATGTATCTGTGTACTTTTGTGTGAATAAACAGGTATCATGTCTCAAATTATGATCGTAGATTTGCTTTATTTCTTTCATCTACAGGGAATGTCAACGACCATCACAGTTCTGTTGTACAGATAGATCGAAACACAATCAGATAGAGAGAGAGAGATAGAGAGATAGTATGATAGATAGATAGATAGATAGATAGTCTCCGAACTGTCAACTCCCATAAGTCCATACGAGCAGAATGATGTCAGGCACTTCACCATCACTGATCCATTCACCTCTCAGCCCAATTTCCTGCCTTCTCCCCGTATCCCGTCACGTTCCGAATAATCAGGAAGCTATCATCCTCTATCCTAAATATACATGAAGGCATGGCCTCGGCAGCCGCCTCAGTAAACGAATTCTCTGATTAAAATCATTCCTCCTCATCTCCATTTTAAATGGACATCCGTATCCATAATTAAGAAACGTTCACCTTCTGCCTGAAATATATCCAAAGACACCCGTGCAATGAATTCATGGATTCACGACCCTCTGGCTGCATAAACCCTCGTTGTATTTCAAGCCCCTAGTTTAGACGATAGCGTTTCAGATCTCTTCGACAATCTTTATTTTTCTTTATATATAAATAAAACATAGAACATTTGTATCGTATTATGGCGAACGACACAATAGCCGATGCTCCAGATACCGCAGAGCTCCCTGAACTGTAATGGTTTGCTTGCGTGGGCCTGGCGAGTTACTGCGCATGCGGCCGATTGATTGCGCAATGAATAGATCGGGCCAGCTGCTGGCGGAGGTCTATCTGTATTTTACGTGCCAGGCTCCGAGTGCGCGTCTTTTCGTCTCGGCGGAATCGCGTCGTAGCTCCAGAACTGTCCACTGCAGAGCCTGGACGTTTACCAACATGAGTGAAGAAACAGTTTTAATCATAGAACTCTATTTTTTGTTCTTGTCCCACGCATACGTAACACTCCCCAGCTCTATAAACGCTCCGATTGATGAAGTCCTAATTGCCAAGTATTTCTCCCGCTGCCGAGACAACCTGTGACGCAGTCTTCACCGTGGTGCTTTGCATTGTTCTATGGATCAGAGGAAAATAATATTAAAAAGTGCTGAAAGGCACGGGAAGGCGTGCAGTGCAGGGAATGGTGAATAAAAGACAGGGACCTGGAGGCCGGAGCTGAATAATACCGGAACAGGGCAAAGTGATTCATCTGCCAGATGCAAAATGAGTTGTGAAACGCAATCTGATGCTGCCCCCTAGTGGGGCCAAGCTGTTTATAAACCTCTGATCGATAGGGAAGATGTTTTTTGCCCAGCTCTGTGCACTACTACAAGCGCAGAAGAACACGTCGGAGTGGGGGGCGAGATGCCTTTCACATCCAGTTTGAACAGCGTTCTGCTAGTTATACTGGCCCTGTTGGACTCGGCTGTGTACCTTGTGAGGATACCTTGCCCGGCAGAGAAGTAAAAAGCTTCTATTGCTTTGCGTTGTCTCTGTCTGTACCAAATCATTTTGCTATAGTCGGTATTGAACAGCGTGCACGTGACGTTGACTGACACCCCCCCCCCCGCCCCAACTCCAATTGACAAGGAGGGAGCCGCCTGTTCCACGTACGCGGCCAGAACCCCTGTACGACGGAATATCTACTAGACTCTTACTTTCTCTCAGAAATCAACCAAGTGTTCTGCAACGACAGAGAGAAGGAACTCGCGTATCTAACATTACCAGCCTCCATTAGGAAATCTAGTTATAAATCATTTCTACAAACACAACATCGTTTATTTTTTTATTATCGGCGGAGGCGCAGGAAAAATAGACAATGGTTTGAACCTCGTCCCTGCAAATATCATTTTAAGTGTTGCTGTAGGTCAACAGGAATTGCCAAACTCCTTCAGGTTCGTGAGAAATTCGAGGCGCTCTTTGTTTTTTGTGTGAAGTCTTCCTGAATTACTTGGGGCATCCTTGTTTGTTTTGCTTGATTGGGTGTATTACGCACTGTGTTGTGCGGCTGGGAAGATCAAATGTAATTGCAGTGTTAAGCTGGACGCGTCTTGGAGATTGAAGCACAATGTACTGCGACATCTAGTGGTGGAAAACTCGGGTTCTGAGCCTTCAGCGACTGTGCAGGAAGTTTTTGTCAGAGGCGGCTCGGCTTCTCAACCTCTGTGCGCTACTACAGGCGCAGAAGTAGACGGCCGAGTGAGAGTGCGAGGCGTTCTTTAGCTCCAGTTGAAAGAAAGTGCTGTTGGGTCTTGTTGCCGCGTAGGATTCCGACGTGTAACTGTTGACTAAATCTTTCGCAGCAGAATAGAAAAGAGCTTCTATTGCCCCGTCCGGTCGCTTTCTGTACCAGTACATATAGGGATAGCCCGAATTCAGCAGGGTGCATTGGACGGTGTTTGACTCTCCCAATCCAACTGACAGGGAAGGGGGCGACTGCTCGACGTACACGGCCAGAATCCCTGAAAGGGAGAAATTCCATTAGAGCCTAATTTCTCTCAACAAATGGTAGCCCGTTCTCCGAACCTGAGTTACCTTCCCCTGAACCATTGTTATCCTGACTTACGCGGGATCAATGCCACGATCAGCGGAATACAATATGTCCCTCGCATCATCATTGACAGGGTAGAATCTGGCGGGCTTTGGGATGGACTACCTTTCAAGACCAGCTTTCAGAAGTAATGTACTGCGTTGCTCGATATTATTGCTGTTACCCAATGGTCCTATGACGTCTGTCACTTCCTGTGTAACTGATGGGCGGTACGTTTTCCTTCTGTCGTCATTCGAAAGCCGGAAGAGAGTGGAGGTCGCAGTTTCTGCAGTGTCGCTTTCGTGAGGAATCGTAACTACAGGACTACACACACACACACACACACACACACACACACACACACACACTCACACACACACACACTCACACACACACACACACACAAAACACACACTCACACACACACACACACACACACACACACATTCGCGCGCACAAACACCGAGACATACACAGTTACACACTCACAAACACATAGATACATAAAAGCGATTTCGTGCTGGGTGAATGAAGCAGCTGTCGTTTTACATCAGCTATGCGAAAACCGCTTGCCGTTCCTATTGAGAACAGAAACAAGCAATAATGCTCAATATATTGCACACCCAATGCAGGATCTATCGCTTCTTGGAAAGGAATACGGCGAAAAAGAAGGAGGAGCGGCGATCTTACTATCTATCTATCTATCTGTCTATCTATCTATCTATCTTTCTTTCTATCTTTCTGTGTATCTATCTATCTATGTATGTATCTATCTATCTCTCCATCTTTCTACCTATCTATCTCTCTACCTATCTATCTATCTGTCTGTCTAACTATCTATCTATGTATCTATCTATCTATCTATCCGTCTATCCACCTATCTCACTGAATTATCCGCAATGCATCCCTGTGTGTCTACTGTCTCACTGACTCTGGACCCGCAGTCTGAAAGAGCGTGGAAATCACAGGGAATTTCGTGGCGACTCGATGCAGAAGTTGTGGTTATACGGCAACAAAAGAACGTCGTTTGTCTCCTGGTAGGCAAATAAGCGAAAGATCAACAGCAACTCAGTATGCTCCTGCCTCGGGTCGGGCAATCGCTCCTCCAGACGGAATACTGCGAAAGATGGGAAGGTGCAGCGGAAGTCTGCAGAGGCGATAGTAAAGAGAACACAACATACACTCAGTGGCCTCATTACTAGCTACAGCTACGCACTGACTACATAGATATCCGTCTCTCTCCGTTGACAACCTGCTCTAACATCCATGGTGCGGTCAATTATTGTGTCGTTTTCAAACTTACAAACCCATCCATCCACGTTTTCATTCAAGCTACTCAAACGACGTGGACACATTATTAGACATCTCCACACCAAATCGTTCGTGCAAATGTCTCATCAGTCAATCCTGTGGCAGCAAGTTAATGCATAAGAGCATGCAGAAATGGTCAAGAGGTTCTATTGCTGTTCGGCCGAAACATCAGAATAGGGAGGAAATGTGATCTAATTTACTTTGACTGAAGAATGCTTATTGATGCCAAACCGGGAGAGCTGCGTATTTCAGAAACGACTGAAATCCTCGGATATTCACACACAACGTACTTTACTGTTTACAGAGACTGGAACGAAAAACTGTTGTGGTAATTATGCGGGTGAAAGTGCCCTGTCAATGCCCGAGTTTAGAGGAGAACGGCCAGACTCTTTCAAGCTGAGGGGAAGGCGACAGTAATTCAAGTGACCACGTGTGCTCATTATATTGGACCTTGGTGAGGATGGGCTGCAACAGCAGAGTACCACGATCACACAGTGAGTGGCCATTTTATTATGTACAGGAGGCCACCAAAGGGATGTTGGCCCCATTAATTACACATGTACACAAGACATAGATGTATGTGCGAGATGTTAGTATTTGTACTTTTACAGATGCACCGGTATAATAATTGCGCGTTGCTGCGTGCCGTTCGAGTAGGACAATGTGCAGCGATAAACAGAGTACTGCTGCCCCCACATGGCGAAAATCCCGTTCTGCACCTCTTGGTGAATAGGACCAAGATCTTTCGTGGTTTGAGACTCGCGGTCTAGCGCTGTTGCTGGCGTGTGGAAAAGTGCAACATTGGACGTTTCAGGCCGAGATCCTTCAGCAGTACTGAGAGTGGAAAGTGGACGGAGCAGGGGTGGAGGATAATGCCTGAACTAAAAGTTGCGGGATGGGTAAAAGGCCACTGGAGGTTCATAGGTGAAGACAGGTGGAAGGGAAAGGTCAAGGCTGGAGTGGGAAGAATATGATAGGAGAGGAGACGGAAAACAGGGAAGGGTAAGGATGAGCGGTCCAAGGGGGAACTAATAGTCAGGCGAGAAGATATAAAAGGTAACGGTAAGACACTCCATCAGGTTGGAAGGTACAGTACCTAGATGGAATACAAGAGGTTGTTCCTCTACCTTGAGGGTGGCCTCTTCTTGACCCGAAGGGTCGTCACGGACCGACACGTAGGAAGGTGAAGGGGATTCGGAATTACAATGCTTGGCCACAGTGAATTCGCTGTGCAGTTATGCGGTGAAAAGCTTGTTCGCAGAGATCTATTCATAACATTTTGAATTGAGATAGAGAAAGGTAAATTAATAAAATCGTTTACACTTGCTGCATCTATGAATTTACAGTGAAGAGCTGGTCTTGCATGCAGATCAAATCATAACACAGTGCATTGTTGTAGTATAAGGTACATCAATAATGTTTAAAATCGACAGAGAAAATCGTACTACAGGTTAACAGGACCAAACAGAGTTAGATTGTGAATTCGGGAGTCTACATTATTTTACCATATTCTCGCATAAGCGGTCCATTCAAGAGTCGGGTAACCAAGGCAAAGAAGCTGCTGGATGGGTAACCGGAGCCCTTTATGTCCAACGGCTGCTTTACGGAGGAAACACGGTTTATGGACAGAGGGGGTGTTTGGGCGATGTGCTGAGCTGTGCGCAGGTCTGTCTTGGGTTTCCTGCCATCAACTGCAGAACAGGTGCTATAACAGGCTGTTATTCACCAAAGCCTTTATGCTTCTCGGTGAGATATCTGAGAGACCAGGAGCCCGCGCAGAAAGCCAGCCGAGTGCTGCCCGTTCGTGACAGAAAGGGGCAGCCGTGCACATAAAAGTTGCTGGTGAACGCAGCAGGCCAGGCAGCATCTGTAGGAAGAGGTGCAGTCGACGTTTCAGGCCGAGACCCTTCGTCAGGACTAACTGAAGGAAGAGTGAGTAAAGGATTTGAAAGTTGGAGGGGGAGGGGGAGATCCAAAATGATAGGAGAAGACAGGAGGGGGAGGGATGGAACCAAGAGCTGGACAGGTGATTGGCAAAGGGGATATGAGAGGATCATGGGGCAGAAGGTCCGGGAGGAAAGACAAGGGGGGGGACCCAGAGGATGGGCAAGGGGTATATTCAGAGGGACAGAGGTACACAAAGGAGAGTGAGAGAAAGAATGTGTGTATAAAAATAAGTAACAGATGGGATACGAGGGAGAGGTGGGGCATTAGCGGAAGTTAGAGAAGTCAATGCTCATGTCATCAGGTTGGAGGCTACCCAGACGGAATATAAGGTGTTGTTCCTCCAACCTGAGTGTGGCTTCATCTTTACAGTAGAGGAGGCCGTGGATAGATATGTCAGAATGGGAATGGGGTGTGGAATTAAAATGTGTGGCCACTGGGAGATCCTGCTTTCTCTGACGGACCGAGCGTAGGTGTTCAGCAAAGCGGTCTCCCAGTCTGCGTCCAGTCTCGCCAATATATAAAAGGCCACATCGGGAGCACCGGATGCAGTATATCACCCCAGCCGACTCACAGGTGAAGTGTTGCCTCACCTTGAAGGACTGTTTGGGGCCCTGAATGGTGGTAAGGGAGGAAGTGTAAGGGCATGTATAGCACTTGTTTCGCTTACACGGATATGTGCCAGGAGGGAGATCAGTGGGGAGGGATGGGGGGGACGAATGGACAAGGGAATTGCGTAGGGAGCGATCCCTGCGGAATGCAGAGGGAGAGGGGTAGGGAAAGATGTGCTTAGTGGTGGGATCCCGTTGGAGGTGGCGGAAGTTACGGAGAATAATATGTTGGACCCGGAGGCTGGTGGGATGGTAGGTGAGGACCAGTGGAACCCTATTCCTAGTGGGGTGGCGGGAGGATGGAGTGAGAGCAGATGTTAGGCAAAAGGGATAGCCGTATACGGTCTGGTGCTGCCACCTAGTGGTACAACGTGAAGCTCACTGCGCTTGGCTGGAAGGTTTTTTTTGCAGTGGGAGACTCGTTATCTGAAGTTCTGTGCCGTACTACAAGCGCAGTAGTAGACGGCAGAGTGGGAGGCCGATGCGTGTCCCAGTTCCAGTTTGAACAGAGTGCTGCTGGGTCTTGCCGCCGTGTAGGAATCGGATGTGTAGTTTTCAACCGAACCTTGTCCAACAGGATAGAAGACAGCATCTATTGTCCGGTCCCATCGCAACTCCTTCCTCTTTCTACCCCATCACAGTTGAATCGGGTAATGGATATCATAGCGAGTAGGGTATAATAAGAGATCCTTTTAATTCCTCACGTCACCCTGTCATCCTTTTATGGGCAGAGGCCGCCGACAGCTGATCATCAGAGCACCCTGTCCTGGAGCAGACGGTCAATTTGCCCCCAGGTGTGGCTTATCTTTAAAAATGCTCCTTCTCCCCGGGGTGAGTACTTTGGAGAATCTGTTGGTGTTCCCGTACCTCTGCGTTTAACGGGGTGGAAATACGAGCCCCCATGCCCAACCCTACTCCATTCCTCAGCCTATGAAGGACTCTTCATTTCATGTGCCATGTGTTTCTCGTCACGTTATCGGTCGCACTCAAAAGTGACGATCCACCCGTGCTGAAGATCGGTGAGAAGACTGCACATAAGGAAGGATGGAGAGGGAAGATCGGTGCACGGATTATCTCTTCCCATTTGAATGCTTAACGGAGAACATGAAAAGTTGTACCACTGCCCCTTCTTTCACTGATTTGCCGCTACGGCGCGCACGACAGATCATAGACCCAACCCACACTATGATTGACAGGAGTCGTGTTTCCTGTTTTGCTTACAGCAGCGAGTACTCTAACGCTGCCCCTTCACTCTGAAGGTCACCTTCTGGCCGGCAGTTCCGGAGAAAGCCGGCGTCTGGAGGATGGTCACTGAGGTTGTGTCTGGAAATAAGACACGGGGGGGAGGCAGAACGTGTTGAATGAAAACGGTGTCGCCAGTCAATGGGAAAGGCGAGAAAGAGTGTGCATTGAGGGAAGCAAAGAGGATGATGGAGGTCGGAAAATCTCTAGAGGCAATGGGAATTTACGGGGTACGATAGAACGAGAGGAAGGCAGAGATGGAAGAAAAATAATATTTGTTAATTTTCACTCACAGTGCAATTCGAGAATGAAGTGCAGAAACAGAAACATCCATCTTGAAGGGCTATTTGTCTCAGTCATGATAGTGCGAGCAGCAGAGAAATAATCGATTCACTTCAGGCCCCGATTGTTACTAATACCAGTGACGTAGGTGTGTTACGCAAGCAAAGATTGGCCACGCCCCTTCCATGCTCCAACCCGTTCCGCGGGGTGTGCTGATTCCTCTCGAACATGTTGACCACACTACACACTCTCTCTGTTGCTCTTCCCGCCTTTCACTGTCTCTTTCTTCATCTCCCCTCGGTTTATTTAAGCTCCCAATTCTCTTAAATTTCTGAAAGCTACACAACAGGTGAAAGAAGACGGGAATACTTCACCTCCATTTCAATGAAGCCAATAGTCTGTAATAATTAGGGCCACATGATTATCCTTATGAAACATCATGGGTTCCGTACAGAGCAGGTGTGGACCACCTTCGAAGACCATTCCTCTCCCTGGTGTGATCACTATGGAGAATCTGTTGGCGTTCTTGTACCTCTGCCTTTTCTGTGATAGATCTGGGAGCCCCATGCGCATCTCCCCTCCATCACACAGCCCTTGGAGGACTCTTCAGTTCAGGAGTTCATGATCGACGTGTTTCTCGTCACATTATCGGTCGCACTCAAAAGTGACGAGAAAACCCGTACTGAAGATCGGCGAGAAGATTGCACATAAGGAAGGATGAGTGGGAAGATCGGTGCCCGGTTTCTCTTCACCCATCTGAATGCTTCAGTGGAGGACGTGAACAGCTGTACCACCGCCCCTTCTTTCACTGATTCGCCGCTACGGCGCGCACGACTGAATGATAGACCCACCGCCACCATATGATTGGCATGAGTCGTGTTTCCTGTTTCGCTGACAGAAGAGAACTCTCTGACGGTGAGAGTTTTTGTTCGGCTGCCCCGTCACTCTGAGCCGCCGTGAACACTCTAGGCGCAGAAATACACGGCCTCCGCATTCGCCTCCAGTTTGTCGGACTTCAGGAAGAACTCGTTGCTCTAGGGTCTCTCCACCGTAAAACCGCCGACCAATCCTTCTGGCCTAACATGTTCAGCTGTCGACAAGTAAAACATGTTTTCCGGACCCTTTCCCGGGTATTGTCGGTGCCAGTACTATTCGTTACGTGCACTGGTGCTATCCTCCACTGTGCAATTCAGGGTCACCTTCTGGCCGGCAGTTCCGGCGAAAGCCGGCGTCTGGTGGATTGTCACCGAGGTCGCGTCTGGAAAAAAGAGACGGGCTTGGCTGAACGGGGAAAGGGGAAGCAGGGACGGGGAGCAATCGGGATGGGGATAAACAGGGTGCACTGAAGGAAGCAAACAAGATGACTGTGGTAGGGGACATTTCTAGAGGAGATCGGAATTTAATGGCGGCGGCACAGGCCTGATCGTCTGCGGATGTGAGGGTTCGTAAATAAATAACGAATGAGTCCGAGAGAACGGGAGGGGAAAGCAAGTGGAACGAACGTGAAAGGAAGACACAAGTGGAGAATGAAAAAAATAATAATATTTGGGAACTTTCACTCACGGCGGAAGGCGAGGATGAATTGCAGAAACAGAAACATCTTCCTTGGAGGGTTTACTCTCTGAGTGGTGAAAGTGGTGCGGGCGGCAGAGACGAATTCATTCACTTCCACCCGGTTTGTTACATAACCCAGTGACGCAGGTGGATTTGAGGACGTAGCAATTGGACACGCCCCTTCCATCAACCCGATTCGTGGGGTGTTCTGCTTCCGGTCTAGAAACTTGGCCACACAACCGACTCGCTCTGTCTCTGTCCCCTTCCCACCCTCTCCCTTTATTCCTCTCCCCGTTTAGATCACCGTGTGTGTGTGTGTGTGTGTGTGTGTGTGTGTGTGTGTGTGTGTGTGTGTGTTTCGGAAATCTACACAAACCGGTGAAAGACGGCGGATCACAATTCACGTTCTGTCGATAAACGGACCGCACACTGTACCATCTGAAACACTTTGTATCCTGCAAGGATCAGTCTCCGCAGAAAATCTCTCTCTTTCTCAGGCTTTCTTTCTCTCTATCGATGTCCTTCCTTCCACCTCTGGCTCTTAGCGCTTGTTGCGACCCTGTCGAAAGTGAAGGTCACCTTACGCAAACAATTTGCTGCCTTTAATCGTTTTCCGCCCCCTAGTGGTAGCAGGCTGAGCCTTCACATGTCGCTCAGCCTCCAATCGAGCTCAATAGCAGCGAGTTGGCGAGAGCAGGCCTAGAAGGAAGAGCAGATTTTCCTCATGTATCTAACCTAAAGGATATGTGCCCCTGCACATCTTGATGCTCTTACCAGGCTCCAGGCTAAAATAATTTTTATTACAAACTGCTATTCTGTGATACTCTCCTTGGTAGACAGACCATGCATGAATCAATTCAACTCTTTCCTGTCAGGGTCGGAAAGCTGGAATCTGGTGGATCGTCACCGGGGTCACATCTGAAGAAGAGAGTGGGAGTGAAAAGAGGTGAGCATGTGGAATGCGAGAACGACGGTGTAGAGAAGGGGAAGGATTGAAGCCGGGGTATTTTCTGGTGGCGGTCAGTATGGAGAGTTTCCGACGAAGAAAAATCAGAGGGAGAATGGAAATGGGGGGAGAAAAGCGCAGATTGAGACAGAAAAGGCACAGGACGAGAGGAAGCGAGGACTACCCTAGGGTAAAGAGAGGAAGAAGTTTTGGCAAAGTTTTCCCTCACAGTGGAAGGAGAAGGAAACGATCACGTGCAAAAGCAGCAACATCTCCCCTGGAGGTTTATTCCGTCCCAAGTGAAACTGTTGTGTCCAGGAGCAATGAATCCACTCACTTCAGTCCCGCTTGTCATGTAACTCAGTGACTTAATTGGGCATTGGTGATACGGATGGCCACGCCCCCTGCTTCTTTTGGCCAATCAGAATCGAGGCATGCGGAGTTATAATTTGCCATGTTATCATTGCACCTTCTTGACTTACCAAATCCGTCTCCCATCGATAGACAAGTGTTGATTGACTCGCTGCATTCTCTTCTTCCTTATCTGTCTTTCTTGCTCTCTCTCTCTCTCTCTCTCTCTCTCTCTCTCTCTCTCTTCCTATGCTGACCATGGTGGATTTCAATATGGAAGGAAACGTTGAAATCGAATGGAACACGGACAGCAGAAGCTGGCAGTTTATTGTTCCTGTCAGGTGCCTGGAGTTGGGCGAAGAATGAATCGATGAACTGGCCAACGGAGATCCCGTATTCCGGTGTTATCGATTGGAAAAGTGCTCTGAGTGATAATTAGTACAGAGAGAGCAGAGTGCAGGGTCGAAGCTGTTGGCCCAGGACACTCACTTTTTATCTTTCTCTGTCTCTTTCTCTCTCTCTCCTCTCTCTCTCTCCCCCCTCTCTCTTTCTCTCAATCTCCTCTCTCTCTCTCTCTCTCCCCCTCTCTCCCTCTCTCCCTCTCTCCCTCTCTCCCCTCCCCGACTATTGTTCCTACTAATGCTCACACCTCTCATAACTTTCATATCGGTGTATCACTTTATTTATTTATCTTGATATGTATCTGAGTATTTATGTCTGAATTAACAGATCTCATTACGCAAGTTATGATCGATGATTTGCTTTATTTGTCCCATCCACATGGAACGTCAAAGACCATCACGTTTTTGTCTGTATAGATAGATCGATAGACAGTGAGATAGGTAGATAGATAGATAGATAGTTTGATTGATTGATTGATTGATTGATAGATAGACAGACAGGCAGTTAGATAGACAGATAGATGTGCAGTTAGATAGATAGATAGATAATCCAAAATGACTGACTATAAACGTTTAATCATAGAACTCTATTCTCGTTCTTGTTCTGCTCGCCCGAAACACATCCCAGCTCTATAAAGGCTCCAATGGATGAAGTCGATGTTGTCAAGTGTTTCCCACGTCGCACAGTCTACCTGTGACTCAGCCTTCACTTTGATCCTCTGTGATTATCAATGGATCAGAGATAATTAAAGAAAGCTGAAACACGCGAAGGCGTGCAGTGCAGGGAAAGGTGTATGAAAGGCACGGTCCTGTGCTTCGGAGCTGTGAAACGCAATCTGCTACTGCCCCCTAGTGGTGCGAATCTGCTTACGAAGCTCCCAGCTACAGGGCAGAAGGTTGATGTCACACCAGATTCGGCTTGTCTCGCTCTGTGCACTAATACCAGTACAGAAGAAAACATCGAAGTGGGAGGGCGAGGCGATTTTCACTTCCAGTTTGAGCAGTGTGCTGTTCGTTCTCGTGGCGTGTAGGACTCGGTCGTGTAATTCGTGGCGAACATCAGCAAGCTAAATTTAAGGGGACCCCGACCCGGACCATAACAGTCTCCTTCTGTAGCCATCGTGTTTCCTTAAATGTGTCTGTCCTTTCTGCTGTCCGCTAATTTGACCAGAAAGCCTTCAATTCCGTCATCCAAATCATTGAAGGACAACTGATAAAGAACTGTTCCCAAGGCTTTCAGCACTAGTCATTTGTAGCCAAATAGAGAAAGTTCTCTTTATTCTCACTCTTTTCCTCCTACCAATCACTCAATGCTCTATCAACACGAGTCTCGTTCATGTAATGCCATGGGCCGATGATAAACATCTTCCTGTGTGGCACCTTGTCCAATGCTTTCTGAAAATCCAAGTACACGGCATCCACGATTCTCCTTTGTCAATGCGGGTTATTTATTGAAAGAAGACCACCAGATTTGTCAGACAGGCTTTTCATTGCAACACACCATATTGACAGCCACCTATGAATGTGCCTCCAAGTACACCGAAACCACATCCTTTACCATCGATTCCAATATCTTCCCAGCCACTGAGGTCAGAGTAACTGCCCTATAATAAATGGGATTAGGTTACAACCAGCATTGAACATATAACTTTTGATGGACCAGGACAGTACGGGTTGTTCTGTCGTCGATCTTGCACCGACATTATACCATGCTCAAAGATTACTCTAACTCTTTCGTAAAACGTTAGTCCTTCATTTATTTCTATCACCGTAATGATATGGGCCTTGAGTTTGGAAATTGGATTGTCTTAAATAGAACAGGGAACATAAGACCGTGACACATAGGAGCAGAATATGACATTGTGCTTGCGGCGCTTTGGCATGTTTCGCGTGTTTTCCAGGTTTCCTGCATCTATTTAAAACCCCGAGGTCGGCTGACACCCCCAAAAACTGTCACCTCCAGCGATCGGTGAACGCGTAGATCAATATCCCGCTGTTCCTCCAAAGTACGCCGTGTTCTGCCCTTCACGCTGTGTGCTGTACCCTTGTTAACCTATCTCTCCCCGTCTCTTCACAATCCCCATTATCCAGCCCTCTCCTGTCTTCGTACACCGTGAACACTCTGTCGCCACCATTCACAGTGTGTGTGTCCTACCCTTGTATACCGAGGCCCATCTTGTCCCTCGACACTCCCCACCATGAACAGTGTGTGTCTTCATCCATGTGATTGCTTAATAAGGGGAAGAAATCGCTCCGCCCCTTCTTTCACTGATTGGTTGTTACGGCGCAGCGCCTGACCGAGAGACCCTCCTCCCACCCGGAGATTGACAGACGTCGCGTTTCCGGTTCAGCTGCCAACAGCGACGCTGCTGACAGTGAGAGTTTTTGTACAGCTCCCCCGTCACTCTGAGCCGCAGAAATACACGACCGACGGATTAGCTTCCAGTTTGTCGGATTTCAGGAAGAATTCGTTGGTCTGCGGTCTCTCCGCCGTGAAACCGGCGACCAATTCTTTTGGGTAAACGGATTTAGCCATCGTTGAGTAAAAGATGTTCTCCGGACCCTTTGCCGGGTATTGTCGGTACCAGTACAACCTGTCAGTAGCACTCCTGATACCGTCCACTGTGCAATGCAGGGTCACGTTCCAGCCGGGAGATCCGGAGAAAGCCGGCGTCTGGTGGATCGTCACTGGGGTCGTGTCTGCAGAAGAGAATGGCAGGGCAGCAGAGGGAGGTGAATTTACTGGAAAGATGTAGAATTACTGATGGCGAAAACGAGCGTGTACCGAAGAAAAGTACTATTAGGAGGTTTGAAGGTGGAGCTTGTGGCGAGGCGATCGGAATTGAGAACAGGCGGAAGAGAGAAGACCGGGAGGGTGTAGAAATTCACAGAGGCAAGCACACAATGACCGGGAACGTTAATGGTGGAGAGGAAATTTAGGGTTACGAGAAAGGAAGGGAGGGAGACAAACAGAAAGAGTATGCAAATTTCCCTCACGGTGGAAATAGACGATCAGCTGCAGAGACAGGGTCATAAATCATGGATATTTACTCTCCCACTATTGAAAATGGTGTTTCGTGGAGCAGAGAATCCACTCACTTGCGGGTGAGGCAGAACGGGTAAAGAAAACGGAGACGCGGGTCAACGGGGGAGGGGAAAAAAAGGGTGCCTCGAAGGAAGCAGAGAGGTGACCGAAGTCGGGAATTTTTTTACAGGAGATCAGAATTTAGAGGCGGAAAGTGCGCGGACGCGAGGGCTGGTAACTCAACAATAATGAGTCCAAGACGACAACTGAAGGGAATGTGACAGGAGGACAGAAGTGAAGAAAATATATATATTTGGGAACGTTCACTTACAGCGGAAGCCGAGGATGAACTGCAGAAACAGAAACATCATCCTTGGAGGGTTCACTCTCTAAGTGATGAACGTTGTGCGTGAAGCAGAGACGAATCCGCTCACTTCAATCCAGATCGTTGCATATCTCAGTGACGTAGGTGGATTTACGGAAATAACTACTGGCCCCACCCCTTCCACTCTCCAACCCGATTCGACGGATGTGCTGGTCTCGCTCTACCATGTTGACCAAACAACACACTCTCTCATTTGCTCATCCCGCCCTCCCTCTCTCGTTCGTCACCACACCCCACCCCACGTTATCTTACTGTGTGCGATTTATTTAAGCTTCCAAAATCATTGCAGTTTCCGAGATCTACATGACAGGTGCAAGAAGAGGGGCCACATGTGGCCTTCCTTTCGCTGAAACCAAGATTCTCTTGTGATGATGGCCACTCGATTAAGCTTATAATTTGCCCTGAGCAGCATTCGGCATGAAATCTCTCTCTTTCCCTCTGTGCCTCAGCCTCTACCTCTGACTCTTAACACTAGATTCAACTTAGTCGAAGAAAGAAAAAATCACCTCGAAACAAATAATGTGTCCCTTTTCAAACCCTTCGAAATATCCAGCCTAAATTTAACCACAGTGCTTGCCGCCCTCTAGTGATGGCAGCCTGTGCCTTCACTGCTCGCTGGATTGCATAGTGGTTGACAGAGCAGAACTATAAGGAAGACAATATTCTTCTCCAGTATCTAACCTCAAGGATGTGTGTCCATGCGCATCCTCGTGCTTTTAGGTTCCAGGCTGAAATCATTTGTCTTACTACCTTCTTCTCTGTATTACTCTGCTTTACAGGTGTACTGAACATGAATCAAATTTAACTCTTTCCTGGGTTCAGTGAGCTGAATCCCTCCGCAAGCAAAGGCATGAAGTGCGAAGGTGCGATCTGGCGTATACCTTCGTCAACTGAGCTGTCACGCCGAATATAGGGCAACCAGCCGCTGACTGACAGCAGACATTTCCTGCCTTTAACGGCGGAATAATTCTCGCTCAGCTACTTTGTCACCTCTCCAATTTCAGCTTATCCTTTTTTCAGGGGACAAAAAGGTCTTACAATACTCCAAACGATGCCTCACCGGTATTTTATAAGTTCACAACATTGCATTGTTGTTTTTACATTCTAGTTGTTTGGAAATGAATGTTAGCATCTCATTTCCCTTCCTCAACTCTGGCTTAACCGACACATTCACCTTTGAGGATCCTTTCTGGGGACTCCCAAGTCTCTTTCGACTTCAGGTTTTTGAATTTGTTCTCCATCTAGAAAATCGCCAAGGCATTTATTTATTCTACCGAAGTGCATGACAATACAATTCCTGAGACTGCCATTTGTTCCCTTTTCTACTAATATGTCTAAGTCAGTCTGCGGCCACTGTGATTCCTTAAAAGAACCTGCTCCTCCACCTATCTTCGTTCGGTCTGTAAACCTGGCCAGAAAACCATCAATTCCGTCATCCAAATCATTGACATTCAACGCGCCAACCTTATCACTTGCTCAAATATCAATGTAACTATTTCGTAAAGACTTAGTCCTTCCTTTTTCTTTCACGGGGATGCTTTGGGTCAAGTGTTTGGAAATTGGATTGTCTGACGTAGAACATGGAGCATTAGACCCTGACTCATATGAGCAGAATGTGGCATTCTGCGTGCGTCGCGTTTGCATGTTTTGTGGCTTCCGTTTAAAATCCCCAGATCCGCCGACGCCCCCAAGTCCTGTGAAGGACGTCGCTTTCAGTGATTGGTGAACATGTACATCAATATCGCTTTGTTCCTCCAAACTACGCGGTGTTCCACCCTTCACAGTGTGTGCCCTACCCTTGTTATCCTATGGCTCCCCGTCTCTTAACAATCCCAACTATCCGGGCCTCTCCTATCTCTGTACATCAAAACCCCTCTGCCCCTCCACAGTCCCCACCAGACACAGTGTGTGCCCTACCCTGTACAGCGAGGTCCCTCTGTCCCTCGACACCTCCCCACCGTCCATGGTTTGTGTCCTACCCCGTATACTGAGGTCCCTCCGTTCCTCAACGTTCCCCACCATTTACGGCGTGTTTGTCAAACACTTATGCCGCGTTCTTGAACAGTCCGGTATTTCTCGTATTCTGTGTTTTCACCAGCAGACAAAGAAAATTACGAGCGGCAAATTGATCTTCGGGACGGAATATTGTTGGTGCACTCAAACGTACCGATGCTCCCAGACCGAAGATATGCGGGGAGGCAGCGCATAAGAAGTAAGAATGGAATGGAAATGTGAGTATGCGAATTGTCTTCACACAACTGAATGCTTCAGAAGAGGAGGAAATTAAAAATTACGGTACAAGAGCAGTGCCTCTTGCTTCACTGATTGGACGCAACAGCGCCTACGACGTAGAACTACCTCCAACCATATGATTGACAGGAGTCGTGTTTCCTGTTTTGCTGACAGCAGCGAGTCTTCTGACGGTGAGAGTGTCTGTTCAGCTGTCCCGTCACTCTGAGCCGCCGTGATCACTCCAGGCGCAGAAATACACGGCCGACGAATTCGCCCCCAGTTTGTCCGACTTCAGGGAGATCTCGTTGCTTTCGATCTCTTCGCCGTAAAACCGTCGACCAATCCGTCTGGCCTGACGTACTTAGCTGCGGACCCTTTCCTGGGTATTGTCGGTACCCGTACAAGTAGTTAGTAGCACTGGTACTATCCTCTACTTACAACGCAAGGTCACCTTCTGGCCGGGAGTTCCAGAGACAGCCGGAGTCTGGTGGATCGTCACCGAGGTCGCGTCTGGAAAAAGAGACGGGGGTGGCAAAATGCTTTGAGTGAACAGGGAGACCCTGGTCAATAGGGAAGAGGAAAAGGAGGGAGCATTGAGAGAAGAGAGAAGAACTGAAGTCGGGAGAGCTCAAGAGGTGGACGGAATTCAGAGGGGACGGCTGAGGAAAGATCGTGTGAGGATGCTACGATTCGTAACTAAATATAGAAAGATTCGGAGACGACTGGAGTGTAAAGCAATTGAGGGGGATCAGAAAGGAAGAAAGAAGCAAAGAAATGAAAAGAATAATTTTTGTTCAAATTCACTCACAGTGGAAGGCGAGGATGACCTGCAGAACCAGAAACATCTTCCTTGGCGGGTTTATTCTCTCAGCGATGAAAGCGCTGCGTGCATCAGAGACGAATCCATTCACTTCATCCCCGCTTGTTACGTGTCCCAGTGACGTAGGTGGATTTGCGGAAGTAGCGATCAGCAACGCCCCTTCTATGAGACCGCCCCGATTCGAGGGATGTGTTGCTTCCGTTCCAGAGGGTTTGACCACCCATCACTCTCGCTCTCTCTCCCTATCACTCCCTCCCTGTTTCTCCCTCTCCCCGCTATATCTCATTCTGTACTGTTTTTATATATACTCCAAATGTTTTTGCCGTATATGCCTCCCAGTCTTTAGTTTTTCACCAACCATCTCCTCCCTTTGGTTCCACTCTTCGTCCCCTTTCCTCTGTGGTCCCCTCTGCTCTCATCTCGGAAATCTTCTTCCACCGTCTATGTCTTCCATGTACTGTACCGCCTTCCAGCTTCCCATAAAATGTGTCCTCCCCAATACGCACTCAACTGGCCTGAACTATCACCGACCGTCTTGTGGTCCTTCTCATTTGGTACTTTATTATTCTATATTCCCTTCCAGTTCCGCTGGGATGTCTCGGTACTAAACATTGACTCGTTATTCCCCTCCATAGATATACTAGACGTATTGAGTCTCCCAACGCCTCTTGTTTGTAGGCCACAGGACACAGAGTGCACGTCTCTCATCCACCGCTTCCCATAGTCAACGCTCGGGTTTAGCTCCGCTTCGTTCTTCTCTGAACCAGTTGGAACGAATGCATACGTTCGATCCAAATTAGCCGAATGCCCTCCTAACTCTCTCCCCAGCGGAATTCTCTCTTTCTCCCACTCTCTCTCTCACTGAAGATTATTCTCTTCCCCTACATCTTCATGAACGCCTCTCAGTCACAAATAAGCTGAAGTTGTTTGCCGGGCGCATTGACTATCTCCTTCTATGTCTGTCTCGCTATCACTCCAACCCTCTCCCTATCTACTGTTCTCTCTCTCTCTCTGTCTCTCTCTCTCTCTCTGTCCATCATCTAGCTAAAAATATATCTTTAAATCTATCTGTCTGCCTTTCTTCCTGTCTGTCTATTTATTAATCCATCTATCTAGTTATATTCATGTCTAGATATTACCTATTTATTTTATGTTTAGTACTTTGTTTACAGAATGACTTCGTCTTGTCAGGCAGCCTCAACGAAACATTAGGGAGAAGGGACGTTACGTCAGAGAAAGGCTTGACTCAGGCACAGCTGGCGTATTGCCCAGAATGATGCACAAAGCGATGAATGTGCAGGATGTAGGTGTAGGGAAACTGCATATAGTTGGAAGTCTCAACCCAGTTGGCCTTACTCGGAAGCTCTGATCAAAACGGTCATGTAACGAAGAACCACCATGCAGTCTGAGTACACACCAGTCTGATCATCGGAGGAAGGCTTTCACCGAAACAAAAAAAACAAAACGGGTGCAAAGATATCTGTGTAGAATCGCTACAGCCACTTTAATCCCTAACAAGACAAATGCATGACAAGAGCAGGTGCGATATCGTCGCCCTTTGTTTCTCTCAGTGGCAGCATCGCAGCGCCATCTGTCGGACAGGATCACACCCACACTTATATTAACATCAAGACGGTGAGGTTTTTGTTCATCTCCTCCGTCTGACTCAGTCGCTGTGTCACGCCAGGCACAGAAGTACACGGCTGATGAATTCGCCTCCAAGGCGACGGAGATCAGCCTGAAGATGTAGCTGCTCGGTCTCTCTGCGGTGAAGCCAGACAGCGGCCCCTTCGGTTGCACGTTACCGGTAAACGTAGAGTAGAACAAGTTCTCGAGCCCCTGTCCCGGGTACTGTCTGTACCAGAACATTCTATCAGCCGCGTTGCTGCTCCCCTCGACAGTACAGTTCAGAGTCACAGCCCGGCCGGTGGGACTGGAGAAAGCCGGAATCTGGCGGATCGTCACCGGGGTCACGTCTGAATAAGAGAGTGGGAGTGAAAAGAGGTGAGTATGCGGACGGCGAGAACGACGGTGTAGAGGAGGGGGAGGATTGAAGTCGGGGTATTTTTGGGCGACGATCGGTACGAAGACGTCCCGACGAAGAAAGATCAGTGTGAGGATGGAAATGTGCGGAGAAAAGCGCAGAATAAGACAGAAAAGGCACAGGACAAGAGGAAGCGAGGATTACCCGAGGGAAAAGAGAGGAAAAAGTGGTAACAAATTTCCCTCACAGTGGAAGGAGACGATCAGTTGGAGAAACAGCAACATCTCCCCTGGAGGTTTATTCCGTCCAATGTGAAACTGTTGTGTCCAGGAGCATTGAACCCACACACTTCAGTCACGCTTGTCATGTAACTCACTGAGCTAAATGGTCATTGGTGCTCCGGATGGCCACTCCCTCTGCTTCTTTTCGCCAATCAGATTCGAGGCATACACAGTTATACTTTTCCGATGGCCATTATTCCTGTCTTGTGCTTGGAATTGGGTGAAGAAAGGGTCGATCAACTGGCCACGGAATTTCCCCATTCCGGTGTTCCGGTGTTATCGATCGGAAAAGTGCTCGGAGTGATTATTTGTACAGAGAGAGCAAACCGCAGGTTCGAAGCTTTTCGCCCGGGGCTCTCACTTCTATCGCTCTCTTTCTCTCTCTGTCCCTCTGTCCCTCCCCCCTTCCTCCTATCTCCCTCTCTCTCTTCCCCCACTCTCTTCCCTCCTCTCTCACCCCCTCCCTGACTATAGATCCTGCTGATTTCCTCAGTGATCATAACTCCATTATCGGTGTATATCTTTATTTATTTATCTTGATATGCATCTGCGTATTTCTGTCTGAATAGACCGATCTCATTTCGCAAATTATGATCGATGATTTACTTTATTTGCCCCATCTACATGGAACGTCAATGACCAGCACGATTCTCTCTATTCAGATAGATCTATAGACAGTGAGATACATAGATAGATCGATAGATAGATAGATAGATAGATAGATAGATAGATAGATAGACAGACAGACATGCAGTTAGATAGATAGATAAGTAGATAGATGCACAGTTAGATGGATAGATAGATAGTCCAACATGACTGAATATAACCATTTAATCACAGAACTCTAGTTTCGTTCTTGTTCTGCTCGGCCGTAGCACATCCCAGCTCTATAAAAGCTCCGATGGATGAGGTCGAGGTTGGGACGTTTTTCCCTCGCCGCACAGTCTACCTGTGACTCAGCTTTCACCTTGGTCCTTTCTGATGATCAATGGATCAGATAAAAATCTAATTAATGAAAGCTGAAACACGCGAAGGCGTGCAGTGCAGGGAAAGGTGTATGAAAGGCACGGTCCTGTACCTCGGAGCTGAGCAATACCGGACCAGAGTAAAATGGATCCTATGCCAGATACAAAATGAGTTGTGAAACGCAATCTGCTACTGCCCCCTAGTGTTGCAAAGCAGCTTATAAACCTCTCAGCGAAGGTTTATGTCACACCAGACTCAGCCTGTCTAGCTCTGTGCGCTAATACAAGTGCAAAAGAAAACGTCGGAGTGGGAGGGCGAGACGCCTTTGACTTGCTGTTTGAACAGTGTGCTGCTAGTTCTCGTGGCAGTGCAGGGATCGGTTGTATAATTCGTGACGATGCCTTGCCCAGCAGAGAGGATAAGAGCTTCTACTGCCCGACAGAGTCTCTGTCTGTACCATAACATAGTGCTATTGCCGGTATTCAGCAGCATCCACGTGACGTTGACTGACTCCCCAACTCCAATTGACAAGGAGGGAGGCATCTGTTCCACGTGCCCGACCAGAACCCCTGCAAGATGGAAATTATATCAGACTCTAACTTTCTCTCAATAGTCACCCAGGTATTCTACAAAATTAGAAAGAAGGTACGCGCGCCCCTAAAAATTCCCGGCCATCCTTATATTAAGTACAAATAATTTAAGCACTTCAGTTGTAAATCTTGCTGTGGCTCAAAGCGGGGTTGCCAAATTTCTTCAGCTTCGTAAGAAATTCGAGGCGGCCACTGTTTTTATTTTGCGTGAAGTGTTTCTGAATTACTTCATTTAACCTTGCCTTTTTCCCTGTCTAATTTCCTGATATTACCTACTGGATTGGTTGGATAGAAAGAATCAAAAGGCAATTGCAGTGTGATGCTGGACGCGACCCGGACAGTGAAGCTCAATGTGCAGCGACCCCTAGTGGTGGGAAATAGTAGCTTCTGAGCCTTCAGCGATTGTGCAGAACAGTTTTTGTCAGAGGCGGCTCGCCCTCCAAGGATGATGTTTCTGTTTCTGCAGTTCATCCTCGGCTTCCGCTGTAAGTGAACGTTCCCAAATATATATATTTTCTTCACTTCTGCCCTCCTGTCACATTCCCTTCAGTTGTCGTCTTGGACTCATTATTGTTGAGTTACTAGCCCTCGCGTCCGCGCACTTGCCGCCTCTAAATTCCTGTGCGCTACTACAGGCGCAGAAATAGTCGGCCGAGTGAGAGTGCGAGGCGTTCTTTACTTCCAGTTGAAAGAAAGTACTGCTGGATCTTCTTGCCGTGTAGGATTCCGACGTGTAATTCCTGACTATATCTTTCCCATTAGAATGGAAAAGAGCTTCTATTGCTCCGTCCGCTCGCTGTCTGTACCAGAACATATGATCATAGTCCGAATTCAGCAGCGTGCATTGGACGGTGATTGACTCCCCAAATCCAACTGACGGGGAAGGGGGCGACTGCTTCACGTATGCGGCCAGAATCCCTGTAAGGGAGAAATTGCATTAGAGCCTAACTTATCTCAACAAATGGTAGCCCGTTCTCTGAACCTGAGTTACCTTCCCCAGAACCATTGTTATTCTGACTTATGCGGGATAAATGCCACGATCAGCGGAACACAATATGTTTCCCGCAACACCATTCACAGAGTGGATACTGGCGGGAATCGGGATGGAGTGCCGTTCAAGACCAGCCTTCAGAAGTAATGTACTGTGTTGCGCGATATAATTGCTGGTGCCGATTGGCTCTATGACGTCTGTCACTTCCTGTGTAACTGATGGGCGGTACGTTTTCCTTCTGTCGTCATTCGAAAGCCGGAGGAGAGTGGAGGTCGCAGTTTCTGCAGTGTCGCTTTCGTGAGGAATCGTAACTACAGGACTACACACACACACACACACACACACACACACACACACAAGCACACCTCTCTCTCTCTCACACACACACACAGAAACATTTTCACGCGCACACACATAAACACACACAGACATACGCACAAACAAACACGCACACATGCAAACACATCTGTGTATGGGGATAACAGGGATTTCGTAGTCGGTGAATGAAGCTGCTATCGTTACATATCATCTATGGGAAAATCGCTTGCATTTCCTGGTTAGAACAGAAACCAGCAATAATGCTCAATGTATTTCACACCCAGGGTGGAGTCTGTCGCTTCTCGGAAAGGAATACGGCGAAAAAGCAGAAGGAGCGGCGAACTTATCATGTATGTATGTATGTATCTATCTATCTATCTTTCTGTGTGTCTATCTATATATCTGTCCATCAATCTATCTACCCTGTGTACCTACCGCTCTCTCTAGCTCTCTCACACCTCTCTCACTCCTCTCTCTCTCTCTCTCTCTCTCTCTCTCTATCTATCTATCTATCTATCTATCTATCCAGCTATCTCTCTATCCACCTATCTCACTGAATTTGGCGTAATGATTTTCTGTGTGTCTACTGTCTCACTGACTCTGGACCTGCAGATTGAAAAAGCGTGAAAGTCACGGGGAATTTCGTGACGAGTCGATGCAGAAGTTGTGGTTATACGGCAACCAAAGAACGTCGTTTGTCTCCAGGTAGGAAAACAAACGAAAGATGAACAGCAGCTCAATATGCTCCTGCCTCGGGTCGGGAAATCTCTCCTCCAGACGGAATACTGCGAAAGATGAGAAGGAGCAGCGAAGGTCTGCAGAGGTGATGATAAAGACAACACAACATACACTCAGTGGCTTCATTATTAGGTACAGTTACGGACTGACTACATAGATATTCCGCTCTGTCCGTTGACAATCTGCTCTAACATCCATGTCGCCGTCAATCATCGGGTCGTTTTCAACCTTACAAACCCATCTGTCCACGTTTTCATTCAAGCTACTCAGACGACGTGACCATTTTATTGGACAGGTCTACACCAAATAGTTGGTGCAAATGTCATCAGTCAACCTTGTTGCAGCAAGTCAATGCATAAGAGCATGCAGAAAAGGTCAAGAGGTTCAATAGAATAGGTGCAGGAGCAAGCCATTCGGCCCCTCGAGCCAGCACCGCCATTCACTGTGATCATGGCTGATCATCCACAATCAGTATCCCGTTCCTGCCTTATCCACATAAACTTTAATTCCATTATCTTTAAGAGCTCTATCCATCTCTTTTATTTTTTGAAAACATCTGGAGAGAAGGCATTCTGGGGCAGAGCATTCCACACATCCAACACTCTCTGGGTGAAAAGATTTCCCTCAACTCCGTTCTAAATGGCCTACCCCTTATTCTTAAACTGTGGCTTCTGCTTCTGGACTCACCCATCAGCGGGAACATGCTTCCTGCCTCCAGCGTGTCAAATCCCTTAATAATCTTATGTGTTTCAATCAGATCCCCTCTCATCCTTGTAAATTCCAGTGTTCCATTTCTATTCAGCCTAAACATCAGAATAGGGAAGAAATATGATCTAATTTACTCCGACTGAAGAACGCTTATTAGTGCCAATCCGGGAGAGGTTGCGTATCTCAGAAATAACTGATATCCTGGGATATTAACAAACAACGTTCTTTAGTGTTTAGAGAGAATGGTGCGAAAAACTATTGTGGTGATTATGTGGGTGAAAACGCCCTGCTAATGCCCGAGGATAGAGGAAAACGGCCGGACTCTTTCACGGTGAGTGGAAGGCGACAGTAATTCAAACAACCACGTGTTACAACAGTGGTTTTCAGAAGAGCATCTCTGAATGCACAATATATTGAACCTTGGAGCAGTTGGGCTGCAATAGCAGAGGACCACGATCACACAGTGAGTGGCCATTTTATTAGGTACAGCAGGTCACCAAAAGGATGATCTCCCCATTAATTACATATGTCGAAAAGACATAGATGTTTGCGAGATATTAGCATTTGTACAGATGCATCCGTAGAGCAAACTTTTACAGATGCACCGGTATAACATTTGCGCGTTGCTGCGTGCCGTTCGAGTAGGACAATGTGCAGCGATACACAGAGTACTGCTGCCCCCACGTGGCGAAAATTCCGTTCTGCACCTCTTGGTGAATAGGATCAAGGTATTTCCTGGTTTGAAACTCGCGGTCTAGCGCTGTTGCTGGCGTGTGGAAAAGTGCAACATTGGACGTTTCAGGCCAAGACTCTTCATCAGGACTGAGAGTGGAAAGTGGACGGAGTAGGGGTGGAGGATGATGCCTGAATTAAAAGTTGCGGGATGGGTAAAAGACCACTGGAGGTTGATAGGTGAAGACAGGTGGAAGGGAAAGGTCAAGGGCTGGAGTGGGAAGAATATGATAGGAGAGGAGAAGGAAAACAGGGGAAGGGGAAGTAGGAGAGGGCTAAGGGGGAACTAACAGTCAGGCGAGAAGAAATAGAAGGTAACGGTAAGACACACCATCAGGTTGGAAGGTACAGTACCTAGATGGAATAGAAGAGGTTGTTCCTCTACCTTGAGGGTGGCCTCTTCTTGACCCGAAGGGTCGTCATGGACCGACACGTTGAAAGGTGAAGGGGATTCGGAATTACAATGCTAGGCCACAGTGAATTCGCTGTGCAGTTATGCGGTGAAAAGCTTGTTCGCAGAGATCTATTCATTAAATTTTGAATTGAGATAGAGAAAGGTAAATTAATAAAATCGTTTACACTTGCTGCATCTATGAATTTACAGTGAAGAGCTGGTCTTGCATGCAGATCAAATCATAACTCAGTGCATCGTTGTAGTATAAGGTACATCAATAATGTTTAAAATCGACAGAGAAAATCGTACTACAGGTTAACAGCGAGAGCAATATTTCTGACAGTATTTCACATTTCGTGCCGGATATCAATATATAATTGGACATCCGTTGTCGTTTACTCAGCAATCACGTTCCCCACAGACCCAAAGTACTCAATCCTATTAGACAGATAGGAATGCAACCAGACAAAGTGTCCAAGAATGTCTTTAGATTCCCAGAAGGCACTGCGATGACAATTGCTGCTTTGGAAGAACGAAAGGCGATTGAATTGGTGGTTTTACGAGTGCGAGGTAATGAATTATACTCGAGGTGGCAGACAGATCTCCAAATATTATAGGTGCGAGCGGAGATCTCGCTCAGTGTTTGGCAAGTGACCTGCCTGAAACGAGAAACCGCAGGGTTTCCCGGAACCAATGGGCCTTCGTCGGAGGAAAGAGATGGAGCGATACTGGGGACATTAGGGCCTCATTAGGGCCGCTGGGACCCGCAGGGAACAACAACGTATTGTGATTGTGATGTCAAAGATTTGTGGAATCACCCACTCGGTGCAACTCAGAGAGACATTACAGGGAACTGGTTAAGAAGGTAAACTGGAAAGAGCTCTGTGGAAAGCAGATTGTTGACACCTCCTCGATCATATTGGTGCATCAAGGTGTGAAGGGCAAAAGATTACCACAGCCGTTCAGAGTCCCTATGGAACAGGACATGCCAGTGAATAAATGGTTTATTTTGGGGAGGTATTCGAGAAAGGTTACTGAGGATTAATGCGGTCCTGAAAAAGCCGAGTGCACTTTACCATGAGACAGAAGGGCGATTTCACCGTCTCCTTCAGCTGCTCCCTGAACCTGGCCTGGACCACGGCGTAAAGGGCCGTGTTGGAGCAGCAGCTGAGGAGCTGCAGCATGCAGCCCAGTTCCCGCAGAGAATCCGGGGGAATCGAGTAAAAATAAAGATAGAAGCTCTCCCATACGGAAAACGCAGTCAACAGCGCCCATAGCAGGATGAAATTCCCCGACATCACCAGCAGTAACTGGAGGGATTGCCTGCGGTTCTTCATCTCCGGGTCGACGGGCGTCTCGCCATCGCGCGAACCACGGAGTCTCCTCCGGGCTCGGCTCGCCACTAGGACGTGCCTGATGGTTAAACTATTCAACAGGAGTATCAGGACAAAGGGGAATATTGGGGTGAGGAGGAAATGAATCAGTAGAAATATTGCCAGCTGCATTGGGGAAAATAAACGGTTAAAAGTCCTACACAACACGGTCGTGATTTTTATCGAATAGAACCGATTGAGCATAAAGTACCAGAATATGTTCTTTACGCAGCTCAGCACAATCACTGTCCCCAGAACCAGAGCCGCCGATCTCTCGGTACAGTATTTTCGTTTCAGCTTCTGAAAACAAATGGCGACAAACCGATCAAAGGTGAAAGTGACGGTGAACCAGACAGAACAGTCCGTGGCGGCGTACAACACGACGGCGTGGGTATTACACACGGGAACACGAGCTGACCAGTAGAAAACCTTCATTGGCATGTACGTCATCGGAATCTTGTTCAATATCACATCCGAGAGAACGACGAGCTGATCCGCTGCTACCATGGCAACCAGGTACCTTGTGACGCCTTTGGAGAGACCGCACTTTCCCCGAGACAGGATGACGATTGTCACCACGTTCACTGTGCGGAGGGAAATAAAGACTATTGACACACATTTGGATGGAAGCATTCTCTGAAAACAATTATTTTAATCTACAGCACTTCCGAGAGCAGAAATGAACATGGAGTTAATGTATCTGCTGAGGAGATTATTGGGAGCTGTTATTAAATCGGTAGTGATTATAATGTACCTGCTGAAGTTCAGGAGAATGAGGGGAACCTCAATGAAACCTATCGAACATTGAATGGCCCTGATATCGTGTACGTGGGGAGGGTTGCTTCTGTAGTGGGGGAGTCTACAACCTGAAGACGAGGCTTCACAATTTAAAGACATCTATTTAGAACGGAGATGGGTAGTAACTTCTTCAGACCGAGACAGACGAGTGTGTGGAATCCATCGCCGCAGACGGCTGTGGGAAGCAGGTCATTTGAACCTTTGTTGAGAAGAGAGATAGGCTCTTGATTCATCGGGTCGTCGACGGCTACAGGATGGGCGCCAGAATGTGGTTGAGAGCGATAATGAATCAGTTACGGTCGAATGGCGGGGAAGGCTCGGTGCTCGAATGACCGAATTTAGGAGCAGTCATAGCAACCGATGGCTGGAATGTATTCTGATCTTTGGCACCCCAAAAACGAGTTGCAAACGGGAATTGTTGAGAGAGTAATGAACTAATTAATGTACTAAATATCAAGGTGACAGAAATTCAACTTATCTCAACTGTATACACGAGAGAAAACGAGAACATAAGAAGATTAATAATTGGAGCAGGAACAGTCCATGTTTTCGATCAGGCATGATCTGACAATGAAGAAGATCATGGCTGATCTGACCATGGACTCATCGCCGCATACCTACCTTTTCCTCATGACTATTAATTCAACTACTATGCAAAAATTATGCCAGCCAGTCTTAAATATATTTATTGAGGTAGCCTCCACTGCTTCACTGAGCAGAGAATTCCACAGATTCACCCCCCTCTGAGAGAAGAAGTTCCCTCCTAATCACAGTCCTAAATTTACTCCGCAGAATGCTCAGGCTATGTCCCGTAGTTCCAGTCTCACTTACCACTGGAAACAACTTTCCTGCCACTATCTTATCTATGCATTCCATAATTTTATATGTTTCTAGAATATTTCCTCTCATTCTTCTGAGTTCCAGCTAGTACGATTCCAGTCGACTCGATTTCCATTCATCGTCCAACCACCTCATCTCTGGAATCAACTGGAGATCCGCCTGCACAGCCAGTTTATCCATCTTCAAGTCGGGAGACCGGAACAGCACAGTACTCCAAATATCCGCCTCACCAGTACCTTGTGCAGTGGTCACATAACCTCCATAAACATGGTATTTGTATTCTTGATAGCCCGCTGGACCTGCAAACTAATCCTTCTGTGATTCAAGCACATGCACTCCAAAGTCCCTCCACAGAGCAGCATATCGCAATCGTTCACCACTTTATTAATATTCTGTTCTTACATTTGCCTTTCCCCAAGTGGATAACCTCACAGTTACCAAATTTTCACTCCACGGCCAGACGCTGGTACATTCGCTGAATATACTAATATCCTACTGCATGCCGTCAGTTTCCTCTGCATTCTTCGTATCGGTGAGTGATCACGGCAGTGATGATGTCTGCGTGAATTTTTGCTTGTTTAACTGGTGAGACGTTGGAGCTACTTATTCATTCATTTAATTCCGTTCATACCATGTACTTCCATCATATTTAATCTGCCAGAATGAATGGCCTCACACTTATCTGTGTTGAACTCCATCTGCCTCTTCTTACAGCAGTTTTCCATCCCATCAACACTATCCAAAACACCCCAATTTTGGGTGTTGAGCAAATTTACTGACCCATCGCTGCACTTCTTTCCCCAGGTCATTTATAAAAATGACGAAGAGTACGGGTTCCAGAATAAATCTCTGAGGCATACCCCTGGTCAACGCCCTCAATGCAGAATATGACTGTCTGCAACAACGCTTTGCCTTCTGTGAGCAAGCCATTTCTGTATATACATAGCAATATGCCCTTGGATCACATTCCTGATTACTTTCACCATAAGCCTTGCATGGTATATCTTATCAAATACACTCAGCCGATGTTTGCTGAAACTATACCAGTTGGAAAGACCTGCCTTTCAATTAGCGAGTCGTAAGAAGACAGGTATGAAAGATAAGCTGACTTATATTTTTCAATGTAAATCATGAGGAAGAGACGAGACACTTACCAGGAAGAGCTACAATGGCGAGTACAGGGTAGTAAACCAGTCTGAATGTTTGAAGCGCATAAAAGATACGTGAGTCCAACGTCAGCCATTCATAATTTTCAACAAGATATTGATACGCCCAGAAAATATTAATCGCAACTCCAGGAGCGTTCCGCGATATATTTCGCATATTATGATCCATGGCTGGGGCAGTCAGATTCCTGTTCCCGATCCAACCTCTGTCTTCTCTCTGTCTGCAGCCGCTGGTCTCTGACAGCATAGACTGGCGGCTCTAACTGAAACTGTGCTTGTAAGGTATGCCGTACATATTAATAGACCAGGCAACCAGCAGCCACACCTCCGTGGTGACGTCGAAAATCCCCACGGACACACCCTTAATTAGGTTCTACGGAATGACAGGTCTAGTTAACCCTTTGTTTGCAGACAATAATTATTGCATAGATTGTTCTCAAATATTTTGGATGTTGTAGCAGAGTTTTGGTGGGGTGGGGGGGAGGGGCGCACTGAAGAATCATCTGCCAGTGTTCAGTCACAGTGTCCAGGTCTCAGGCTCTTGATTTGCCTCTGTGCCTCAGAAGGGAAGTGGACGTTGTGCGGTGTTTCTCTGTGTGTGAGGTGGTGGGTGGGTGGTGCGGCAGGGTGAAAGTCACGGTGTTGTGATAGGATATTCGTCAGTGGTGCTGACAGCTGGTTCTGTCGGCGACAACGTAATGGTTATCTCGGAATAGTCCTCAGGATTCTTAACTGGGAGTGTGAAAAGCTGGAATTAGCGGCCCATTGAGTTACCAATAACATGGGTACGATGAGCGATGAAGTTCTGCACTGCCAGTTCCAGGAGTTAAGAGCTAATTTAGAAGTCATGATTTGCTGCCCATGCTACGTGCTTGTGAGGCGGAAACTAGGAAGATTATACAGATTAACAGGTTGCGAAAGGTTCGCTTTTATATCCCAGACCTCTGGAAATGGATGCTACCATTGTATTTGGCTTCTTCGCAATTCTGCAAATTATCCTGCAGGGCATTTTCCCAAAAGGCTCTGCACATCTGCTTGTTTCAATATTCCCCCCATTGTTAAAATAGTCCAGGCCAATACCGAGAGTGTACAGTTTATTGCATGGTGAAGGAGTTGCTTTTATATACCAATCCTCTGAAAATGAATTAGAACATGCATTTGTCTTCCTCGCTACTGACTCAATCTGCAGACTGTCTGGTAGCTCAGCAACTCTGCTTTTTGCTTTCATAAGATCTTCCCATTTACGAAATATTTCACGCCTTTATTCTCTCTGCCAAAGAGTAAGTCTGGGCACTTCCGTACAAAATATTCCTTCATAATTCTTTGCCTCTTCTTCAGTCTGTCTAATTCTTACTACAAGCACCGTTCTTCCTCAACGCTACCTGCCTTTCCATTTACCTTCCCATGGGTCTGAAACCCTGTCACAAAGCCATAAAATCCTTCATCCAAATCATTGACGGACAACACGATAAGAAGGGGTCCCAGCACCGATTGCTGCGGAACTCCACTGATTACCGCTGTCCGATCAGAAAATGACCTACGCCGTAATGTTTATGGACATCTCTAGAAGGCTACAATATTACACACCACCAAGATAGTCTGAAAGTTCCCGGCAAATGAGAAATGAGCGTGCTTGGCTATGTCCGGACATCAGGGTTCACCAGCTGCTGAGAAACTGAAAAGACAGAACGACTTACTATAAATACAAGAGTCAGATGGCAACGAACTATATAACTACCGAGCAGTAATTATAGGTGGGCCAATCCACAGTAACCGTCCGGATATAGTAACACAGGACAGACAAAGAACAACAGCTTATTCAATAGATAAAGCCATTGCATTCACACTAAACATAGATAAATTAGTGCTTGCAAAACACAGCAATCTGCTGAATTCACCCTTACATACTGTTCATATTCTATACCTTCACAGTATGATCCGAGACAAGATTGACCCGGCCCAAGAATCCCCTCATAACAAGTTCCTGTACCAACTTTTGAACGACAGATCGTTTTACAATGTACAGATACACTATTGGACATGAATAACTGGGTGATTCATCCTATATTAATGTTTTAGAGGGCAAGCAGAGTGTAGTTTACAGAGAAAAAATCGTTTATGGGGAAAAAGCATCTACTATCACAACATCCTGTCCTATTTTACCTCAGACATGAAAACATAATAGCCATTGTGATTTAAATATATTTGCTGAAACTGAAAATGGAAAGAACATTCTGGAACTTTGGAGTGAATTATATAGCTATTTATAATCATTACTACCATCAAACACTGACCTCACTGCTATATCATAAAATATCCTCATAACTGATATGTAATTATAATTGTAATATGTAATTATTAATTCAACAATATTAAGCACAACCAATATAGTCTGAAAGTTCCCAGCAACTGAGAAATGTATGTGCTGGCGATGTCCGGACCAGCAGCTGAGAAACAGAAAAGACACAACAATTTACTATCAATACAAGTTAGATTCCTACAAATTACATGCCAATTGGTCAGTTACTACAGATGTGAAAATCCATAATAACTGTCCGGATAAAATAACACAGGATAGACAAAGAACAACAACTTATTTAATAGTTATAGTCTTTCGGAACATATTAGGTGTTCTGCACGAGGACTCCCAATTTTCTTTGCAGCGCAGTGACGTCTGCACGATTAGCAATTCGTCTGCACATTTAATTCTGCTACCAAAGTGCATGACCATGCATTATCCAACATTGTATTTCACATTACAATTTCGTCCCAATTCTACTAACCTGTGTAAGGTACTCTGCAAACGACGTCTTTCCTCAACAGTATCTGCCCCTACACCAATATTCGTACTGTCTCAAAAATTCGCAGAAAAAAAAAAGCGGTTCCATCATCTATATCATTAACATAGAAATAAAAAAGTGTCCTCTGCACCGACACCTGCGGAACACCGTTTGTCACTGGCAAACAGCCAGCAACGGATCCTTTTTTTTCCCACTCGCTGCCTCCGACCATTCACCCTATGCTCCTCGTATTTCTTGTAATACAATGGACTCTTAATTTGCTAAGCAGCCTCATGCGTGACACCTTGTCAAAGGTCTTTTGAGAGTCCCAATAGACAACATCTGTGCACCCTCCTTATCTATCTACATGGATTCTCCTCAACCAAATCCAGCAGATCAGTCAGGGTTTTATCACAATTTCTGAGATATGTATGTCCCTTCGGCCTGATGATATCTGCGTAGGATACCGAGCGAGACAGCAGAGGAACGTGCTGACTTTGTCCTCCTTTGTCCTCATGCTTAACAATTGAATCCAATATCTTCCCAACCACTAAGGTCAGGCTATCTGTAACATATTTCCCTTTCTGCTACCTTCCTCCTTTCCTAAAGAATCTGGTGGCAGTTACAATCTTTCAGTCCTCTGACACTGTGCCAGAATCCAATGGTTTTCAGAAAGATCATTAAACATGCCTCAGCATCTCCATCGCTCATTCTTTTCCAACCCAAAGGTGTAGTTCATCAGGCCCGGGTGACTTATGTACCCTTAGGTCGTTCAGGTGATTGAGCACCTTCTCTCTTGTAACAGAAAGCGAGCCCACCTCTCTTCCTTCACACACGACAACATCAGGCAAACTGCTGGAGTCTCCCACAGTGAAGACTGATGCTACATACTCATATAGCTCAACTGCCATCTCATTGTTCCCAGTTGTTTTTTCTCTTGCCTCATTTTCTAGCGGTCCTATATCCCCTTTCATTCCTCATTTAATTTTATGTACTTGAAAATGCTGTTACTATCCACTTAGAAATTTTTTTGTCATCTTGCTTCGAATTTCATCTTTTCCTTCTAATGGATCGTTCAGTTGCTCTCCGTATGTTTAATCTTCATCTTTGCGCTGTTCTATGCTCTCTCCTTAGTGTAAGGGGGTTTCGTCTTTTATGTTACTGCGGAGGCTACATTTGCTCTGGCGTTCGGTTTGACTTCCCTTGTCAGCCACGATGGTACTATTTTGCTTTTTGCCTCTTTCTTTGTTTTTACAATAGATCTATTCTGCACGTTCCCCGGTTTTACCAGAACTCACTCCATTTCTGCACTGCAAACAACGCTGAAAGCCTCTCCTTTAAATTCCTTCGGCCGAGACTTTCACATACCACTGTCATCTCGTTTACTGCACTGAAATACTACTGCGTCAGACTTTAAATTCTTCTTGTCGCATGTCAATTTGAAGTCAATCATAGTGTGATCACTGCCTTTGATTTCAACGCTGTGACTCAGAATGGAAGGGAGAGAGCAGGAGTTACAGGGGATTAAATAGTTGGAGGAGCAGACAGGAGGTTCAGTGGAGACACCTAGATGGAGGGGAAAAAAGGCCGTGATATGGGGGCAGCGGGATACTGATCCAATGCAGAGTTGGGTTCACTAAAATGTCTCAACACTTTTGACACAATATCATCATTCCCTGCAATAATATCGTTAGCCTCATGATCTTGTATATTGTATATCCGTTTCCGTGGTGAATGCCGGTTTGAGGTAATCATGAAGGATTTTCAGCACTTCCTGTCTCCAGATACGCTGCTTTCTTCATTAAAAGGCCCACCATTCTCCTCGCTCCCCATTTGCTACTGATTTTCCTTTTGGATATCCCCTGTTGCAACAATCGCGTTTTGTTTAATAACCTCCGCATTTCTGGCTCGAATTAAGACGGCTAAACATTAAACTTCATTTATTTTCTCCTGCCGATATTTGCAATGCCTCGCTTCATATATATTTCCGAGCCTCGCCTTGTCCTGCTTCATACTTAGCTTCACCCTCAGATAAAAAAGAAACATGCTGATACTGTGATCCAAACGATAAAATATCCACCTCTGAAATGTGGACTTAGCCCCGGCGGGGATTCATAATAATAGTTTCCCAGTTCCAGCCCAATGCATTTATATTCGGAGCTCCCTCCGTGAAGACCAGTCTGATCATAACCTATAACGACCTTTACACATCTGCGATTATGGGCACTGTACCCAAAATGTTCCCCATCGAATAATTGGTAATGTGGTCGGTATAACTCCATATTCTCTTTTCTAATCCACTTGGAGCCACAAGGAATGGAACAGTTGAAAACTAATGCTCCTTATTTATGACCAGAGGCAGCAATGGGGGCTAAGAAATTGCCTATTAACTTAAAGGGTTCTTTGCTTCTGTGTTTGCTGTGGAAGGCGCGATCAGTGTGCCAGAGTCCCGAGAGTGCCAGGCATCGGGATTGAGTGACATTGTTATTACAAATGAAGACGTGCTCGGCAAACACAAAAGTCTTCAGGTGAAAATGTTAACTGGGCCAGGCGGACTACACTTAGAGTTCTGAGAGGGTTTGCAGAAGAGATAATGGATATAATGGTCATCTCCTTTCAAGAATGACTTGATTCTGGCATGTCCCGCAGGACTGGAAGATTACAAACGTCACACCGCTCTTTACAAAGGGAGGAAGGCAAAATCGTCCGGGATTTGGATTATGTGGAAGATGTGTAAACCGCCCGTTAAGTCAGTGCGGAGATGGATCTGGAGAAGATTCCAACTGGTGTGAGTCCGAGGAAGTACAGGTTAATCATGTGCAGGAGTTAAGTTGGGTGAATTTTCGCACTTCGGAATAAGTGCTAGTGCGAATGGTCCCCGGTTCAAATCCCGAACGAGCCCCACAAATGTAACGCTGATTGCTAACCTCTCGTGTTTATCGAGGGGAAACCACGTCGGCCCACCAAACCTCACGATTGCGTAGTTGCTGTGTAATACACCCTGGTTTAAACTCACACATGAAATATCAGACATCACGATTTGCAGATTACACATTATAGAACTTACTGGAACTATGGAATTAATAGAGATATAATATAAAAGAAAGTAAATGGCGCTAAACTTATCAGAGTTCAACCACTTCACGCACAACCGTTGGAGCTCAATTAACGGGGTCTTCTTTTCACCGCGCGATCTCCTCCGACCTTCTCCACCCGCCCCTGGGACCAAAGACGGTGGTCGACCACAGCGCGTACAGCACGACCTTCCCCTTCGGTTCTCCTCCCGAAAAACCCGGGAACTCACCCAGGTTCCCACACATACAGATAGAATAGCATTGGCACTCATGGGTTCGTTCGTCTCCTTTTGAATAATATTAACCCAAACAAGCAGGGGATAGAGAACTCTTTATTTCGCAGTTATTATTACAGGAAGCCATTTTATATGACATACAAAGAAGACATTTTAGACACCTCAGCAGCCAGTGCAACCAAGACCCAGTTACAATTGCAAGAGGGAAGATGTAATATTACTTGGGCCTTAATGGACTTGCTCATGTCCACTCCAGCTGCAGGCGAAGTCCCACAGGACTGGCCAGTGATAATGTTTTATCTCTTTTTAAAACTATGGGTAAATGAGACTTATTTCAGTTATATGGAGATAGGAGGTAAAAATTCGTATGTACAGGATTTACGAGATTAAAAAAACCCAGCCAGGTTAGGGAGAACTAGCATGGCTCTGTTCGGGACAGGTCTGGTCTTACAACTTGAAAGAGTATTTTAACAAGGTGACGACAGGGATTGATGAGTGTAGAGCAGTGGATGCTGTCTGCATGCTTTCAGTCAGGCGTTTGACATACTCGCTCAAGAGGAGAAACAAAGGGATGGACGGCCAGTTGCCTCCCTGGACTCAGAACATATTTGTGCATAGACGGCAGAGTAAGGTGACCGAAGCGACTTATCCGAGATGGAGATCTGCAATTAGTGATGCTCGGCAGTGATCTGTGCTGAGATGCCTGATGCTTGTGATTTATATAAATGTCCTGGATGAACGACTAGATGGGTGGGCTGGTAGGTTTGCGGATGATGCCAAGGTTGATGGAGTTGTGGCCACTGTAGAAGTCTGACAAAGAATACAATGAGGCACAGATGAGTTGCAGATATTAACAGCGACAGGACAGATGGAAATTAACCCAGATAAATCCGCGATGCAGCACGCTGATAACAAGTAAATTTAAAGAAACAGTACAGTGTTTGGGCAAGCTCCTGAAGAGAGTTGCTGAACAGAGCTACCCTGGGATCTAAGGTCCCAGCCTCTTGAAAGTGGCTACGCAGGTCAACAAGGTGATTAAGAGACTTTTAGAATGCCTAATATTATCAGTCAATGCAGGGATCTTAAATCAAGACATTATGTTGCAAATTATGAAAACTCTAGTCAGGGCACGTCGGAACACTGCTCGGATTAGACAACATGTCTTATGCGTCCGGTGCTCCCGATGTGGCCTTTTATATATTGGCGAGACCCGACGCAGACTGGGACACCGCTTTGCTGAACACCTGCACTCTGTCCGCCAGAGAAAGCAGGATCTCCCAGTGGCCACACATTTTAATTCCACATCCTCAGGTTGGAGGAACAACACCTTATATTCCGTCTGGGTAGCCTCCAACCTGATGGCAGGAACATCGACTTCTCTAACTTCCGCTAATGTCCCACCTCCCCCTCGTACCCCATCTGTTACTTTTTTTTATACACACATTCTTTCTCTCACTCTCCTTTTTCTCCGTCTGTCCCTCTGAATATACCCCTTGCCCATCCTCTGGGTCCCCCCCTCCCCACCTCATCTTTCTTCCCGGACCTCCTGTCCCATGATCCTCTCGTATCCCTTTTGCCTATCACCTGTCCAGCTCTTGGCTCCATCCCTCCCCGTCCTGTCTTCTCCTATCATTTTGGATCTCCCCCCACCACCTCCAACTTTCAAATCCCTTACTCACTCTTCCTTCAATTAGTCCTGACGAAGGGTCTTGGCCTGAAACGTCGACTGTGCCTCTTCCTAGAGATGCTGCCTGGCCTGCTGCGTTCACCAGCAACTGTTATGTGTGTTGCTTGTCTTATGACGAGAGGCTGGACAAACGGGTCGTTTTCTCTGAAGCGCCTGAGTCTCAGGGGAGATTTGGCAGATATTTATAAGCTTATGAGAGGCATAGATAGAGAAATAGGGAGTATCTGTACCCCAGTGTTCAAATATGTAAGAGCAGAGGCTATGCATCGAAAATGAGAGGAAGTAGTTTCAAGCTGGATGTGAGGAATAGTTGTTTTTTTTTTCACTCTGAGACCGTGGATGCCTGGAATGCGCTGCCTGGTATTGACGTGGAGGCAAATACGTGAGAAGATTTTAAGAGACGCCTGGATAGTCATAAGAATGTAAGACGGTGGAGGATATTGAGATTGCCGAGGTAGGACTGTTGAGTGCTTGGGTATTTTTCATTTAATTTATAGCTGGTTCCGAACTTCTATGTTCCAAGTAATTGACAAATGACTCCCTCAGCGGACATTTTTAAAACATCTATACACACGCGCCCACACACACACACACGCACACACACACACACACACACACACACACACACACACACACACGCACACACACACACACACACACACACACACACACACGCACACACACACACACACACACGTATATGTATAAACAAGCAATGACTGTCGAGGCCATCCGATGAGGAGCCCTTGAAAATCAATCCATACGTCATGGTGCAGGGCAACGTCGGGATTAGAATTTTTCAGGTGTATTAATTGCTTTGATGGCGGTCCTGTCAGTGCTAACGCCCCTGTATCACCTTCCAGAGAATGAAGAGAGCATGGCCTGGGTGATGGAGAGCACTGATGATGGATTTCGCTTTTCTGCTACTGCGTTCCTTGTAGATGCAGTCAATAATGAGAAGGGTTTTACCCCTGATGGACTGGGCTGTATTCACATTACTTTAAAAGAATATTTTCTTTACAGCTGGTACAGGAACCCATACAATGGTTGCATAACCGTGACCTCAGTACGGGTTCCGCTGCCGCTTCAGCAGCTTAAAAAGACTCCGCACTGATCTCCTCCTGCCGCTGAACCCTGCATGCGGGACCTGTGCTGCGCCGGCCCGCACAGCGTCTCCCGCACCCACGTTCAGGTGCCTCTCTGATGAGGTGACACACCATCTGTTTCGCCTGATGTACCCGGTTTCGCCTGCTGTACCCGGTGTTGCCAGTGCAGTGACGCCTCCACCTCTTCGGTGAGATCCGAATGATTATAGGGGAACGTTTCTGCGAGTCCCTCGGCACCGTCGTGCGCAATAGTTAGAACTGCCTCTGGTCAGCAAATCTACTCCATCTTCCTATTCCCATACTGAGAGTTTATTCCTTAAATATTAATTATACTTACAAATCGAGCGCCGCCCCAACAAATATCAGAGAATGCGCTTTAACCGTAAATTAATCAAGGAACAATTTACAAAAAGTAATTAACCAACCGGACAGCTCTTTAAAGTGTGGAAAGACAGATGGTGAATACGAGCACATTGAACGAGTGGGACACACAGATTGTCCTTACCGAGAACACTGCAATTGATCTCAGAACTCCGACCCTAACCGTTAGGTTAAGAGCCTGACCACGGTCTTTGCTGCTGGAATGATATTTTTAGGGGAAACAGTTCGTATTCTGTCTGGGTAGTATACTACCTACGGGTATGAACAGCGATTTCTCCAGCACCAACTCCTTTGTCCTCACTCACTACTCTCTCCTGTTCCATCAACGTTCCTGGTTCCCCTCTCGTTTCTTGTTATCAGCTCACTTACCCATCTTCTCCTCCGGTGAACCCCCTTCCTCGCTTTCGTGTACTAGCCAGTGTCCTCAGGTTCCCACATCTATGTTCTCGTACAGTTTCCGCCGATCACCGCTCAGTTTCCTACATCACCCCGCCCGATCCTACACTGTCCATCACTTACTTTCACACAGCCCCCCCCCCCCCGCGTCAGTAGTTAATCCACCTCATCGTACCCTGAACCGGCCCCTTGACCTTTCCAATCCAGAAAAAGTCTCTCCAAAGTGTCAGCTGTTCATTCTCTTCATTGGAACATGACAGCACCAGAGCAGTCCCGTCGCCCCACAAAGTCGCACTGTACCAGTTGGATAAGTAACCTAATGACTAACCAATCTTATCTGCTTGAATTATCAGCATGTCCTTCCATTTTCCTCAGAGGCACATGTCTGTATCAGCAGCTCCTCAATGTCTCCCCTCCTTGTGTTCCCACCACCACACCAGGAAGTGCATCCCATGCACCCACTACTCTCTGTGTAAAGGTCTTGCTCTTTAGAGTTCATTTGAAATTAGCGCCCGAAGATCCTCCGGCGCCTTGCGTAAGTTAAATTGTTTGTGTCGTCCGCAAGATTATTAGTCAACTCATTCACATGCATCCAAGTTATTTATATGTCTCACAAATCCCGGAACAACTCACTGTCGAACTTATTCTACAGACTGTTATTTCTCCTTTGTAATTAAAATGCGATTCCCGGGTGACAACATTGAAATCTCGGCATTGTCGACTGCCATCTTCTGCTGGCATACGAATCTACTTTTCTTTTATGTTTACATAGTGTTATCAAAAACCAGAGGGGTCATAGTCATAGACTTACCTGCCTGGGAGATATTACCGTATTTCTCAACCGTTTCGAAGCAACAGACACTGAACTGCCGTATTACTTTGACACAGTTATGATTTCTGTGACCACAGTTTCAACCCATCTGCACTTTTACCGAGCCTCCTTCAACATCTCCAACTCCATCACGTGCCATTCGCCCTTCAATTTATAATAACCAGTGGTCCCAGTAGCCCTTCAATTTATAATAACCAGTGGTCCCAGTAGCCCTTCAATTTATAATAACCAGTGGTCCCAGTAGCCCTTCAATTTATAATAACCAGTGGTCCCAGTAGCCCTTCAATTTATAATAACCAGTGGTCCCAGTAGCCCTTCAATTTATAATAACCAGTGGTCCCAGTAGCCCTTCAATTTATAATAACCAGTGGTCCCAGTAGCCCTTCAATTTATAATAACCTACCAGATAAAATGGGGCATATTGGGTGGTATGGGAGAAGTGTCACCGAGGATTAATGCAATCCTGACAACGCCGAATGAACTTTGCCATGAGGCGTAAGGGTGATTTCACCGTCTCCTTCAGCTGCACCCTGAACCTGGCCTGGACCACGGCGTAAAGGAACGTGTTGGTGCAGCAGCTGAGGAGCTGCAGCATGTAGCCCAGCTCCCGCAGAGAACTCGGGGGAATCGAATCAAAGCTCTCCCATATGGAATACACCGTCAGCAGCGCCCACAGCAGGATGAAATTCCCCGACATAACCAGCAGTAAGAGGAGGGCTTGCCTGCGGTTCTTCAACTCCGGGTCGGCGGGCATTTCGCCATCCCGCGAACCACGGAGTCTCCTCCGGGCTCGGCTGGCGAGGAAGACGTGTCTGATGGTTAAACTATTGAGCAGGAGTATCAGGACAAAGGGGAATATTGGGGTGAGGAGGAAATGAATCAGTCGAAATGTTGCCAGCTGAGAAATGGAAAATGAACGGTTACTGGTATAGCAGAGCAAGGACCGATCTAATGCGGAATATGACTCATCGAGCATAAAGTACCAGAATATGTTCTTTACGCAGCTCAGCACAGTCATTGTCCCCAGAACCAGAGCCGCCGCTCTCCCGGTGCAGTATCTTCGTTTCAGCTCCTGAAAACAAATGGCGACAAACCGATCAAAGGTGAAAGTGACGGTGAACCAGACAGAACAGTCCGTGGCGGCGTAGAACACAACGGCGTGGATATTACACACGGGAGCACGATGTGACCAGTAGAGAAACTCCATTGGCACGTTAGTCATCGGAATCTTGTTCAATACCAGATCGAAGAGAACGACGAGCTGATCCGCTGCTACCATGGCAACCAGGTACCTTGTGACGCCTTTGGAGAGACCGCACTTTCCCCGCGACAGGATGACGATTGTCACAACGTTCACTGTGCGGACGGAAATATAGAAGATTAATACACTTTCGGATGGAAACTTTCTCTGAAAGCAATTATTTTAATCGATAGCCCTCCCAAGAGCAGAGATGAACATGGAATTAATGTAACTATGAAGGAGATTATCAGGATCATTATTAAATTGGTAGTAATTGCAATGCACCTGCTGAAGTTCAGAAGGATGAGAGGAGTGTCACTGAAACTTATTGAACATTGAAAGGCCGAGATATCGTGGACGCGGAGAGGGTTGCTTCTGTCGTGGGGGAGTCTACAACCTGAAGACGAGGCTTCACAATAAAAAGACATCCCTTTAGGACGGAGATGGGTCGTAATTTCTTCAGACCGAGACAGGTGAATGTGTGGAATTCAGCGGCACAGACGGTTCTGGGGTAAGTTCATTGGAACCATTGGCAGAGGAGAGTGATGGGTGCTTTATTCATCAGGCTGCCGATGGCTACGGGGCTGGGCGCCAGAATGTGGTTGAGTGCGATAATGAATCAGCTACACGGAATGGCGGCGAAAGCTCGGTGCTCGGCTGGTCGAATTTAGCTTCTGAGCTTTATGGGCAAAGCAGTGATAGCAATCGATGCCTGAAACGTATTCTGATCTTTAGCACCAGGAGAACGAGTTGCAAACGGGAAGTGTTAGGAGAGTAATGAACGAATTAATGTACCAAGTACCACGGTGACAGAAATTCAACTCCCCTCAGCTGTAAACACGAGAGAAAGTGAGAATATAAGAACATTAATAGTAGGATCAGGAATAGTCCATCTGTTCGGACTGGCATGATCTGACAATGAAGAAGATCATGGCTGATCTGACCATGGACTCATCGCCGCATACCTACCTTTTCCTCATAGCCCTTAATTCGTCTACTATGCAAAATCAGTGGCAGCCGGTCTGAAATATATTTATTGAAGTTGCCTCCAGTGCTGCACTGAGCAGAGAATTCCACAATTCACCGGCCTCTGAGAGAAGAAATTCCTCCTCAACACGGTCCTAAGTTCAGTCCGCAGAATCCTCAGGCTATGCCCCGTAGTTCTAACCTCGCCTACCAGTGGAAACAACTTTCCGGCGGCTATCTTATCTATCCATTCCATAATTTTAGTTGTTTCTAGCGACTTCCTTTCATTCTTCTGAGTTCCAGCGAGTACTATGCCCATCGAAACAATTTCCCCACATAGCCGAACCACCTCAGCTCTGCAATCAACTGGTGAACCGCCTGCACAGCCAGCTTACCCATCCTCAAGTCGGGAGACCAGAACTGCACTGTACTCCAAATGCCTCCTCAATAGTTCCTTGTCCAGCTGCAGCACATCCTCCCTACTCTTAAACTCAATTCCTCTGACAACAAAGGCTAACATCCTATTTACTTTCTTGACAGTCTGCTGCACCTGCAAACCAAACTTTTGTGATTCAAGCACAAGTACTCCAACGCCCCTCCGCACAGCAGCATACTGCAATCGTTTACCACGTAAATAATATTCTGTTCTTACAATTGTCCTTCCCATTCGATAACCTCGCATTTACCAACTTTGCACTCCATCTGCCAGACGCTGCTGCATTCGCTGAACATATTAATATCCCTCTGCATGTTGTCAGTTTCCTCTGCACTCTTTGTGGCGTCGGTAGATCATGGCAGTGATGATGCCCACGTACCCTTATGCTTTTTAACTGGTGAGACGTTGGAGTATTACATAACTGGTGGGTATCTTGTGACTGTCTTGTGACCATGATGTAGTTCAGTGCCTTGTAAGATTAGGAAGGTTTGTGCAATGTTCATTCGCCAGGACAAGGTCAGTTTATTTAAACCATTTGATTTCCTTCGCTGTGAATCTATTGGACAGAATCAGAAGTAACGTCACGTCTCGAAGACAGCCGTTTCCAGAGACATCTCTCCTGATTGACTGTGTAAATCACTTGGGCTTTCGAAGTTACCATTTTAATACCGTGTTCGAATTTACCACTTTAAGAACTGTTCCGGGGTTGTCGCATAGCAGTTAACTGCTGGTTAAGTTAGTCATTTGAATAGTTTTCGCTATTGCTGACCAGAATGTATTACATGTTTGTTTGTTTGTTTATAAAATCTGACACAATTATATATTTGTGTTGCGAGTGACGTGACATAAGCTATTTGTTTGTTTATTAATTTATTTTTAAATTAATTCTGCTAATACTCTATTCTGCCAACATATTTACCCTACCTAAAAGAACGTCTCTCATTTACCTATGTTGAACTCCAAGTTTTGCATCCTCTCAAACTCCAGCTGTAACCTCTGACAGCCCTCCACACTGTCCACAGCGCCCCCAATCTTCTTTCATTACCAAATGTACTAACCCATCGCTCCACTTCCTCATCCAGGTCATTTATAAAAATCAGGAAGAGTAGGAGTTCCAGAACAGATTCCTGAACCACACCACTGGTCAACAACCTCAATGCAGAATATGACAGTCTACAACAACACTTTGCCTTCTGTGGATAAGCCATTTCTGTATCGGCATAGCAATGTCCCCTTGGATGACATGCCTCCTAAATTTCACAATAAGACTTGCATGGGGTACCTTATCAAATACACTCAGCCGATGTTTGCTGAAGCGATACCGGTTGGAAAGACCTGTCTTGCAATTAGCGAGTCGTTAGAATACAGGATGAATGAGAAGCTAAATTCTATTTTTCAACATAATCATGAGGAAGAGACGAAACACTTACCAAGAAGAGCTACGATTGTGAGTGCAGGGTAGTAAAACTCTTTGACTCTCCGAAGGAGGAGACTGATTCGAGTGTCCAAAATCAGCCATTGGTAATCATCAACAAGATGTGGATACAGCAAGAAAACGTACTTCGCAATTTCTGTAGCATTGGGCGATGCAGTTCCAGGATTATAATCCATTGCTGGGATTCGTGTTCCCGATCCAGCCTCTGTCTTCTCTCTGCCTGCAGCCTCTGGTCTCTGATAGCGTAGACCGGCGGCTCTCTCTGAAACTGTGGTTGTGAGGGAGACATATTAATAGAAAAGATAACCAGCAGCCACACCTCCGCGGTGACGTCGACAATCTCTACGGACACTTCCTTCATTAAACTCTCCGGAATGACAGGTGCAATTAACCCTTTATTTGCAGGCCGTCAGAGAAGCGATACCAAAGCAGATTCCAAGGTATACAATAATCCCACCAGTCGGCTGTCCACAGATGCGTGCCCTGTCTGTAGATGGACACAAAACTGAGAAACTTTTTGACACACAGCTGGACACTGATATACAACCAGACTGAAAAGGAAGGTACACGCAGCAAATAAAAAGAAAACTATAATGATATACACAGTTTAAAATAATTATTGCATAGATAGTTCTTAAAAAATTATAGTTGTATACAGTGGCATGCAATGGTTTGGGCACCCTGGTCAAAATTTGTGACCCTGTAATAGCTCAGCGAGTACAAGGTGTCCTGATTTCCAAAAAAGCATAAAGTTAAAGATGACAGATTTCTTCAATAACTGAAGCAGGATTACTTTATATTTTTCCCATCCTTTACTGTTACAAAATAACAAACATGGAAAAGGTTCTGAAGCAAACGTTTGCGCACCCTGCATGGTCAGTACTTGGTACTCCCCCTTTGGCAAGTATCAAAACTTGTGAACGCTTTTCGTAGCCGGACAAGTGTCTTTCAATGATGTTTGGGGATTTTCGTCTACTCTTCCTTGTAAAAGGATTCTAGTTCTGTGAGATTCTTGCGCCGTCTTGTATGCACTGTTTTTTTGAGGTTTATCTAAAGATTTTCGATGATATTGTGGTCGGCGGACTGCAAGGGGCATGGTAAAACCTTCAGCTTGCGCCTCTTGAGGTAGTCTATTGTGGATTTTGAGGTGTGTTTCGGATCATTATCGTGTTGCAGAAGTCATCCTTTTTTGATCAGTAGCTTTTGAATAGACGGTGTGATGTTAGTTTCCAGAATTTGCTGGTATTTAATTGAATTCATTCCTCCCTCTACCAGTGAAATGTTGGCCGTGCTGTTGCTGCATCAAAATCCCAAATCATGATTGACTCACCCCCGTGCTTAACGGTTGCAGTGGTGTTATTTTCATGAAATTCCTCACTCTCTTTTTCTCCAAACATACCTTTGCTCATTGCGACCGGTAAGTTAAATTTTAACATCATCAGTCCAAAGTACTTGTTTCCAAAATGCATCAGGCTTGTTAAGATGTGCCTTTGCAAACTTCTCACGCTGAGTTTCGTGGTGAGGACGCAGGAAAGTTTTTTTTTTTTTTCTGCTGACTCTTCCATGAAGGTCACATGTGTGCATGTGTTGCTGGACAGAAGAACAGTGCACCCCCACTGCAGAGTCTGCGAAATCTTCCTGAAGGTCTTTTGCAGTCAACTGGGGAATTTAATTTGCTTTTTTTTTTCGCAATCCTACGAGCAGTCTCTCAGATAGTTATCTTGTTCTTCCAGACCTCAACTTGACCTCCACCGTTTCTGTTAACTGCCATTTCTTAATTGCATTACGAACTGAGGAAACGGCTACATGAACATGCTTTGCTATCTTCTTTTAGCCTTACACTGCTTTGAGGGCATCATTTATTTTTATTTTCGGAGGGCTTGGAAGCTGCTTAGAGGAGTCCATGCCTGCTGATTGTTTGGACAATGTTTGAGGAGTCGGGTTATTTCAAAGGCTTTGAAATTTGCATTCCCTGGCCTTTCCCAACGATGACCGTGAACAAACCAGAGCCCTAAAAGATAATTAAGGTCTGAGACCTTGGTAAAAGTGTTCAAAGAGCTCAAATCTCTAGGTGTACCCAAACTTCTGCATGATGCTCTTTTTCCTTTATCTTCACTCGAAAATTGATCAAAGCAAAAAATACACGAACCTTGCTTCAAATGTTGAAAAGAATGATTCATCTGTAACTTTATGAATTCTGGAGATCAGTTCATCTTCGACTCACTGAACGTTTCACTGTAGCAGACATTTTGACCGGGATCCTCAAATATTCGCATACCAGTGTAGGTAGATTGAAAATGATATCGAGTTTGATAATTTCAAAATAATGATTTTTTAGAAAAAAGAGTTTTTACCAGCGGGCAATCGCGTCTCCCTGTGATTTAGGAGGAGAGGACAGCACAGGTATAAAAGGCAACAGCGGGTCCTTAGATTGAGAAGCAGGTTTGATTAGCGACCAGGAGGCGTTTGTGGTTGAGCTGCAAGAGGAAGGCAGGGTCAGATGCAGTGGCCATCGTCTGAATGGGCCGCGAAGCAGGTGATCTTCAGGCTTCTGCTCGCCGAGGCGTCAGCTCAGGATACAAAGCAGGCAAAGAAAAGGAAAGCACTCGGCTAAGTCTTTTGTTCCTTCCCTTCTATATATCTGATCAGATAGGATAACAGAGAAGCCAGGCAGGATAGTTAAATGCTCCTCTTGCGGCATCTGGGGAGCCATAGAGAACTCCAGTAACCCTGACGACGACAGCTGCGAGAGCTGCGTTCAGCTGCAGCTTCTGACAATCCGCGTTAACATAGAACATAGAACATAGAACGTAGTATAGTACAGTACAGTACAGGCCCTTCAGCACACAATGTTGTGCCGACCCTCAAATCCTGCCTCCCATATAACCCCCCACCTTAAATTCCTCCATATACCTGTCTAGTAGTCTCTTAAACTTCACCAGTGTATCTGCCTCCACCACTGACTCAGGCAGTGCATTCTACGCACCAAAAACTCTCTGAGTGAAAAACCTTCCTATAATATCGCTCTTGAACTTCCCACCCCTTACCTAAAAGCCATGTCCTCATGTATTGAGCAGTGGTGCCCTGGGGAAGAAGCGCTGTCTATCCACTCTATCTATTCCTCGTATTTCCTTGTACAGCTCTATCATGTCTCCTCTCACCCTCCTTCTCTCCAAAGAGTAAAGCCCTAGCTCCCTTAATCTCTGATCATAATGCGTACTTTCTAAACCAGCCAGCATCCTGGCCAATCTCCTCGGTACCCTTTCCAATGCTTCCACATCCTTCCTATAGTGAGACGACCAGAACTAAACACAGTACTCCAAGTGTGGACTAACCAGAGATTTATAGACCTGCATCGTTACATCACGACTCTTAAACTCCATCCCCCGACTTATGAAAGATAACACACCATAAGCTTTCTTAACTACCCTTTCGACCTGTGAGGCAGTTTTCATGGATCTGGGTACGTGTACCCCCAGATCCCTCTGCCTCTCTGCACTACCATGTATCCTGCTATTTACTTTGTACTGTGCCTTGGAGTTTGTCCTTCCAAAGTGAACCACCTCACACTTGCCGGGTTGAACTCCATCTGCCATTCAGGAGGTGGAGCTAGAACTGGACGAGCTGCAGATGATTCGAGAGGCTGAAGTGGTGATGGACAAGGCATATAGAGAGGCAGTTACACCCAGGGTGCAGGGCACAGGAGACTGTCTGACAGTCATGAAGGAAAAATGGCTGAAGGGGACAGGGCAGAGTTCTCTTCTCGACAACTCGCTCAACATTTTGGATACCGTCGCGGAGTTTGTGGGGCAGGAGAATCAGCTAACAGTGTTCAATCACAGTAGTCGGTCGCAGGCGCTTAGTTTGCCTCTGTAACTCAGAAGGAAAGAGTGCGTTGAGTGGTGACTGTCTGTGTGTCTGGGGTTGCGGGGGGCGGAAGCGTAGAAGTCACGATGTGGTGATAGGATATTCGATAGTGGTGCGGACAGGTGGTTCTGTCGCGACAACATCAGGGATATCTCGGATCGAGTCCTCACCACTCTTAAGTGGGAGTGTGATCTGCTCGAAATCGTAGCCTATTTAATTACCAATGACATGTGTGTCATGAACGATGCTGTTCTGCACTGCCAGTGCGGGAGTTCAGAGCGAATTTAAAAGGGAGAACCACCAGGATCTGCTGCCCGTTCCACGTGCCTGTGAGGCCGTAAACAGGAAAGGCTTCCAGATTAATAGGTTTCTAAAGAGTTGCTTTTACATCCTAGTCCTCTGGAAATGGATGCTAAAATTGCATTTGTCTTCCTCACCTTTCTGCAAATTTTCCTGTAGGGAATCCTCCCAAAAGGCTCTGCACCTCTGATTATTTCTCCATTGTTAAAATAGAACAGGCATAAACAAATTATATACAGTTTATGGTATGGGGAAGGATTTGTTTTCAAACACCAGTTCTCTGAAAGTGGATTGGAACATGAATTCGGCTCCCTTAGCACTGACTCAAACTGCAGATTTTCCTGTGGCTCTGCACTCTTATTTTCAATTCAAATATTCTTCCCAATTACGAAATAGTCCACGACTTTATTCCCTCTGCCAAAGAGTAAAACTGGGCACTTCCCTGCATCAAGTTCTTGATGCCAATTCTTTGCCTGTGGTCCTGTTTGTTAATTCCTTTTGCAAGCACCATGCTTCCTAATCTCTACCTGCCCTTCCATCTACCTTCGCATGTGTCTGAAACCCTGCCACAAAGCAATCAAACCCTTCATCCAAATCAATGACGTTCAACGCCAATTATACGACGACTGATCAATGACTATACATGGGAAAATCCATAATAAGCGTCCGGATATAGTAACACAGGATAGACAAAGTATAACAACATATTCCATGGATAAAGCCGTTGAGAACACAGATAACATACAGAAATCATAGTTGAAAAACACCACAATATGCTGAATCAAAAGAGGAAAGTGAAAGAGGATAGAACAGGAATAGGGTATATATTATCCCAATAAGAATATTTACAACTAGTATGATCGCATTCATTGCAAAACAGCATTAAAATTAGCGCTACCGATGAAATATGTATAGAGATTTCAAGAATGCTGTAACACCAAGCACGTCTAAATATTCCGAAAGCTCCGAGCATTTGAGAAATGGGCGTGTTTGTTTCAGGTTTTATCAGTGGTGTGGTGAGTGTTGTTACCCACTTTCGCTCAGGAACCTGATGTTTGCGAGGTCGCAACTGCTCGTAACCCTGAATTAGGAATCCTGAAGCCTGACTCAAGTCCCTGGTTCAAGGGGGTTAAAAAAAAAAAAACAGGAAACATTCAGCAAAGTCTACCTGCGCCGTTGTCAAGAAAACACCCTTACTTCTTTAGCTCCTGAAAGGAAAAGGAAATTCGCTAGGTTACCTTTGACTCTCCCCAATATTTAAACCATCCTGTCCTTTGATAAACAGCATGGGGTCTGGCCACCCAGCCACAATAGTGCTAATAATGAGGTCGCAGAAAATAAATCTAGGGGGCATACTATGCTGTTACATAGAATATAAGCACCTGATGAAATCGATTGAAATCATTCTGCATGTCCTCTTGTTTAAAGCGGAGGTTACGAGGCTGTTGATCACAAAGGGTTTCAAAAGATACGGGAGGATTCAGGCAGAATATTGGGAAATGCCACCTGCATCCTCTCTGAAGCTTCCATGTGTTGTGTATAATAAACCGACCGGAACTGAACACAATGCTCCAAGTATGGTCTACTTAGAGTGTTATAGCGTTGTAACATTACCCTCTGTTCCGAGCTGGACTAGTGTCACACTAACCGCTGCTCAACATACTGTTCCAACTTGTAACTCAACAATCCACCTTTACACTGTCTCTTTCAGGTCATTTACAAACATCAGAAAGAGCAGGATCCCGAGCACATCTCTTGGATATGCTCCATCGCCTGCAGTTCCTTACTCTCTGAGCAAGATGATTCCAAATTCAGGAAGCAAAGTTTCTATCGATCTTATGCCTTCAAAGTTTCTGGGTGTGCCTAATAAGGGTCATCATGACGAACGGTCCACTCAGTTCCATATACAGAGCATCCGCCACTGTACCGTCATGAATTTCTTTTGTCACCTCATCAAAAAATCATTCAGGGCGTATGAAATGATCCGCCCCTGATATAGCTGTCCTTAATTCAATTTCTCCAAATAGTCATTCAACCCTGCATTTGATCTGCTATTGGGAAATGAATCAGATCAGCTTTCAGATCTCTCGGTGGGAGAGCATTTTAGAGATACTGACCACAACTCTATCTCCTTCACCAGAGCGCTGGAGAGGGATAGGAGCAGACAATTTTGGAAAGTATTTAATTGGGCTATGGGAAATATGATGCTATTAGGCAGGACTTTTGGAGCAGATTTTCTCAGGGAAATGCACAGCAGAACTACGGCAAAAGTTCAGAGAACACTTGAATGGAGTTTTACATAGGTATGTTCCATTGAGGTAGGGAAAATGTTGGTACTGTATACAACCATGTAAAACAATGGTGTATAAGATCTGTAGAAATTCTAGTTAAGAACAACGGAAAAGCTTACGAACAGATCAAGAAAATAAGTACTGTTAAAGCTCTAGAAAATTGCAAGTTTGCAAGGATGGACCCTAATAATGGAATTAGGAGAGCCAGAAGGGGCCATGAGAGGAGCCCGGTGTGCAGGATAAAGGAAAACCCCGAGTCACGTGAAGAGCAAGAGGATGAGCCGCGAGAGAATAGGACCAATCAAGTGTGTCAGCGGAAAAGTGTGTATGGAGTCGGAGGAGGTACTTAGTAAATGATTTGTTTCAGTATTAAACAAGAAAAATGATCTTTGCCATTTTTGGGACGACTTACAGTAGACTGAAACCTTTGACCATATAGACATTAAGAAAGAGGATGTGCTGGAGTTTTTCAAAAGCATTAAGTTAGAAAATTCACCGAGACCCGATGAGATATACCCCAGCCTGATAGCCTCATTTCCCCCCTTACTCCAAGCAAACGTTTCCCTAAATTGTCGATTCCTATCCATCTCCAATGGTTGTGGTTAAGGAGATAGAATTGTGATCACTATCTCAAAAATACTCTCCCACTGAGAAGCCTGACACGTGACTCGGTTCATTTCCCAATACCAGATCAAGTACAGCCTCTGCTCCTGTACGCTTATATGCATATTGTGTCAAGAAACCTTCCTGAGCACACCTAACCATCTCCATCCCATCTAAATCAGTTACTCAAGGAAGATGCAAAACAAATTAAAATTAAAATCTCCCACCACAACAACCCTGTTATTATTCCACCTTTGCCGAATCTGTTTCGCTATCGGCTCCCAGATTTCCCTGTTGCTATTGGCTTTTCTATAAAATCACCCATTAGAGTCATTGACCCCTTCCTATTCCTAAATCCTCTCGCAGAGACTCCGTTGACAACTCCTCCATGTTTTGCTCCTTTCCTGATCAACTATCCTTGATCAACAGTACCATGTCTCCATCTTATTTACTTCCCTCCCTGTCCTTTCTAAATCAGCTAAAGCCTGACACTTGAAGTAACCATTCCTGCCCCTGAACCATCCAAGTCTCTGTAATGGCCAGAACATCATAGCTCCATTCACCAAGTCTGTGTCAGTTTAGCAAATGCTGGATGAGGACTCACAGGTCTCTTTGCAGTTCTGACTTCTGTCGTTTTTTTTTTTTTTTTTTTTTTCCCTGGTCTGTAACATAGTCTACATCTTTATCAGTTCTATCAAAATGCATGACCATTCAGTTCCCGGAGCTCGACTGAACTGACTTTATTTCTCACATCGTCCACATACATGAGGACGAAAAATCTTAACGTCTCCGTCTAAATGTGATATGTGTAATCATAGTCATTTATAATAATGTTGAACTTAAAATAGACTCAAATCAGTGTGAGCTTATCTGTCTGAGGGCCTGGGGGCAGAAGTTGTCCCGGAGCCGATTGGACTTGGGTTTTATGCTGCGGGATTGTTGCCCGGATGGCAGCAGCTGGAAGAGATGGTGGCTGGGGTCACTTGGGGTCCCAGTGATGCTGCGGGCCCTTTTTACACAACTGTCTTCGTAAATGTCTTATATAATGGGAAGTTCACAACTACAAATGTGCTGGGCTGTCCGCACCACTTTCTGCAGAGTATTCCATCTGTCAGTTATTTCCCCATTCTCCCAGTCTCTCTTCGTCCTTCTGTAGTCTCTCCACTTTCTGAAAACTACTTGACTCTTCACCTATCTCCGTATCCTCTGCAATCTTTGCAACAAGACCATTAATTCCGTCATCCAAATCAAAGACATATAACGTAAAACTAATCAGTGCCAACACAGAAACCTGTGGAATACTACTCGTCACCAGCAGCCAACCAGGAAAGGCTCCTTTTATTTCTTCTCTTTGTCTCCTGACAATCAGACACTGCTTTATCCATTGTCCCCATTGCAGACCCTGATTGGATTCTTGTCTCTTTTTTCGTTTGACGACATTTACTTTATTTCCCTTCATCTCCCAAAATTGGTTTCGCTTGCCAGCAATTGGTAACGAACTCCAATTATTGCAGTCATAGTCACGGAGCACGAGTTACAGCCCGTCGGATCAATCAAGCAATGCCGAGGTCATATCGCTGTGATTTCCATCCCTCCAAGTACCCCCCCATTTGTTTCTTGAATGATACAATCGTCTGTTTCTCAACCACTCTCACTGGTATAATTACACATCCTCTCAAATCCATCTATTTTAAAAAATTGCCCTTCCGGTCCCTACTGAAACTTTTTATCCTATCTCTCGATCGTATTGTACCTGATTTTGCCTCTTGCCGTTTCAGCTCGTTCCCATAACACGGCCTTCGCAAGAAATCTTCCAGTAATCTGTCCTACCCCATCACCTGAACGCATGTCCACAAGATTTAGACTCCCCTATCCAGGATCTCATAAGACTCTTAACATCCACCTCGTCTACGTCTGTTGACTTTTAAAATAAAGTCCTGCAACTCCGTCCCTCATTCTATTAAGTTCCAAGTACAAAAGAACCAACATGGCCTACCAGTCTCCATACCCCAAGTCCTCTCGAGCTGGGTACATGCCCGTAAATCTTTCCTACCCTTATTTCTGACCAACGGCACTTTTGCATGGTAACCAAATACAGTACTCAGTTTTACGACTGAGCCCTGATCAGCGAATCACAGAACTGCAACATGATCTCAATACGACTCTCCTGAAATTCCTGTTTGAGAAAGTCTGGCGGACTGTACGCTACTTTTCTATTGCTGACATGTAATAGCTTACAGAATAGTTATCGAGAACCTCTGCTTGGTGTCCGAGTCCAAGGACACTCAAAGCTGCTACGCAAGTTGACTCTGTGGTGAAGAAGGTAGAAATTTGACCTACTACCTGTCAGTTTTCTATCTAGCCCCGAAACAATCATTTTTGTTTGTGGAATGAGAGTATCCTTCCATTTTCTTCAAAGGCACATGTCTGTCTCAGCTTCCGCAGGCAGCTGTGCAGACTAAGCTGCTGGGTAGATTCAAGGCAGAGGTTGATAGTTTCTTGGTAGATCAGGGGAATAAGAGATACGGGGCAAGGCAGGAGATTTTGGCTGTGAGGAAAATTGGATCAGACATGATAAAATTGCAGAGCAGAACGATGGGCAAAAGTGGCCTCATTCCACTCCAACATCTCATGGTCTGATGGTCCGAATGTCAGGATTATTCGCAGGGACAGAGATTTTGGTGGGGCCCACATCCAACTTCTCGCGCGATTTGATCGTGGGTGGGAGGTTTTGAAATTCAAAGACGCGTTATCCTTCATTAAGGAGAGGTGGACACAGCTGGACTACTTTCCCCAGAGCGGCGGACCGCAGAAGCAAAATTCGGCCGTTGCTCCATCGCATCTACAAAAGAAAATCGCATAGATGCTGCTTGACCAGCTGCGTTTCTCCAAGATTTTGTGTGTGTTGATTTAGCTTTCCACCATCAGTAGAGCTGTTGTGTTCATGATTTGCTGCTGCATTACCAAGTGCCCTCGAGGCAAGCCTACCTTGAAGAAATCTAAAACCTCATTTCAACAGGAGTTCAGTGAGAGCCTTTCTGACTGCACCCGATCTGTACCATCAGATTCCTTCCTCTCCCACCCTTTTCCTTTCCCAATCATCTGACTTCACCTTTAACCTTCTAACTATCTTTCTTATCACCCTTAATCCCACTTTTAATTCTGGTGTCTTTCCCCACTCTTCCCAGTCCTGTTGATAGGTCCTGGTGCACAACATGGACTGTTCATTCTTTTCCATAGATGTTGAGTTCCTCCAGCAATTTGAAAGAAGAAATGCACTTTCTATTTTTATTCTTCAAACGAAAATGGAATCAACCGGCCATTCTGTTTGGCTGATTGACGATCCCTCCCAACCCCATTCCCCTACCTTCTACCGTAACCTTTGATGGTCGTAATAATTATAAACATTTCAAACTCCGCCTTAAAGATGCCCAACAACTCCACCTCTCGTCTCTTCTGTTCAGCTGACTTACCATTATACTCCAGCTGGAGAACCTCCGTCTACCCTTTCGTCCATTGCCAACTCCTCACTTTCCCTCTTCTTTATTCCCTTCCCTGTTCCACCTATCTCCTCACAGGATTTTAATTCACCCCCATCGGCCCACTCCCGTCACCTTATTTGCCTTACCACCAGTCAGATTGTAATCTCTCCTCTCATCCCGCTGAACCCACACGGCCCCTTGCCGTTCCCAATCCCTATGAAGGATCTCGCTCGGAATTGTCAATTGTTCATTCCCTGCTTTAGAATCCAAACGTGGGAGATTGCAGACACAGGAATAGACGCTTCGCCCAAAATTATCGTGCTGAAGGAGTTAAATTAGTAACCAAGTGGCTAACTGATCTTTTCAGCTTACATAATGGGCATATATTATCCATTTATTTTCCTCATGTTCACATGCCTATCTGAGCTTGTCTAAAAAGTCACTAATCATTGCACCTCTGCCACCACACCAGGAAGAGCATCCCAATCACCCACTATTCTCTGCGTGAATGTCTTGCCCCTTGTAGGTCATTTGAATTTTCCACCTTCTTAACTTTAATTTCTCCGGCACTTTGTGTATGTCTCGAATATATATATGTATTTGTGTTGTTGTTAAGATCATTAATCAGCCTCTCTGTATTCATTCGAGACTATTATGTATATACACAAACCCCGGAACAACTCCCTGTTAAACACTGCCTATGGTTTGCTCTTTGTGCGATATTTATTTTTTTCTAATGCGATACACGGGTTACCACATTGAAATGTCTGAATTGTTGTTTGTCACCTTCTAAGCGGCATACCTATCGCCGTTCTTTCTGTTTTTTTTTGTCTATGAGTGTGTCAGACAGCGGAGTTACTGAATTACCTGAGCACGAATGGGTGTTTCCGTTCAAGCCGATCAAGCTGAAGTTTTTTCTTACACTTCAGCCGGTCCAGTCTTGGTGTTCTCTCCTGTGTCTCTATATTAATAAAAATACCTCCTTTTCCTGAATTCCCTATCGTATCGAAGCAACGTGGACACCGAACTGATGTGTTAGGTTGACAAAGTTGTTAGTTCTGGACCGAATTTTCCAACCCAACCAACCTTCCTCAACATCCGCAACTCCATCACGTTGTGGGTCCTCTGCTAGCGTATGTATGTGTTGTCTGCATTTTCATCCAAGTAAAACGCCAGAACTTCTCCAACACATGTCAAGTGTGTTTTACCTGTACCACTACCCTCTGTCCACAGTCTCTGGACCAAATTAGGATGGATGCTGTGCAATGAATCTTCGTGTTCTGGATCACCCTACCTGGTAAGTGTCCTTCTCAAAAGTCTGACTTACAGTCCCTTCCACCTGGTCGGGACTCAGGTGGCACAATGCCTCAGCGACCCCATTCATGGGACAATTGACAATGATCAATTAACCGAACTCAATGTTTGGACTGTGGGAGGAAACAGGAGCACCCCGAGGAAACCCACGCGGCCACGCTTTACAGGCAGCGGCCGGAACTGAGCACAACGGTGAATAATCAAACGGAAAAGGGAAAGGGCCAATGTAGGAGGGACTGAGTGAAGAATCGCATCGGCGTTTCGGAGAGTTCCAATCAGTATCTACCTGTATAATGAGTGTAACCCTCCATTTTCCTCATAAGCACATGTCTATCTCAGCTTCCCTTTAAGGTCACTACTCATTGATCTCAAACACCACACAAGGAAGTGCATCCCCTGCACTCTTTGTTTAAAGGTCTTTCCCTTTAATGCTTATTTAAAATTACCACGTGAAAATTCCACGTCACGTTGTGCATGTTACTAAATAAATGATTCTGGTGTCCTCTGCAGGATTCTTAACCAGTCCATTTTCATACATCTGAGCTTCCAGTGGTCCTAATCATGTGACAATTTTCAATGACCCATCAAGCTATTAGCATTTGGACTGCGGGAGGAATCCAAAGACCATAAGAACACCGGATGATCAAACAGAGAAGGGAAAAAGGACAAACTCCGGCGGACGGAGCAAAGATGTCGGTCGATGTTTCGGAGAGGTTACTTTCTAATCAGTAGCTCAGGTGGAATACTCCACAGCAAGACAAAATTCCTGAAGGGTCAGCGGGAAAAAGCTCTGATGTATCCATACCAATTGAAGGAGTTTCTGCTAGAGCCATACTTCTGGGAGCATCTCACATTTCGTGCCGAATCTCAATAAATAAATAAACATCCGGTGTCTTTTCCTCAGCAATCACCTTCCCCACATACCCAATATACTCAGTCAAATTCGACAGTTCGGACCACCACTGCACAAAGTGTCCAAGATTTCGTTTTTATTTTCCAGAAGGGATTGCGATAGCAATTGCTGCTTGAGACGTACGAAGGACGATTGGACGAGTGGTTTTACGAGTTGGAGTTACTGAATTAGCCTTGAGGTGACAGGCAGATTCCAAAGAACTCAGGATCAAGTGCAGATTTGCAAACTATCTGCGGTAACTAGTCTTCCCGAAACAGGTCAACGGTTGCGCATCTTGGAAACAGAATCTGTCGCCATAGGAAAGGTATGAAGCTGCATCGGGCGTACCTGATGGTGCTCGTGAATAGAAAGAGGGATCTAATCGGGGCTGCCAACAGTCCCAATGGAACTGCACATGCCATTGAAGATATGGGATATGTTGTGGAGGTAGGGGATAAGCGTCACCAAGGATTAATGCGGTCCTGACAACGCCGAGTGAACTTTGCCATGAGAATTAAGGGCGATTTCACTGTCTCCTTCAGCTGAACTCTGAACCTGGCCTGGATCACGGCGTAAAGGGCCGTGTTGGTGCAGCAGCTCAGCAGTTGCAGCATGTAGCCCAGTTCCCGCTGAGAATTCGGGGGTATCACGTATAAGTAATAAATCAAGCTATCCCATACGGAATACACCGTCAGCAGCACCCACAGCAGGATGAAATTCCCCGACATCACCAGCAGTAACAGGAGGGATTGCCTGCGGTTCTTCATTTCCGGGTCGGCGGGCGTCTCGTCATCGCGCGAACCACGGAGTCTCCTCCGGGCTCTGCTCGCTACTAAGACGTGCCTGATGGTTAAGCTGTTGAGCAGGAGAATCAAGCCAAAGGGCAATGTAGGGGTGAGGAGGAAATGAATCAGTTCAAATGTTGCCTCCTGAGATAGGGAAAAGAAACCATGTCCACTCAGACAGAGCAAGGACGTAATTGACATCGAATATGTCCCTTCGAGCATAAAGTGCCAGAATATGTTTTTTACGCAGCTCAGCACAGTCACGGTCCAGAGAACCAGAACAGCCGCCCTGCCGGTGCAGTATTTTCGTTTCAGCTTCTGAAAACAAATGGCGACAAACCGATCAAAGGTGAAAGAGACGGTGAACCAGACAGAACAGTCCGTGGCGGCGTAGAACAGGGCGGCGTGTATATTACACACCGGAAAGCGATTCGACCAAAAGAAAACCTCCAATGGGATGTAAGTCATCGGGATCTTGCTCAATATCAGATCGAAGAGAATGACGAGCTGATCCGCTGCTACCATGGCAACCAGGTACCTTGTGACGCCTTCGGAGAGACCGCACTTTCCCCGAGACAGGATGACTATTGTCACTAGGTTAACTGTGCGGAGGGCAATAAAGACCAGGAACACATATTTGGCTGGAAACATTCTCTGAAAATAATATTTAAATCGATAGCACTTCCGAGAGCCCAGATGGGTTGGAATTTATGAATCCACTAAGGAGAATATCGGGAGCTATTATTAAATTGGAAGACATCCCCTTGGAACAGAGATGGGGAGAAGTTTCTCGACCCAGAAGCTGGTGAATGTGGGGAGTTCACCGCGACAGACGGCTATGGGGGCCAGTTAATTAGAACCATTCGCAGAGGGGAGGATGGGCTATTGATTCATTGGGGCGCCGATGACGGCGGAACAAGGCGCCAGAATATGGTTGCGAGGGATAATAAATCAGATATATTGGAATGGGGAGAAGGCTCGGTGCTCGAATAACCGAATTCAGCTCCAAAGCCTTCTGGACTAATCAGTGATATCAACTGATGTCTGGAATGTATTCTGAACTTTTGGCATCAGAAGAAAGAGTTACAGATGGGAGGTGTTAAGAGAATAATTAACTGATTAATGTACCAGGGATCACGGTGACAGAAATTGAACTCCCCTTACTTGTTTACACGGGTGAAAATGAGAACATAAGTACATTAGTAATAGGAGCAGGAATAGTCCATCTATTCGGACTGGCATGATCCAGCAGTGAAGCTGATCATGGCTGATCTGACCATGGATTCATCGCTGCTGAACTAACTATTCCTCATAACGCTTAATTCGTCTCCTATGCAAAAGCTACGGCAGCCAGTCTAAAGTATGTTTATTGATGTAGCCTCCCCTACTTCACTGAGCAGAGAATTCCACAGATTCACCGGTATCTGACAGAAGAAGTTCCTCCTCATCATGCTCCTAAATTTACTCCCCAGAATCCTCATGCTATGTCCCGTAGCTGTAGACTCACCTTCCGGTGGAAACAACTTTCCTGCCAGCATCATATCTATCCCTTCCAGAATTTTATATGTTTCCGGAAGATTTCCTCTCATCCTTCTGTGTTCCAGCCAGTATGATCCCAGTCGACTCTGTTTCCCCTCATAGTTGAATCAACTCATCTCCGCCTACACAGCCGGTTTTCCTTCCTCAAGTCGGGAGACCAGAGCTGCACAGTATCCCAGATGCCGTCTCAGCAGTACCTTGTGTAGTTGCAGCATAACGGTCGTGCTCTTAAATTCAATCCCTCTGGCAGCAAAGGCGAACATCCCATTTGCCTCCTTGATAGCCTGCTGCCCCTGTAAACCAACCTTTTGTGAATCAATCACAAGCACTCCAACGTCCCTCTGCAATCGGTTACCACTTAAATAATATTCGGTTCTTCTATCTGCCCTCCCTAAGTGGATGACCTCGCATTTCCGAACTTTACACTGCATCTGCCAGGCGCTGGTATGTGCACTGAACACATTAATATCCCTCTGCACGCTGTCAGTTTCCTCTGCACTCTTTGAGTCGGCGATAAATCATGGCAGTGATGATGCCCACGTGACCCCGGGTTTTTTTTTTAGCCCTTAAGTCATAGGAGCTACTTCTTTATTACTTTAATTCCGTTAATCCTATATTCTGCCATCATATTTGACCTACTGAAATGAACGACCTTACACTTATCTGTGTTGAACTCCATCTTCCTCTCCTTAGCGTAGTTTTGCATCCTATCAATATCCCGCTGTAATCTCTGACACCCCTTCACACGATCCAGAACACCTCCAACCTTTGTATCATCAGCAAATTCACTAACCCATCGCTCCACTTCCTCATCTACGTCATTTATGAAAATCACGGAGAGTAGGGGTGCCAGAACAGATCCCCGAGGCAAACCACTGGTCACCGACCGCAATGCAGAACATGACCGTCTGCAACAACACTTTGCCCTCAATGGGCAAGCCATTTCTGGATCCACTCAGCAATGTCCCCTTGGATCACATGCCTCCTTGCTTTCACAATAAGCCTTGCATTATCAAATACACTCAGCCGATGTTTGCTGAAGCGACACCGGTTGGAAAGACCGGCCTTGCAAGTAACGAGTCGTTAGAGGACAGGTATGAAAGAGGGGCTGACTTATATTTTTCAACGTTAATCATGAGGACGAGACCGGACACTTACGAAGAAGTGCTACAATTGCGAGTGCCGGGTAGTAAACCACTTGGAATGTCACAAGCGCAAGTTCGATTCGAGAGTCCAACGTCAGCCGTTCGTAATTTTGAAGAAGATATTGATACGCCCAGAACATATTCTTCGCGATTCCCGTAGCACTGGGCATAGCATTTCGGAGATTATAATCCATTGCTGCGATCGTCTAGATTCCTGTTCGCGACCCAGCCTCTGTCTTCTCTCGGTCAGCACCCGCTGGTCTCTGATAGCGTAGACTGCCTGTTCTCACTGACACTGTCGTTATGAGGGCGACATTTTAAGAGAACAGGCAACCAGCAGCCACACCTCCGCGGTGACGTCGACGACCCCCCCACAGGCACACCCTTCATTAGGTTCTACGGAATGACAGGTGCAATTAAACCTTTACTTGCAGGCCGTCAAAGAAGCGATACAAAAGGAGAGTGGAGTTGTAAATAATAATCCCAGCAGTCGGCTATCCACGGATGCGTGCCGTGTCTGTAAAAGGACACAAAATCGAGACATTTACTGACACAGAGCAAAACACTGATATACAACCAGTCTGGAAATAAAGGTACACGCTGCAAACAAAAAATAATACACAAACTCTAACAATAATAGAAACAGATTACAAATAATTATTGCATTGTTAGTTCTTAAAATATAGTTGCAGATGTAGATTGAAAATGATATCGAATTAGATAATTCTAAAATAATGATTTTTAGAAACAGAGTTTTTACCAGCGGCCAATCGGGTCTTCGAGTTATTTGGGAAGAGATGACTTCAGTCAGCACGGGTATAGAAGTCGACGAAAACACGAGGAATTCTGCAGATGCTGGAAATTCAAGCAACACGCATCGAAGTTGCTGGTGAACGCAGCAGACCAGGCAGCATCTCTAGGAAGAGCAACAGTCGACGTTTCGGACCGATGCAGTCTGGCCTGCGGCGTTCACCAGCAACTTTGATGTGTGTTGCTTATAAAAGTCCACAGCGGGTCCTTACACTCAAAAGTTGCTTTGACCAACAGGTAGGCGGCGTTTGCGGTTGATTTGCAAGAGAAAGGCAGGGACAAATGTCGCAGCCGTCGTATGAATGGACCGTCAAGCTGCTGCTCGCCGAGGCGTCAGCTCAGGAAGGCTTCAGGAAAAGTAGGCAAAGAAGAGAAAATCACTTTGCTAAGAATTTTTTCTTTCCTTTCCTTCTTTCCATCTCATCAGATGGGAAAATCAGCTGCCAAGCCGGATAGTTAAATGCTCCTCTTGCGGAATCTGGGATGGCATAGAGAATTCTAGTAACCTAGTGGACGGCGAGAGCTGCGAGAGCTGCATTCAGCTGCAGCTTCTGACAATCCGCTTTAAAGAGCTGGAGGTGGAACTGGACGAGCTCCAGAACAATCGGGAGGCTGAAGTTGTGATGGGCAGAACACATAGAGAGGGAGTTATACTCTGGGCGAGGGCACAGGGCACAGGAGACTGTGGCCATCTCCTTCAACATTTCGGATATTGTCACGGAGTTTAGCGAGCGGGAGAATCGTCTGACAGTGTTCAGTCTCAGTGTTCGTCTGTCCTGCACTTAGTTTGCCTCTGTGATTCAGAGGGGAAGTGGGCGTTGAGCGGTGTCTGTGTGTGGGGGGTCAGGGTGGGGGTTGGGTGGGGCGGCAGCGTAAAGGTCATGATGTGGTGCTAGGATACTCGATAGTGGTACGGACAGGTGCTCTGTCGGCGACAACATCAGCGATATATCGGATCCTCTCCTCACCGTTCTTAACTGGGTGTGTGAGCAGCTAGAAATCGTGACCAATTGAGTATTCAATGACATGGGTACGATGAGCGACGAAGTATTTTACGGCCAGTTCCGGGAGCTAAGAGCTAAGTAAAAAGGCAGGGCCCGTCTGGATTTACTGCCCGTGCTCCGGTGCTCCGGGCTTGTGAGGACGGAAGCAGGAAGACTATACAGATTAATAAGTTATTGAAGATTTGCTTTTATATCGCATTTTTCTGGAAACGGATGATAACTGTGCATTTGACTTCCCCACCGTTGTGTAAATTTTCCTGCCGGAAATCTACCCAAACGGCTCTGCACCTCTGCTTGTTTCAATATTCTCTCCAGTGTTAAAACAGTCCAGGCCAATTTTGAGTTTGTACAGTTTATTACATGGCGTAGGAGTTGTTTTTATATACCAGTCCTCTGAAAATGGATTGGTACATGCATTTGGCTCCGTCACTACTGACTCAATCTGCAGATTTTCCTGTGTCCCTGCAGCACTGATTTTTTCGATTCAAGTGTTCCTCCCATTTACGAAATAGTCCAGGCCTTTATTACCTCTGCCAAAGTGTAAGACTGGGCACTTTCCTACATTATATTGCTTCATAGTTATTTGTCTCTTCTCCAGTCCGTCTAGTGGCTTCTGCCATGCTTCCTTAACCCTAGCTACCCTTCCATCTACCCTCGCATGGCTCTCAAACCCTGCCGCAAATCAATCAAATTCTTCATTCAAATCATTGACGAACAACGGGAAAAGAAGCGGTCCCAACACCGATTGCTGCGAACCTCAACCGCTAACCGCCGTCCAATCAGTAAAGGGCCGACGCAGTGATTGGCTGAGTCTGGACATGAGGTTTCACCAGTTGCTGAGAAACAGGAAAGACAGAACAACTTACAATAGATACAAGAGTCATATTGGAACAAATTATACGACTACTGAGCAGTATTTACAGATGGGTTGATCCCTAATACCCGTCCGGATTTAGTAACACAGGATAGACAAAGAACAGCAACTTATTCAATAGATAAAGCCATTGCAGGCATACAAAACCTACATAACTCAATGCTTGACAAACACTGAAATCTGCTGAATTAACCCATACATACTGTTCATATTGTATGCCTTCACACTATTGTCTGGGTTAGGTTTGATCCGCCGCAAGAATCCCCTCATAGCAAGTGTCTATAACAAATTTTGAAGCAAAAAAATCTTCTTTGAATGCATAAAGAGCCTATGTGCCATTGATAAATGGGTGATTCATTCTTAATGAATGTTTCGGAGAGCAGGGAAAGTGTATTTTTTTAGAGAAGAATGATTCGTTTATGGAGAATAAAACATCTACTATCACACAATAGCATGTCCTATTTTACCTAAGGCATGAAAACATAAAAGCCATAACGATTTCAATATATTTGTTGAAGTTGAAAACGGCAAGAGCATTCTGTAACTGTAGGGTTTACTTTATAAAAATTTACAACAATTGCAACTATCAAACACTGTCCTCACTGCTATATCATATAATATCCTCATAACGACTGGGTAGTTATAACTATTAACTGTTAATCCAACATTAGCTAACCTTTAACTAACAAACATGGCATGTACAACTTCACCGTTTTAAGATTCCCTGAAACCGCAATTTCCCTTGATTTGACCCAGACTACTGGATCTAAAACCCATTACAATAGCAACGGTTAAAATTTGACCCGGATTAGACTCAATGTGCAGAATTTTGTAGCACCGGTACAAAAGTATATATTTCTTTTCAATATCTTCATTTTGGCGCACTTTTGGTCACTATACATAAAGTCATCAAACTTCGGCTAAAAATTTAGTGTGTTTTTACTACTGTCAAATATCAAACCGGGTTCAATTTGACCAGAACAGTAAGTATGGGTTAACAGAGGAATGTAAAAGAGGATGGAACATGAATAGGATAAATATTGTTCTATTAATAATATTTATAACACGTATTATTTCATTCGCGACAAAACTGCATTCAAGTTAGCCCTGTAGATAAAATGCTTAGGTAGTTTTCAAGAACGCTGCAACAGTAATCCCCTGTAAATGTTCCGAAAGCTCCGAGCAACTGAGAAATGGCTGTGTTTGGTTCAGGATTTATCAGAGGTGCGGTGAGTGCTGTTATCTACTCTCGTTCAAGAACCTGATGTTTCCGATGTCACAACTGCTCCTAATCCTGAATTAGGAATCCTGTATCCTGATTCAAGTCCCTGGTTGTAGAGAGAAAAAAATCAGCAAAGTCCTGCTGCGCCCTTGTCAATAAGGCACACTTATTTCTTCACATAGAACATAGAACATAGAATAGTACAACACAGCCGAATATCAAACCATGCCTCAATATAACCCCCAACCCAACTGAAATTCCTCCATATACCTGTCTAGTAGTCTATTAATCTTCACTAATGTATCTGCCTCCACCACTGACTCAGGCAGTGCATTCCACGCACCAACCACTCTCTGAGTAAAAAACCTTCCTCTAATATCCCCCTTGAACATCCCACATCTTACCTTAAAGCCATGTCCGCTTGTATTGAGCAGTGGTGCCCTGGCTGTCCACTCTATCTATTCCTCGTATTATCTTGTACACCTCTATCTCGTCTCCTCTCATCCCCCTTCTCTCCAAAGAGTAAACCCCTAGCTCCCTTAATCTCTGATCATAATGCATACTCTCTAAACCAGGCAGCATCCTGGTAAATCTCCCCTGTACCTTTTCCAATGCTTCCACATCTTCCCAATAGTGAGGCGATCAGAACTGGACACAGTACTCCAAGTGTGGCCTAACCAGGGTTTTAGAGAGCTGCATCATTTAGTTCCTAGAAGGACACGTACATTCGCGAGGTGCCCATTGAATCTCCCCAATATTTATAACTTCTTGTCCTTCCATAACCAGCGGCTGATAATTGATTCGGCCGTCTATCATGTCGCAGACACTTTCTCTGGGTAATTGGCAATCGGTTCATTGGTGTGGAGGCACAGTGTAACTGTATGCAGTTTCTCTCTCTCTCTCTCTGTTCTGCAGGCCAGAAGGCCAGGATTGTACGTTTCTTTAAAGATATTGAGTTCGCAGAAAATAAATCCAGATTGCATACTACACTGTTACATAGAAAATAACCAGGTGATGAAACAGATTGAAACCAGTCTGCTTGTCCTGATGTTTTAAGCGGAGGTTGCAAGGTTGTTGATGAGAGAGGGTTATAAACATTTCGGGTAGAAGGAAGAGAATGGGGTTCAGAAAGGATAATAGATCAGTCATAATGCCAGGAAAAACTTCCAGTGACCGTTATTTCAATCTGGATAGCGTCTTATTAACGAGAGAGCTCAGACGAGAGTGGTCTTCTTACTCCGACCGATTAAGCGCCTATGTGTGCACGGTCTTTCATCAATTCTGTCATAGTTATTTTCCAATAAGAATTTATTGAGTATCCAAGCAAGAAAATGCATCTCGTGGTATATAGAAACGTATATGTAGTGATTCCACCCCATTTGGTTTTGCTGCTGTGTAATTTGCAGCCCTGTTGCAAATTAGTGCCATGAAATAACAAACAGAATACGACTCAAGGGATTATATTTATGCATCTTAACGAACTGAGGGGTCAGTAAAGAGGAACAAACCGAAGAAAGCCCATTCCAATGAAACAGTCAAATACGCACATGTTGGAGTTAATCTTGATCTTCTTTGGTAATCGTTTGCTGGTCACTCGGTCAAGGTGAATCACACACCACCTTCAGAACGTCGCTCGCCGTCCATCTCGAACAAACGGGTCTCCCAGCCGATTAAATCCTCCGATCTGTTGTCACGGCGTCTTCTTTCCTAATCTCCCGCCGAACCAAAAACAAAGCAAGACCCACCTTACTGTCTCTTGCCAGAAAATCTCCCCCTAAATCTACCATTCCAATTCGATAGCACGCATTCGTTATCTTCAACAGTATCCCAAACAGGTTGCAGCAGAACAGACTGCTCTTACTGAACTGCTAAATGAAATACATAAAACATGCCCGGAAATGTATGAGGCAGGGAGTTATAGCACTTTGATCATCATTGTGCTTTGAAGTTTGAACTTAGAGCAGATTCCTACACAAAATGCCGCCGAAACTCATCAGGTCAGACAGCATCTCTTGTCATGAATAAGCGCTCGACGTCGCGGGCCGACAGCATTCATTCGGACTTGACAGCAGCAATGCACGTTTACTGTCTACATAGTTTTGATCAGTTCCCTGCACGTCACCGATATTTGCAAACGATCATCGTGGCACCGAGCCGAAGCAAAAACTGATAAAAAATAGTTCTGTAGCTGTCATCAACTTTACACCACAGAAACATAAGACTATGAAATATAGGAACAGAATTAGGCCATTTGGCACAACGTGTCTGCTCAATCATGGCTGATATTTTGCTTCCCTTCCTCACCCGCAATCCCCGGCCTTCTTCCCGAAACGTTCATTGCTGCGTCCAATCAACAACTAATAAATCTCTGGCTTAAATCAACCCAAGGATACGGCCTTCACAGCTGAATGTGGGAACAAATTCACCATTCTCTGGCGAAAGATAGTTCTCTGCTTCTCTGTTTTAAATTGACGCCTCTGTGTTCTGAGGCTGCACCCTCTTGTCTCAGACACCCCAGCCTTGGGAAACATCCTTTGCACATCCATCTGCCTTGGCTGTTCAATATCCGAAAGGTTGAAATGAGATCCCACCTCATCCTTCTGACGTTGCTGAGAGTACAGAGTTTTCTATAGGTCCCCTGGTAGCAGCAGAGATACCGAGGAGCAGATTGGGAGCAACACACAGAAAATTTGCTGGTGAACGCAGCAGGCCAGGCAGCATCTCTAGGAAGAGGTACAGACGTCGTTTTGGGTCGAGACGCTTCGGCAGAACTTCTTCGTCAGCAGATTGGGAGGCATTTTTTTGGAAAGGCGGGAAAATAACAGGGTTGTTATCATGGGTGAATTAACCTCCTTAATATTGATTGGCACCTGATTAGCTCCAATGATTTAGACGGGACAGAGTTTGTTAAGTGTGTCCAGGACGGGTTCCTGTCACAAAATATGTACAGGACGAACAGGCGGAATGCGATACTAAATCTCGTATTAGGTAACGAACTGCGTCTGGTCACAGGTCTCTCAGTGGGTGAGTTGCTGGTGGACTGTGAGCACCGCTCCCTGGCCTGTAATATTATCATGAAAAAGGATAGAATCAGAGAGGACAGGAATAAATAATTGGGGGAGGAGAAATGATGAGGTTTTAAGGCCAGAACCTGCGGTGTGAATTGGAGTGATGTTTTTGCAGGGAAATATACTGTGGACATGTGGTCGATGTTTAGGGATCTCTTGCTGGATGTTCGGGATTAACTTTTCCCGAGGAGGAAGATAAAGAAAGGTCGGGTGAAGGAACCATGGGTGACAAGTGAGGTGGAAAATCTAGACAGGTGGAAGAAGGCAGCTTGCCTGAGGTTTAGGAAGAAAGGATCAGATGGGTCTTTTGAGGAATGTAGGGCAGCAAGAAAGGAGCTTAGGAAGGGGCTGAGGACAGCAAGATGGGGGCATGAGAAGACCTTGGCGAGTAAGGTAAGGGAAAACACCAAGGCATTCTTCAATTAGGTGAATAACAAAATGATGGCAGGAGTGAAGATTGGATCATTTAGAGATACAGGTGTGAAGATTTGCCTGGAGGCTGTGGAAGTAAGCGAGGTCCTCAATGAATTCTTCTCTCCGGTATTCACCAATGAGAGGGAACCTGATGAAGCTGGGGTCAATATGAGTGAGGATTATGTTCTGGAGCACGTTGGTATTAAGGGAGAAGAAGTGTTGGAGCTGTTAAAATACATTAGGACGGATAAATTCCCGGGCCATGACGGAATATTACCCAGGCTTCTCCAGGAGGCGAGGGAAGAGATTGCTGAGCCTTTGGCTAGGATATTCATGTCCTTTTTGTCCAAGGGAATGGTACCGGAGGATTGGAGGGAGGCGAATGTTAACCCCTTGCTCAAAAAAGATATTAGGGATAGTCCGAGTAATTATAGACCAGTGAGCCTTACGTCTGTGGTTGGAAATCTGTTGGAAAAGCATCTTAGTGATAGGATCTATGGTCATTTAACGAATCATGATCTGATCAGTGACGGTCAGCATTTCTTCGTGAAAGGAAGACCGGCTCTAACAAGCTTGATAGACTTTTTGAGGAGGTGATCAGGCATATAGATGAGGGTAGTGCAGTGTTTGTGACTTGCATGGAAGTAAGTAAGGCATTGGAAAAGGTTCCACAGGGCAGGTTTGTTCAGAAAGTCAGAAGGCATGGGATCCAGAGAAGGTTGGCAAGGCGGTCTCCGAACTGGCTCGCCTGAAGATAGCAGAGGCTCGTGGTGGAGGGAGTACATTCGGTTTGGAGGGTTCTGTCTAGTTGTGTCCCACAAGGGTCTGTTCTGGGACCTCTGCTTTTCGTGATTTTTATTAATGACCTGGATGTGGGGGTTGAAGGGTGGGTTGGCAAGTTTGCAGAAGACACAAAGGTTGGTGATGTAGAGGACAGTGCGGGGAACCGTCGGAAAGACATTGATAGGATGTAGAAGCGGGCTGAGAAGTGACAGATCGAGCTCAATCCCGGGAAGTATGAGGTTGTATACTTTGGAAAGACAAACTCCATGGCAGAGTACAAAGTAAATGTGGGATACTTGGCAGTGTGGACGAGCAGAGGGATCTGGGTTTACATGTCCATATATCCCTGAAAGTTGCCTGATAGGTAGGTAGGGTAGTTTTGAAATGTTAAGGGGTGTTAGCTTTCATTAGTCGATGAACAGAGTTTAACAGTCGCGGGTAAATGATGCCGCTCCGCAAAACTCTGGTTAGGCCACGCTTGGAGTACTGTGTCCATTTCTGGTCACCTCACTATGACATGGATGTGGAAGCATTGGAAAGGGTACAGACGAGATTTACCAGCATGCTGCCTCGTTTAGAGAGTATGCCTTATGATCAGAGATTAAGTGAGCTAGGGATTTAGTCTTTGGAGAGAAGGAGGATGAAAGGAGACCTGATAGAGTTATACAAAGTATTAAGAGGAATGGATAGAGTGGACAGCCAGCGCCTCTTATCCCCACGGCACCACTGCTCAGTCCAAGAGGACATGGCCTGTCTGAAAGTGGTGGGAATTTCAAGGGGGATATTAGAGGAAGGTATTTTACTTAGAGTGTGGCTCGTGCGTGGAATTCACTTTCTGAGTCACTGGTGGAGGTAGATACACTAGTGAAAATTAAGAGACTACTAGACTGGCATATGGAGGAATTTACTGTGGATGGTTATCTGGGAGGTAATGGTCACCACAACATTGAGGGCCGAAGGGCCTGTACTGTGCTATACTACTCGAAGTTACATGTTGTATGTTTAAGAAAAGATGTGGCGACATTTTATCTAACTCGCCAGGCTTGTCAGGTTGTGGGGAAACCTAATCAAGTTACTCCAGTAGCTCCACTGCAACCGATTCGCTCATTTGTTGAACTATTCTCCAAACTGATTGTAGATTGTGTCGGCCCATTGTAAAACAGTAAAGCTTGCCTCCAGTATTTGCAGAATATCATCTGGAACGCAATTAGGTTTCCAGAGGCAATACCTCTTGGGAATATAACGGTGAAAACTGTAACAATTACTCGAATAAAATTCTTTACTTATCTTGGATTGCCTAAGGAGATCCAATATGATCAAGGTAGTAACTCTATGCGTGGATTGTTCCAGCAGATAGATTATACTCTGGGAGCCAAACAGATTACGTCGGCTGCGTTATCATCCCGATTCACAGGGGGCTTGGAGACGTTCCATTCTACCCTCAAACCCTTGACTCGGATGGTCTGTGTAAAAATGAGAAGGATTTGGATAAGGGCGTTCATTTACTTTTGTTTGCAGTAGGGGAGTCAGTGCAGGAACCTCTAGCATTCAGTCCTTTCGAACCGGTGTTTGGGCACGGAGGTCAAGGACCTTTGGCATTCTGAAAGGAACAATGGGTTAACAACGAATTACATACTAATTTGCCGGATTATGTTTCAAAATTTAAGGAAATATTACAAAAAGCTTGTGACTTAGCAAGAGAAAAACTAAAATCTGCTCAGAAGAAAATGAAAACTTGGTCGGACAACGAAGCCAGAATGAGGTCACTTAAGCCTTGAAGTGAAGTGTTGGTTCTTTTCACTGTGCAAACGGAACCATTAAAAGCTAAATTTCCTGGTCCTTATGAGATGATATCTAAGGTCAGTGATATAGGTTATGTGGTTAAAACACCAGATCGAATAGGCGAACGCAGCTTTGTCATGTAAATATGACAAAACCATATTAAAAGAAACAGCCCGCTAATATGCCTGTTGTGGTCAATAATAATGAGTCTTATCCCTCTGGGAACTTATCGGATCTACCTGAGTCTCATTTAAACCGAACATTATTTCTGCCTGCTTACCAAACTGGAAAATTCTGGAAAATATTGAAAAGAAATTGGCTCATTTACAGCCGGAGCAGCTGCGGTAGCTATGGCAGTTAAGTTTTCAATATAGGGATTTATTTCCAGACGTTCCTCAAAGAACCACAGTAGCTTCACATGATTTAGATGTTGGAGATGCCAAACTCATAAAGCAACATCCATATCGGATGAACATGGAAAAATGCGTACTGGGTGAACGAGACATTAAGTATATATTAGAACATAATATTATTAGACCTTCTACATCGAATTGGAGTTGGTCTTGTGTTATGGTGCGTAACCAGATGGTAGTATTCGGTGTTCTACTCAATACAGGAAGATGAATGCTGTAACAAGAACAGACGCGTATCTAATCCCTAGGGTAGATAATTGTGTGGAGAAAGTTGGAAAAATAAAGCTCCTTACAAAGATTGATTTGTTAAAAGGGTATAGTGCGTTCTACTGACGGATAGAGGTAGAGAAATTTCTGCATTTGTAACACCATGTGGGCTATAAGAATATAATGTTCTGGAGTTTGAAATGAAGAATGCACCAGGAACTTTTCAGAGAATGATTAATTCTGTGATTTATGGGTTAAAATATACAGATGCCTATATTGATGATTTCGTTACAGGAAATGGTACTTGGGAAGCACATATTACTGCAGTGGAGCAACTATTTGAAAGGCTTTCAATTGCTAACCTAACAATTAACTTAGCTAAAGGTGAATTTGGTCATGTCACTGTGACCTACCTTGGTTATGTTGTGTGTCATGGTAGATTAGATCCTATTCAGGCAGTTTTAGAGGTACCCACTCCAACTGTTAAAAAAGGCTCTCAGAAGAATCTTGGGAATGTTGGGATCTTACTGAATATTTTGTAAGAATTTTGCTGACATTGCCCTTCCATGTACTAACCTCTTGAAGAAAGTTGAAAAGGTTGTGTAGACAGTGCTTTTTCAGGAGGCATTTAATAAATTGAAAACTATGCTATGTCATGACCCTGTGCTCAGGTCAACTGACTTTGAAAAAACATTTTCATTAGCTGTGAGCGCCAGTGATGAGGCTGCAGGAGTCGTGTTACTCCAAAGGGATGAGGGTGATGAGGTTGATCGTCCGGTAGCTTACTTTTCTAAGAAATTTCATTAGCATCAAAAAATTATTCAACCATAGAAAAGGAAATAATATCTCTTGTTTTGGCTTTACAACACTTTCAAATGTATGTTGGTGCAACTCAGAAACTACTCCGAGCTCACATTCATAATCCATGAGTATTTTTGAGTAAGATGAGAAACAAAACATAGAAGGTTACTGAATTGGTGTTTGATGTTGCAGGAGTATAATATTTTGATAACGCATGTTAAAGGCAAAGTTAATGTGATTGCCGACTGTCTGTCCCGATGTTGAATTTACAATGGTGTTTTTGAGTGGAATTTTAAGACTTGTAACTGTATATTAGTTTGTAAGGTGATGTATGATAATTGTATGCATCTTATGTATGTTGTAGATTGTATGCATTTGTATATATTTTTTGTAAATAGTTGTTAAAATTTTGCTCATGATATACCAACATTTTCCCTTTTTGGGGGAGAGGTGTTACATGCCCACAGTATGACCATGGAACAGTGGGGTGATGTATTTGTCTCAAGACCCTGGGGTGTGTTGTGTCACGTGATGGCATCTTCCCTCCGGTACTTAAGTAAGGGGCGAAAGTTTGACGCAGTTTCCAATTTCTACTTTAAGGTGCAAACACGTTGTTGCCGGCAGTTTCGGCAATCGCTGCCAGTTTTTGTTTGCTGCACATTTGTTCTACTTTGGTAATCTAGTACTGCAGAGTGAAGACCTGACCAACGAACCAGAACCCAAATTTGGGTAAAGTTAATGACGTACGCTGTTTTGGAAGTGATCGACTGTTTGGAATCGGAATCGTCTGGGGAACTGTGGCATGAACGTTTCAGTTACTCCCCTGCAAGTTCAGGACGGTTTTTGCGGTGTCCACCCTCCCGAGAGAAAAGGTCAATTACTTTATGACTTTATATTCGGTGTGAGGCCTTTAGACAAGGCATCGCTCGACTGTGATCGACAGATTTGTCATTTTCTTCGGAGGAACGGTTGCTGCATTAAGGTCTGTCCTTAAGGACTGTAAAAATCACTTGGACTTTTGAATTTACCACTTGAAACGGTGTCTCAATTTACCCCTTTTAGAAGTATTTTTTATTTCGACTGTTTTTTCGAGACATCCACGTAACGGTTAACTTCCGGTTAAGTTAGTGCTTACTATCCGATGTTTTTGAGTAGAGGCTAATAAATGCTGTTGTTTGTTTGTAAAACCTGACTTAATTCTATATTTATTTTGTCACCGATGACATAACAATATTTGCAATGCTTCGCGTTATTTATCTTTTCGAGCCTCGCCTTGTCCTGCTTCATACTTAGCTTCACCCTCAGAAAAGACATGCTGATACTGAGATACAAATGACAAAATATCCAACTCTGAGGTGTGGAGTAACCCCAGCGGCGATTCTTATTAAAAGTAACACATCTGCGATTATAGGCAATATTCCCAAAATGCTCCCCACCGAATTATTGACAATTTGGTCGGTCTACCTCCTTATATTTTTCCTATCCTACGTTTGGTCGGTCTTGGAGACGAATGATAAAATAAGTCAGTCAGCATGGTTGTCCATTGGAAATATGAAAAATTTCGTTCCGAAAGTTGCTTACAGGGCGGAAAGAGGCGGCGCATTGGATTTTACTTGGATTTTCAGAAGCCATTTGAAGCCACACATGAGGCAGCTTAACAAAATTAAATCCTATGTTGTTACAGGAAGGATACTGGCATGGATGGAAGAATGGCTGAGAGGAGGCACCGAGTGGGAATAAAAGGGGTCTTTTCCGGTTGACGGCTAGTGACCAGTGGTGTTCTTCAAGGGTTAAAATTTGACAGGTGGCTTTTCATATTGTTTATCAATGATTTCGATAATGGAGTTAATGCTTTGTCGCACATCTTGCGGATGATGCGAAAATGGACGGAAGGGTAGGTAGGGCTGAGGAAGCAATGCGATTGCAACACGACATGGACAAATTGGAGGAATGTTCCAGAATGGCAGACGGAAAACAATGTTAGGATATTATGATAGTGCATTTTCGTAAAAAAAAAAACAATTACATGGACTGTTATCTGAACAGGAAGCAGGTTCAAAGATCAATGGTACAGAGAGACTTTGTAGTCCTCGTGGAAGAATCACATTAATTTACGGTTAAGTCTGAGGGGAAGAAGGCAAACGGAATGCTGGCATTTATTTCAAGGGAGTAAAATACAAAAGCAAGCAGATAATGAAGAGCCTTCATAAGACACTAGTCAGGCCGCACGTTGAGTAGTTAAAAAAAGTGGTTCATATCTCAGAAAGAGTGCATTGTCATTGGAGAGTATCGAGAGGAGGATTCGGGAATGAAAGATTTAACGTGTGAGGGTCGTCTGGCGATTTTAGGCCTGATCTCACTGGAATTTGGACGAATGCAGGAGGATCTCATTGAAACCTACAGGGTGTTCAAAGGACTAGATAGGGTGGATGTAAAGAGAATGTTTCCTATGGGTCGGGTATACAGCACTCCAGGATACAACATCAGAAAAGGGGCGCGACCCTTCAGAAAAGACTGCTGCGCACTCCAAATCCGTGCTGATAGTTAAGGCGGAAATCGATCGCTCTCTGATCGTTCAGGCCATCAAAGAATATGGCGTGAGGGTAGGATTATGTAGTTGAGTGGGTTCGATATCAGCTATAATAGAAAGGCGGAGCAGACTCGACAGCCCAATGGACCATTACTGCTCCTATCTCTGATGTGGTGATGGACTATCTAAATATTTTATTCGCCTGTCCCTTTTTTAGTGTTGTTATACTTTTTCCTGTTGCCTTTACCATTAGACCTTACTGAAACCCTTCTACAAATTACTTGCTGGCAGGACGATTGGCGAGAACAGCCTACCAGACTGTAGTTCCCTGCCGCCGAGCCAGTGTATTCCTCTCACGATGGAACACGCGGCCACGGGTTACTTCGAGCACTGATCTTCCCATTGTGCTGTGTTCTTTCCCGGTGTTACATCAATGCCCGCTCCATCAACAGGGTTAACAGAGAATTCCGAACTCTCCAGCTCTCTGTCAGTCGGGTAAATCAACATGTGGTCACTTCAAAGTAAAAGTAATTTTATTACCAAACTATACTACGTCATCAAATGCAACGTTGACGTTATTTTTTGCTGGCATGCAGAGTACAACTGAGAAATGCAACTGAAACATTGAAGTGATCTGCAAAATCTGAGACTGCAAATAACCAATGTGCAATGGATGACAAACTGAGCAATCAAGACATAAATAAACTAATGGATAATGAAACAGTGGATGGGTAGATACGGAGACAGGTTGGTGGATAAGTAAATAAATTAGCACTGAGAACGTGTTGCAGAGTCCTTGAAAGTGAGTCCACATCTTGTGAAATCATTTCAGATTTCAGGTCAGTGAGGTGATCCAGTCTGGTTCATTAGCCCCGTGGTTGTAGGGTAACAAGTGTTCGCGAAGCGGTTGTGTAGGAAATACGGCTGCCTTCCCTCATTCCCGATGGCAGCAGCGAGAAGTGCGCATGTCCTGGATGGTGGAGGTCCTTCATGATCGATGCTGCGTCCTTCAGTTTGAAGATGTGCTCAGTGGTGGTGAAGCTGCTCCTGAGGTGGACCGGGCCCGAGGTGTTTCTGTTCCTGTGCACTGGTTTATCGACAACAGGGTGTGACGTAACCAGTCATGGTCCTTTCCACAGTGCATGGTAAGAGGTTTCTCACAGTTTTACAGGCCATTACGGTTTTTTGCAAACTTCTGATCATTCAGTTGTGGGCTGAGCTAACAAAATGGGTAACTAATCTTTTCTACTTGTTTTATGAGCGTAACCTTCCATTTTCCTCATAGGCACATGTCTGTCTCAGCTTCCATTCAAAACCACTAATCCTTGACCCCTACCGCCACACAAGGAAGTGAATCGCTTGCGCTCTCTGTTTAAGGGTTTTGCCCCTTAATGCTTATTTGAAATTAGACCTGCAAATTCCCCGTCACTTTGTACATGTTTCTAAATCAATACCACTAGTGGCTTCTGCAAGATTCTGAGTCAGCCCATTTCCATACATCCGGTTTGTGGTTGTTTAAACCCCGGAACAACTCACTATCGATTAATGCCTATGAATTGTTCTTTATGCGTTGTGATTAAAATGCGATTCCTGGGTTACAACTTTCAAATATCCGCATTACTGTCTGTACCTGCTGTCGGCAGTATGACAAATCTATCATTTCACTGGCCACCTTTCGGACCCATCTGCATTTTCACCAAGCTCCGTCAACATGCACAACTCCATCACATTTTGGGCCGTCTGCAAGCACATAAATGAATAATCGCTATTTTATTCCAAGTCAAACGTCAGAACATCTCGAACACTTGCCACGTGCAGAATCGCTGCCCTCCACCACTGCCTTCTGTCCTCTATGTCCAGAACATATATGAATCTACGCTATCCTCTGCAGCTCCGTCTTACGGATCCCGCTCCCGGAAAGAGTCCTTCTCAAATGTCTTACTTCCAGTCTGTTCCCAGAATGTTTCACGTTTCCAGTGGCCTTAACCATGGGACAATTTTCAAAGACTCATTAAGCTATCAGCATATTAGTATTAGGATCGTATGAGGAAACCAGAGCACCCCGAGGATATCCACGCCGTAACAGACAACGGCGGGAAACGGGAAGAACCCCGGATGATCAAACAGAGAAGGAGAAAAGGACACACTCCGAGGGATCGAAAAAGATGTCGGTCGACGTTTCGGAGAGGTTACGTTCCAATCAGTATCTCAGGTGGAATATTCCAGTGCCAGACACTATTCCTGAAGGGTCAGCGGGATAAAAAAAAAAAAATCAGATCTATCCATACCGATCGAAGGTGATTGTGCGAGAGTAATACTTCTGACAGTATTTCACATTTCGTGCCGGATATCAATATATAATTGGACATCCGTTGTCGTTTACTCAGCAATCACGTTCCCCACAGACCCAAAGTACTCAATCCTATTAGACAGATAGGAATACAACTAGATAAAGTGTCCATGAATGTCTTTAGATTCCCAGAAGGCACTGCGATGGCAATTGCTGCTTTGGAAGAACGAAAGGCCATTGAATTGGTGGTTTTACGAGTGCGAGGTAATGAACTATACTCGAGGTGGCAGACAGATCTCCAAATATTATAGGTGCTTGCGGAGATCTCGGTCAGTGTTTGGCAAGTGACCTGCCTGAAACGAGAAACCGCAGGGTTTCCCGGAACCAATGGGGCTTCGTCGGAGGAAAGAGATGGAGCGATACTGGGGACATTAGGGCCTCATTAGGGCCGTTGGGACCCGCAGGGAACAACAACGTATTGTGATTGTGATGTGAAAGATTTGTGGAATCACCCACTTGGTGGAACTCAGAGAGACATTACAGGGAACTGGTTAAGAAGGTAAACTGGAAAGAGCTCTGTGGAAAGCAGATTGTTGACACCTCCTCGATCATATTGGTGCATCAAGGTGTGAAGGGCAAAAGATTACCACAGCCGTTCAGAGTCCCTATGGAACAGGACATGCGAGTGAATAAATGGTTTATTTTGGGGAGGTATTCGAGAAAGGTTACTGAGGATTAATGCGGTCCTGAAAAAGCCGAGTGCACTTTACCATGAGACAGAAGGGTGATTTCACCGTCTCCTTCAGCTGCTCCCTGAACCTGGCCTGGACCACGGCGTAAAGGGCCGTGTTGGAGCAGCAGCTGAGGAGCTGCAGCATGCAGCCCAGTTCCCGCAGAGAATCCGGGGGAATCGAGTAAAAATAAAGATAGAAGCTCTCCCATACGGAAAACGCAGTCAACAGCGCCCATAGCAGGATGAAATTCCCCGACATCACCAGCAGTAACTGGAGGGATTGCCTGCGGTTCTTCATCTCCGGGTCGACGGGCGTCTCGCCATCGCGCGAACCACGGAGTCTCCTCCGGGCTCGGCTCGCCACTAGGACGTGCCTGATGGTTAAACTATTCAACAGGAGTATCAGGACAAAGGGGAATATTGGGGTGAGGAGGAAATGAATCAGTAGAAATATTGCCAGCTGCATTGGGGAAAATAAACGGTTAAAAGTCCTACACAACACGGTCGTGATTTTTATCGAATAGAACCGATTGAGCATAAAGTACCAGAATATGTTCTTTACGCAGCTCAGCACAATCACTGTCCCCAGAACCAGAGCCGCCGATCTCTCGGTACAGTATTTTCGTTTCAGCTTCTGAAAACAAATGGCGACAAACCGATCAAAGGTGAAAGTGACGGTGAACCAGACAGAACAGTCCGTGGCGGCGTACAACACGACGGCGTGGGTATTACACACGGGAACACGAGCTGACCAGTAGAAAACCTTCATTGGCATGTACGTCATCGGAATCTTGTTCAATATCACATCCGAGAGAACGACGAGCTGATCCGCTGCTACCATGGCAACCAGGTACCTTGTGACGCCTTTGGAGAGACCGCACTTTCCCCGAGACAGGATGACGATTGTCACCACGTTCACTGTGCGGAGGGAAATAAAGACTATTGACACACATTTGGATGGAAGCATTCTCTGAAAACAATTATTTTAATCTACAGCACTTCCGAGAGCAGAAATGAACATGGAGTTAATGTATCTGCTGAGGAGATTATTGGGAGCTGTTATTAAATCGGTAGTGATTATAATGTACCTGCTGAAGTTCAGGAGAATGAGGGGAACCTCAATGAAACCTATCGAACATTGAATGGCCCTGATATCGTGTACGTGGGGAGGGTTGCTTCTATAGTGGGGGAGTCTACAACCTGAAGACGAGGCTTCACAATTCAAAGACATCTATTTAGAACGGAGATGGGTAGTAACTTCTTCAGACCGAGACAGACGAGTGTGTGGAATCCATCGCCGCAGACGGCTGTGGGAAGCAGGTCATTTGAACCTTTGTTGAGAAGAGAGATAGGCTCTTGATTCATCGGGTCGTCGACGGCTACAGGATGGGCGCCAGAATGTGGTTGAGAGCGATAATGAATCAGTTACGGTCGAATGGCGGGGAAGGCTCGGTGCTCGAATGACCGAATTTAGGAGCAGTCATAGCAACCGATGGCTGGAATGTATTCTGATCTTTGGCACCCCAAAAACGAGTTGCAAACGGGAATTGTTGAGAGAGTAATGAACTAATTAATGTACTAAATATCAAGGTGACAGAAATTCAACTTATCTCAACTGTATACACGAGAGAAAACGAGAACATAAGAAGATTAATAATTGGAGCAGGAACAGTCCATGTTTTCGATCAGGCATGATCTGACAATGAAGAAGATCATGGCTGATCTGACCATGGACTCATCGCCGCATACCTACCTTTTCCTCATGACTATTAATTCAACTACTATGCAAAAATTATGCCAGCCAGTCTTAAATATATTTATTGAGGTAGCCTCCACTGCTTCACTGAGCAGAGAATTCCACAGATTCACCCCCCTCTGAGAGAAGAAGTTCCCTCCTAATCACAGTCCTAAATTTACTCCGCAGAATGCTCAGGCTATGTCCCGTAGTTCCAGTCTCACTTACCACTGGAAACAACTTTCCTGCCACTATCTTATCTATGCATTCCATAATTTTATATGTTTCTAGAATATTTCCTCTCATTCTTCTGAGTTCCAGCTAGTACGATTCCAGTCGACTCGATTTCCATTCATCGTCCAACCACCTCATCTCTGGAATCAACTGGAGATCCGCCTGCACAGCCAGTTTATCCATCTTCAAGTCGGGAGACCGGAACAGCACAGTACTCCAAATATCCGCCTCACCAGTACCTTGTGCAGTGGTCACATAACCTCCATAAACATGGTATTTGTATTCTTGATAGCCCGCTGGACCTGCAAACTAATCCTTCTGTGATTCAAGCACATGCACTCCAAAGTCCCTCCACAGAGCAGCATATCGCAATCGTTCACCACTTTATTAATATTCTGTTCTTACATTTGCCTTTCCCCAAGTGGATAACCTCACAGTTACCAAATTTTCACTCCACGGCCAGACGCTGGTACATTCGCTGAATACACTAATATCCTACTGCATGCCGTCAGTTTCCTCTGCATTCTTCGTATCGGTGAGTGATCACGGCAGTGATGATGTCTGCGCGAATTTTTGCTTGTTTAACTGGTGAGACGTTGGAGCTACTTATTCATTCATTTAATTCCGTTCATACCATGTACTTCCATCATATTTAATCTGCCAGAATGAATGGCCTCACACTTATCTGTGTTGAACTCCATCTGCCTCTTCTTACAGCAGTTTTCCATCCCATCAACACTATCCAAAACACCCCAATTTTGGGTGTTGAGCAAATTTACTGACCCATCGCTGCACTTCTTTCCCCAGGTCATTTATAAAAATGACGAAGAGTACGGGTTCCAGAATAAATCTCTGAGGCATACCCCTGGTCAACGCCCTCAATGCAGAATATGACTGTCTGCAACAACGCTTTGCCTTCTGTGAGCAAGCCATTTCTGTATATACATAGCAATATGCCCTTGGATCACATTCCTGATTACTTTCACCATAAGCCTTGCATGGTATATCTTATCAAATACACTCAGCCGATGTTTGCTGAAACTATACCAGTTGGAAAGACCTGCCTTTCAATTAGCGAGTCGTAAGAAGACAGGTATGAAAGATAAGCTGACTTATATTTTTCAATGTAAATCATGAGGAAGAGACGAGACACTTACCAGGAAGAGCTACAATGGCGAGTACAGGGTAGTAAACCAGTCTGAATGTTTGAAGCGCATAAAAGATACGTGAGTCCAACGTCAGCCATTCAACAAGATATTGATACGCCCAGAAAATATTAATCGCAACTCCAGGAGCGTTCCGCGATATATTTCGCAGATTATGATCCATGGCTGGGGCAGTCAGATTCCTGTTCCCGATCCAGCCTCTGTCTTCTCTCTGTCTGCAGCCGCTGGTCTCTGACAGCATAGACTGGCGGCTCTAACTGAAACTGTGCTTGTAAGGTATGCCGTACATATTAATAGACCAGGCAACCAGCAGCCACACCTCCGTGGTGACGTCGAAAATCCCCACGGACACACCCTTAATTAGGTTCTACGGAATGACAGGTCTAGTTAACCCTTTGTTTGCAGACAATAATTATTGCATAGATTGTTCTCAAATATTTTGGATGTTGTAGCAGAGTTTTGGTGGGGTGGGGGGGAGGGGCGCACTGAAGAATCATCTGCCAGTGTTCAGTCACAGTGTCCAGGTCTCAGGCTCTTGATTTGCCTCTGTGCCTCAGAAGGGAAGTGGACGTTGTGCGGTGTTTCTCTGTGTGTGAGGTGGTGGGTGGGTGGTGCGGCAGGGTGAAAGTCACGGTGTTGTGATAGGATATTCGTCAGTGGTGCTGACAGCTGGTTCTGTCGGCGACAACGTAATGGTTATCTCGGAATAGTCCTCAGGATTCTTAACTGAGAGTGTGAAAAGCTGGAATTAGCGGCCCATTGAGTTACCAATAACATGGGTACGATGAGCGATGAAGTTCTGCACTGCCAGTTCCAGGAGTTAAGAGCATTTGGCTTCTTCGCATTTCTGCAAATTAACCTGCAGGAAATTTTCCCAAAAGGCTCTGCACCTCTGCTTGTTTCAATATTCCCCCCATTGTTAAAATAGTCCAGGCCAATACCGAGAGTGTACAGTTTATTGCATGGTGAAGGAGTTGCTTTTATATACCAATCCTCTGAAAATGAATTAGAACATGCATTTGTCTCCCTCGCTACTGACTCAATCTGCAGACTGTCTGGTAGCTCAGCAACTCTGCTTTTTGCTTTCATAAGATCTTCCCATTTACGAAATATTTCACGCCTTTATTCTCTCTGCCAAAGAGTAAGTCTGGGCACTTCCGTACAAAATATTCCTTCATAATTCTTTGCCTCTTCTTCAGTCTGTCTAATTCTTACTACAAGCACCGTTCTTCCTCAACGCTACCTGCCTTTCCATTTACCTTCCCATGGGTCTGAAACCCTGTCACAAAGCCATAAAATCCTTCATCCAAATCATTGACGGACAACACGATAAGAAGGGGTCCCAGCACCGATTGCTGCGGAACTCCACTGATTACCGCTGTCCGATCAGAAAATGACCTACGCCGTAATGTTTATGGACATCTCTAGAAGGCTACAATATTACACACCACCAAGATAGTCTGAAAGTTCCCGGCAAATGAGAAATGAGCGTGCTTGGCTATGTCCGGACATCAGGGTTCACCAGCTGCTGAGAAACTGAAAAGACAGAACGACTTACTATAAATACAAGAGTCAGATGGCAACGAACTATATAACTACCGAGCAGTAATTATAGGTGGGCCAATCCACAGTAACCGTCCGGATATAGTAACACAGGACAGACAAAGAACAACAGCTTATTCAATAGATAAAGCCATTGCATTCACATTAAGCATAGATAAATTAGTGCTTGCAAAACACAGCAATCTGCTGAATTCACCCTTACACACTGTTCATATTCTATACCTTCACAGTATGATCCGAGACAAGATTGACCCGGCCCAAGAATCCCCTCATAACAAGTTCCTGTACCAACTTTTGAACGACAGATCGTTTTACAATGTACAGATACACTATTGGACATGAATAACTGGGTGATTCATCCTATATTAATGTTTTAGAGGGCAAGCAGAGTGTAGTTTACAGAGAAAAAATCGTTTATGGGGAAAAAGCATCTACTATCACAACATCCTGTCCTATTTTACCTCAGACATGAAAACATAATAGCCATTGTGATTTAAATATATTTGCTGAAACTGAAAATGGAAAGAACATTCTGGAACTTTGGAGTGAATTATATAGCTATTTATAATCATTACTACCATCAAACACTGACCTCACTGCTATATCATAAAATATCCTCATAACTGATATGTAATTATAATTGTAATATGTAATTATTAATTCAACAATATTAAGCACAACCAATATAGTCTGAAAGTTCCCAGCAACTGAGAAATGTATGTGCTGGCGATGTCCGGACCAGCAGCTGAGAAACAGAAAAGACACAACAATTTACTATCAATACAAGTTAGATTCCTACAAATTACATGCCAATTGGTCAGTTACTACAGATGTGAAAATCCATAATAACTGTCCGGATAAAATAACACAGGATAGACAAAGAACAACAACTTATTTAATAGTTATAGTCTTTCGGAACATATTAGGTGTTCTGCACGAGGACTCCCAATTTTCTTTGCAGCGCAGTGACGTCTGCACGATTAGCAATTCGTCTGCACATTTAATTCTGCTACCAAAGTGCATGACCATGCATTATCCAACATTGTATTTCACATTACAATTTCGTCCCAATTCTACTAACCTGTGTAAGGTACTCCGCAAACGACGTCTTTCCTCAACTGTATCTGCCCCCACACCAATATTCGAACTGTCTCAAAAATTCGCAGGAAAAAAAAGCGGTTCCATCATCTATATCATTAACATAGAACATAAAAAAGTGTCCTCTGCACCGACACCTGCGGAACACCGTTTGTCACTGGCAAACAGCCAGCAACGGATCCTTTTTTTTCCCACTCGCTGCCTCCGACCATTCACCCAATGCTCCTCGTATTTCTTGTAATACAATGGACTCTTAATTTGCTAAGCAGCCTCATGCGTGACACCTTTTCAAAGGTCTTTTGAGAGTCCCAATAGACAACATCTGTGCACCCTCCTTATCTATCTACATGGATTCTCCTCAAGCAAATCCAGCAGATCAGTCAGGGTTTTATCACAATTTCTGAAATATGTATGTCCCTTCGGCCTGATGATATCTGCGTAGGATACCGAGCGAGACAGCAGAGGAACGTGCTGACTTTGTCCTCCTTTGTCCTCATGCTTAACAATTGAATCCAATATCTTCCCAACCACTAAGGTCAGGCTATCTGATACACATTTCCCTTTCTGCTACCTTCCTCCTTTCCTAAAGAATCTGGTGGCAGTTACATTCTTTCAGTCCTCTGACACTGTGCCAGAATCCAATGGTTTTCAGAAAGATCATTAAACATGCCTCAGCATCTCCATCGCTCATTCTTTTCCAACCCAAAGGTGTAGTTCATCAGGCCCGGGTGACTTATGTACCCTTAGGTCTTTCAGGTGATTGAGCACCTTCTCTCTTGTAACAGAAAGCGAGCCACCTCTCTTCCTTCACACACGACAACATCAGGCAAACTGCTGGAGTCTCCCACAGTGAAGACTGATGCTACATACTCATATAGCTCAACTGCCATCTCATTGTTCCCCGTTGTTTTTTCTCTTGCCTCATTTTCTAGCGGTCCTATATCCCCTTTCATTCCTCATTTAATTTTATGTACTTGAAAATGCTGTTACTATCCACTTAGAAATTTTTTTGTCATCTTGCTTCGAATTTCATCTTTTCCTTCTAATGAATCGTTCAGTTGCTCTCCGTATGTTTAATCTTCATCTTTGCGCTGTTCTATGCTCTCTCCTTAGTGTAAGGGGGATTCGTCTTTTATGTTACTGCGGAGGCTACATTTACTTTGGCGTTCGGTTTGACTTCCCTTGTCAGCCACGATAGTACTTTTTGTTTTTTGCCTCTGTCTTTGTTTTTACAATAGATCTATTCTGCACGTTCCCCGGTTTTACCAGAAACTCACGTCATTTCTGCACTGCAAACAACGCTGAAAGCATCTCCTTTAAATTCCTTCGGCCGAGACTTTCACATAACACTGTAATCTCGTTTACTGCACTGAAATACTACTGCGTCAGACTTTAAATTCTTCTTGTCGCATGTAAAGTTGAAGTCAATCATAGTGTGATCACTGCCTTTGAGTTCAACGCTGTGACTCAGAATGGAAGGGAGAGAGCAGGAGTTACACGGGATTGAATAGTTGGAGGAGCAGACAGGAGGTTCAGTGGAGACACCTAGATGGAGGAGAAAACAGGCCATGATATGGGGGCAGCGGGATACTGATCCAATGCAGAGTTGGGTTCACTAAAATGTCTCAACACTTTTGACACAATATCATCGTACCCTGCAATAATATCGTTAGCCTCCTGATCTTGTATATTGTATATCCCTTTCCGTGGTGAATGCCGGTTTGAGGTAATCATGAAGGATTTTCAGAACGTCCTGTCCCCAGATACGCTGCTTTCTTTATTAAAAGTCCCACCATTCTCCTCGCTCCCCATTTGCTCCTCATTTTCCTTTTAGATATCCCTTGTTTCAACATTCGCGTTTTGTTTAATAACCTCTGCATTTCTGGTTCGAATTAAGACGGCTAAATATTAAACTTCATTTATTTTCTCCTGCTGATATTTACAATGCTTCGCTTCATATATATTTCCGAGCCTCGCCTTGTCCTGCTTCATACTTAGCTTCACCCTCAGGAAAAAAAAGAAACATGCTGATACTGAGATCCAAACGATAAAATATCCAGCTCTGAAGTGTGGACTTAGCCCCGGCGGCGATTGTTAATAAAAGTTTCCCAGTTCCAGCCCAATGCATTTATATTCGGAGCTCCCCCCGTGAAGACCAGTCTGATCATAACCTACAACGACCTTTACACATCTGCGATTATAGGCACTGTATCCAAAATGCTCCCCATCGTATAATTGATAATGTGGTCGGTATAACTCCATATTCTCTTTTCTAATCCACTTGGGGCTACAAGGAATGGAACAATTGAAAACTAATGTTCCATATTTATGACCAGAGGCAGCAATGGGGGCTAAGAAATTACCTATTAACTTAAAGGGTTCTTTGCTTCTGTGTTTGCTGTGGAAGGCGCGATCAGTGTGCCAGAGTCCCGAGAGTGCCAGGCATCGGGATTGAGTGACATTGTTATTACAAATGAAGACGTGCTGGGCAAACACAAAAGTCTTCAGGTGAAAATGTTAACTGGGCCAGGCGGACTACACCTCGAGTTCTGAGAGGGTTTGCAGAAGAGATAATGGACATAATGGCCATCTTCTTTCAAGAAACACTTGATTCTGGCATGTCCCACAGCACTGAAAGATTACAAACGTCAGACCGCTCTTTACAAAGGGAGGAAGGGAAAATCGTCCGGGATTTGGATTATGTGGAAGCTGTGTAAACTGCCCGTTAAGTCAGTGCAGAGATTGATCTGGATAAGATTGGAACTGGTGTGAGTCCGAGGAAGTACCGGTATATCATGTGTAGGCGTTAAGTTGGGTGAATTTTCGCACTTCGGAATAAGTGCTAGTGCGACAAGTCCCGGGTTCAAATGTAACGCTGAGTACTACCGGCTCGTAGGACTCATTTCAGTTATATAGACATAGGAGGTAAAAATTCGTATGTACAGGATTTACGAGATTAAAACACCCAGCCAGGTTAGGGAGAACTAGCATGACTCTGTTCGGGGCAGGTCTGGTCTTACAACTTGAAAGAGTATTTTAAGAAGGTGACGACAGGGATTGATGAGTGTAGGGCAGTGGATGCTCTCTACATGCTTTCAGTCAGGCGTTTGACATACTCGCTCAAGGGGAGAAACAAAGGGATCGGCGGCCAATTGCCTCCCTGGACTCAGAACATATTTGCGCATAGACGGCAGAGTTAGGCGACCGAAGCGACTTATCCGAGATGGAGATCTGCAATTAGTGATGCTCGGCAGTGATCTGTGCTGAGATCCCTGATGCTTGTGATGTATATAAATGACCTGCATGAACGACTAGATGGGTGGGCTGGTAGGTTTGCGGATGATGCCAAGGTTGATAGAGTTGTGGCCACTGTAGAAGTCTGGCAAAGAATACGATGAGGCACAGATGAGTTGCAGATATTAACAGCGACAGGACAGATGGAAATTAACCCAGATAAGTCTGAGATGCAGCACGCTGATAACAAGTAAATTCAAAGAAACAGTACAGTGTTTGGGCAAGCTCCTGAAGAGTGTTGCTGAGCAGAGCTACCTTGGGATCTAAGGTCACAGCCTCTTGAAAGTGGCTACGCAGGTCAACAAGGTGATTAAGAGACTTTTAGAATGCCTAATTTTATCAGTCAATGCAGGGATCTTAAATCAAGACATTATGTTGCAAATTATGAAAACTCTAGTCAGGGCACGTCGGAACACTGCTCGGATTAGACAACATGTCTTATGCGTCCGGTGCTCCCGATGTGGCCTGTTATATATTGGCGAGTCCCGACGCAGACTGGGACACCGCTTTGCTGAACACCTACGCTCTGTCCGCCAGAGAAAGCAGGATCTCCCAGTGGCCACACATTTTAATTCCACATCCCATTCCCATTCTGACATATCTATCTACGGTCTCCTCTACTGTAAAGATGAAGCCACACTCAGGTTGGAGGAACAACACCTTATATTCCGTCTGGATAGCCTCCAACCTGATGGCACGAACATCGACTTCTCTAACTTCCGCTAATGCCCCACCTCCCCCTCGTACCCCATCTGTTACTTATTTTTATACACACATTCTTTCTCTCACACTCATTTTTCTCCCTCTGTGCCTCTGAATATACCCTTTGCCCATCCTCTGGGCCCCCCCCCCCCACAACCTCGTCTTTCTTCCCGGACCTCCTGTCCCATGATCCTCTCGTATTCCTTTTGCCTATCACCTGTCCAGCTCTTGGCTCCATCCCTCCCCCTCTTGTCTTCTCTTATCATTTTGGATTTCCCCCCCACCTCCAACTTTCAAATCCCTTACTCACTCTTCCTTCAGTTAGCCTGACGAAGGGTCCTGGCCTGAAACATCGACTGCACCTCTTCCTAGAGATGCTGCCTGGCCTGCTGCGTTCACCAGCAACTTTTATGTGTGTTGCTTGTCTTATGACGAGATGCTGGACAAACGGGTCGTTTTCTCTGAAGCGCCTGAGTCTCAGGGGAGATTTGGCAGATGTTTATAAGCTTATTAGAGGCATAGATAGAGAAATAGGGAGTATCTGTACCCCAGTGTTCAAATATGTAAGAGCAGAGGCTATGCATTGAAAATGAGAGGAAGTAGTTTCAAGCTGGATGTGAGGAATAGTTGTTTTTTTTTTCACTCTGAGACCGTGGATGCCTGGAATGCGCTGCCTGGTATTGACGTGGAGGCAAATACGTTAGAAGATTTAAGAGACGCCTGGATAGTCATAAGAATGTAAGACGGTGGAGGATATTGAGATTGCCGAGGTAGGACTGTTGAGTGCTTGGGTATTTTTCATTTAATTTATAGCTGGTTCCGAACTTCTATGTTCCAAGTAATTGACAAATGACTCCCTCAGCGGACATTTTTAAAACATCTATACACACGCGCCCACACACACACACACACACACACACACACACACACACACATACACACACACAGACACACACGTATATGTATAAACAAGCAATGACTGTCGAGGCCATCCGATGAGGAGCCCTTGAAAATCAATCCATACGTCATGGTGCAGGGCAACGTCGGGATTAGAATTTTTCAGGTGTATTAATTGCTTTGATGGCGGTCCTGTCAGTGCCAACGCCCCTGTATCACCTTCCAGAGAATGAAGAGAGCATGGTCTGGGTGATGGAGATCACTGATGATGGATTTTGCTTTTCTGCTACTGCGTTCCTTGTAGAAGCAGTCAATAATGAGAAGGGTTTTACCCCTGATGGACTGGGCTGTATTCACATTACTTTAAAAGAACATTTTCTTTACAGCTGGTACAGGAACCCATACAATGGTTGCATAACCGTGACCTCAGTACGGGTTCCGCTGCCGCTTCAGCAGCTTAAAATGACTCCGCACTGATCTCCTCCTGCCGCTGAACCCTGCATGCGGGACCTGTGCTGCGCCGGCCCGCACAGCGTCTCCCGCACCCACGTTCAGGTGCCTCTCTGATGAGGTGACACACCATCTGTTTCGCCTGATAAACCCGGTTTCGCCTGCTGTACCCGGTGTTGCCAGTGCAGTGACGCCTCCACCTCTTCGGTGAGATCCGAATGATTATAGGGGAACGTTACTGCGAGTCCCTCGGCCGTCGTGCGCAATAGTTAGAACTGCCTCTGGTCAGCAAATCTACTCCATCTTCCTATTCCCATACTGAGAGTTTATTCCTTAAATATTTATTATACTTACAAATCGAGCGCCGCCCCAACAAATATCAGAGAATGCGCTTTAACCGTAAATTAATCAAGGAACAATTTACAAAAAGTAATTAACCAACCGGACAGCTCTTTTAAGTGTGGAAAGACAGATGGTGAATACGAGCACATTGAACGAGTGGGACACACAGATTTTCCTTACCGAGAACACTGCAATTGATCTCAGAACTCCGACCCTAACTGTTAGGTTAAGAGCCTGACCACGGTCTTTGCTGCTGGAATGATATTTTTAGGGGAAACAGTTCGCATTCTGTCTGGGTAGTTTACTACCTACGGGGATGAACAGCGATTTCTCCAGCACCAACTCCTTTGTCCCCACTCACCACTCTCTCCTGTTCCATCAACGTTCCTGGTTCCCCTCTCGTTTCTTGTTCTCAGCTCACTTACCCATCTTCTCCCCCGGTGAACCCCCTTCCTCGCTTTCGTGTACTAGCCAGTGTCCTCAGGTTCCCACATCTATGTTCTCGTACAGTTTCCGCCGATCACCGCTCAGTTTCCTACATCACCCCGCCCGATCCTACAGTGTCCATCACTTATTTTCACACCGCCCCCCCCCCGCCCCCCGTCAGTAGTTAATCCACCTCATCGTACCCTGAGCCGGCCCCTTGACCTTTCCAATCCAGAAAAAGTCTCTCCAAAGTGTCAGCTGTTCATTCTCTTCATTGGAACATGACAGCACCAGAGCAGTCCCGTCGCCCCACAAAGTCGCACTGTACCAGTTAGATAAGTAACCTAATGACTAACCAATCTTATCTGCTTGAATTATCAGCATGTCCTTCCATTTTCCTCAGAGGCACATGTCTGTATCAGCAGCTCCTCAATGTCTCCCCTCCTTGTGTCCCCACCACCACACCAGGAAGTGCATCCCATGCACCCACTACTCTCTGTGTAAAGGTCTTGCTCTTCAGAGTTCATTTGAAATTACCGCCCGAAGATCCTCCGGCGCCTTGCGCAAGTTAAATTGTTTGTGTCGTCCGCAAGATTATCAGTCAACTCATTGACATGCATCCAAGTTATTTATATGTGTCACAAATCCCGGAACAACTCACTGTCGAACTTATTCTACAGACTGTTATTTCTCCTTTGTAATTAAAATGCGATTCCCGGGTGACAACATTGAAATCTCGGCATTGTCGACTGCCATCTTCTGCTGGCATACGAATCTACTTTTCTTTTATGTTTACATAGTGTTATCAAAAACCAGAGGGGTCATAGTCATAGACTTACCTGCCTGGGAGATTTTCCCGTATTTCTCAACCGTTTCGAAGCAACAGACACTGAACTGCCGTATTACTTTGACACAGTTATGATTTCTGTGAGCATAGTTTCAACCCATCTGCACTTTTACCAGCCTCCTTCAAAATCTCCAGCTCCATCACGTGCCATTCGCCCTTCAATTTATAATAACCAGTGGTCCCAGTAGCCCTTCAATTTATAATAACCAGTGGTCCCAGTAGCCCTTCAATTTATAATAACCTACCAGATAAAATGGGACATATTGGGCGGTATGGGAGAAGTGTCACCGAGGATTAATGCAATCCTGACAACGCCGAATGGACTTTGCCATGAGGCGTAAGGGCGATTTCACCGTCTCCTTCAGCTGCACCCTAAACCTGGCCTGGACCACGGCGTAAAGGGCCGTGTTGGTGCAGCAGCTCAGGAGCTGCAGCATGTAGCCCAACTGCCGCAGAGAACTCGGGGGAATCGAATCAAAGCTCTCCCATATGGAATCCACCGTCAGCAGCGCCCACAGCAGGAAGAAATTCCCCGACATAACCAGCAGTAAGAGGAGGGCTTGCCTGCGGTTCTTCAACTCCGGGTCGGCGGGCATTTCGCCATCCCGCGAACCACGGAGTCTCCTCCGGGCTCGGCTGGCAAGGAAGACGTGTCTGATGGTTAAACTATTGAGCAGGAGTATCAGGACAAAGGGGAATATTGGGGTGAGGAGGAAATGAATCAGTCGAAATGTTGCCAGCTGAGAAATGGAAAATGAACGGTTACTAATAAGGCAGAGCAAGGACATATCTAATGCGGAATATGACTCATCCAGCAGAAAGTACCAGAATATGTTCTTTACGCAGCTCAGCACAGTCACTGTCCCCAGAACCAGAGCCGCCGCTCTCCCGGTGCAGTATCTTCGTTTCAGCTCCTGAAAACAAATGGCGACAAACCGATCAAAGGTGAAAGTGACGGTGAACCAGACGGAACAGTCCGTGGCGGCGTAGAACACAACGGCGTGGATATTACACACGCGAGCACGATGTGACCAGTTGAAAAACTCCATTCGCACGTTAGTCACCGGAATTTTGCTCAATACCAGATCGAAGAGAACGACGAGCTGATCCGCTGCTACCATGGCAACCAGGTACCTTGTGACGCCTTTGGAGAGACCGCACTTTCCCCGAGACAGGATGACGATTGTCACCACGTTCACTGTGCGGACGGAAATATAGAAGATTAATACACTTTTGCATGGAAATAGTTCTCTGAAAGCAACTATTTTAATCGATAGCACTCCCAAGAGCAGAGATGAACATGGAATTAATGTAACTATGAAGGAGATTATCAGGATCATTATTAAATTGGCAGTGAGTACAATGCACCTGCTGAAGTTCAGAAGGATGAGAGGAGTCTCATTGAAACTTATTGAACATTGAAAGGCCGAGATATCGTGGACGCGGAGAGGGTTGCTTCAGTCGTGGTGGAGTCTACAACCTGAAGACGAGGCTTCACAATAAAAAGACATCCCTTTAGAACGGAGATGGGTCCTAATTTCTTCAGACCGAGACAGGTGAATGTGTGTAATTCAGCGGCACAGACGGTTCATTGGAACCATTGGCAGAGGAGAGTGATGGGTGCTTTATTCATCAGGCTGCCGATGGCTACGGGGCTGGGCGCCAGAATGTGGTTGAGTGCGATAATGAATCAGCTACACGGAAAGGCGGCGAAGGCTCGGTGCTCGGCTGGTCGAATTCACCTTCTGAGCTTTATGGGCAAAGCAGCGATAGCAATCGAATCCTGAAACGTATTCTGATCTTTAGCACCAGGAGAACGAGTTGCAAACGGGAAGTGTTAGGAGAGTAATGAACGAATTAATGTACCAAGTACCACGGTGACAGAAATTCAACTCCGCTCAGCTCTGAACACGAGAGAAAGTGAGAATCTAAGAACATTAATAATAGGAGCAGGGATAGTCCATCTGTTCGGACTGGCATGATCTGACAATGAAGAAGATCATGGCTGATCTGACCATGGACTCATCGCCGCATACCTACCTTTTCCACATAGCCCTTAATTCGTCTACTATGCAAAATCAATGGCAGCCAGTCTTAAATATATTTATTGAAGTTGCCTCCAGTGCTGCACTGAGCAGAGAATTCCACAATTCACCGGCCTCTGAGAGAAGAAATTCCTCCTCAACACGATCGTAAGTTCAGTCCGCAGAATCCTCAGACTATGCCCCGTAGGTCTAACCTCGCCTATCAGTTGAAACAACTTTCCGGCGACTATCTTATCTATCCATTCCATAATTTTATATGTTTCTAGCAACTTCCTCTCATTCTTCTGAGTTCCAGCGAGTAAGATGCCAATCGAAACAATTTCCCCACATAGCCGAACCACCTCAGCTCTGCAATCAATTGGTGATCCGCCTGCACAGCCAATTTATCCATCGTCAAGTCGGGAGACCAGAACTGCACAGTTCTCCAAATGCCTCCTCAATAGTACCTTGTCCAGCTGCAGCACATCCTCCCTACTCTTAAACTCAATCACTCTGACAACCAAGGCTAACATCCTGTTTACTTTCTTGACAGTCTGCTGCACCTGCAAACCAAACTTTTGTGATTTAAAGCACAAGTACTCCAAAGCGCCTCCGCACAGCAGCATACTGCAATCGTTTACCACGTAAATAATATTCTGTTCTTATAATTGTCCTTCCCATTCGATAACCTCGCATTTACCAACTTTGCACTCCATCTGCCGGACGCTGCTACATTCGCTGAACATATTAATATCCCGCTGCATGTTGTCAGTTTCCTCTGCACTCTTTGTGGCGTCGATAGATCATGGAAGTGATGATGCCCACGTTCCCTTATGCTTTTTAACTGGTGAGACGTTGGAGTATTACATAACTGGTGGGTATCTTGTGACTGTCTTGTGACCATGATGTAGTTCAGTACCTTGTAAGATTAGGAAGATTTGTGAAGTGTTCATTCGCCAGGACAAGGTCAGTTTATTTAAACCATTTGATTTCCTTCGCTGTGAATCTATTGGACAGAATCAGAAGTAACGTCACGTCTCGAAGACAGCCGTTTCCAGAGACAGCTCTCCTGATTGACCGTGTAAATCACTTGGGCTTTCGAAGTTACCATTTTAATACTGTGTTCCAACTTACCACTTTAAGAACTGTTCCGGGGTTTTCGCATAGCAGTTAACTTCTGGTTAAGTTAGTCATTTGAATAGTTTTCGCTATTGCTGGCCAGAATGTATTACATGTTTGTTTGTTTGTTTATAAAAACTGACACAATTATATATTTGTGTTGCGGGTGATGTGACATAAGCTATTTGTTTGTTGATTTATTTATTTTTAAATTAATTCCGCTAATACTATATTCTGCCAACATATTTAACCTACCTAAAAGAACGACTCTCATTTACCTATGTTGAACTCCAACTGCCTCTTCTTAACGCAGTTTTGCATCCTCTCAAAGTCCAGGTGTAACCTCTGACAGCCCTCCACACTGTCCACAGCGCCCCCAATCTTCTTTCATTACCAAATGTACTAACCCATCGTTCCACTTCCTCATCCAGGTCATTTATGAAAATCAGGAAGAGTAGGAGTTCCAGAACAGATCCCTGAACCACACCACTGGTCAACAACCTCAATGCAGAATATGACAGTCTACAACAACACTTTGCCTTCTGTGGATAAGCCATTTCTGTATCGGCATAGCAATGTCCCCTTGGATGACATGCCTCCTAAATTTCACAATAAGACTTGCATGGGGTACCTTATCAAATACACTCAGCCGATGTTTGCTGAAGCGATACCGGTTGGAAAGACCTGTCTTGCAATTAGCGAGTCGTTAGAATACAGGATGAATGAGAAGCTAAATTCTATTTTTGAACATAATCATGAGGAAGAGACGAAACACTTACCAAGAAGAGCTACGATTGCGAGTGCAGGGTAGTAAAACTCTTGGACTCTCCGAAGGAGGAGACTGATTCGAGTGTCCAAAATCAGCCATTGGTAATCATCAACAAGATGTGGATACAGCAAGAAAAGGTACTTCGCAATTTCCGTAGCATTGGGCGATGCAGTTCCAGGATTATAATCCATTGCTGGGATTCGTGTTCCCAATCCAGCCTCTGTCTTCTCTCTGCCTGCAGCCTCAGGTCTTTTATAGCGTAGACTGGTGGCTCTCTCTGAAACTGTCGTTGTGAGGGAGACATATTAATAGAAAAGGTAACCAGCAGCCACACCTCCGCGGTGACGACGACAATCTCTACGGACACTCCCTTAATTAAACTCTCCGGAATGACAGGTGCAATTAACCCTTTATTTGAAGGCTGTCAGAGAAGCGATACCAAAGCAGATTGCAAGTGTATACAATAATCCCACCAGTCGGCTGCCCACAGATGCGTGCCCTGTCTGTAAATGGACACAAAACTAAGAAACTTTTTGACACACAGCTGGACACTGATATACAACCAGACTGAAAAGGAAGGTACACGCAGCAAATAAAAAGAAAACTATAGTGATATACACAGTTTAAAATAATTATTGCACAGATAGTTCTTAAAAATTATAGTTGGACACAGTGGCATGCAATGGTTTGGGCACCCTGGTCAAAATTTTTGTACCTGTAATAGCTCAGCGAGTAAAAGGTGTCCTGATTTCCAAAAAAGCATAAAGTTAAAGATGACAGATTTCTTTAATAACTGAAGCAGGACTACTTTATACGTTTTTCCATCCTTTACTGTTACAAAATAACAAACATGGAAAATGTTCTGAAGCAAAAGTTTGCGCACCCTGCATGGTCAGTACTTGGTACTCCCCCTTTGGCAAGTATCAAAACTTGTGAAAGCTTTTCGTAGCCGGACAAGTGTCTTTCAATGATGTTTGGGGATTTTCGCCTACTCTTCCTTGTAAAAGGATTCTAGTTCTGTGAGATTCTTGCGCCGTCTTGTATGCACTGTTTTTTTGAGGTTTATCTAAAGATTTTCGATGATATTGTGGTCGGCGGACTGCAAGGGGCATGGTAAAACTTTCAGCTTGCGCCTCTTGAGGTAGTCTATTGTGGATTTGGAGGTGTGTTTCGGATCATTATCGTGTTGCAGAAGTCATCCTTTTTTGATATGCAGCTTTTGAATAGACGGTGTGATGTTTGCTTCCAGAATTTGCTGGTATTTAATTGAATTCATTCCTCCCTCTACCAGTGAAATGTTGCCCGTGCTATTGTTGCAACAAAATCCCAAATCATGATTGACTCACCCCCGTGCTTAACGGTTGCAGTGGTGTTATTTTCATGAAATTCCTCACTCCCTTTTTCTCCAAACATACCTTTGCTCATTGCGACCGGTAAGTTAAATTTTAACATCATCAGTCCAAAGGACTTGTTTCCAAAATGCATCAGGCTTGTTTAGATGTGCCTTTGCAAACTTCTCACGCTGAGTTTCGTGGTGAGGACGCAGGAAAGTTTTTTTTTTTTCTGTTGACTCTTCCATGAAGGTCACATGTGTGCATGTGTTGCTGGACAGAAGAACAGTGCACCCCCACTGCAGAGTCTGCGAAATCTTCCTGAAGGTCTTTTGCAGTCAACTGGGGAATTTAATTTGCTTTTTTTTCGCAATCCTACGAGCAGTCTCTGACATAGTTATCTTGTTCTTCCAGACCTCAACTTGACCTCCACCGTTTCTGTTAACTGCCATTTCTTAATTGCATTACGAACTGAGGAAACGGCTACATGAACATGCTTTGCTATCTTCTTTGAGCCTACTCCTGCTTTGAGGGCATCATTTATTTTTATTTTCGGAGGGCTTGGAAGCTGCTTAGAGGTGACAATGGCTGCTGATTGTTTGGAGAATGTTTGAGGGGTCGGGTTATTTCAAAGGCATTGAAGTTTGCATTCCCTGGCCTTTCCTAACGATGACTGTGAAGAAACCAGAGCCCTAACAAGATAATTAAGGTCTGAGACCTTGGTAAAAGTGTTTAAAGAGCTCAAATCTCTAGGTGTACCCAAACTTCTGCATGGTGCTCTTTTCCTTTATCTTCACTCGAAAATTGATCAAAGCAAAAAATACACGAACCTTGCTTCAAATGTTGAAAAGAATGATTCATCTGTAACTTTATGAATTCTGCAGGTCAGTTCATCTTCGACTCACTGAACGCTTCACTGTAGCAGAAATTTTGACCGGGGTCCTCAAATATTTGCATACCAGTGTAGGTAGATTGAAAATGATACCGAGTTTGATAATTTCAAAATAATGATTTTTTAGAAAAAAAGAGTTTTTACCAGCGGCCAATCGGGTCACCGTGTGATTTAGGAGGAGAGAACAGCACAGGTATAAACGGCAACAGCGGGTCCTTAGATTGAGAAGCAGCTTTGACTAGCGACCAGGAGGCGTTTGTGGTTGAGCTGCAAGAGGAAGGCAGGGTCAGATGCAGTGGCCATCGTCTGAATGGGCCGTGAAGCCCTGAGGCCCGACTTGGCAGGAGGCAGGAGACTTGAGGTGAGGCTTGGCAGGAGGCAGGAGGCTGGGGACTTGAGGCGAGGCTTAGCAGGATGTTGGAGTCTTTAGGCTTGAGGCTAGGCAGAAGGCCGGAGTCTTCAGGCTTGAGGCTAGGCAGGCTTCTCCTGAGCAGGGCGCGGTACTCCTGGGAAGGGCACAGATCACCACCCGACAGAGGCAAGGGACAGGAAGGGAGCTAGGTACAGGGTGATCCAGGACAAGACTGCAGGCGAGACGAGGCGAGAGTTACCAGCTAGATAAGGCAATGCTTCAGACAACACAAGGGGAGACGAGAACTTCAGGCGAGGCGATAGTTACGGGCAAGACAAGGCAGGGCTTCAGGCGAGGAAACAGAAGACAGAGGAAGAGATACAAGCAGTAAGGACAAGAACAATCCAGCACCACGCCCTGGTCTCTGAAGTTATTTATGCAGCCAGACCCAACGAGCATCAGCTGGCTCAATTAGAGCTCAACAAGAACAAACAGGGTAGACAGGAAAACATGGAGCAAGGGTCAATTGACCGGACCGTGACCCGGAATGCGGACTTCATGGACCGGACCATGACAGTGACCCGTCGTCTACGGGAGCCTCCTGCACACCAAACAGGGTATCCAGACTATGGACGACCCGGGTGGTTGGGACGGTATTTAACAGAAAGGAACCCCAGGTGGCAAGAGGAAAACGACAGCGTCTGTGTCACTGGATCCATGGTTGGCTGGATCGTTCTGTCATAAGGCCGTGGCTGGGAACGGACCCAAGTGCAAGACACGGACACTGAAGTACTATGGGCAGGACTAGGATACTGACTGAGGGCAAGGAGATGGATACGAAAGCCGGGAACCCGGAACAGGACTGGACAAGAGAGCTAGGAGCCCGGGCTTGGACTCCAAGCCAGAGACTGGACAAGAACCCAGTACCTGGGTCTTGCCTCTGGTTCGGATCCCATGGCAGGAGGCAGTAGGCTGGAGACTTGAGGCGAAGCTTCGCAGGAGGCAGGAGGCTGGGGACTTGAGGCGAGGCTTGGCAGGAGGTTGGAGTCTTCAAGTCTTCAGGCTTGAGGCTAGGCAGGAGGCCGGAGTCTTTAAGTCATGAGGCTTGAGGCTAGGCAGGCCCCTCCTCAACAAGAGCAAACAGGGTAGACAGGAAAACCTAGAGCAAGGGTCAATGGACCGGACCGTGACCCGGAATACGGACTCATCAAAATAGGATATACATGGAAAATGGTAGGACATTGAAGGATGCGGCAGAACAGAGGGATCTACGAATAATGGTGCATAGTTCCCTGAAAGTGGAATCTCATGTGGAAAGGGTGGTGAAGAAAGCTTTTGGTATGCTGGCCTTTATTAATCAGAGCATTGAGTATAGGAGTTGGGATCTAACGTTGAAATTGTATAAGGCATTGGTAGGGCCAAATTTGGAGTATTGTGTACAGTTCTGGTCACCGAATTATAGGAAAGATGTCAAAAATAGAGTGAGTACAGAGTAGATCTACTAAAATGTTGCCTGGGTTTCATCTTCTGAGCTAAAGAGAAAGGTTGAACAAGTTAGCTCTTTATTCTTTGGAGCGTAGAAGGTTCAGGGGGACTTGATAGTGGTGTTTAAAATTTTGAGGGGGGTTGATAGAGTTGACTTGGTTAGGCTTTATTCCATTGAGAATTGGGGAGATTCAAACAAGAGGACATGAGTTGAGAGTTAAAGGGCAAAAGTTAAGGGGTTACATGGGGGGTAACTTTACTCAGAGAGTGGTAGCTGTGTGGAACGAGCTTCCAGCAGAAGTGGCTGAGGCAGGTTCGATTGTGTCGTTTAAAGTTAAATTGGATAGATATATGGATAGGAAAGGAATGGAGGGTTATGGGCTGAGTGCAAGTCTGTGGGAGTATTTGTAAGTAAGAGTTCGGCACGGACTAGAAGTGCCGAGATGGCCTGTTTCCGTGCTGTAATTGTTATATGATTATATGGTTATATGATCTCAAAGCGTCTCTCCTGAAATCCCTGTCTGAGCAAGTCTGGCGGACTGAACGCTTCTTTTCGATTGCTGCCATGCAACAGCTTTCTGTATAATTATCGAGAACCTATGTTGGGGTCCGAGTCCACAGGACACTCAAAGCTGCTGCACAGTTTGACTCTGTGTTCAAGAAGCAATAAATTTGACCTACCACCTGTCAGTTTTCTATCTAGCCCCTAACGAGTCTTTTTTGCTTGTAGAATGAGAGTATCCTTCCATTTACTTCACAGGCACATGTCTGACTCAACTTCTGGAGGCAGCCGTGCAGACTAAGCTGTTAGGTATATTCAGGGCAGAGGGTGATAGTTTCTTGAGAGGTCGGGGAAGAGGAGATACGGGGCAAGGCAGGACATTTGGGCTGAGAGGAAAATTGGATCAACCATGATAAAATGGCAGAGCACACTCGATGGTCCAAAGTGACCTAATCCTGCTCCAATATCTCATGATCTGATGGTCTGAATGCCAGGATTCTTCGCAGGTACAGGGATTTTGGTGGGGCACACATCCAAGCTGCGCGCGATTTGATCGGGGGTGGGTGGTTTTGAACTTCAAAGCCGCGATACTTCATTGAGGAGAGATGGACACAACTGGACTATTTTCTCCAGAGCGGCGGACCGCAGGAGCAAAATTCGGCCGTGGCCCCATCGCATCTTCAAAAGAAAATCGCATAGATACTGCCTGACCAGCTGGGTTTCTCCAAGATTTTGTGTGCGTTAATTGAGCTTTCCAAAATCAGTAGAGCTCTTTTGTTTATGATTTACTGCTGCATTGCAAAGTCTCATCGGGGCATGCCTACCTTGAAAAAATTTAAATTCTCATTTCAACAGGAGTTCCGTGAGGCCCTCTCTCACTGCTCCCCCTCAGGCCTATCAGTTTCCTTCATCTCCCACCCTTTTCCTTTCCCAACCAACTGGCTTCACCTATCACCTTCTAACTATCTTTCTTATCCTGCCCTACACCCACTTTTAATTCTGGTGTCTTTCTCCATCCTTCCCAGTCCTGAAGAAAGGTCCTGGTGCACAACATTGACTGTTCATTCTTTTCCAGAGATATTGAGTTTCTCCAGCATTTTGAAAGAAGAGACTGCACTTTCTATTTTTATTCTCTAACCGAAAATGGCATCTACTCCGCCATTCCATCATGGCTGATTTACGCTCCCTCTCAACCCATTTCCCCAACCTGCTCCCGTTACCTTAGACGGCCTCAATCATCAAAAGCCTTTCAAACCCGCTTAAAGATGCCCAACAACTCGGCCTCTCGTCTTTTCTGTTCAACTGACTTACCATTATTCTCCAGCTGGAGAACCTGCGTCTTCCCTGTCGTTCATTGTCAACTCTCCTCAGCTTCTCCTTCCTTCCTTCCCTTCCCTCTTCCACCTATCTCCGCACAGGATCTTATTTCACCTCCATTGGCCCACTCCCGTCACCTTATTTGCCCTACCACCTGTCTGTTTGTAATTCATCACCTTATTCCGCTGAACCCACCAGGCCCCTTGTCGTTATCAATCCCGATGAAGGCTCTAGCTCCGAACTGTCATTTGTTCATTCCCTGATTTGGAACCCATAACGTGGAACAGTGCAGACACACGAAGAGACCATCGCCCAACAATGTCGTGCTGAAACAGCTAAACTGGTAACCAAGATGCAGAGGGATCTTGTCAGCTTACATAATAAGCATATATGTCCATTAATATTCCTCATGTGCACATGCCTAACGGTGCTTGTCTTAAAAGCCACTAATCATTGTGTCTCTACCACCACACCAGGAAGAGCATCCCAGTCACCCACTACTCTCTGTGTGAAGGTCTTTGCCTTTACAGGTCGTCAGAAATAACCTCCCTCTTAACTTAATTTTCTCCCTCACTTTGTGTAAGTCTCGAAATATATTCTTCTTATTTTCTTGTGTTGTCTGCAAGAACATTAATCGGCCTATCTGCATTCATTCGGAACAGTTTTGTTTGTAAAATTCCTGGCCTTCTCGTGTGGTATAGCTGTAAGCCTGGTGGAACTGTTTCTTCTGACAGGAGAAGGGGCGAAGGTGGGTCCTGGCGCCTTAAAACCAGTGCTTCGGGTAGATGGAGCTCTTCAGACTGGGAACGCTGTCCATCTAAGCCAGGGAAACTCTGATTTCAAACCTCCGTTACCCTGCGGCCATACCCACTCTTGGGAAAGGCTTTCGCAGTACACTCCAAGGACAAACCCGGAGCTGCAGTCCCTAAGGTAGTCCGATGTTGCCTTTCCCAACCAACTGCGGCGACATTGGTGCCAAGCTCTATTGGGCCTTGCCCTTCTCTTGGACAACATCGTTGACGTGGAGAGGGGAGACTTGCAGCTTCGGCAACTCCCGGTCTTCCATGCAATCTTGCCCGAGCCTGCGCCCTGGAGAGGACACTGCAGTGTCGCCTCAGCGGCAAGACTTTCCAGGCGCAAATCCATGTTCTTGCGAGATTAGTGGATGCCACTACATGTATGTGCACAGACCCCGGAACAACTCTGTGTTAAACACTGCCTATTGTCTGTTCTTTGTGCGATGTGTTTAAAATGCGATCCTTGGATTAACACATTGAAATAGCTGAATTGCTGTTTGCCACCTTTTAACGACATAAGAGTCGCAGTTTTTTTATTTTGCATATCAGTGTATCAAACAGTAGAGTTACTGAATTACCTGCCCACGAATGAGCGCCTAGGTCCAATTCCATCAATTTGAAGATTTTTCTGATACCTCAGCATGACTAATCTTGGTGCTCTCTCCTTTTTCTCAAGATTTCTGTAAATATATCCTTTTCCCGAAATCCCTACCGTTTCGAAGAACCGTAGAGACCGAAGTGTCGCATTGGTTGGAAAACGCTGTCAATTCTGGACCTAATTTTCCAACCCATCTGCACTGTTACCAAGCTTCCTTAACATCCACAACATCCTCTGCAAACTTATTTATGAGTTATCTGCATTTGCATCCAAGTCAAAGGCCAGAGCATCTCAAACACATGTCAAATGTAGAATGGTTGCCCTCTACGACTACCCTCTGTCCAAAATCTCTGGACCAAATTTGAATGGATGCTGTGCCCAGAAGCTTAGTATTCTTGATCACCATACCCGGTATGGGTCCTTCTCAAAAGTCTGACTTACAGTCCATTCCCAACGGTCTGGCAATGCTTCACGGTCCCAGCGACCATACTCATGGGACAATTTACAGAGACCAATTAACCTAACTCAGTGTTTGCACTGTTGGAGGAAACAGGAGGACCCCGAGGACACCCACGCGGTCACGCTTTTCAGCCAGCGGCGGGAACTGAGCACAACGATGAATATTCAAACGGAGAAGGGAAAGCGCCAAATTACGAGGGACTTAGTAAAGACGCGCATCGGCGTTTCGGAAAGCTCCAATCAGTATCTCACGTGGAATACTCCAGTGCAAGACGCTGTTCCTGAAGGGGCCAGCGGGAAAATGTTCTGATGGATCCATACCAATTGAAGGTGTATCTGCTAGAGCAATATTTCTGGCAGCATCTCACATTTCGTACCGAACCTCAATAAATAAATAGACATCCGGTACCTTTTCCTCAGCAATCACCTTCCCCACATACCCAAAGACCTCAATCCAATTCGACAGATTGGACTTCCACTGCACCAAGTGTCCAAGAATTTTTTTTACTTCCCGGAAGGCATTGCGATAGCAACTGCTGCTTGAGACGTACGAACAACGATTAGTCGAGTGCTTTTACAAGTGCGAGTTATTGAATTATTCTCGAGGTGACAGACAGATACCAAAGAACTCCGGATCAAGTGGAGATTTGCAGACTGCCCACGGTAGCTAGTCTTCCCCAACCGTTTCGTGGCTGGGGATTTGGCGCCAAAAGCTCTCGACAGAGAAGAGAGATGGAGCTACATCGGGCGCACCTGAGCGAAAATTCGGTCCGCACGGAATACCGGCAGGGCAAAACGGGCGTATTGCGATGGTGATGTCAAAGCTTCACAAGCAAATAACGGTAGAATCACCCACTCGGTGGAACTGAGGAGACATTATAGGGAACTCGTGTAGAAAGTAAACTGGAAGGGGCACAGTGGAGGCAGATTGGGTTCGTGCATGGAGGGGATGGGCGGGTGGAGAGCGGGAGCTAATCAGGGCTGTCAACAGGCCCAATGGACCTGCACATGCCACTGACGATACGGGATGTTTCGCGGTGGTAGGGGAGAAGAGTCACCGAGGATTAAAGCGGTCCTGGCAACGCCGAGTGAACTTTGCCATGAGACAGAAGGGCGATTTCACCGTCTCCTGCAGCTGCACCCTGAATCTGGCCTGGACCACGGCGTAAAGGGCCGTGTTGGTGCAGCAGCTCAGGAGCTGCAGCATGTATCCCAGCTCCCGCAGAAAATCTGGGGGCATTGAGTAAATGTAAAAATACAGGCTCTCCCATACGGAATTAACCGTCAGCAGCGCCCACAGCAGGATGAAATTCCCAGACATCACCAGCAGTAACAGGAGCGATTGCCTGCGGTTCTTCATCTCCGGGTCGGCAGTAGTATCGCCGTCCCGAAGCCACGGAGTGTCCTCCGGGCTCGGCTGGCCACTAAGACGTGCCTGATGGTTAAACTGTTTAACAGGATAATCAAGACAAAGGGTAATACTGGGGTGAGGAGGAAATGAATCAGCATGAATATTGCCTGGTGAGATAGATAAAAACGAAAAGAACGCATACAGAGCACAAACGAAAGTACCGCCGAGTATGTTCCATCGAGCAAAAAGTACCAGATTATGTTCTTTCCACAGCTCAGCACAGTCACTGTCCCCAGAACCAGAGCCGCCGCTCTCCCGGTGCAGTATAAACTTTTCAGCTTCTGAAAGCAAATGGCGACAAACCGATCAAAGGTGAAAGTGACGGTGAACCAGACAGAACAGTCCGTGGCGGCGTAGAACAGAACGGCGTGGATATTACACACGGGAGCACGATGCGACCAGTGGAAAACCCCTTCTGAATTGTAAGTCCTTGGAATCTTGCTCAATACCAGATCGAAGAGAACGACGAGCTGATCCGCTGCTACCATGGCAACCAGGTACCTTCTGACGCCTTCGGAGAGACCGCACTTTCCCCGAGACAGGATGACGACTGTCACCACGTTCACTGCGCGGAGAGAAATAAAAAAAAAAACATTAACACACATTTGGATGGAAACATTCTCCAAAAACAATTATTTTAATCGACAGCAGTTTAGAGAGCAGAGATGAAAATGAAATTAATGCATCTGCTAAGGAGTTTATCGGGAGCCATTACTAAATTGGCAGTGCGTATAATGCACCTGCTGAAGTTCAGGAGAATGAGGGGAATGTCATTGAAACATATTGAATATTGAAAGGCCTCGGTATCGTGGACGTGGACTGGGGGAGTCTGCAGATTCGTCGGGGTGTCAATGGATACGGGGAGTGGGCGCCAGAATGTGGCTGGGAGGAATAATAAATCATCTATGATGAAATGGTGGCGAATGCTCGTTGCTCCAGTGGCTGAATTCAGCTGCCGTGCCCTATGGCTAAGCAGGCATATCAATGGTTGGCTGGAATGACTTCTGTTCTTTGGCGTCAGAAGAAGGAGTTGAGACCGGGGAGTGTTAAAGGAATAATAAACCGGTTAATATTCCATGCATCACGGTGACAGAAATTCAACTCCCCTCAACTGTAAACACAAGAGAAATTGACAATAAAATAAAATTAGCAATAGAAGCAGGAATAGTCCATCTGTTCAGAGTGGCATGGTCAGGCAATGACGATGATCATGGCTGATCTAGAAACAGAAACATAGAAACTTAGAACACCTACAGTACAATACAGACCCCTCGGCTGACAGAATTGTGCCGAACATGTCCCAACCTTAGAACTGACTAGGCTTACATATAGCCGTCTATTTTTCTTAGCTAAAGCTACCTATCCAAAAGTCTTTTCAAAGAACCTGTTGTATCCACTTCCAGCAAACGTTGCTGGCAGCCCATTACACGCACTTACCGCTCTCTGCTTAAAAAAAAACAACTTACCCCTGACATCTCCTCTGCAACTACTTCCTAGCACTTTAAATCTCTGTTCTCCTGTAACAATCATTTCAGCCCTTGGAAAAGACCTTTGACTATTCACACGATCAATTTCTCTCATCAACTTATACACATCTGTCACGTCACATCTCATTTTCCGTCACTCCAAGGAGGGAATGCCGAGTTCACTCAAAGTGTTTGCATTGGCATTGTCCCAATCCGAGTAACTTCCTTGTAAATCTCTTCTGCACCCTTTTTTTTATGGTTGCACATCTTACTGTCGTGAGGCTCCCAGGTCTGAGAACAGTACTCCAAGTGGGGTCTGACCAAGGTCCTATATACCTGCAACATTCCCTCTCGGCTCCTAAATTCAATTCCACTATTAATGAAGACTAATACACCGTATGGCTTCTTCCCCGCAAATTCAGCCTGCGGAGCTGCTTTGAGCGTTCTATGTACTCGGACCCCAAGATCCCTCTGAACCTCCACACTGCCAAGAGTCTTAGCATTAATACAATATTCTACCGTTGTACTTGAACTACCGCAATGAACCACTTCACAGGTATCTGGGCTGAACTCCATCTAGCTCTTCGCAGCACAGTCTTGCATCTTATTAATGTCTCGCTGTACTCTCTGACAGCTCTCAACACTAGCCAAAACACCTCCAACCTTTGTGTCATCAGCAAATTTAATAACCCAAACATCCACTTCCTCTTGCAGATCATTTATAAAATTCACGAAAAGTAACGGTCCCAGAACAAATCCCTGAGGCACACCACTGGTCACCGACAATCATGCCGATGATGACCTGTCTACAACCAGACTTTGCCTTCTGTGGGCAAGCCATTTCTGTATGCACATAGCAATATCCCCTTAAATCCCATGCCTCCTTACTTTCTCTATAAGCCGTGCATGGAGGATCTTATCAAATGCCATGCTGAAATCCATATACACTACACCTACTGCTGTTCCTTCAACAATGTGTTTAGTCACATCCTCAAAAAAGTCATTCAGGTTTGTAAGGCACAAACTTGCCTAACAAAGCCATGCTGTCTACTCATCATCATATTAAACCTCTCCAAATGTCCATAAATTCTACCTCTCCGGATTTTCTCCATCAACTTACCAATCACTGAAGAAAGACTGAGCATGAACTCATGCCTACGTTTATCCTCATAGCCCTTAATTCTTATACTCTGCAAAAAACTATGCTAGCCAGACTTACATATCGTTATTGAGGTAGCCTCCACTGCTTCATTGAGCAGAGAATTCCACAGATTCAACACCCTCTGAGAGAAGAAGATTCTCCTCAACACGGTCCTCAATTTACTCCCCAGAATCCTCAGGCAATGTCCAGTAGATTTTATCTCACTTACCAGTGGAAACAACAGACTTGCCACTATCTTATCTATGCATTCCATATTTTTTATGTTTCTAGAATATTTCCTCTCATCCTTCTTAGTTCCAGCGAGTACGATCCCATTCGACTCAATTTCCCCTCACAGTCCAACTACTTCATCTCTGAAATCTACAGCCTGCACAGACAGTTTATCCATCCTCAAGTCGGGAGACCAGAACTGCACATTACCCCCGATGCCGCCTCACCAACACCTTGTGCAGTTGCAGCGTAATTCCGTGCTCCTAAGTTCAATCCCTCTAATAGCCCACTGCACCTGCAAACCAAACTTCGGTGATTCACGCACAAGCGACCTAATGTCCCTCCGCAGAGCAACATACTGCAATCGTTTACCACTTAAAGAATATTCTGTTCTTCTATTTACCCTTCCCAAGTGGATAACCTCGCTGTTTACAGCTTTTCACTCCTTCTGCCAGAGGCTGGTAGATTCGCTGAGCTAATTAATATCCCTCTGCATACTGCCGATTTCCTCTGCACTCAGTTTGTCGGCGACCGATCATGGCAATGATGATGCCCACGTGACCTGATGCTTTATAACTGTTTAGACGTTTTAGCTACTTATTTATTTACTTAATTCATTTAACACAATATTCTGCCATCATATTTGTCCCACTAAAATGAACGACATCACGCTTCTCTGTGTTGAACTCCATCTGCCTCTTCATAGCGCAGTTTTGCATCCTATCAATGTCCCGCTGTCACCTCTGACTGTCTTCCACACTATCCACAACACTTCCAACCTTTTCTCATCACCAGATTTACTAACCCCTCGCTCCACTCCCTCATCCAGGTCATTTATAAAAATCAGGACGAGTAGGAGTGTCAGAACAGATGCCTGAGACACAGCACTGGTTAATGACCTCAATACGGAATATGACCGTCTGCAACAACACTTTGCCTTCTGTGGGCAAGCCATTTCTGTATCCAAATAGCAATGTCCCTTTGTATCAGATGCCTCCTGAATTTCACAATAAGACTGGCGTGGGGTATCATATCTAATACACTCCGCTGACGTTTGCTGACGCGATACCGGTTGGAAAGACCTGCCTTGCAATTACCGAGTCGTTAGAGGACATACAATTTTCAACGTTAGTCACGAGGTAGCGACGAGACACTTACCAGAAAGAGCTACAATGGCGAGTACAGGATAGTAAACCGGTTGCAATGTCATGAGCACAACATTGATTCCAGATTGCAACGGCAGCCATTCATAAATTTCAAAAAGATATGGAATATGCCAGAAAATGGTCTTCGCAATTCCCGTAGCATTGTGCAATGCATTTCGCAGATTATAATCCATTTCTGGGTTAGTCCAGGTTCCTGTTCCCGATACAGCCTCTGTCTTCAGCCGCTGGTCTCTGACAGCGTAGACTGGCGGCTCTCACTGAAACTGTCTTTGTGAGGGATACCGTACATATTAATAGACCAGGCAACCAGCAGCCACACCTCCGCGGTGACGTCGAATTCCCACGGACTCTCCCTTAATTAGGTTCTAAGGAATGACAGGTGGATTTAACACTTTATTTGAAGACCGTCAGAGAGGAGATACAAAAGCAGATTGGAAGTGTATCTAATACTCCCAGCAGCCGGCTATCCACCGACCCGTGAAGTGTCTGTGAACGGACACAAAAATTGAGAAGCTTACTTACACACTGTCAGACACTGGCTTACAACTAGTCTGGAAAGGAAGGTACACGTCGCCAACAAAAAAAAAATAAAATAAGCAAAAAAGAATATGTAAAAAAGATCGAAATAATTATTGAATTGGCAGTTCTTAAACATTATAGTTGCATAGGTAGATTGAGAAGAATATCGAGTTAGATAATTTCGCATTAATAATTTTGAGAAAAAAGATTTTTGACCAGCAGCCAATCGGGACGTCGGGCGATTTGGGAGGAGAAGACTTCTGTCAGCACGGGTATTGAAGGCGACAGCGGGTCCTAACAGTGAAAAGGAACTATGACCAGCGACCAGGCGGCGTTTGCGGTTGATCAGTAACAGGAAGGCAGGGTCAAATGCAGTAGCCATGGTCTGAATGGACCGGCAAGCAGGAGATCTTCAGGTTTCTGCTCGCCGAGGCGTCAGCTCAGGGAGGCTTCCGTCAAAGTCGGCAATGAAAAGAAAACCACTTGGTTAAGACTTTTCTTTTTCCTTCCCTTCTTTATATCTGATCAGATAGGATAACAGAGCTGCCAAGCAGGATGGTTAAATGAACCTCTTGCGGAATCTAGGGAAGCATAGAGAACTCCAGTAACCCTGACGACGACAGCTGCGAGAGCTGCAGCTTCAAACAATCCGCTTTAATGAGCTGGAGGTGGAACTGGACGAGCTCCAGATCATTCGGGAGGCTGAAGTGGTGATGGACAGGACATATAGAGTCATAGTCATAGTCATAGTCATGCTTTATTGATCACAGGGGGAAATTGGTTTTCGTTACAGTTGCACCATAAATAATAAATAGAAATAGAAGGATAAATAGTTAATGTAATATGTAAATTATGCCAGTAAATTATGAAATAAGTCCAGGACCAGCCTATCGGCACACGGTGTCTCACCCTCCAAGGGAGGAGTTGTAAAGTTTGATGGCCACAGGCAGGAATAATTTCCTATGACGCTCTGTATTGCATCTCGGTGGTACGAGTCTCTGGCTGAATGTACTCCTGCGCCCAACCAGTACATTATGCAGTGGATGGGAGAGATTGTCCAAGATGGCATGCAACTTGGACAGCATCCTCCCTTCAGACACCACCGTCAGCGAGTCCATTTCCATTCCCACAACATCACTGGCCTTACGGATGAGTTTGTTGATTCTGTTGGTGTCTGCTACCCTCAGCCTGCTGCCCCAGCACACAACAGCAAACATGATCGCACTGGCCACCACGGACTCGTACGGCATCCTCAGCATCGTCCGGCAGATGTTAAAGGACCTCAGTCTCCTTAGGAAATAGAGACGGTTCTGACCCTTCTTGTAGACAGCCTCAGAGTTCTTTGACCAGTCCAGTTTATTGTCAATACGTATCCCCAGGTATTTGTAATACTCCACAATGTCCACACAGACTCCCTGGATGAAAACAGGGGTCACCGGTACCTTAGCTCTCCTCAGGTCTAGAGAGGGAGTTATACCCAGGGCGCAGGGCACAGGGGACTGTGTGACAGCCCTGAACGAGACAGTGCTGAAGGGGCCCGGGTACAGATCCCCTCTGACCATCTCCTTGAACATTTGGGATATCGTCGCGGAGTTTGTGGGGGCGGGGCGGGGGCTGGAGAATCATCTAAGAGTGGTCAGTCACGGTGTTCGGCTCTCATGAATTGGCTGCCTGTGAGGCCGGAAGCAGGAAGACATTAAAGGTTAATAGGTTGTTGAAGAGTTGCTTTCATATCCCATTTCTCTGGAAATGGATGATAACGTTGCACTTGGCTTCCCCACCGTTGTGCAAATGTTCCTGTAGGAAATCTACCCAAAAGGCTCTGCACCTCTGCTTGTTTCAATATTCTCCCCAGTGTTACAATAGCCCAGGCCTATACAGAGCGTATACAGTTTATGACATGGCGAAGGTGTTGTTTTCATATACCAGTCCTCCGAAAATGGATTGGAACATGCATTTGTCTCCGCCCCCACTAACTCATTCTGCACATTTTCCTGTGGCTCTGCAACTCTGATTTTTCAATTCAGATGTTCTTCCCAATTCCGAAATAGTCCAAGCCTTTAAAAGAGTAAGACTGGCCAATGTCCTACATTGTATTACTTCATAGCTCTTTGCCTCTTCTCCAGTCCGTCTAGTGCCATCTGCAAGCACCGTGCTTCCTCAACTCTACCTGCCCTTCCATCTACCCTCGCATGGCCCTCAAACCCTGCCACAAATCAATCAAATTCTTCATTCACATCATTGACGTACAACGCGATAAGAAGCGGTTCCAACACCGATTGCTGCGGAAATCCGCCGCTAACCGCCGTCCAATCAGTAAAGGGCCGACGCAGTGATTGGCTGAGTCTGGACATGAGGTTTCACCAGCTGCTGAGAAACAGGAAAGACAGAACAACTTACAATAAATACACGAATCAGATTGCAACAAACTATATGACTACTGAGCAGTAATTACAGATGGGTTGATCCCTAATACCCGTCCGGATTTAGTAACACAGGATAGACAAAGAACAGCAACTTATTCAATAGATAAAGCCATTGCAGGCATACAAAACCTACATAACTCAATGCTTGACAAACACTGCAATCTGCTGAATTAACCCGTACATACTGTTCATATTGTATGCCTTCACAGTATTGTCTGGGTTAAGTTTGATCCGCCGCAAGAATCCCCTCATAGCAAGTGTCTACAACAAATTTTGAAGCAAAAAAAAATCTTCTTAGATTGTATAAATAGCCTATGTGCCATTAATAAATGGGTGATTCGTCCTTAATGAATGTTTCGGAGAGCAAGGACAGTGTATTTTTCAGAGAAGAACGATTCGTTTATGGAGAATAAAACATCTACTATCACACAATATCATCTCCTATTTTACCAAAGACATGAAAACGTAAAAGCCATAATGATTTCAATATATTTGTTGAAGCTGAAAACGGCATGAGCATTCTGTAACTGTAGGGTTTATTTTATAAAGATTTACAACAATCAACCACTGTCCTCACTGCTATATCATATAATATCCTCATAACGACTATGTAGTTATAACCATTAACTGTTAATCCAACATTAACTAACATTTAACCAACAAACATGGCATGTACAATTTCACCTTTTTAGGATTCCCAGAAGCCACAATTTGCCTTGATTTGACCCAGACTACTGGATCTAAAACCCATTTCAATAGCTACGGTTAAAATTTGACCCGCTTTAGACTCAATGTACAGAATTTTGTAGCACCGGTAGAAAAGTATATTTTTTTTTCAATATTTTCATTTTTGCGCACTTGTGGTCACTTCACAAAAAGTCATCAAACTTCGGCTAAAAATGGCATTTAGTGTGTTTTTACTACTGTCAAATATCAAACCGGGTTCAATTTGACCAGAACAGTAAGTATGGGTTAAAAGAGGAATGTAAAAGAGGATGGAACATGAATAGGATAAATATTCTTCTATTAATAATATTTATAACACGTATTATTTCAATCACGACAAAACTGCATTCAAATTAGCCCTGTAGATAAAATGCTTAGGTAATTTTCAAGAACGCTGCAACAGTAATCACCTGTAAATGTTCCGAAAGCTCCGAGAAACTGAGAAATGGCCGTGTTTGCTTTCAGAATTTATCAGAGGTGCGGTGAGTGCTGTTATCTACTCTCGTTCAAGAACCTGATGTTTCCGATGTCACAATTGCTCCTAATCCTGAATTAGGAATCCTGTACCCTGATTCAAGTCCCTGGTTGTAGAGAGAAAAAAAAAATCAGCAAAGTCCTGCTGCGTCATTGTCAATAAGGCACACTTATTTCTTCACATAGAACATAGAACATAGAATAGTACAGCACAGCCGACCATTAAACCATGCCTCAATATAACCCCCCACCCAACTTAAATTCCTCCACATACCTGTCTAGTAGTCTATTAAACTTCACTAATGTATCTGCCTCCACCACTGACTCAGGCAGTGCATTCCACGCACCAACCACTCTCTGAGTAAAAAAACTTCCTCTAATAACCCCCTTGAACTTCCTACCCCTCACCTTAAAGCCATGTCCGCTTGTATTGAGTAGTGGTGCCTTGGGGAAGAGGCGCTGGCTATCCACTCTATCTGTTCCTCTTATTATCTTGTACACCTCTATCACGTCTCCTCTCATCCCCCTTCTCTCCAAAGAGAAAACCCCGAGCTCCCTTAATCTCTGATCATAATGCATACTCTCCAAACCAGGCAGCATCCTGGTAAATCTCCCCTGTACCTTTTCCAAAGCTTCCACATCCTCCCTATAGTGAGGCGACCAGAACTGGACACAGTACTCCAAGTGTGGCCTAACCAGGGTTTTAGAGAGCTGCATCATTTAGTTCCTGACAAGGATACGCACATTCGCGAGGTGCCCATTGACTCTCCCCAATATTTATAACTTCTTGTCCTTTCATAACCAGCGGCTAACAATTGATTCGGCCGTTTATCATGTCGCAGACACTTTCTCTGGGTAATTGGCAATCGGTTCATTGGTGTGGAGACACAGTGTAACTGTATGCAGTTCTCTCTCTCTCTCTCTCTCTCTCTCTCTCTCTCTCTCTCTCTCTCTCTCTCTCTCTCTCTCTCTCTGTTCTGCAGGCCAGAAGGCAGGAATTGTCATCTTTAAAGATATTGAGTTCGCAGAAAATAAATCAAGATTGCATACTGCACTGTTACATAGAAAATGACCTGGTGATGAAACAGATTGAAACCAGTCTGCTTGTCCTGATATTTTAAGCGGAGGTTGCAAGTTTCCTGATGAGAAAGGGTTACACAAATTACGAGTAGAAGGAAGAGAATAAGGTTCAGAAAGGATAATAGATCAATCATGATGCCAGGAAAAAACTTCAAGTGACCGTTATTTCAATATGGAAAGCGTCTTACTAACGAGAGAGCTCAGAGGAGAGTGGTCTTCTTACTCCGACCGATTAAGCTCCTACGTGTGCAAGGTCTTTCATCAATTCTGTCATTGTTATTTTCCTATAAGAATTTATTGATTATCCAAGCAAGAAAATGCATCGCGTGGCATATAGAAACGTATTTGTAATGATTACACCCCATTTGGTTTTGCTGCTGTGTAATTCACAGCCCTGTTGCAAATTAGTGCCATGAAATAACAGACAGAATACGACTCAAGGGAATATATTTATGAATCTTAACTGAACTAAGGAGTTAGTGAGGAAGAACAAAACGAAGAAAGCCCATTCCAATGAAACAGTCAAATACACACAAGTTGGAGTTAATCTTGAACTTCTTTGGTAGTCGTTTGCTGGTCACTCGGTCAAGGTGAAGCACACACCACCCTCAGAACGTTGCTCGCCATCCATCTCGAACAAACGGGTCTCCCAGCCGATTAAATCCTCCGATCAGTTCTCACAGCGTCTTCTCTCCTCATCTCCCGCCGACCCAAGGAAAGGCAAGACCAACCTTAGTGTCCCTCGCCAGAAAATCTCCCCCTAAATCTACCATTCCAATTCGATAGCACGCATTCGTTATCTTCAACAGTATCCCAAACAGGTTTCCAGTAGAACAGACTGCTCTTACTGAACTGCTAAATGAAATACATAAAACATGCCAGTAAATGTATGAGGCAGGGAGTTATAGCACTTTGATCATCATTGTTCTTTGAAGTTTGAACTTAGAGCAGATTCCTACACAAAATGCCGCCGAAACTCATGAGGTCAGACAGCATCTCTTGTCATGAATAAGCGCTCTACGTCGCGGGCCGACAGCATTCATTCGGACTTGAGAGCTGCAATGCACGTTTACTGTCTGCATAGTTTTGATCAGTTCCCTGCACGTCACCGATATTTGCAACTGATCAACGTGGCACCGAGCCGAAGCAAAAACTGATAAAAAAAAATATACTTCTGTAGCTCTCACCGACTTAAGACCACAGGAACATGAGGCTATGAAATATAGGAACAGAATTAGACCATTTGGCCCAACGTGTCTGCTCAATCATGGGTGATACTTTGCTTCCCTTCCTCACCCCCAATCCCCGGCCTTCTTCCCGAAACGTTCATTGCTGCGTCCAATCAACAACCAATAAATCTCTGTCTTAAATAGACCCAAGGATACGGCCTCCACAGTTGAATGTGGGAACAAATTCACCATCATCTGGCGAAATATAGTTCTCTGCTTCTCTGTTTTAAATTGACGCCTCTGTGTTCTGAGGCTGCACCCTCTTGTCTCAGACACACCAGCCTTGGGAAACATCCTCTGCACATCCATCTGCCTTGGCTGTTCAATATCCGAAAGGTTGAAATGAGATCCCACCTCATCCTTCTGACGTTGCTGAGAGTACAGAGTTTTCTGTAGGTCCCCTGGCAGCAGCAGAGATAACGAGGAGCAGATTGGGAGCAACACAAAGAAAATTTGCTGGTGAACGCAGCAGGCCAGGCAGCATCTCTAGGAAGAGGTACAGACGTCGTATTGGGTCGAGACCCTTCGTCAGAACTTCTTCGTCAGCAGATTGGGAGGCATTTTTTTGGAAAGGTGGGAAAATAACAGGGTTGTTATCATGGGTGAATTAACCTCCTTAATATTGATTGGCACCTGATTAGCTCCAATGATTTAGACGGGACAGAGTTTGTTAAGTGTGTCCAGGACGGATTCCTGTCACAAAATATGTACAGGACGAACAGGCGGAATGCGATACTAAATCTCGTATTAGGTAACGAACTGCGTCTGGTCACAGGTCTCTCAGTGGGAGAGTTGCTGGTGGACTGTGAGCACCGCTCCCTGGCCTGTAATATTATCATAAAAAAGGATAGAATCAGACAGGACAGGAATAAATAATTGGAGGAGGGGGAATGATGAGGGTTTAAGGCCAGAACCTGCGGTGTGAATTGGAGTGATGTTTTTACAGAGAAATATGCTGTGGACATGTGGTCGATGTCCAGCGATCTCTTGCTGGATGTTCGGGATTAACTTTTCCCGAGGAGGAAGATAAAGAAAGGTAGGGTGAAGGAACCATGGGTGACAAGTGAGGTGGAAAATCTAGTCAGGTGGAAGAAGGCAGCTTCCCTGAGGTTTAGGAAGAAAGGATCAGATGGGTCTTTTGAGGAATGTAGGGCAGCAAGAAAGGAGCTTAGGAAGGGGCTGAGGACAGCAAGATGGGGGCATGAGAAGACCTTGGCGAGTAGGGTAAAGGAAAACACCAAGGCATTCTTCAATTAGGTGAATAACAAAATGATGGCAGGAGAGAAGATTGGATCATTTAGAGATACAGGTGTGAAGATTTGCCTGGAGGCTGTGGAAGTAAGCGAGGTCCTCAGTGAATTCTTCTCTCCGGTATTCACCAATGAGAGGGAACCTGATGAAGCTGGGGACAATATGAGTGAGGATTATGTTCTGGAGCACGTTGGTATTAAGGGAGAAGAAGTGTTGGAGCTGTTAAAATACATTAGGACGGATAAATTCCCGGGCCATGACGGAATATTACCCAGGCTTCTCCAGGAGGCGAGGGAAGAGATTGCTGAGCCTTTGGCTAGGATATTCATGTCCTTGTTGTCCAAGAGAATGGTACCGGAAGATTGGAGGGAGGCGAATGTTAACCCCTTGCTCAAAAAAGATCTTAGGGATAGTCCGAGTAATCATAGACCAGTGAGCCTTACGTCTGTGGTTGGAAATCTGTTGGAAAAGATTCTTAGTGATAGGATCTATGGTCATTTAGCGAATCATGATCTGATCAGTGACGGTCAGCATTTCTTCGTGAAAGGAAGACCGTCTCTAACAAGCTTGATAGACTTTTTGAGGAGGTGATCAGGCATATAGATGAGGGTAGTGCAGTGTTTGTGACCTGCATGGAAGTAAGTAAGGCATTGGACAAGGTTCCACAGGGAAGGTTTATTCAGAAAGTCAGAAGGCATGGGATCCAGTGAAGGTTGGCAAGGCGGTTTCCGAACTGGCTCGCCTGAAGATAGCAGAGGCTCGTGGTGGAGGGAGTACATTCGGTTTGGAGGGTTCTGTCTAGTTGTGTCCCACAAGGATCTGTTCTGGGACCTCTGCTTTTCGTGATTTTTATTAATGACCTGGATGTGGGGGTTGAAGGGTGGGTTGGCAAGTTTGCAGAAGACACAAAGGTTGGTGATGTAGAGGACAGTGCGGAGAACAGTCGGAAAGACATTGATAGGATGTAGAAGCGGGCTGAGAAGTGACAGATCGAGCTCAATCAGGGGAAGTATGAGGTTGTATACTTTGGAAAGACAAACTCCATGGCAGAGTACAAAGTAAATGTGGGATACTTGGTAGTGTGGACGAGCAGAGGGATCTGGGGGTACATGTCCGTATATCCCTGAAAGTTGCCTGATAGGTAGGTAGGGTAGTTTTGAAATCTTATGGGGTGTCAGCTTTCATTAGTCGAAGGACAGAGTTTAACAGTCGCGGGTAAATGATGCCGCTCCGCAAAGCTCTGGTTAGGCCACACTTGGAGTACTGTGTCCAGTTCTGGTCACCTCACTATGGGATGGATATGGAAGCATTGGAAAGGGTACAGACGAGATTTACCAGCATGCTGCCTCGTTTAGAGAGTATGCCTGATGATCAGAGATTAAGGGAGCTAGGGATTTAGTCTTTGGAGAGAAGGAGGATGAGAGGAGACATGATAGAGTTATACAAGGTATTAAGAGGAATAGATAGAGTGGACAGCCAGCGCCTCTTCCCCACGGCACCACTGCTCAGTCCAAGAGGACATGGCCTGTATGAAAGTGGTGGGAATTTCATGGGGGATATTCGAGGAAGGTATTTTACTGAGAGTGTGGCTGGTGAGTGGAATTCACTTTCTGAGTCACTGGTGGAGGTAGATACACTAGTGAAAATTAAGAGACTACTAGACTGGTATATGGAGGAATTTAATGTGGATGGTTTTCTGGGAGGTAATGGTCACCACAACATTGAGGGCCGAAGGGCCTGTACTGTGCTATACTACTCGATGTTACATGTTGTATGTTTAAGAAAAGATGTGGCGACATTTTATCTAACTCGCCAGGCTTGTCAGGTTGTGGGGAAACCTAATCAATTTACTCCAGTAGCTCCACTGCAACCGATTCCCTCATTTGTTGAACTGTTCTCCAAACTGATTGTAGATTGTGTCGGCCAATTGTAAAACACTAAAGCTTGCCTCCAGTATTTGCAGAATGTCATGTGGAACGCATTTAGGTTTCCAGAGGCAATACCTCTTGGGAATATAACGGCGAAAACTGTAACAATTACTCGAATAAAATTCTTTACTTATCTTGGATTGCCTAAGGAGATCCAATATGATCAAGGTAGTAACTCTATGCGTGGATTGTTCCAACAGATAGATTATACTCTGGGAGCCAAACAGATTACGTCGTCTGCGTTATCATCCCGATTCACAGGGGGCTTGGAAACGTTCCATTCTACCCTCAAATCCCTGACTGGGACGGTCGGTGTTAAAAATGAGAAGGATTTGGATCAGGACGTTCATTTACTTTTGTTTGCAGTAGGGGAGTCAGTACAGAAATCCCTAAATTTTGACCTTTTGTCCTGCTGTTTGGGCACAGAGGTCAAGGACCTTTGGCATTCTGAAAGGAACAATGGGTTAACAACGAATTACATACTAATTTGCCGGATTATGTTTCAAAATTTAAGGAAATATTACAAAAAGCCTGTGACTTAACAAGAGAAAAACTAAAATCTGCTCAGGAGAAAATGAAAACTTGGTCGGACAACGAAGCCAGATGAGGTCACTTAAGCCTTGAAGTGAAGTGATGGTTCTTTTCACTGTGCAAACGGACCCATTAAAAGCTAACTTTCCTGGTCCTTATGAGATGATATCTAAGGTCAGTGATATAGGTTATGTGGTTAAAACACCAGATCGAATAGGCGAACGCAGCTTTGTCATGTAAATATGACAAAATCATATTAAAAGAAACAGTCCGCTAATATGCCTGTTGTGGTCAATAATAATGAGTCTTATCCCTCTAGGAACTTATTGGATCCATCTGAGTCTCATTTAAACCCAACATTATTTCTGCCAGCTTACTAAACTGGAAAATTCTGGAAAATATTGAAAAGAAATTGGCTCATTTTCAGCCAGAGCAGATGCGGTAGCTATGGCAGTTAAGTTTTCAAAATAGGGATTTATTTCCAGACGTTCCTCAAAGAACCACAGTAGCTTCACATGATTTAGATGTTGGTGATGCCAAACTCATAAAGCAACATCCATATCGGATGAACATGGAAAAATGCGTACTGGGTGAACAAGAAATTAAGTATATATTGGAACATCATATTATTAGACCTTCTACATCGAATTGGAGTTGGTCTTGTGTTATGGTACGTAACCAGGTGGTATATTCGGTTTTCTACTCAATACAGGAAGGTGAATGCTGTAACAAAAACAGATGCGTATCTAATCCCTAGGGTAGATAATTGTGTGGAGAAAGTTGGAAAAACAAAGTTCCTTACAAAGATTGATTTGTTAAAAGGCTATTGGTTTGTTCCACTAACGGATAGAGGTAGAGAAATTTCTGCATTTGTAACACCATGTGGGATATAAGAATATAATGTTCTGGCGCTAGGAATGAAGAATGCACCAGGAACTTTTCAGAGAATGATTAATTCTGTGATTTATGGGTTAAAAGATACAGATGCCTATATTGATGATTTCGTAACAGGAAATGGTACTGGGAAGCACATATTACTGCAGTGGAGCAACTATCTGAAAGGCTTTCAATTGCTAACCTAACTATTAACTTAGCTAAAGGTGAATTTGGTCATGCTACTGTGATTTACCTTGGTTATGTTATGTGTCATGGCAGATTAGATCCTATTCAGGCAATTTTAGAGGTACCCACTCCAACTGTTAAAAAAGGCTCTCAGAAGAATCTTGGGAATGTTGGGATCTTACTGAATATTTTGTAAGAATTTTGCTGACATTGCCCTTCCATGTACTAAGCTCTTGAAGAAAGTTGAAAAGGTTGTGTAGACAGTGCTTTTTCAGGAGGCATTTAATAAATTGAAAACTATGCTATGTCATGACCCTGTGCTCAAGTCAACTGACTTTGAAAAACCATTTTCATTAGCTGTGAGCGCCAGTGATGAGGCTGCAGGAGTCGTGTTACTCCAAAGGCATGAGGGTGATGAGGTTGATCGTCCGGTAGCTTACTTTTCTAAGAAATTATATGAGAATCAAAAAATTATTCAACCATAGAAAAGGAAATACTATCTCTTGTTTTGGCTTTACAACACTTTCAAATGTATGTTGGTGCAACTCAGAAACTACTCCGAGCTCACATTCATAATCCATGAGTATTTTTGAGTAAGATGAGAAACAAAACATAGAAGCTTACTGAATTGGTGTTTGATGTTGCAGGAGTATAATATTTTTGATAACTTATGTTAAGGGCAAAGATAATGTGATTGCCGACTGTCTGTCCCAATGTTGAATTTACAATGGTGTTTTTGAGTGGAATTTTAAGATTTTTTAACTGTATATTAGTTTGTAAGGTGATGTATGATTATTGTATGCAGATTATGCATGTTGTAGATTGTATACATTTGTATACTTTTTTTGTAAATAGTTGTTAAAATTTTGCTCATGATATACCAACATTTTCCCTTTTTGGGGAGAGGTGTTACATGCCCACAGTATGACCATGGAACAGTGGGGTGATGTAATTGGCTCATGACCCTGGGGTGATGTTATGTCACGTGATGGCATCTTTCCTCCGGTACTTAAGGAAGGCGCCAAAGTTTGACGCAGTTTCTACGTTATATTTTAAGGTGCAAACACGTTGTTGCCGGCTGTTTCGGCAATCGCTGCCAGTTTTTGTTTGCTGCACATTTGTTTTACTTTTGCAGTATAGTATTGGAGAGTGAAGACCTTACCGAAGAACCAGAACCCAAAGATTGGGTAAAGTTAATGACGTTCGCTGTTTTGGAAGTGATCGACTGTTTGGAATCGGAATCGTCTGGGGAACTGTGGCATGAACGTTTCAATTACACCCCTGCAAGTTCAGGACGGTTTGTGCGGTATCCACCCTCCCGAGAGAAAAGGTCAATTACTTTATGACTTTATATTCGATGTGAGACCTTTGGTCAAGGCATCGCTCGACTGTGATCGACAGATTTGTCATTTTCTTCTGAGGAACTGTTGCTGCATTAAGGTCTGTCCTTAAGGACTGTAAAAATCACTTGGACTTTTGAATTTACCACTTGAAACGGTGTCTCAATTTACCCCTTTTAGAAGTATTTTTTATTTCGACTGTTTTTTCGAGACATCCACGTAACGGTTAACTTCCGGTTAAGCCAGTGTTTACTTTTCTATGTTTTGGAGTAGAGGCTAATAAATGCCGTTGTTTGTTTGTAAAACCTGACTTAATTCTATATTTATTTTATCATCGATGACATAACAATATTTGCAATGCTTCATACTTAGCTTCACCCTCAGAAAAGACATGCTGATACTGAGATACAAATGACAAAATATCCAACTCTGAGGTGTGGAGTAACCCCAGCGGCGATTCTTATTAAAAGTAACACATCTGCCATTATAGGCAATATTCCCAAAATGCTCCCCATCGAATTATTGACAATTTGGTCGGTCTACCTCCTTATATTTTTCCTATCCTACGTTTGGTCGGTCTTGGAGACGAATGATAAAATAAGTCAGTCAGCATGGTTGTCCATTGGAAATATGAAATATTTCGTTCCGAAAGTTGCTTACAGGGCGGAAAGAGGCGGCGCATTGGATTTTACTTGGATTTTCAGAAGCCATTTGAAGCCACACATGAGGCAGCTTAACAAAATTAAATCCTATGGTGTTACAGGAAGGATACTGGCATGGATGGAAGAATAGCTGAGAGGCAGGAGGCACCGAGTGGGAATAAAAGGGGTCTTTTCCGGTTGACGGCGAGTGACCAGTGCTGTTGCTCAAGGGTTAAAATTTGACAGGTGGCTTTTCATATTGTTTATCAATGATTTCGATAATGGAATTAATGCTTTGTCGCACATCTTGTGGATGATGCGAAAATGGACGGAAGGGTAGGTAGGGCTGAGGAAGCAATGCGATTGCAACACGACATGGACAAATTGGAGGAATGTTCCAGAATGGCAGACGGAAAGCAATGTTGGGATATTATGATACTGCATTTTCGTAAAAGAAACAATTACATAGACTGTTATCTGAACAGGAATGAGGTTCAAAGATCAATGGTACAGAGAGACTTTGCAGTCCTCGTGAAGAATCACATTAATTTACAGTTAAGTCTGTGGTGAAGAAGACAAACGGAATGTTGGCATTTATTTCAAGGGAGTAAAATACAAAAGCAAGTAGATAATGAAGAGCCTTCATAAGACACTAGTCAGGCCGCACTTTGAGTAGTTAAAACAAGCGGTTCATATCTCAGAAAGAGTGCGTTGTCATTGGAGAGGATCGAGAGGAGGATTCGGGAATGAAAGATTTAACGTGTGAGTGTCGTTTGGCGATTTTAGGCCTGATCTCACTGGAATTTAGACGAATGCTGGAGGATCTCATTGAAACCTACAGGGTGTTCAAAGGACTAGATAGGGTGGATATAAAGAGAATGTTTCCTATGGGTAGGGTATACAGCACTCGAGGATACAACATCACAAAAGAGGCGCGACCCTACAGAAAAGACTGCTGCGCACTTCAAATCCGTGCTGATAGTTAAGGCGGAAATCGATCGGTCTCTGATCGTTCAGGCCATCAAAAATATGGCGTGATGGTAGGATTATGTAGTTGAGTGGGTTCGATCACAGCCATGATAGGAAGCCGGAGCAAACTCGACAGCACAATGGCCCATTTCTGCTCCTATCTCTGATGTTGTTATGGACTATCTAAATATTTTATTAGCCTGTCCCATTTTTAGTGTTGTTATGATTCTCGCAAACTTCTGATCATTCAATTATGGGCTGATCCAGCACAATGGGAAACTAATCTTTCCCACTTTGTATAATGAGTGTAAACTTCCATTTTCCTCATAGGCACATGTCTGTCTCAGCTTCCCTTCAAGGTCACGAATCCTTTACCTCTACCACCATACTAGAAGTGAATCCCATGGACTCTCTGCTTAAAGGTCTAGCCCTTTAATGTTTATTTGAAATTGCCACCGAGAAGTTCCCCGTCACGTTATGCATGCTTCTAAATCAATGATTCTGGTGTAATCTGCAAGATTATTAGTCAGCACATTTTCATACATCCGATTTTTGGTTGTGTATATCTGAAACCCCGGAACAACTCACTGTCGATCAGTGTCTATGAACTCTTCTTTATGCATTGTGATTAACATGCGATTACTGGGTTACAACGTTGTAATTTCTGCATTAATGTCTGTCACCTGCTGGCGGCATTAAGAACAGACCTATCATTTCACTGGCTACCTTTCCAACCCATCTGCACTTTCACCAAGCTCCGTCAACAACCACAACTCCATCACGTTTTGTGCCGTCTGCAAGCACGTTTATGCATAATCCCTATTTTATTCCAGAACATCTCCAAATCGTCACGTGCAGAATCGCTGCGCTCCACCACTGCCTTCTGCCCTCTATGTTCAGAACATATTTGAATCCACGCTTTCCTCTGCAGCTCCGTCTTACGGATCCCCCTCCCGGAAAAGGTCCTTCTCAAATGTCTTACTTCCAGTCTGTTCCCATGGCTAACAGAATGCCTGACGTTTCCAGTGGCTTAATCAGCATATAAGTATTAGCATTAGGATTGTATGAGGCAACAAGAGCCCCCCGAGGAAACCAACGCCGTAACAGACAACGGCGGGAAAGGAGCAGATCACCGGATGGTCAAACAGGGAAGGAGAAAAGGACAGACTCCGAGGGATCGAAAAAGATGACGGTCGACGTTTCGGAGAGTTTACGTTCCAATCAGTATCTCACGTGGAATACTCCAGTGCCAAACACTATTCCTGAAATGTTAGCGGGAAAAACAAAAAAAAAAACTCTGATGTATCCAAACCAATCGAAGGTGTTTGTGCGAGAGCAATACTTCTGACAGTATTTCACATTTCGTGCCGAATCTCAATATATAAATAGACACCCGGTACCCTTTCCTCAACAATCACGTTCCCCACATGCCCAATGTACTCAATCCGATCCGACTGATACGATCACCACGGCACAAATTGTCCAAGAGTTTCTTTATTTTTTCAAAAGGCTCTGCGGATGACAATAGTTGCTTCGGAAGAACAAACGGAGAATGAATGAGTGGTTTTACGAGTGCGTGGTAATGAATTATTTTCGACGTGCAGGCATATCTTCAAAGATTAAAGGTCCGAGCGGAGTCCCGGTGAGTTTTTGGCAAGTTACAAATGGGCCCTCGGCGGAGGAAAGAAATGGAACTATAATGGGGAAATTAGGGCCTTATTAGGGCCGCATGGGACCCGCAGAGAACAACGTCGTATTGTGAGTGCGATGTCCAAGTATGGCAGAATCACCCACTTGGTGGAACTCAGAGAGACATTACAGGGAACTGGTGAAGATGGTAAACTGGAAAGAGCTCTGTGGAAAGCAGATTGTTGACACTCCTCAATCATATTGGTGCATCAAGGTGTGAAGGGCAAAAGATTACCACGGCCGTTCAGAGTCCCTATGGAACAGGACATGCCAGTGAATAAATGGTATATTTTGGGGAGGTATTCGAGAAAGGTTACTGAGGATTAATGCGGTCCTGACAACGCCGAGTGCACTTTACCATGAGACAGAAGGGCGATTTCACCGTCTCCTTCAGCTGCACCCTGAACCTGGCCTGGACCACGGCGTAAAGGGCCGTGTTGGTGCAGCAGCTGAGGAGCTGCAGCATGTAGCCCAGTTCCCGCAGAGAATCCGGGGGAACCAAGTAAAAATAAAGATAGAAGCTCTCCCATACGGAATACACCGTCAACTGCGCCCATAGCAGGATGAAGTTCCCCGACATCACCAGCAGTAACTGGAGGGATTGCCTGCGGTTCTTCATCTCCGGGTCGGCGGGCGTCTCGCCATCGTGCGAACCACGGAGTCTCCTCCGGGCTCGGCTGGCCACTAGGACGTGCCTGATGGTTAAACTGTTCAACAGGAGAATCAGAACAAAGGGGAGTATTGGGGTGAGGAGGAAATGAAACAGCAGAAATATTGCCAGCTGCATTGGGGAAAATAAACGGTTAAAAGTCATACACAACACGGTCGTAATTTTTATCGAATAGAACCGATTGAGCATAAAGTACCAGAATATGTTCTTTACGCAGCTCAGCACAATTACTGTCCCCAGAACCAGAGCCGCCGATCTCCCGGTGCAGTATTTCCGTTTCAGCTTCTGAAAACAAATGGCGACAAATCGATCAAAGGTGAAAGTGACGGTGAACCAGACAGAACAGTCCGTGACGCCGTACAACACGACGGCGTGGATATTACACACGGGAACACGAGCTGACCAGTAGAAAACCTTCATTGGCATGTACGTCATCGGAATCTTGTTCAATATCACATCCGAGAGAACGACGAGCTGATCCGCTGCTACCATGGCAACCAGGTACCTTGTGACGCCTTCGGAGAGACCGCACTTTCCCCGAGACAGGATGACGATTGTCACCACGTTCACTGTGCGGAGGGAAATAAAGACTATTGACACACATTTGGATGGAAGCATTCTCTGAAAACAATTATTTTAATCTACAGCACTTCCGAGAGCAGATATGAACATGGAATTAATGTATCTGCTGAGGAGATTATTGGGAGCTGTTATTAAATCGGTAGTGATTATAATGTACCTGCGGAAGTTCAGGAGAATGAGGGGAACCTCACTGAAACCTATCGAACATTGAATGGCCCTGATATCGTGGACGTGGGGAGGGTTGCTTCTGTCGTGGGGGAGTCTACAACCTGAAGACGAGGCTTCACAATATAAAGACATCTATTTAGAACGGAGATGGGTAGTAACTTCTTCAGACCGAGACAGACGAGTGTGTGGAATCTATCGCCGCAGACGGCTGTTGGTGGCAGGTCATTTGAACCTTTGTTGAGGAGAGAGATAGGCTCTTGATTCATCGGGTCGTCGACGGCTACAGGATGGGCGCCAGAATGTGGTTGAGAGCGATAATGAATCAGTTACGGTCGAATGGCGGGGAAGGCTCGGTGCTCGAATGACCGAATTTAGCTCCTGAACCTTGTGGGCAAAGCAGTCATAGCAACCGATGGCTGGAATGTATTCTGATCTTTGGCACCCCAAAAACGAGGTGCAAACGGGAATTGTTGAGAGAGTAATGAATTGATTAATGTACTAAATATCAAGGTGACAGAAATTCAACTTCTCTCAACTGTATACACGAGAGAAAACGAGAACATAAGAAGATTAATAATTGGAGCAGGAACAATCCATATTTTCGATCAGGCCTGATCTGACAGTGAAGATGATCTTGGCTGATCTAACCATGGACTCATCGCCGCATACCTACCTTTTCCTCATGACTATTAATTCGACTACTATGCAAAAATTATGGCAGCCAGTCTTAAATATATTTATTGAGGTTGCCTCCACTGCTTCATTGAGCAGAGAATTCAACAGATTCACCCCCCTCTGAGAGAAGAAGTTCCTTCCTAATCACAGTCCTAAATTTACTCCGCAGAATCCTCAGGCTATGTCCCGTAGTTCCAGTCTTATTTACCACTGGAAACAACTTTCCTGCCACTATCTTATCGATCCATTCCATAATTTTATATGTTTCTAGAATATTTCCTCTCATTCTTCTGAGTTCCAGCTAGTACGATTCCAGTCGACTCGATTTCCATTCATAGTCCAACCACCTCATCTCTGGAATCAACTGGAGATCCGCCTGCACAGCCAGTTTATCCATCTTCAAGTCGGGAGACCGGAACAGCACAGTACTCCAAATGCCGCGTCACCAGTACCTTGTGCGGTTGCTACATAACCTCCATAAACATGGTATTTGTATTCTTGATAGGCTGCTGCACCTGCAAACTAACCTTCTGTGATTCAAGCACATGCACTCCAAAGTCCCTCCGCACAGCAGCATACCGCAATCGTTCACCACTTCATTAATATTCTGTTCTTACATTTGCCTTTCCAAGTGGATAACCTCACAGTTACCAAACATTCACTCCACGGCCAGACGCTGGTACATTCGCTGAATATAGTAATATCCTACTGCATGCCGTCAGTTTCCTCTGCATTCTTCGTGTCGGCGAGAGATCATGGCAGTGATGATCACGTGACCTCTTTCTTCTTTAACTGGTGAGACGTTGGAGCAACTTATTCAGTCATTTAATTCCGTTCATACTATATTCTTCCATCATATTTAACCTACCAAAATGAGTGGCCTCACACTTATCTGTGTTGAACTCCATCTGCCTCTTACCGCAGTTTGCATCCCATCACACTATCCAAAACAGCCCCCATTTTGGGTGATGAGCAAATTTACTGACCCATCGCTGCACTTCTTTCCCCAGGTCATTTATAAAAATGACGAAGAATTCGGGTTCCAGAACAAATCCCTGAGGCACACCACTGGTCAACGCCCTCAATGCAGAATATGACTTTCTGCAACAACACGTGCCTTCTGTGGGCAAGCCATTTCTGGATATACAAAGCAACAGCCCCTTGGATCACACTCCTGATTACTTTCACCATAAGCGTTGCATGGGTTACCTTATCAAATACACTCAGCCAATGTTTGCTGAAACGGTACCGGTTGGAGCAACCTGCCTTCCAATTGGCGAGTCGTAAGAAGACAGGTATGAAAGAGAAGCTGACTTATATTTTTCAACGTAAATCATGAGGAAGAGACGAGAAACTTACCAGGAAGAGCTACAGTGGCGAGTACAGGGTAGTAAACCAGTCTGAATGTCATAAGCGCATAAAAGATACGTGAGTCCAACGTTAGCCATTCATAATTTTCAACAAGATATTGATACGCCCAGGAAATATTCTGCTCAACTCCAGGAGCATTCCGCGATACATTTCGCAGATTATGATCCATTGCTGGGATAGTCAGTTCCTGTCCCCGATCCAGCCTCTGTCTTCTCTTGGTCTGCAGCCCGTGGTCTCTGACAGCGTAGACTGGTGGCTGTCACTGAAACTGTCGTTGTGAGGAATACCGTACATATTAATAGACCAGGTAACCAGCAGCCCCACCTCCGCAGTGACGTTGACAATCTCCACGGACACACTCTTAATTAGGTTCTACGGAATGACAGGTACGCTTAACCCTTTGTCTGCAGACCGTCAGAAAAGCGATACAACAGCAGATTGGAACTGTATCTAATAATCCCAGCAGTCGGCTGTCCACGGATGCCTGCCGTGTTTGTAAAAGGACACACAATTGTGAAACGTACTGACGCACAGCTAGACACAGATATACAACCAGTCTGGACAGGAAGGTGCACGCAAAAAAAAGCAATAATGATGATATAAAGAGATAAAAATAATTATTGCATAGATTGTTCTTTAATATTTTGTATACCGTCGCGGAGTATTGGGATGGGACGCGCACGGAAGAATCAACTGACAGTGTTCAGTCACAGTGTTCGGGTCTCAGGCACTTGTTTTGCCTCTGTGACTCAGAGGGGAAGTGGGCGTTGAGCGATGTCTCTCTGTGTGAGGTGGGGGAGGGGTGGGTGGTGCGGCAGGGTGAAATTCACGGTGTTGTGATAGGATATTCGTTAGTGGTGCTGACAGGTGGTTCTGTCGGCGACAACGTCAGGGATATCTCGGATCGGATCCTCAGCATTCTTAACTGAGAGTGTGAAAAGCTGGAATTGGCGGCCCATTGAGTTTCCAATAACATGGGTACGATGAGCGATGAAGTTCTGCACTGCCAGTTCCTGGAGTTAAGAGCTAATTTAGAAGTCATGATTTGCTGCCCATGCTACGTGCTTGTGAGGCGGAAACTAGGAAGAGTATATAGGTTAATAGGTTGCGAGAGCTTCGCTTTTATATCACATTCCTCTGGATATTGATACTAGCATTGCATTTGGCTTCTTCGCATTTCTGCAAATTTTCCTGCAGGGAATTTTCCCAAAAGGCTCTGCACCTCTGCTTGTTTCAATATTCTCCCGATTGTTGAAATAGTCCAGGCCAATACCGAGAGTGTACAGTTTATTGCATGGCGAAGGAGTTGCTTTTATATACCAATCCTCTGAAAATGAATTCGAACACGCATTTGCCTCCCTCGCTACTGACTCAATCTGCAGACTGTCTGGTAGCTCGGCAACTCTGCTTTTTGAATTCATATGATCTTCCCATTTACGAAATATTTCACGCCTTTATTCCCTCTGCCAAAGAGTAAGTCTGGGCACTTCCCCACATTATATTCCTTCATAATTCTTTGCCTCTTCTTCAGTCTGTCTAATTCTTACTGCAAGCACCGTGCTTCCTGAACTCCACCTGCCCTTCCATCTACCTTCACATGGGTCTGAAACCCTGTCACAAAGCCATCAAATCCTTCATCCAAATCATTGACGGTCAACACCATAAGAAGGGGTCCCAACACCGATTCCTGCGGAACTCCACTGATTACCGCTGTCCAATCAGAAAATGACCTACGCCGTAATGTTTATGGACATCTCCAGAAGGCCGCAATATTAAACACACCAAGATAGTCTGAAAGTTCCCAGCAAATGAGAAATGAGCGTGCTTGGCTATGTCCGGATATCAGGTTTCACCACCTGCTGAGATACTGAAAAGACAGAACGACTTAATATAAATACAAGAGTCAGATGGCAACGAACTATATAACTACCGAGCAGTAATTATAGGTGGGCCAATCCACAGTAACCGTCCGGATATAGTAACACAGGATAGACAAAGAACAAAAGCTTATTCAATAGATAAAGCCATTGCATTCACACTAAACATAGTTAAATTAGTGCTTGCAAAACACAGCAATCTGCTGAATTCACCCTTACACACTGTTCATATTCTATACATTCACAGTATAGTCCGAGACAAGATTGACCCGGCCCAAGAATCCCCTCATAACAAGTTCCTGTACCAACTTTTGAACGACAGATCGTTTTACAATGTACAGATACACCATTCGACATGAATAACTGGGTGATTCATCCTTTATTAATGTTTTAGAGGGCAAGCAGAGCGTAGTTTACAGAGAAAAAAATCGTTTATGGAGAAAAAGCATCTACTATCACAACATCCTGTCCTATTTTACCGAAGACATGAAAGCAAAATAGCCATTGTGATTTAAATATACTTGTTGAAACTGAAAATGGAAAGAACATTCTGGAACTTTGGGGTTTAGTATATAGCTACTTATAATCATTACTACCATCAAACACTGACCTCACTGCTATATCATAAAATATCTTCATAACTGATATGTAATTTTAATTATAATTGTAATATGTAATTATTAATTCAAAATATTAAGCACAACCAATATAGTCTGAAAGTTCCCAGCAACTGAGAAATGTATGTGCTGGCCATAGAAAAGACACAACAATTTACTATCAATACAAGAGTTAGATTCCTACAAATTACATGCCAATTGATCAGTTACTACAGATGTGAAAATCCTTAATAACTGTCCGGATAAAATAACACAGGATAGACAAAGAACAACAACTTATTTAATAGATATAGTCATTCGGAACATATTAGGTGTTCTGCACGAGGACTCCCAATTTTCTTTGCAGCGCAGTCAGGTCTGCACGATTAGCAATTCGTCTGCACATTTAATTCTGCTACCAAAGTGCATGACCATGCATTATCCAACATTGTATTTCACTTTACAATTTCGTCCCAATTCTACTAACCTGTGTAAGGTACTCTGCAAACGACGTCTTTCCTCAACAGTACCTGCCCCTACACCAATATTCGTACTGTCTCAAAAATTCGCAGAAAAAAAAGCGGTTCCATCATCTATATCATTAACATAGAACATAAAAAAGTGTTCCCTGCACCGACACCTGCGGAACACCGTTTGTCACTGGCAAACAGCCAGCAACGGATCCTTTTTTTTCCCACTCGCTGCCTCCGACCATTCACCGAATGCTCCTCGTATTTCTTGTAATACAATGGACTCTTAATTTGCTAAGCAGCCTCATGCCTGGCACCTTGTCAAAGGTCTTTTGAGAGTCCAAATAGACAACATCTGTGCACCCTCCTTATCTATCTACATGGCTTCTCCTCAACCAAATCCAGCAGATCAGTCAGGATTTTATCACAATTTCTGAAATATGTATGTCCCTTCGGCCTGATGATATCTGCGTAGGATACCGAGCGAGACAGCAGAGGAACGTGCTGACTTTGTCCTCCTTTGTCCTCATGCTTAACAATTGAATCCAATATCTTCCCAACCACTAAGGTCAGGCTATCTGATACATATTTCTCTTTCTGCTACCTTCCTCCTTTCCTAAAGAATCTGGTGGCAGTTACAATCTTTCAGTCCTCTGCACTGTGCCAGAATCCAATGGTTTTCAGAAAGATCAGTAAAAATGCCTCAGCATCTCCATCGCTCATTCTTTTCCAACCCAAAGGTGTAGTTCATCAGGCCCGGGTGACTTATGTACCCTGACGTCTTTCAGGTGATTGAGCACCTTCTCTATTGTAACAGAAAGCGAGCCCACCTCTCTTCCTTCACACACGACAACATCATGCAAACTGCTGGAGTCTCCCACAGTGAAGACTGATGCTACATACTCATATAGCTCAATTGCCATCTCTTTGTTCCCCGTTGTTTTTTCTCTTGCCTCATTTTCTAGCGGTCCTATATCCCCTTTCATTCCTCATTTAATTTTATGTACTTGAAAATGCTGTTACTATCCACTTGGAAATTTTTTTGTCATCTTGCTTCGAATTTCATCTTTTCTTTCTAATGGATCGTTCAGTTGCTCTCTGTATGTTTAATCTTCATCTTTGCGCTGTTCCATGCTCTATCCTTAGTGTGAGGGGGTTTCGTCTTTTATGATACTGCGGAGGCTACATTTGCTTTGGCGTTCCGTTTGACTTCCCTTGTCACCCACGATTGTACTATTTTGCTTTTTGCCTCTTTCTTTGTTTTTACAATAGATCTATTCTGCACGTTCCCCGGTTTTACCAGAAACTCACTCCATTTCTGCACTGCAAACAACGCTGAAAGCATCTCCTTTAAATTCCTTCGGCCGAGACTTTCACATACCACTGTCATCTCGTTTACTGCACTGAAATACTACTGCGTCAGACTTTAAATTCTTCTTGTCGCATGTCAATTTGAAGTCAATCATAGTGTGATCACTGCCTTTGATTTCAACGCTGTGACTCAGAATGGAAGGGAGAGAGCAGGAGTTACAGGGGATTAAATAGTTGGAGGAGCAGACAGGAGGTTCAGTGGAGACACCTAGATGGAGGGGAAAAAAGGCCGTGATATGGGGGCAGCGGGATACTGATCCAATGCAGAGTTGGGTTCACTAAAATGTCTCAACACTTTTGACACAATATCATCATTCCCTGCAATAATATCGTTAGCCTCATGATCTTGTATATTGTATATCCGTTTCCGTGGTGAATGCCGGTTTGAGGTAATCATGAAGGATTTTCAGCACTTCCTGTCTCCAGATACGCTGCTTTCTTCATTAAAAGGCCCACCATTCTCCTCGCTCCCCATTTGCTACTGATTTTCCTTTTGGATATCCCTTGTTGCAACAATCGCGTTTTGTTTAATAACCTCCGCATTTCTGGCTCGAATTAAGACGGCGAAACATTAAACTTCATTTATTTTCTCCTGCCGATATTTGCAATGCCTCGCTTCATATATATTTCCGAGCCTCGCCTTGTCCTGCTTCATAATTAGCTTCACCCTCAGATAAAAAAGAAACATGCTGATACTGAGATCCAAACGATAAAATATCCACCTCTGAAATGTGGACTTAGCCCCGGCGGGGATTCATAATAAAAGTTTCCCAGTTCCAGCCCAATGCATTTATATTCGGAGCTCCCTCCGTGAAGACCAGTCTGATCATAACCTATAACGACCTTTACACATCTGCGATTATGGGCACTGTACCCAAAATGTTCCCCATCGAATAATTGGTAATGTGGTCGGTATAACTCCATATTCTCTTTTCTAATCCACTTGGAGCCACAAGGAACGGAACAGTTGAAAACTAATGCTCCTTATTTATGACCAGAGGCAGCAATGGGGTCTAAGAAATTGCCTATTAACTTAAAGGGTTCTTTGCTTCTGTGTTTGCTGTGGAAGGCGCGATCAGTGTGCCAGAGTCCCGAGAGTGCCAGGCATCGGGATTGAGTGACATTGTTATTACAAATGAAGACGTGCTCGGCAAACACAAAAGTCTTCAGGTGAAAATGTTAACTGGGCCAGGTGGACTACACCTAGAGTTCTGAGAGGGTTTGCAGAAGAGATAATGGATATAATGGTCATCTCCTTTCAAGAATGACTTGATTCTGGCATGTCCCGCAGGACTGGAAGATTACAAACGTCACACCGCTCTTTACAAAGGGAGGAAGGCAAAATCGTCCGGGATTTGGATTATGTGTAAGATGTGTAAACCGCCCGTTAAGTCAGTGCGGAGATGGATCTGGAGAAGATTCCAACTGGTGTGAGTCCGAGGAAGTACCGGTTAATCATGTGCAGGAGTTAAGTTGGGTGAATTTTCGCACTTCGGAATAAGTGCTAGTGCGAATGGTCCCCGGTTCAAATCCCGAACGAGCCCCACAAATGTAACGCTGATTGCTAACCTCTCGTGTTTATCGAGGGGAAACCACGTCGGCCCACCAAACCTCACGATTGCGTAGTTGCTGTGTAATACACCCTGGTTTAAACTCACACATGAAATATCAGACATCACGATTTGCAGATTACACATTATAGAACTTACTGGAACTATGGAATTAATAGAGATATAATATAAAAGAAAGTAAATGGCGCCAAACTTATCAGAGTTCAACCACTTCACGCACAACCGTTGGAGCTCAATTAACGGGGTCTTCTTTTCACCGCGCGATCTCCTCCGACCTTCTCCACCCGCCCCTGGGACCAAAGACGATGGTCGACCACAGCGCGTACAGCACGTCCTTCCTCTTCGGTTCTCCTCCCGAAAAACCCGGGAACTCACCCAGGTTCCCACACATACAGATAGAATAGCATTGGCACTCATGGGTTCGTTCGTCTCCTTTTGAATAATATTAACCCAAACAAGCAGGGGATAGAGAACTCTTTATTTCGCAGTTATTATTACAGGAAGCCATTTTATATGACATACAAAGAAGACATTTTAGACACCTCAGCAGCCAGTGCAACCAAGACCCAGTTACAATTGGAAGAGGGAAGATGTAATATTACTAGGGCCTTAATGGACTTGCTCATGTCCACTCCAGCTGCAGGCGAAGTCCCACAGGACTGGCCAGTGATAATGTTTTATCTCTTTTTAAAACTATGGGTAAATGAGACTCATTTCAGTTATATGGAGATAGGAGGTAAAAATTCGTATGTACAGGATTTACGAGATTAAAAAACCCAGCCAGGTTAGGGAGAGCTAGCATGGCTCTGTTCGGGACAGGTCTGGTCTTACAACTTGAAAGAGTATTTTAACAAGGTGACGACAGGGATTGATGAGTGTAGAGCAGTGGATGCTGTCTGCATGCTTTCAGTCAGGCGTTTGACATACTCGCTCAAGAGGAGAAACAAAGGGATGGACGGCCAGTTGCCTCCCTGGACTCAGAACATATTTGTGCATAGACGGCAGAGTAAGGTGACCGAAGCGACTTATCCGAGATGGAGATCTGCAATTAGTGATGCTCGGCAGTGATCTGTGCTGAGATGCCTGATGCTTGTGATTTATATAAATGACCTGGATGAACGACTAGATGGGTGGGCTGGTAGGTTTGCGGATGATGCCAAGGTTGATGGAGTTGTGGCCACTGTAGAAGTCTGGCAAAGAATACAATGAGGCACAGATGAGTTGCAGATATTAACAGCGACAGGACAGATGGAAATTAACCCAGATAAATCCGCGATGCAGCACGCTGATAACAAGTAAATTTAAAGAAACAGTACAGTGTTTGGGCAAGCTCCTGAAGAGAGTTGCTGAACAGAGCTACCCTGGGATCTAAGGTCCCAGCCTCTTGAAAGTGGCTACGCAGGTCAACAAGGTGATTAAGAGACTTTTAGAATGCCTAATATTATCAGTCAATGCAGGGATCTTAAATCAAGACATTATGTTGCAAATTATGAAAACTCTAGTCAGGGCACGTCGGAACACTGCTCGGATTAGACAACATGTCTTATGCGTCCAGTGCTCCCGATGTGGCCTTTTATATATTGGCGAGACCCGACGCAGACTGGGACACCGCTTTGCTGAACACCTGCACTCTGTCCGCCAGAGAAAGCAGGATCTCCCAGTGGCCACACATTTTAATTCCACATCCTCAGGTTGGAGGAACAACACCTTATATTCCGTCTGGGTAGCCTCCAACCTGATGGCAGGAACATCGACTTCTCTAACTTCCGCTAATGTCCCACCTCCCCCTCGTACCCCATCTGTTACTTTTTTTTATACACACATTCTTTCTCTCACTCTCCTTTTTATCCGCCTGTCCCTCTGAATATACCCCTTGCCCATCCTCTGGGTCCCCCCCTCCCCACCTCATCTTTCTTCCCGGACCTCCTGTCCCATGATCCTCTCGTATCCCTTTTGCCTATCACCTGTCCAGCTCTTGGCTCCATCCCTCCCCGTCCTGTCTTCTCCTATCATTTTGGATCTCCCCCCCACCTCCAACTTTCAAATCCCTTACTCACTCTTCCTTCAATTAGTCCTGACGAAGGGTCTTGGCCTGAAACGTCGACTGCGCCTCTTCCTAGAGATGCTGCCTGGCCTGCTGCGTTCACCAGCAACTGTTATGTGTGTTGCTTGTCTTATGACGAGAGGCTGGACAAACGGGTCGTTTTCTCTGAAGCGCCTGAGTCTCAGGGGAGATTTGGCAGATATTTATAAGCTTATTAGAGGCATAGATAGAGAAATAGGGAGTATCTGTACCCCAGTGTTCAAATATGTAAGAGCAGAGGCTATGCATCGAAAATGAGAGGAAGTAGTTTCAAGCTGGATGTGAGGAATAGTTGTTTTTTTTTCACTCTGAGACGGTGGATGCCTGGAATGCGTTGCCTGGTATTGACGTGGAGGCAAATACGTTAGAAGATTTTAAGAGACGCCTGGATAGTCATAAGAATGTAAGACGGTGGAGGATATTGAGATTGCCGAGGTAGGACTGATGAGTGCTTGGGTATTTTTCATTTAATTTATAGCTGGTTCCGAACTTCTATGTTCCAAGTAATTGACAAATGACTCCCTCAGCGGACATTTTTAAAACATCTATACACACGCGCGCGCACACACACACACGCACACACACACACACACACACACACACACACACACACACACACACACACACGTATATGTATAAACAAGCAATGACTGTCGAGGCCATCCGATGAGGAGCCCTTGGAAATCAATCCATACGTCATGGTGCAGGGCAACGTCGGGATTAGAATTTTTCAGGTGTATTAATTGCTTTGATGGCGGTCCTGTCAGTGCTAACGCCCCTGTATCACCTTCCAGAGAATAAAGAGAGCATGGCCTGGGTGCTGGAGAGCACTGATGATGGATTTTGCTTTTCTGCTACTGCGTTCCTTGTAGATGCAGCCAATAATGAGAAGGGTTTTACCCCTGATGGACTGGGCTGTATTCACATTACTTTAAAAGAATATTTTCTTTACGGCTGGTACAGGAACCCATACAATGGTTGCATAACCGTGACCTCAGTACGGGTTCCGCTGCCGCTTCAGCAGCTTAAAATGACTCCGCACTGATCTCCTCCTGCCGCTGAACCCTGCATGCGGGACCTGTGCTGCGCCGGCCCGCACAGCGTCTCCCGCACCCACGTTCAGGTGCCTCTCTGATGAGGTGACACACCATCTGTTTCGCCTGATGTACCCGGTTTCGCCTGATGTACCCGGTGTTGCCAGTGCAGTGAGGCTGCACCTCTTCGGTGAGATCCGAATGATTATAGGGGAACGTTTGTGCGAGTCCCTCGGCACCGTCGTGCGCAATAGTTAGAACTGCCTCTGGTCAGCAAATCTACTCCATCTTCCTATTCCCATACTGAGAGTTCATTCCTTAAATATTAATTATACTTACAAATCGAGCGCCGCCCCAACAAATATCAGAGAATGCGCTTTAACCGTAAATTAATCAAGGAACAATTTACAAAAAGTAATTAACCAACCGGACAGCTCTTTAAAGTGTGGAAAGACAGATGGTGAATACGAGCACATTGAACGAGTGGGACACACAGATTGTCCTTACCGAGAACACTGCAATTGATCTCAGAACTCCGACCCTAACCGTTAGGTTAAGAGCCTGACCACGGTCTTTGCTGCTGGAATGATATTTTTAGGGGAAACAGTTCGTATTCTGTCTGGGTAGTTTACTACCTACGGGTATGAACAGCGATTTCTCCAGCACCAACTCCTTTGTCCTCACTCACTACTCTCTCCTGTTCCATCAACGTTCCTGGTTCCCCTCTCGTTTCTTGTTCTCAGCTCACTTACCCATCTTCTCCTCCGGTGAACCCCCTTCCTCGCTTTCGTGTACTAGCCAGTGTCCTCAGGTTCCCACATCTATGCTCTCGTACAGTTTCCGCCGATCACCGCTCAGTTTCCTACATCACCCCGCCCGATCCTACACTGTCCATCACTTATTTTCACACCGCGCCGCCCCCGCGTCAGTAGTTAATCCACCTCATCGTACCCTGAGCCGGCCCCTTGACCTTTCCAATCCAGAAAAAGTCTCTCCAAAGTGTCAGCTGTTCATTCTCTTCATTGGAACATGACAGCACCAGAGCAGTCCCGTCGCCCCACAAAGTCGCACTGTACCAGTTAGATAAGTAACCTAATGACTAACCAATCTTATCTGCTTGAATTATCAGCATGTCCTTCCATTTTCCTCAGAGGCACATGTCTGTATCAGCAGCTCCTCAATGTCTCCCCTCCTTGTGTCCCCACCACCACACCAGGAAGTGCATCCCATGCACCCACTACTCTCTGTGTAAAGGTCTTGCTCTTTCGAGTTCATTTGAAATTACCGCCCGAAGATCCTCCGGCGCCTTGCGCAAGTTAAATTGTTTGTGTCGTCCGCAAGATTATTAGTCAACTCATTCACATGCATCCAAGTTATTTATATGTGTCACAAATCCCGGAACAACTCACTGTCGAACTTATTCTACAGACTGTTATTTGTCCTTTGTAATTAAAATGCGATTCCCGGGTGACAACATTGAAATCTCGGCATTGTCGACTGCCATCTTCTGCTGGTATACGAATCTACTTTTCTTTTATGTTTACATAGTGTTATCAAAAACCAGAGGGGTCATAGTCATAGACTTACCTGCCTGGGAGATTTTCCCGTATTTCTCAACCGTTTCGAAGCAACAGACACTGAACTGCCGTATTACTTTGACACAGTTATGATTTCTGTGACCATAGTTTCAACCCATCTGCACTTTTACCAGCCTCCTTCAACATCTCCAACTCCATCACGTCCCATTCGCCCTTCAATTTATAATAACCAGTGGTCCCAGTCGCCCTTCAATTTATAATAACCTACCAGATAAAATGGGACATATTGGGCGGTATGGGAGAAGTGTCACCGAGGATTAATGCAATCCTGACAACGCCAAATGAACTTTGCCATGAGGCGTAAGGGCGATTTCACAGTCTCCCTCAGCTGCACCCTAAACCTGGCCTGGACCACGGCGTAAAGGGCCGTGTTGGTGCAGCAGCTCAGGAGCTGCAGCATGTAGCCCAACTCCCGCAGAGAACTCGGGGGAATCGAATCAAAGCTCTCCCATATGGAATCCACCGTCAGCAGCGCCCACAGCAGGATGAAATTCCCCGACATAGCCAGCAGTAAGAGGAGGGCTTGCCTGCGGTTCTTCAACTCCGGGTCGGCGGGCATTTCGCCATCCCGCGAACCACGGAGTCTCCTCCGGGCTCGGCTGGCGAGGAAGACGTGTCTGATGGTTAAACTATTGAGCAGGAGTATCAGGACAAAGGGGAATATTGGGGTGAGGAGGAAATGAATCAGTCGAAATGTTGCCAGCTGAGAAATGGAAAATGAACGGTTACTAATAAGGCAGAGCAATGACACATCTAATGCGGAATATGACTCATCCAGCATAAAGTACCAGAATATGTTCTTTACGCAGCTCAGCACAGTCACTGTCCCCAGAACCAGAGCCGCCGCTCTCCCGGTGCAGTATCTTCGTTTCAGCTCCTGAAAACAAATGGCGACAAATCGATCAAAGGTGAAAGTGACGGTGAACCAGACGGAACAGTCCGTGGCGGCGTAGAACACAACGGCGTGGATATTACACACGCGAGCACGATGTGACCAGTTGAGAAACTCCATTCGCACGTTAGTCACCGGAATTTTGCTCAATACCAGATCGAAGAGAACGACGAGCTGATCCGCTGCTACCATGGCAACCAGGTACCTTGTGACGCCTTTGGAGAGACCGCACTTTCCCCGAGACAGGATGACGATTGTCACCACGTTCACTGTGCGGACGGAAATATAGAAGATTAATACACTTTTGCATGGACACTTTCTCTGAAAGCAACTATTTTAATCGATAGCACTCCCAAGAGCAGAGATGAACATGGAATTAATGTAACTATGAAGGAGATTATCAGGATCATTATTAAATTGGCAGTGAGTACAATGCACCTGCTGAAGTTCAGAAGGATGAGAGGAGTCTCATTGAAACTTATTGAACATTGAAAGGCCGAGATATCGTGGACGCGGAGAGGGTTGCTTCAGTCGTGGTGGAGTCTACAACCTGAAGACGAGGCTTCACAATAAAAAGACAACCCTTTAGAACGGAGATGGGTCCTAATTTCTTCAGACCGAGACAGGTGAATGTGTGTAATTCAGCGGCACAGACGGTTCATTGGAACCATTGGCAGAGGAGAGTGATGGGTGCTTTATTCATCAGGCTGCCGATGGCTACGGGGCTGGGCGCCAGAATGTGGTTGAGTGCGATAATGAATCAGCTACACGGAAAGGCGGCGAAGGCTCGGTGCTCGGCTGGTCGAATTCACCTTCTGAGCTTTATGGGCAAAGCAGTGATAGCAATCGAATCCTGAAACGTATTCTGATCTTTAGCACCAGGAGAACGAGTTGCAAACGGGAAGTGTTAGGAGAGTAATGAACGAATTAATGTACCAAGTACCACGGTGACAGAAATTCAACTCCCCTCAGCTCTGAACACGACAGAAAGTGAGAATCTAAGAACATTAATAATAGGAGCAGGGATAGTCCATCTGTTCGGACTGGCATGACCTGACAATGAAGAAGATCATGGCTGATCTGACCATGGACTCATCGCCGCATACCTACCTTTTCCACATAGCCCTTAATTCGTCTACTATGCAAAATCAATGGCAGCCAGTCTTAAATATATTTATTGAAGTTGCCTCCAGTGCTGCACTGAGCAGAGAATTCCACAATTCACCGGCCTCTGAGAGAAGAAATTCCTCCTCAACACGATCCTAAGTTCAGTCCGCAGAATCCTCAGACTATGCCCCGTAGGTCTAACCTCGCCTATCAGTTGAAACAACTTTCCGGCGACTATCTTATCTATCCATTCCATAATTTTATATGTTTCTAGCAACTTCCTCTCATTCTTCTGAGTTCCAGCGAGTAAGATGCCAATCGAAACAATTTCCCCACATAGCCGAACCACCTCAGCTCTGCAATCAATTGGTGATCCGCCTGCACAGCCAATTTATCCATCCTCAAGTCGCGAGACCAGAACTGCACAGTTCTCCAAATGCCTCCTCAATAGTACCTTGTCCAGCTGCAGCACATCCTCCCTACTCTTAAACTCAATCACTCTGACAACCAAGGCTAACATCCTGTTTACTTTCTTGACAGTCTGCTGCACCTGCAAACCAAACTTTTGTGATTTAAAGCACAAGTACTCCAAAGCGCCTCCGCACAGCAGCATACTGCAATCGTTTACCACGTAAATAATATTCTGTTCTTATAATTGTCCTTCCCATTCGATAACCTCGCATTTACCAACTTTGCACTCCATCTGCCGGACGCTGCTACATTCGCTGAACATATTAATATCCCGCTGCATGTTGTCAGTTTCCTCTGCACTCTTTGTGGCGTCGATAGATCATGGAAGTGATGATGCCCACGTACCCTTATGCTTTTTAACTGGTGAGACGTTGGAGTATTACATAACTGGTGGGTATCTTGTGACTGTCTTGTGACCATGATGTAGTTCAGTACCTTGTAAGATTAGGAAGGTTTGTGCAATGTTCATTCGCCAGGACAAGGTCAGTTCATTTAAACCATTTGATTTCCTTCGCTGTGAATCTATTGGACAGAATCAGAAGTAACGTCACGTCTCGAAGACAGCCGTTTCCCGAGACAGCTCTCCTGATTGACCGTGTAAATCACTTGGGCTTTCGAAGTTACCATTTTAATACTGTGTTCGAACTTACCACTTTAAGAACTGTTCCGAGGTTTTCGCATAGCAGTTAACTTCTGGTTAAGTTAGTCATTTGAATAGTTTTCGCTATTGCTGACCAGAATGTATTACATGTTTGTTTGTTTGTTTATAAAAACTGACACAATTATATATTTGTGTTGCGGGTGACGTGACATAAGCTATTTGTTTGTTGATTTATTTATTTTTAAATTAATTCCGCTAATACTATATTCTGCCAACATATTTAACCTACCTAAAAGAACGACTCTCATTTACCTATGTTGAACTCCAACTGCCTCTTCTTAACGCAGTTTTGCATCCTCTCAAAGTCCAGGTGTAACCTCTGACAGCCCTCCACACTGTCCACAGCGCCCCCAATCTTCTTTCATTACCAAATGTACTAACCCATCGCTCCACTTCCTCATCCAGGTCATTTATAAAAATCAGGAAGAGTAGGAGTTCCAGAAGAGATCCCTGAACCACACCACTGGTCAACAACCTCAATGCAGAATATGACAGTCTACAACAACACTTTGCCTTCTGTGGATAAGCCATTTCTGTATCGGCATAGCAATGTCCCCTTGGATGACATGCCTCCTAAATTTCACAATAAGACTTGCATGGGGTACCTTATCAAATACACTCAGCCGATGTTTGCTGAAGCGATACCGGTTGGAAAGACCTGTGTTGCAATTAGCGAGTCGTTAGAATACAGGATGAATGAGAAGCTAAATTCTATTTTTCAACATAATCATGAGGAAGAGACGAAACACTTACCAAGAAGAGCTACGATTGCGAGTGCAGGGTAGTAAAACTCTTGGACTCTCCGAAGGAGGAGACTGATTCGAGTGTCCAAAATCAGCCATTGGTAATCATCAACAAGATGTGGATACAGCAAGAAAAGGTACTTCGCAATTTCCGTAGCATTGGGCGATGCAGTTCCAGGATTATAATCCATTGCTGGGATTCGTGTTCCCGATCCAGCCTCTGTCTTCTCTCTGCCTGCAGCCTCTAGTCTCTGATAGCGTAGACTGGTGGCTCTCTCTGAAACTGTCGTTGTGAGGGAGACATATTCATAGAAAAGGTAACCAACAGCCACACCTCCGCGGTGACGACGACAATCCCCACGGAAACTCCCTTCATTAAACTCTCCGGAATGACAGGTGCAATTAACCCTTCATGCAGGCCGTCAGAGAAGCGATACCAAAGCAGATTGCAAGTGTATACAATAATCCCACCAGTCGGCTGTCCACAGATGCGTGCCCTGTCTGTAAATGGACACAAAACTAAGAAAATTTTTGACACACAGCTGGACACTGATATACAACCAGACTGAAAAGGAAGGTACACGCAGCAAATAAAAAGAAAACTATAGTGATATACACAGTTTAAAATAATTATTGCACAGATAGTTCTTAAAAATTATAGTTGGACACAGTGGCATGCAATGGTTTGGGCACCCTGGTCAAAATTTTTGTACCTGTAATAGCTCAGCGAGTAAAAGGTGTCCTGATTTCCAAAAAAGCATAAAGTTAAAGATGACAGATTTCTTTAATAACTGAAGCAGGACTACTTTATACCTTTTTCCATCCTTTACTGTTACAAAATAACAAACATGGAAAAGGTTCTGAAGCAAAAGTTTGCGCACCCTGCGTGGTCAGTACTTGGTACTCCCCCTTTGGCAAGTATCAAAACTTGTGAACGCTTTTCGTAGCCGGACAAGTGTCTTCAATGATGTTTGGGGATTTTCGCCTACTCTTCCTTGTAAAAGGCTTCTAGTTCTGTGCGATTCTTGCGCCATCTTGTATGCACTGTTTTTTTGAGGTTTATCTAAAGATTTTCGATGATATTGTGGTCGGCGGACTGCAAGGGGCATGGTAAAACCTTCAGCTTGCGCCTCTTGAGGTAGTCTATTGTGGATTTGGAGGTGTGTTGCGGATCATTATCGTGTTGCAGAAGTCATCCTTTTTTGATATGCAGCTTTTGAATAGACGGTGTGATGTTTGCTTCCAGAATTTGCTGGTATTTAATTGAATTCATTCCTCCCTCTACCAGTGAAATGTTGCCCGTGCTATTGCTGCATCAAAATCCCAAATCATGTTTGACTCACCCCCGTGCCCTTGCAAACTTCTCACGCTGAGTTTCGTGGTGAGGACGCAGGAAAGTGTTTTTTTCTTCTGCTGACTCTTCCATGAAGGTCACATGTGTGCATGTGTTGCTGCACAGAAGAACAGTGCACCCCCACTGCAGAGTCTGCGAAATCTTCCTGAAGGTCTTTTGCAGTCAACTGGGGAATTTAATTAGAGCAGTCTCTGACATAGTTATCTTGTTCTTCCAGACCTCAACTTGACCTCCACCGTTTCTGTTAACTGCCATTTCTTAATTGCATTACGAACTGAGGAAACGGCTACATGAACATGCTTTGCTATCCAATTTTAGCCTTCTCCTGCTTTGAGGGCATCATTTATTTTCATTTTCGGAGGGCTTGGCAGCTGCTTAGAGAAGCCCATGCCTGCTGACTGTTTGGACAATGTTTGCAGAGTCGGGTTATTTCAAAAGCTTTGAAATTTGCATTCCCTGGGGTTTCCTAACAATGACCGTGAACAAAGCAGAGCCCTAACAAGATAATTAAGGTCTGAGACCTTGGTAAAAGTGTTCAAAGAGCTCAAATCTCTAGGTGTACCCAAACTTCTGCATGGTGCTCTTTTCCTTTTTCTTCACTGGAAAATTGATCAAAGCAAAAAATACACGAAACTTGCTTCAAATATTGAAAAGAATGATTCATCTTTAACTTTATGAATTCTGCAGATCAGTTCATCTTCTATTCACTGAACGTTTAACTGTAGCAGAAATTTTGACCGGGGTCCTCAAATATTTGCATACCAGTGTAGGTAGATTGAAAATGATATCGAGTTTGATAATTTCAAAATAATGATTTTTTAGAAAAAACAGTTTTTACCAGCGGCGAATCGGGTCACCGTGTGATTTAGGAGGAGAGGACAGCACAGATATAAAAGGCAACAGCGGGTCCTTAGATTGAGAAGCAGCTTTGACTAGCGGCCAGGAGGCGTTTGTGGTTGACCTGCAAGAGGAAGGCAGGGTCATATGCAGTGGCCATCGTCTGAATGGGCCGTGAAGCAGGTGATCTTCAGGCTTCTGCTCGCCGAGGCGTCAGCTCAGAATGCAAAGCAGGCAAAGAAAAGGAAAGCACTTGGTTAAGTCTTTTGTTCCTTCCCTTCTATATATCTGATCAGATAGGATAACAGAGAAGCCAGGCAGGATAGTTAAATGCTCCTCTTGCTGAATCTGGGGAGGCATAGAAAACTCCAGTAACCCTGACGACGACACCTGCGAGAGCTGCGTTCAGCTGCAGCTTCTGACAATCCGCGTTAACATAGAACATAGAACATAGAACGTAGTATAGTACAGTACAGTACAGGCCCTTCGGCACACAATGTTGTGCCGACCCTCAAACCCTGCCTCCCATATAACCCCCCACCTTAAATTCCTCCATATACCTGTCTAGTAGTCTCTTAAACTTCACTGGTGTATCTGCCTCCTCCACTGACTCAGGCAGTGCATTCTACGCACCAAAAACTCTCTGAGTTAAAAACCTTCCTATAATATCGCTCTTGAACTTCCCACCCCTTACCTAAAAGCCATGTCCTCTTGTATTGAGCAGTGGTGCCCTGGGGAAGAAGCGCTGGCTAGCCACTCTATCCATTCCTCGTATTTCCTTGTACAGCTCTATCATGTCTCCTCTCACCCTCCTTCTCTCTAAAGAGTAAAGCCCTAGCTCCCTTAATCTCTGATCATAATGCACACTTTCTAAACCAGCCAGCATCCTGGCAAATCTCCTCAGTACCCTTTCCAATGCTTCCACATCCTTCCTATAGTGAGACGACCAGAACTAAACACAGTACTCCAAGTGTGGACTAACCAGAGATTTATAGACCTGCATCGTTACATCACGACTCTTAAACTCCATCCCCCGACTTATGAAAGATAACACCCCATAAGCTTTCTTAACTACCCTTTCTACCTGTGAGGCAGCTTTCAGGGATCGGCGTACATGTACCCCCAGATCCCTCTGCCCCTCTACACTACCATGTATCCTGCTATTTACTTTGTACTGTGCCTTGGAGTTTCTCCTTCCAGAGTGAACCACCTCACACTTGCCGTATTGAACTCCATCTGCCATTCAGGAGGTGGAGCTAGAACTGGACGAGCCGCAGATCATTCGAGAGGCTGAAGTGGTGATGGACAAGACAAATAGAGAGGCAGTTACATCCAGTGTGCAGGGCACAGGAGACTGTCTGACAGTCATGAAGGAAAAACGGCTGAAGGGGACAGGGCAGAGTTCTCTTCTCGGCATTTCGCTCAACATTTTGGATACCGTCGCGGAGTTTGGGGGGCGAGAGAATCAACTAACAGTGCTCAGTCACAGTGGTCGGCCCAGGTGCTTAGTTTGCCTCTGTGACTCAGAAGGGAAGTGTGCGTTGAGCGGTGACTGTCTCTGTCTGAGGGATTGCGGGGGGCGGAAGCGTAGAAGTCACGATGTGGTGATAGGATATTCGTTAGTGATGCGGACAGGTGGTTCTGTCGCGACAACATCAGGTATATCTCGGATCGAGCCCTCACCACTCTTAAGTGGGAGTGTGAACTGCTCGAAATCGTAGCCTATTTAGTTACCAATGGCATGTGTGTGATGAACGATGCTGTTCTGCACTGCCAGTACGGGAGTTCAGAGCGAATTTAAAAGGGAGAACCACCAGGATCTGCTGCCCGTTCCACGTGCTTGTGAGGCCGGAAGCAGGGAAGTTTTCCGGATTAATATATTTCTAAAGAGTTGCTTTTACATCCTAGTCCTCTGGAAATGGATGCTAAACTTGCATTTGGCTTCCTCACCTTTCTGCAAATTTTCCTGTAGGGAATCCTTGCAAAAGGCTCAGCACTCTGCTTGTTTCTCCATTGTTAAAATAGAACAGGCATAAACAGAGAATATACAGTTTATGGTATGGGGAAGGAGCTGTTTACAGACACCAGTCCTCTGAAAGTGGATTGGAACATGAATTTGGCTCCCTTACCACTGACTCAAACTGCAGATTTTCCTCTGGCTCTGCACTCTTATTTTCAATTCAAATATTCTTCCCAATTGCGAAATAGTCCACGACTTTATTCCCTCTGCCAAAGAGTAAGACTGGGCCCTTTCCTGCATCATATTCCTGCTGCCAAATCTTTGCCTGTGGTCCTGTTTGTTAATTCCTTTTGCAAGCACCATGCTTCCTAATCTCTACCTGCCCTTCCATCTACCTTTGCATGTGTCTCCAACCCTGCCACAAACCAATCAAATCCTTCATCCAAATCATTGACGTACAACGCCAATTATACGACGACTGATCGATGACTATACATGGGAAAATCCATAATAACCTTCCGGATATAGTAACACAGGATAGACAAAGTATAACAACATATTCCATGGATAAAGCCGTTGCGAACACAGATAACATACAGAAATCATAGTTGAAAAACACCACAATATGCTGAATCAAAAGAGGAAAGTGAAAGAGGATAGAACATGAATAGGGGATGTATTATCCCAATAAGAATATTTACAACTAGTATGATCGTATTCATTGCAAAACAGCATTAAAATTAGCGCTACCGATGAAATATGTATAGAAATTTCAAGAAGGCTGTAAGACCAAGCACGTCTAAATATTCCGGAAGCTCCGAGCATTTGAGAAATGGGCGTGTTTGTTTCAGGTTTTATCAGTGGGGCGGTGAGTGTTGTTACCCACTTTCGCTCAGGAACCTGATGTTTGCGATGTCGCAACTGCTCGTAAACCTGAATTAGGAATCCTGAAACCTGACTCAAGTCCCTGGTTCAAGAGGGTAAAAAAAAAAAAACAGGAAACATTCAGCAAAGTCCAGCTGCGCCGTTGTCAAGAAAACACCCTTACTTCTGTAGTTCCTGAAAGTAAAAGGATATTCGCTAGGTTCCCTTTGACTGTCCCCAATATTTAAACCATCCTGTCCTTTGATAAACGGCGGGGGGTCTGGCCACCCAGCCAGAATAGTGATGATAATGAGGTCGCAGAAAATAAATCTAGGGGGCATACTATGCTGTTACATAGAATATAAGCACATGATGAAATCGATTGAAATCAGTCTGCATGTCCTCTTGTTTAAAGCGGAGGTTACGAGGCTGTTGATCACAAAGGGTTTCAAAAGTTACGGCGGGATTCAGGCAGAATATTGGGAAATGCCATCTGCACCCTCTCTGAAGCTTCCATGTGTTGTGTATAATGAACCGACCGGAACTGAACACAATGCGCCAAGTATAGTCTACTTAGATTGTTATAGTGTTGTAACATTACCCTCTGCTCCGAGCTGGACTAGTGTCACACTAACCGCTACACAACATACTGTTCCAACTTGTAACTCAACAATCCACCTTTACACTGCCTCTTTCAGGTCATTTACAAAGATCAGAAAGAGCAGGATCCCGAGCAGATCTCTTGGATATGCTCCATCGCCTGCAGTTCCTTACTCTCTGAGCAAGATGATTCCAAATTCAGGAAGCAAAGTTTCTATCGATCTTATGCCTTCAAAGTTTCTGGGTGTGTCTAATAAGAGTAATCATGACGAACGGTCCACTCAGTTCCATATACAGAGCATCCGCCACTCTACCGTCATGAATTTCTTTTGTCACCTCCTCAAAAAGTCATTCAGGGCGTATGACATGATCCGCCCCTCATATAGCTGTCCTTAATTCAATTTCTCCAAATAGTCATGCAACCCTGCATTTGGGAAATGAATCAGATCAGCTTTCAGATTTCTCGGTGGGGGAGCATTTTAGAGATACTGACCACAACTCTATCTCCTTCACCAGAGCGCTGGAGAGGGATAGGAGCAGACAATTTTGGAAAGTATTTAATTGGGCTATGGGAAATATGATGCTATTAGGCAGGACTTTTGGAGCAGATGTTCTCAGAGAAATGCACAGCAGAACTGTGGCAAAAGTTCAGAGAACAATTGAATGGAGTTCTACCTAGGCATGTTCCATTGAGGTAGGGAAAATGTTGGTACTATATACAACCATGTAAAACCATGGTGTATAAGATCTGTAGAAAATCTAGTTAAGAAGAACGGAAAAGCTTACGAACAGATCAAGAAAATAAGTACTGTTAAAGCTCCAGAAAATTGCAAGGTTGCTAGGATGGAGCCTAATAATGGAATTAGGAGAGCAAGAAGGGGCCATGAGAGGAGCCCGGTGTGCAGGATAAAGGAAAACCCCGAGTCATGTGAAGAGCAAGAGGATGAGCCGCGAGAGAATAGGGCCAATCAAGTGTGTCAGCGGAAAAGTGTGTATGGAGTCGGAGGAGGTACTTAGTAAATAATTTATTTCAGTATTCAACAGGAAAAATGATTTTTGCCATTTTTGGGACGACTTACAGTAGACTGAAACCTTTGACCATATAGACATTAAGAAAGAGGATGTGCTGGAGTTTTTGAAAAGCATTAAGTTAGAAAATTCACCGAGACCCGATGAGATATACCCCAGCCTGATAGCCTCATGTCCCCCCTTACTCCAAGCAAACGTTACCCTAAATTGTCTATTCCTATCCATCTCCTATGGTTGTGATAGAATTGTGATCACTATCTCAAAAATACTCTCCCACTGAGAAGCCTGACACCTGACTCGGTTCATTTCCCAATACCAGATCAAGTACAGCCTCTGCTCCGGTACGCTTATATGCATATTGTGTCAAGAAACCTTCCTGAGCACACCTAACCATCTCCATCCCATCTAAATCAGTTACTCAAGGAAGATGCAAAACAAATTAAAATTAAAATCTCCCACCACAACAACCCTGTTATTATTCCACCTTTGCCGAATCTGTTTCGCTATCGGCTCCCAGATTTCCCTGTTGCTATTGGCTTTTCTATAAAAACACCCACTAGAGTCATTGACTCCTTCCTATTCCTAAATCCTCTCACAGAGACTCCGTTGACAACTCCTCCATGTCTTGCTCCTTTCCTGCAGCCGTGACACTATCCTTGATCAACAGTACCATGTCTCCACCTTATTTGCCTCCCTCCCTGTCCTTTCTGAATCAGCTAAAGCCTGGCACTTGAAGTAACCATTCCTGCCCCTGAACCATCCAAGTCTCTGTAATGGCCAGAACATCATAGCTCCATTCACCAAGTCTGTGTCAGTTTAGCAAATGTTGGATGAGGACTCTCATGTCCCTTTGCAGTTCTGACTTCTGCCGTTTTTTTTTTTTTTCCCTGGTCTGTAACATAGTCCACATCTTTATCAGTTCTATCAAAATGCATGACCATTCAGTTCCCGGAGCTCGACTGAACTGACTTTATTTCTCACATCGTCCACATACATGAGGACGAAAAATCTTAACGTCTCCGTCTAAATGTGATATGTGTAATCATAGTCATTTATAATAATGTTGAATTTAGAATAGACTCAAATCAGTGTGAGCATATCTATCTGAGGGCCTGGGGGCAGAAGTTGTCCCGGAGCCGATTGGACTTGGGTTTTATGCTGCGGGATTGTTGCGCGGATGGCAGCAGCTGGAAGAGACTGTGGCTGAGGTCACTTGGGGTCCCACTGATGCAGCGGGCCCTTTTTACACAACTGTCTTCGTAAATATCTTATATAATTGGAAGTTCACAACTACAAAATGTGCTGGGCTGTCCGCACCACTTTCTGCACAGTATTCCATCTGTCAGTTATTTCCCCATTCTCCCAGTCTCTCTTCGTCCTTCTGTAGTCTCTCCACTTTCTGAAAACTACTTGACTCTTCACCTATCTCCGTATCGTCTGCAATCTTTGCAACAAGACCATTAATTCCGTCATCCAAATCAAAGACATATAACGTAAAAATAATCAGTGCCAACACAGAAACCTGTGGAATACTACTCGACACCAGCAGCCAACCAGGAAAGGCTCCTTTTATTTCTTCTCTTTGTCTCCTGGCAATCAGCCACTGCTTTATCCATTGTCTCCATTGCAGACCCTGATTGGATTCTTGTCTCTTCTCTCGTTTGGCGACATTTACTTTATTTCCCTTCATCTCCCAAAATTGGTTTCGCTTGCCATCAATTGGTAACGAACTCCAATTATTGCAGTCATAGTCACGGAGCACGAGTTACAGCCCGTCGGATCAACCAAGTAATGCCGAGGTCATATCGCTGTGATTTCCATCCCTCCAAGTACCTCCCCACTTGTTTCTTGAATGATACAATCGTCTCTTTCTCAACCACTTTCACTGGTATAATTACACATCCTCTCAAATCCATCTATTTTAAAAATTTGCCCTTCCGGTCCCTACTGAAACTTTTTCTCCTATCTCTCGATCGTATTGTACCTGATTTTGCCTCTTGCTGTTTCAGCTTGTTCCCATAACACGGTCTTCGCAAGAAATCTTCCAGTAATCTGCCCTCCCCCATCACCTGAACGCATGTCCACAAGATTTAGACTCCCCTATCCAGGGTCTCAAAAGACTCTTATCATCCACCTCGTCTACGTCTGTTGACATTTAAAATAAAGTTCTGCAACTCCGTCCCTCATTCTATTAAGTTCCAAGTATAAAACACCCAACATGGCCAACCAGTCTCCATACCCCAAGTCTTCTCGAGCTGGGTACATGCCCGTAAATCTTTCCTACCCTTATTCCTGACCAACGGCACTTTTGTATGGTGACCAAATACAGTACTCAGTTTTACGACTGAGCCCTGATCAACGACTTACAGAACTGGAACATGATCTCAAAACGACTCTCCTGAAAGCCCTGTGTGAGCAAATTTTTCGGACTGTACGCTACTTTTCTATTGCTGACATGTAATAGCTTTCTGAATAGTTATCGAGAACCTCTGCTTGGAGTCCGAGTCCAAGGACACTCAAAGCTGCTGCGCAGCTTGACTCTGTGGTGAAGAAGGTAGAAATTTGAACTACCACCTGTCAGTTTTCTATCTAGCCCCGAAGCAATCATTTTTGTTTGTGGAATGAGAGTATCCTTCCATTTTCTTCACAGGCACATGTCTGTCTCAACTTCCGCAGGCAGCTGTGCAGACTAAGCTGTTGGGTAGATTCAAGGCAGAGATTGATAATTTCTTGGTAGATCAGGGGAATAAGAGATACGGGGCAAGGCAGAAGATTTTGACTGTGAGGAAAATTGGATCAGACATGATAAAATTGCAGAACAGAACGATCGGTAAAAGTGGCCTTATTCCACTCCAACATCTCATGGTCTGATGGTCCGAATGTCAGGATTCTTCGCAGGGACAGAGATTTTGGTGGGGCCCACATCCAAATTCTCGCGCGATTTGATCCTGGGTGGGTGGTTTTGAAATTCAAAGACGCGTTATCCTTCATTGAGGAGAGGTGGACACAGCTGGACTATTTTCCCCAGAGCGGCGGACCGCAGAAGCAAAATTCGGTCGTTGCTCCATCGCATCTGCAAAAGAAAATCGCATAGATGCTGCCTGACCAGCTGCGTTTCTCCAAGATTTTGTGTGTGTTGATTTAGCTTTCCACCATCAGTAGAGCTGTTGTGTTCATGATTTGCTGCTGCATTACAAAGTGTCCTCGGGGCAAGCCTACCTTGAAGAAATCTAACACCTCATTTCAACAGGAGTTCAGTGAGAGCCTCTCTGACTGCACCCGATCTGTACTATCAGATTCCTTCCTCTCCCACCCTTTTCCTTTCCCAATCATCTGGCTTCACCTTTCACCTTCTAACTATCTTTCTTATCACCCTTACTCCCACTTTTAATTCTGGTGTCTTTCCCCATTCTTCCCAGTCCTGTTGATAGGTCCTGGTGCACAACATTGACTGTTCATTCTTTTCCATAGATGTTGAGTTCCTCCAGCAATTTGAAAGAGGAAATGCACTTTCTATTTTTATTCTTCAAACGAAAATGGAATCTACCGGCCATTCTGCTTGGCTGATTTACGATCCCTCCCAAACCCATTCCCCTACCTTCTACTGTAACCTTTGATGGTCGTAATAATTATAAACATTTCAAACTCCGCCTTAAAGATGCCCAACAACTCCACCTATCGTCTCTTCTGTTCAGATGACTTACCGTTATACTCCAGCTGGAGAACCTCCGTCTACCCTTTCGTCCATTGCCAACTCCTCACTTTCCCTCTTCTTTATTCCCTTCCCTCTTCCACCTATCTCCTCAGAGGGTTTTAATTCACCCCCATCGGCCCACTCCCGTCACCTTATTTGCCTTACCACCAGTCAGATTGTAATCCATCCTCTCATCCCGCTGAACCCACACGGCCCCTTGCCGTTCCCAATCCCTATGAAGGATCTCGCTCCGAATTGTCAATTGTTCATTCCCTGCTTTACAATCCAAACGTGGGAGATTGCAGACACAGGAATAGACGCTTCGCCCAAAATTATCGTGCTGAAGGAGTTAAATTAGTAACCAAGTGGCTAACTGATCTTTTCAGCTTACATAATGAGCGTATATTATCCATTTATTTTTGATGATGGGTTAGTAGCAACAACTAAAAGAGCGGGCGCCACATAAGTAACTTATCAGTCCTGTGCACATAATATTTTAATACGTTGGAGCCTACGTCTCCGATTCCATCCACAGCGTCTTTCGGAGACTCCGGCCACCCTCCGAACCCCAGAGGTCCGGTACAGCCGCCCTGGAACGGCTGTCCGTTCCTCACACGTCTGTCCTCTCTGCTCGTCTCCCGAAAAAGCCCGTGCTCCTCAACTCAGCACACATATACAAGACAGCAGAACATTGGTTAACAAATGTATACATTTCCATTATCACATTGTATTACACAAACATTGTTGTTACAAAGAGCCCGTCTCTCAGCAGGTAACAGTACCTACAGGTACTGATGCTGAGGATATTCTACGAGTCTGTGGTGGCGAATGCTATCATGTTTGCTGTTGTGTGCTGGGGCAGCAGGCTGAGGGTAGCAGACACCAATAGAATCAACAAACTCATTCGTAAGACCAGTGATGTTGTGGGGATGTAACTGGACTCTCTGACGGTGGTGTCTGAAAAGAGGATGCTGTCCAAGTTGCATGTCATCTTGGACAATGTCTCCCATCCACTGCATAATGTATTGGTTGGGCACAGGAGTACATTCAGCCAGAGACTCATTCCACCGAGATGCAGCACTGAGCGTCATAGGAAGTCATTCCTGCCTGTGGCCATTAAACTTTACAACTCCTCCCTGGAGGGTCAGACACCCTGAGCCAATAGGCTGGTCCTGGATTTATTTCCTGGCATAATTTACAAGGTACTATTTATTTATTTATGGTTTTATGTTTCTATATTTATTCTCTATTCTTGGTTGGTGCAACTGTAACGAAAATCAGTTGCCCTCGGGATCACTATAGTGTGACTATGACTAATTTTAATACAACACCTCAGAGAAGCCATTTTGGTAATAAGCGATTAACATTTAACAGTCCGTCTAGTGTTACTGAGAGCCCAACACTACTCAAAGATCAATCCAACTATTTCGTAAACATGCAGTCCTTTCCAAGGTGGCATTCTGTGCGCGGAGATTTTGCATGCCCTGCGTGTTTTGCGGGTTTCCTGCATCTGACGATTCTCTTCTGTTTAAAATCGCCAGATCAGCCGGCACCCCCAGATCCTGTCACCTTCATTAATCGGTTAGCATGTCCATCAATATCCCGTCGTCCCTCCAAAGTACTCTACCCTTCACGGTGTGTGCGCCATCCTTGTTATCATGTCGCCCCCCGTCTCTTAACAATCACTATTATCCGGTCCTCTCCAATCTTCGTACACTGAGAACCCTCTGTCCTTTCACACTCACACAATTCACGCCGTGAGTCCTGCCCTGTACTCCGAGGTCCATCTGTCCCTCGACATTTCCCAGCGTTCTCGGTTTGTCTACTGCTCTTCGACACCGAGGACATTTGTGCCTCGACATTCCCCACCATTCACGGTGCGCCGACGCGAGGTTTCGTAAATAAATTTAGAAATATTCCGAGACTACTGGAAGGTAAAGCACGTGAAAGGAATCTGAAAGGAAGAGAGAAGCAAAGAAATAAAAATTAATATTGTTTGTCAACATCACTCACAGTGGAAGGCGAGGAGAAACCACAGAAATAAAAACATCTTCCTTGGAGGGTTTATTCTCTCAGTGATGAAAGTGTTGTGTGCGGCAGAGACGAGTCCATTCACTTGTTACTGATATCAGTGACGTCGGTGGACTTGCGGAAGTGGCGATCAGCCACGCCCCTTCCATGAACCTATCCGATCTCAGGGATGTGTTGTTACGCTCCACCAATTAAAGCAGCCAATTCTCTCTCTCTCTCTCTCTCTCCGCGCCCCCCCCCACAGACACACACACACACACACACACACACACACACACACACGCACACACAGGCTCTGTATCTATCGATCTCTCTGCTGAACTCCGTCGCCCTCTCCGCGCCCGACATCTCTCTCTTGCTGTTTTTTATTGCTCCTTCGTCTTCGGATTTCCGCAATACTAGAGATCCGTTGCGGGAAGAAGGGCCATAATTGACCAAGTTTTTATTGAATACAAGAATCTCTCTGAATAATCACCGCACTCCAAACCACATGTGGCATTTTAGTCCGTGTGTAACTCCCATTGTCAGCCTTTTCCATGCCGGAGAGCTCCTGTCTCAGAAAGCCGGAGAAATCCGGAGTACACCGGGAACATGTTGACTCCGCTATCTCGTCAGATTAAGCATTTGGAATCTGTATTCTAAGCCCTTCCAGATCGCAGCTAAACCCCGTGAAATACCCCATGTTTGCATGGAGCAGGTCCCCAACATATCGGCTGGCACGCTCACATACGCCAAAATTTCCAAGTCTGCACACGCCAGCAAATTGGCTAGCAACCCGAATACGCCGACAACCCCAAATCGACGCGCACCCCAAATTCCGCCTGAGAAAACTATTTCTGCTGGAACCCCCAAGATCCACCAACACCCTCATATTCCTCATCTTCAGTGATTGGTGATCATCAATATCCCTCTGTTCCCTCCAAGGACGCCCTGTTCTGCCATTCACCGGGTGTATCCTACAGCTGTTCTCCAGTCTCGCCCTGTTTCTTAACTATCCGGCTGTCCTCTACCCTAGGCTGCAGAATCAAGGAAAGATGGAGTCGGGGGTTGGGGGAGAGCGGTGAGGATCATATTCCCCCATCTGAATGTTTAAGAAGAGGAGGAAATGAAACGCCACGGCATAATACCTCCGCCCCATAGTTCACTGATTGGCCGAACGGCGCAGCGCCTGACAGATAGACCCTCCTCCCACCCCATGATTGACAGGAGTCGTATTTCCTGTTTTGCTGAAAGTACAGACCCTTCTGACGGTGAGGTTTTTGTTCGGCTGCCTCGTCACTCTGAGCCGCCCTGAATACTCCAGGCGCAGAAATACACGGCCGACGAATTCGCCTCTAGTTTGTTCGACTTCAGGTGGAACTCGTTGTTCTTTGGTCTCTCTGCCTTAAAACCGTCGACCATTCCCCCCGGTTGGACGTACTTAGCTGCGTTCGAGTAAAACATGTTCTCCGGGCCCTTTCCCGGGTACTGTCGGTACCAGTACAACCAGTTAGTATTACTGGTAATACCATCCACTGTGCAACGCACGGTCACGTTCTGGCCGAGAGGTCCGGAGAGAGCCGGAGTCTGGTGAATTGTCACCCAGGTCGCGTCTGGAAAAAGAGACGGGGGTGGCAAAATGCGGTGAACGAACAGGGAGACCCTGGTCAACAGGGAGGAGGAAAAAGAGGGAGTATTGAGGGAAAAGAGAAGAACTGATGTCGGGAGAGCTCGAGAGGTGGTCGAAATTCAGAGGCGGCGGCTGAGGGAAGATAGTGTGAGGATGCGACGATTCGTAATTAAATACAGAAAGATTAAGAGGCTACTGGAGGGAATATGAAAGTAAGACAGTAGCAAAGAAATGAAAAGAATATTTTTTGTTCAAATTCACTCACAACGGAAGGCGAGGATGACCTGCAGAACCAGAAACATCTTCCTTGGCGGGTTTATTCTCTCAGCGATGAAAGTGCTGCGTGCAGCAGAGACGAATTCATTCACTTCATCCCCGCTTGTTACGTATCGCAGTGACGTAGGTGGATTTGCGGAAGTAGCGATCAGACACGCCCCTTCTGTGAGACCGCCCCCATTCGAGGGATGCGTTGCCTCCGTTTCACGAGTTTGACCGCCCAACACTCTCGCTCTCTGTCCATATCACTTACTTCCCTGTTTTTCCCTCTTCCCATTCTATGTCAGTCTGTACTTTTTTATAGTATATGCCTTCCCGTCTTTTGTTTTTCACCGACCATGTCCTCCCTCTGGTTCCACTCTCCGTCCCCTTTCTTCCGTGGTCACCTCAGCTCTCATATCGGAAATCTTCTTCCACCGTCTATGTTTTTTCCAGCTACCACCTTCCAACTTTCCATAAAATGTGACATCGCCGCTACGCGAACAACTGCCCCCTCAACTGACCTCAATTGTCACCTGCGGTCTTGAGGTCCTTTTCCTTCCGCATTTTATTATTCTAGATTCCCTTCCAGTTCCGATGTGATGTCTCGGTACTAAACATTGACTGGTTTTTCCATTGCATAGATACTACTTGACGTGATGTGTACCACCAGCGTTTCTTGTTTGTTGGAAATAGAGTAACGTCTCCCAAACACCGCCTCCCATCGTCATACTCGGTTTAAGCTCCACTTCGTTCTTCTCTGAGCCGGTTGGAACGAATGCATACGTTCGATCCAAATTAGCCGAATGCCCTCCTAACTCTCTCCCCAGCGGAATTCTCTCTTTCTCCCACTCTCTCTCTCACTGAAGATTATTCTCTTCCCCTACATCTTCATGAACGCCTCTCAGTCACAAATAAGCTGAAGTTGTTTGCCGGGCGCATTGACTATCTCCTTCTATGTCTGTCTCACTATCACTCCAGCCCTCTCCCTATCTACTGTTCTCTCTCTCTCTCTGTCCATCATCTAGCTAAAAATATATCTTTATATCTATCTGTCTGCCTTTCTTTCTGTCTGTCTATTTATTAATCCATCTATCTAGTTATATTCATGTCTAGATATTACCTATTTATTTTATGTTTAGTACTTTGTTTGCAGAATGACTTCGTCTTGTCAGGCAGCCTCAACGAAACATTAGGGAGAAGGGGCGTTACGTCAGAGAAAGGCTTGACTCAGGCACAGCTGACGTATTGCCCAGAATGATGCACAAAGCGATGAATGTGCAGGATGTAGGTGTAGGGAGACTGCATATAGTTGGAAGTCTCAACCCAGTTGGCCTCACTCGGAAGTTCTGATCAAAACGGTCATGTAACGAAGAACCACCATGCAGTCTGAGTACACACCAGTCTGATCATCGGAGGAAGGCTTTCACCGAAACAAAAAAAACAAAACGGGTGCAAAGATATCTGTGTAGAATCGCTACAGCCATTTTAATCCCTAACAAGGGAAATGCATGACAGGTGCAGGTGCGATATCTTCGCCCTGTTATTTCTCTCAGTGGCAGCATCGCAGCGCCATCTGTCGGACAGGCTCACACCCGCGCTTCGATTGACATCAAGGCGGTGAGTTTTTTGTTCAGCTCCTCCGTCTGACCCAGTCGCTGTGATCACGCCAGGCACAGAAGTACACGGCTGGCGAAATCGCCTGCAAGGCGACAGAGCTGAGCCTGAAGATGTAGCTGCTCGGTCTCTCTGCGGTAAAGCCGTACAGCGACCCCCTTGATTGCACGTTACCGGCAACCGTAGAGTAGAACAAGTTCTCCAGCCCCTGTACCGGGTGTTCTCCGTACCAGAACATTCTATCAGCCGCGTTGCTGCTCCCCTCGACAGTACAGTTCAGCGTCACAGCCCGGCCGGTGGGACCGGAGAAAGCTGGAATCTGCTGGATCGTCACCGGGTCACATCTGAAGAAGAGAGTGGGAGTGAGAAAAGGAGAGCATGCAGACGGGGAGAACGACGGTGTAGAGAAGGGGAAGGATTGAAGTTGGGTTATTTTTGGGCGGCGGTCGGTATGGAGAGGGTCCGACGAAAAAAGATCAGAGGGAGGAAGGAAATGGGGGAAGAAAAGCGCAGAATGAGACAGAAAAGGCACAGAATTGGCGGAAGCGAGGATTACAATAAGGAAAACAGAGGAAAAAGTATAAGCAAATTTTTCCCTCACGGTGGAAGGAGACGATCAGTTGCAGAAACAGAAACATCTTCTCTGGAGGATAATGCCCTCCCAAGTGAAACTGTTGTGTCCAGGAGCAATGAATCTATTCACTTCAGTCCCGCTTGTCACGTAACTCATTGACCTAAATGGTCATTGGTCATACGGATGGGCGCGCCCTCTGCTCCTTTTGACCAACCAGAATCGAGGCATGCGGAGTTATACTTTACCGAAATATCATTTTCCCTTCTTGACTTCCCATATCCGTCTCCCATCGATAGACAAGTGTTGAATGACTCGTCGCATTCTCTTCTTCCTTATCTCTCTTTCTTGCTCTCTCTCTCTCTCTCTCTCTCTCTCTCTCCCTTTTCGCTCCCCGCCCCCTCCGACTATTGTTCTCACTGGTGATCACACCTCTCATTTCGCAAGCTATGATCGATGATTTACTTTATTTGTCCCATCTACATGGAACGTCAACGACCATGACGATTCTGTCTGTACAGATAGATCGATAGACAGTGAGATAGGTAGATAGATAGATAGATTTATTGATTGTTGGATTGGTAGATAGATTGATTGATTGATAGATAGACAGGTAGGCAGTTAGATAGATAGATGTACAGTTAGATAGGCAGATAAATAATCTAAAATGACTGAATATAAACGTTTAGTCATAGCACTCTATTTTTCTTCTTGTTCTGCAAGCCCGTGACACATCCCAGCTCTATAAAAGCTCCGATGGATGAAGTCGAGGTTGTCAACTGTTTCCCACGTCGCACAGTCTACTGTGACTCAGCCTTCACTTTGGTCCTGTGTGATTATCAATGGATCAGAGATAATTGAAGAAGGCTGAAACACGCGAAGGCGTGTAGTGCAAGCAAAGGTGTATAAAAGGCACGGTCCTGTGCCTCGGAGCTGAGCAATACCTGACCAGAGTAAAATGGATCCTATGCCAGATGCAAAATGAGTTGAGAAACGCAATCTGCTACTGCCCCCTAGTGGTGCGAATCTTCTTATGAATCTCCCAGTAATAGGGCAGAAGGTTTATGTCACACCAGATTCGGCTGGTCTAGCTCTGTGCGCTGATACCGGGGCAGAAGAAGACATCGAAGTGAGAGGGCGAGACGTCTTTCACTTCCAGATTGAACAGTGTGCTGCTCGTTCTCGTGGCCGTGTAGGACTCGGTTGTGCACTTCGTGACGATGCCTTGCCCAGTGGAGAAGATAAGAGCTTCTGTTGCCCGGCCGTGTCTCTGTCTGTACAAAACATATTGCTACCGTCAGTATTGAACAGCGTGGATGTGACGTCGACTGACTCGCCAACTCCAGTTGACAAGGCGGGAGGCACATGTTCCACGTACACGGCCAGAACGCCTGCAAAGTGGAAAATCTATTAGACTATTACTTTCTCTCAATAATAGACCAGGTATTCTGCAAAGTCAGAGAGAAGGAACACGTGCCCATAAAAATTACCGGCCATCCTTAGGAAACCCCAACGGGATATCATCCATTGGACTCATGAACATCACGTGAAAAACACCATAGCAAGGAAACGCGCCGTGGGCCAAGTCAGGCAAACTTAGAGCAGAATGAAAAATTACCCCGGGATATCTGACAACTTACTCGAATTTGATCACCGCTAGGATCCGGACGTCAACCCCCTTTGCGGTATCTCCGATAAACGTACAAAAGCACTCTTTCAAGTTTAATCCCGTCCGCCGGATAGGACGTATCATTTCAATGACAAAACATAAAGGGACCTGGGACGACCGTGCACATTGATGGTCTGATCTTGCAGTTGAGGGACATGAGTAATAAAGGAGGATTCGAATTTACGACCCTCGATCAAGATAAACCACGGCCAACGTCGCGATACGTAACTCTGCCAAGAACACCAGCCCTCTCCCTGGTTCTATGATGTTTTGACTTACTGGGAATCAACAGCATTCAACGTGTCCCACATGCCAACATCCGCCCCAGAGAGACACCAGCCGCTTTGGTATCAAGTGTAGCAGAATGCCAGCATTCAGGAGAAGCACTTTGCGTTGTCTGTTTGGACTGCGGCTATGCTACTGTCCCGTGGCTGCGTCACTTCCTGCGCGTCATACCCCGAGCAACATTTCAAATCAAAGGCCAGAAGAAGAGCGAAGTTGGAAGTGCAGTTGGCGTTGAACGAGAGCTTCATTATTTGCTGAGCAAACATGAGTAGGAAAGACACTTGTTTTTAATTGGGTAAGTAATCAGAGATTCAGGAACTACCACCAGTAAAAACATAATTATGAGTTTCCAGCTGTGTATTATTTCCTGCTATGTCTCTCTCTCTCTCTCTCTCTCTCTCTCTAATGCATCCATGTATCAATCGATCTCTCTACCATTCTATTATATAACTGCAATTCTAGTTTCCGTTTATGGGTTGAAACCTCACTGGTATCTGTTCTGGGGAAGGTGCGCCCTGTACAACAGAGATGGGCTGCACATGAGCGCGAGGGTGAACAAATTCGCTTCCTGGCAGTTTTGCTGAAGGTGTTCAGGAGGGTTTAAGCGAATTATTAATCTACCAATAAGTCATTTATACAAACACATCATACATCTGTTATTATCGCCAGATAACAAAATGAAGATTGCTTTGAACGCCATCCCTGCAAATAATTTAAGCACTTCAGTTGTAAATTTTGCTGTGGCTTAAAGGGGACTTGCCAAATTTCTTTAGCTTCGTATGAAATTCGAGGCGGTCACTGTTTTTCTTTTGTGTGGAGTGTTTCTGAATTACTTCAGGCATCCTTGCCTTTTCCTCCGGATCTGAGTTCCTGATATTACGTACTGGGTTGTGCGGATGGGAAGAATCAAAAGGCAATTATAGTGTTATGCTGGACGATACTCGGACAGTGAAGCTCAATGTGCAGCGACCCCTACTGGTGGCGAAGAGCGGGTTCTGAGCCTTCAGCGATTGTGCAGAACAGTTTTTGTCAGAGGCGGCTCGACTTCTCAACCTCTGTGCGCTACTACAGGCGCAGAAATAAACGGCTGAGTGAGAGTGCGAGGCGTTCTTTAGTTCCAGTTGAAAGAAAGTACTGCTGGATCTTGTTGCCGCGTAGGATTCCGACGTGTAACTGTTGACTAAATCTTTCCCAGTAGAATAGAAAAGAGCTTCTACTGTGCCGTCCGGTCGCTGTCTGTACCAGTACATATGATTATAGTCCGAATTCAGCAGCGTGCATTGGACGGTGATTGACTCTCCCAATCCAACTGACAGGGAAGTGGGGTGACTGCTCCACGTCCACGGCCAGAATCCCTGCAAGGGAGAAATTCCATTAGAGCCTAATTTCTCTCAGCAAATGGTAGCCCGTTCTCTGAACCTGAGTTACCTTCCCCAGAACAATTGTTATCCTGACTTACGCGGGATCAATGCCACAATCAGCGGAAGACAATATTGTCCTCGCACCATCATTCACAGAGTGGCTACTGGCGGGTTTTGGGTGGAGCGCCGTTCAAGACCAGCCTGGAGAAGAACTAAATTGCCCGATATAGTTGTTGGCGCATTGCGGCCGCATGACGTCATTCGCTTCCTGTCGTCATTCGAAAGGCGGAGGAGAGTGGTCGCAGAATCTGCAGCGTCGCTTTATTGAGGAAACATAAATACGAGACTACACACACACACACACACACACACACAAAACACACACACACACATACACACACACACGCACACACACACACACACACACACACACACACACACACACAGGCAAACACATCTGTATATGGGGATAACAGGGATTTCGTGGTGGGTGAATGAAGCAGCTATCGTTATACATTAGCTATGGGAAAACCGCTTGCCGTTCCTGGTTAGAACAGAAACGAGCAATAATGCTCAGTACATTGCACACCCAGAGTGGGGTTTATCGCGTCTCGGAAAGGAATACAGCGAAAAAGCAGAAGGAGCTGCGAACTTGCTATGTGTGCATGTATTTATTTATCTATCTATCTATCAATCTTCTGTGTATCTATCTATCTATCCATTTGTATATCTACCTGTCTATCTCTCTGTCTGTCTGTCTGTCTCTCTCTCTCCCTCCCTCCCTCCCTCTCTCTCTCTCTCTATCTATCTCTGTATCTACATATCTCTGTATCCATCTATCTATCTCTGTATCTCTCTAGCTATCCATCCATTTATCTATGTATCCACCTATCTCACTGAATTATCCGTAATGCATTTCTTTGTGTCTGCTGTCTCTGTGACTCTGCACTCGCAGACTGAAAGAGCGCGAAAGTCACAGGGATTTTCGTGGCGAGTCGATGCAGATGTTGTGGTTATACGGCAACCAAAGAACTTCCTTTGTCTCCTGGTCGGAAAAAGAAGCGAAAGACCAACAGCAGCGGAATATGCTCCTGCCTCGGGTCGGGCAATCTCTCCTCCAGACGGAATACTGCGAAAGATGAGAAGGAGCAGCGAAGGTCTGCAGAGGTGATGATAAAGACAACACAACATACACCCAGTGGCCTCATTATTAGCTGCAGCTACGTACTGACAACATAGATATTCCGCTCTCTCCGTTGACAACCTGCTATAGCATCTACAACGCGGTTAATCACTGTGTCGTTTTCAAACTTACAGACCCACCTATCCACGTTTTCGTTCAAGCTACTCAGACGACGTCGCCACATTATCAGACATCTCCACACCAAATCGTCAGTGTAAATGTCTCATCAGTCAATCTTGTTGCAACAAGTCGATGCATCAGAAATCGTCAAGAGGTTCCATTGTTGTTGAGTCCAAACGTCAGAATAGGGAAGAAATGTAATCTAATTTACTTGGACTGCAGAATGCTTATTGGTGCCAATCCCGGAGAGGCTGCGTATCTCAGAGACTACTGACATCCTGGGATATTCACACACAACGTTCTTTAGTGTTTGCAGAGAATTGAGCAAAAACCTGTTGTGGTGATTGTATGGGTGAGAACACCCTGTTGATGCCCCAGGTTAGAGGAGAACGGCCGGACTCTTTCACGCTGAGAGGAAGGCGACAGTAATTCAAGTAACCATGTGTTACAACACTGGTGTGCAGAAGGCCATCTTGAATTCACAATATGTTGAACCTTGGAGATGATGGGCTACAATAGCAGAGGACCACGGACATACACTGTGTGGCCGCCCGATAAGGTACAGGAGGACTCTAAACCGATGTTATTCTTTCGTTATTTACATATGTACACAAGACATAGATGTATGTGCGAGATGTTAGCATTTGTAAAGATGCATCCGCAGAGCAAACTTTTACAGATGCACCAGTATAACATGTGCGCGTTGCTGTGTGCCGTTCGAGTCGGACAATGTGCAGTGAAACACAGAGTACTGCTGCCCCCACGTGGTGACAATCCCGCTCTGCACCTCTTGGTGAACAGGACAAAGGTTTCTCTGTGGTTAGAGACTCGCGATGCAGCGCTCTTGCTGGCGTGTGGAAAGGTGCGATATTGGACGTTTCAGACCGACACCCTTCATCAGGACTGAGAGTGAAAAGGTGACGGAGTGGGGGGTGGAGGATGATTCCTGAATTAAAAGTTGCGGGCTGGGTAAAATGCCGGCTGAAAGTTGATAGGTGAAGACAGGTGGAAGGGAAAAGCCAAGCGCTGGAGTGGGAAGAATATGAAAGGAGAGGAGACGGAGAATAGGGGAAGGAGAAGAAAGGGAGGTTCAAGAGGTAAGCGACGGTCAGGCGAGAAGAAGAAACGGTAACAGTAATACACACCATCAGGTTGGAGGGTACCCACATGGAATATAAGAAGATGTTCCTCTACCTTGAGGGTGACCTGTTTTTAACACGATGGGTCGACATGGACCGGCACTTCGGAAGGTGAATGGGAATCGTAATTACAGTGCTTGGCCACAGTGACTTGGCTGTGCAGTTCTGCGGTGAAAAATTTCTTCGCAGAGATCAATTCATTACATTTTGAATTCAGATAGAGAAAGGTAAATTAATAAAATCGATTACACTTGCTGCATGTATGGGGTTAAAGTGAAAAGCTGGTCTTGCATACAGTTCAAATCAGTACACAGTGCATTGGTGTAGAATGAGGTAAATCAACAAAACTCAAATTCGACAGAAAAAAAACGCAGTGTAGGTAAACAGGGCTAGAGAGAGTTAGATTGTGAAGTCGGGTGTCTATATTATTTTACCATCCTCTCGCATAATTGGTCCGTTCAAGAGTCGGGTATCCAAGGCAAAGAAGCTGCTGGATTGGTGACTGGAGCCCTTTATGTTCATCGGCCGCTTTACTGGGGAAACACGGTGTATGGAGAGAGGGGACGTTTGAGCGATGTGCTGAGCTGTGCGCAGGTCTGTCTTGGGTTTCCTGCCATCAACTGCAGAACACGTGCTATAACAGGTGTCATTCATCAAAGCCATTATGCTTGTCGATTTGACATCTGCGAGAGCAGGAGCAAGCGCAGAAAGCCTGCCGAGTGCTGCCCGTTCGTGACAGAAAGGGGCAGCCATGTACGGTCTGGTGCTGCCACCTAGTGGTTCAACGTGGAGCTCCCTGCGATTGGCTGGAAGGTTTTTGTAGTGGGAGACCCGTTATCTGAAGTTCTGTGCGTTACTACAAGCGCAGTAGTAGACGGCGGAGTGGGAGGCCGGTGCGTGTCCCAGTTCCAGTTTAAACAGTGTGTTGCTGGGTCTTGCCGCCGTGTAGGAATCGGATGTGAAGTTTGTAACGGAACCTTCTAAAAAAGAATAGAAGAGAACATCTACTGTCCGGTCCGATCGCTGTCTGTACCAATACAGATATTCATAGCGCGTATTCAGCAAAGTGCATACGACGCTGAACGGCTGTCCCACACCGATTGACACGGACGACGGCGATTGCTCCACATACGCGGAGAGAATCTCTGTAAGACAGAAATACGATTCGACTTTAATTTCCCTCAACCGTTCATCAAGGCTAAGCTAGACAGAAGGAGGCTGTTGGTGTGCTGTAGTGCGATGTGCATTCAGTGTGATGCACCATCATCGCGCCTTGACCATGCTCGAATATACGCCAAATGACCTAACTCTGATCTCTCTCCCTCTCTCTCTCTCTCTCTCTCTCTGTGTCTCTCTCTCTCTCCCTCTGTGTTTCTCTCTGCTACAGCACAGATACACGCACACGGTGTCTACGAAGTACAGAATTGCGCACACAATGAACTATTCTTCATTATGCATATGAGTTGAAAGGGATGCATCAAACCTTTGCCCTTTTGGCGAAGAATACTACCAAGCCTAACCACGTTCGTTGCTGTGCGACGTCAGTCTACGTAAGACATTCTACACCCGCTTACCCCCAGACCTGTGAGTTTAACTTACGCGGGATGGCCACCACAATCAGCGGGAGGCAAAATGTCCCCCAGACCATCATTGACAGGATGAGGATAGTTCCTCTGTGTGGAGTCGAATGAAGCTCAGTATCAAATGTCAGGGAAGTCTCTCTCCGTGGTCTGACAAAGGAACTGTCTTCCTGTTGGCTGTGTGACAATTACGTCACTTCCGTAGCGGAAGAGCTTCTTTGGGGCGGTTGTCATTGTTGAGAAAATGACAGGAAGACCCCGGACGAGTTCATGCAATGCAGATGCGTTTTCATGATTCTAAGTTGGGTGGCACATATCCCGGGAAAACCGATTTAAAACAATCGGCACTTAGATCCTGGGGAACCCAAGATGCATCTGCATTAGAGCTTCAATTTATTTATTTATGGTTTATTGACCCGTGTATCGCTTCCATGCCAGAAAGTTCTCGGCCTTCGCCATAATCTCATAACAATGCGGGATGTAACCGCCAGCATGTCCTCTTCAGTGTTGAGGATACTGAAGTTATCCACGGAGGTTCGGGCTCCCGAATCACCTCCACACTGAACTATGTCAAACCCTATGACCTCACTTTCACGATCTCTACAAATCATTTACTAGTAAACCTATTTGTACTTATTAATTCGTCTTCTACTTCTTTGCTCTGTTTTAAATTGCTCAGTTTGTTTTCTTTTGCAAATTGATTTTCCATCTTTCCGTTTAGTTGTCAATTAATCATGTACTGGAATTAAAATGGGTGACGACTGTGAGATCCGGATTCTTCCAGCGTCCTCTAGTGTTGCGACCATTCCAATTCCGACATCAATCCAAGGCCCTTTCCTCTGCCGCGATTTATTCACACTGATGGAGCAGCACACTTTGTATTCCGTCTAGGTAGTCTCCTACCTGATGGCTTGAACATCGATTGCTCGAATTCCAGCTGATCCCTCGAACCCCTCCCATGCCTTTTTTTCTCTTTCTGTCTCTCCTTGCCTGCACATCGCCTCCATCTGGTCCTCCTCCTCCATTTTCTTTCTTCCATGGCCTTCTGTCCTCTTCTATCAGATTACTCTTCTTCCGCCTTGTATCTCTGTCACCAATGAAATTACCAGCTCTTTCCATCACGCGTCCCCCTCCCGGTTGCACTATCACCCTGTCTCTCACTCCCCTCACCTACTCGTCATCATTGTCTTTTTCTTTCTCCAGCCCTGACGAAGTGTTTCTCGGTCGAAACGACGACTGTGCTCTTTTCCAGTGATGCCGCCGGGATTGCTGAATCCCCCCGGCATTTTCTGCGTGTTCCTAGGATTTACGGCATTGCCCATCCTCTGGGTCCCCCCACCTCCTTGTCTTTCTTCACGGACCTCCTGTCCCATGATCCTCTCGTATCCCCTTTTGCCTATCACCTGTCCAGCTCTTGGCTCTATCCCTCCCCCTCCTGTCTTCTCCTATCATTTTGGATCTCCCCCTCCCCCTCCAACTTTCAAATCCCTTACTCACTCTTCCTTCAATTAGTCCTGACGAAGGGTCTCGGCCTGAAACGGCGACTGCACCTCTTCCTACAGATGCTGCCTGACCTGCTGCGTTCACCAGCAACTTTGATGTGTGTTGCTTGAATTTCCAGCATCTGCAGAATTCCTGTTGTTTACGGCATTTGTTGTTTTTCTCTTGTTGTTTCCATCTGTCTCTGCAGTCTGTTGTGGTTTTCCTATATTGTGAGAGAGTGTTCCACCAAGTCAGCCGAAAACTGGCTGATGGTAAGCTGCTGTCTATGATGTCAGTGTTGTATATCGCAGCAGACAGTTCTGGGATAGATGAAAGTTTTGCCTATATCCTAAGTATCAATATATCAACGCACACAACGTGCGAGATGGACATGGAACATCTTTGGAAAGCATCGCTATTGGTTTGTTGAGATACTGTGACAAGCTGATTAGCAGAGATCAGTTCATCACACGATACTTTGAGGCCATGTGTATCGATTTAGAGTTAAACGCCTGTTCTGCAGATCGACTCATTACACTACCCATTGCTGTGAAATAAGGCAGTTCAATAACGTTTCAAAGCGACAGAGAAAGCCCAGTGCAGGCGAGCAAGTCCATAATGAGGTGGATATCAAAGCCAAGAGAGCTGCGTGCAGGTCTCCCTGGAGTAAACTGCCCTTGATTGAGCGGCAGTTGCCATTAAAAGCCGTTTTCTATCGTAAACGAATGCTTGTCTTCTTTGTGTTACCTGCGGCAAAATGGCGCACCCGAGGAAAGCCAGCAGGGTGTATCTCATGCGTGACGCAAAAGAACAGCTAAACACAGTCCATGTGCTGCCCTCTAGTGGTGCAACAGGGCCGCACAACTTCCTTGTGTCTGGCTGTAAGGTTTTTGTCATGGGACATTCGCTATCTCAAGTCCTTTGCGATACTATAAGCGCAGTAGTAGACGGCGGAGTGGAAGGCCGATGCCTGTTTCAGTTCCAGTTGAAACAGAGTGATTCTGGGTCTTGACGATGTGTAGGAATCGGATGTGTAGTTCGTAACTGAACCTTGCCCTAAAGAAACGAAGATAACCTCTATAGCCCGGTCGGTTAGCTGTCTGTACCTGTACATATATTGATAGTCGACATTCAGCTGCGTACATGACACGCTGGCCGGCTCTCCCTCTCCGATTGACAGGGAGGAAGGCGTCTGCTCCACGTACGCGGCCAGAATCCCTGTAAATCAGAAATTCGATGAGACTCTAATTCTTCCCAATTGTTCATCACGACGCGCAGGATCTCAGCAGAAGGGAGGAGCTGTCCTTTTCGAAAGACGCTGGCCACCCTCCGATTAACCCGAAGTTTCAGACTATTGTGCGACGTGCAATAGGCCTGATGGCCATGGGTGAATGTTGGATCAGACTCCATGAGTTTGATGACCTAATTCTAGTCGCCACGTTCTGTCTCAAGGCACACGCAGACACACTGACAGAGAGACAGACCGACAGACACACGCACACACTCACACACACACACAATTGATCACTGATAAGACGCTTTGTAACAAGGCTCATGATTTGAAAGGAAGGCATCAAATCTTCAGCCCCATTCCGAGTGAACCTACTAAGCCTAACCAGGCCCAAAGCTAAACTACGTTGTTCGGCAAAGGACATTCCGCCCCGACTTCCCCTTGAAATGTGATTTTAACTTACGCGGGATCACCACTACAATCAGCGGGAGGCAAAGTGTCCGCCGCATCCTCATTTACGGGATGTGAACATTTCCGCTGAGTGGAATCGAATGAAGCGCAGTGTCAGCTCTCGGGGGAGCTCTCTGCGTGGGCCGTGAAAGTGGCTTGTTTCCCGTTGGCTGCGTGACCATTACGTCACTTCCGCAACGTCATACCTCCATTGAGCGGTTTAAATTATTGACAAAGCAAATACCTCTGTCAGGATGGTGCTTATTGATTGTAGCTCATCGTTTAATACCATCAGCCCTCCAGTCCAGATCGAAAGGCTTCAGACATTAATCCTCTGTTCTGCCCTCTGCGAGTGGATCGTCAACCTTCTAACCAGACGACCACAGTTTGTACGGATTGAAATGACATCACCACTTCGCTGACAAGTAACACTGGCGCTTCACAGGACCGTGTGCTCAGCCCACTGCTCTACTCTGTCTACTCTCATGACTGTGCGGCCAGGCAGAGCTGAAACAACATCTATAAATTTGCTGATGATACAACCATTGCTGGCAGAATTTCAGGTGGGAAAGAATAGACGCGCAACAGCGACATCTAGTGGAGTGGTGTCGCACCAACAACCTGGAACTCAACGTCAGTAAGACCAAAGAGCTGACTGTGGACTTCAGGAAGGGTAAGACGAGGGAACACAAACCAGTCCCTCAGAGGGATCGGGAGTGGAGAGAGTGAGCAATTTCATGTCCCTGGCTGTCAATATCTCTGAGGACCGAACCGTGACGCAATATATTGATGCAGCTATAAAGAATGCAAGGCACCGTCCATATCTGATTAGCAGTGCAACGAGATTTGGTCTGTCAACCAAGACACTCGAAAACATCAGTAACTGGCTGGATCACCGTCTGGAGATGTGGAGGGGGGGGGGGTATTAAATCCGTGTGAAGTTTATTTTTAACTTGTTTGTCTTTTAGTGGATGAGAGCGTTTGGAAAAAAAAATCAGGTAACGCACGCAGAATGCGGGACGACCTCGGCTAGCCAATGTGTGCAGTTCTCTGCACAATTAGCCCCGATTAGTTGCTTAAAATTTTGACTGTTTCTCCATGAAAGAGGGAAGGTTTAACATGGAATAGGCTGAAGAGTCGGCTCATCATCGTCGAACGAACAGCTTTTCCCGCCCTACACGGCTTCATCAATCATAATTCCTTGGCCGGCTGACAAACTGGGAATGTGATTGAATTAAAAAAAAATTGTTGCGGGAAACAGTGGATGGAGCTGTCGCCTGCAGTCAGTTCCTCAGACGCTTAAAGTCCGAATTTCAAAGTAAATTTATTGCAAATTACGGATATCGTTCTCTGTATTACCGAGCATTCATTTTCTTCCCGGCATTCACAATGAAGCAAACAATAGAATCGATGAAAAACAATGTGCGATGTATCAATAATCAATCAATCAATCAATCAATATGCATAAGTTTTACAATCCTTGAAAATGAGTCCGAAATAGTGTGCAGTTATGAGAGAAAAGTCTCTTGAAACTACTGCCCGACTTTGGCAGCGAATTACACCTCGGACTTCAACTACTGCACAGAGACCTGTCATCTTCAGAAGTTTTCTGATGACTCTGCCATAGTTGGATGCATCAGCAAGGGAGTTGAGGCTGAGTACAGGAAACTTTGTCACATATTGTGAGTAGAATTATTTGCAGCGTAATGTGAAAAAACACTAACAAGCTGGTGGTAGACCTGAGGAGAGCTAAGGCAACGGTGACCCCTGTTTCCATCCAGGGGGTCAGTGTGGACTTGCTGGAGGGTTACAAATACGTGGGGATACGAATTGACAATCAACTGGAATGGTCAAAGAATACTGAGGCTGTCTACAAGAAGGGTCAGAACCCTCTCTATTTCCTGAGGAGACTGAGGTCCTTTAACATCTGCCGGACGATGCTGAGGATGTTCTACGAGTCTGTGGTGGCCAGTGCGATCATGTTCGCTGTTGTGTGCTGGGGCAGCAGGCTGAGGGTAGCAGACACCAACAGAATCAGCAAACTCATTCGTAAGGCCAGTGATGTTGTGTCGATGGAACTGGACTCTCTGACGGTGATGTCTGAAAAGAGGTTGGTGTCCAAGTTGCATGCCATCTTGGATAATGTCTCCCATCCACTACATAATGGACTGGGTGGGCACAGGAGTACATTCAGCCAGAGACTCATTCCACAGAGATGCAACACAGAGCGTCACAGGAAGTCATTCCTGCCTCTGGCCATCAAACTTTACAACTCCTCCCTTGGAGGGTCAGGCAGCCTGAGCCAATAGGCTAGCCCTGGACTTATTTTCTGGCATAATTTACATATTACTATTTAATTATTTATGGTTTCATTACTATTTAATTATTTATGGTGAAACTATAACGAAAATCAATTTCCCCCGGGATCAATAGACTATGTCAATGAGTATCGTAGAGACTGAACATTGTTGGCGCACTCAAAGTTTCTGATACTATGAGCACATTGAAATTTCCGAGACTGATGATGTGTGGGAAGACCGCACATAAGAAAGTATGGTGAGTGTGTGGATTCTCTTCAGCCAAATGGATGTTTCGGAAGAGGAGGAAATTAATAGCTGCGGTGCAATGATATCGCCCCTTATTTCACTGATTAAACGCCACGGCGGACACGACTGAATGAGAGACCTACCTCCCACCATATGATTGACAGGAGTCGTGTTTCCTGTTTTGCTGACAGCAGCGACAGTTTAGACGGTGAGAGTTTTTGTTCAGCTTCCCCGACACTCTGAGCCGCCGTGATCACTCCAGGCGCAGGGATACACTGCCGACGAATTCGCCTCCAGTTTGTCGGACTCCAGGGAGAACTTGTTGGTCTGCGGTCTCTCCGCCGTAAAACCGTCGACCAATCCCTTTGGGAACGCGGAATTAACTGTGCTCGAGTAAAACATGTACTCCGGACACTTTCCCGGGTCTTGTCGGTTCCAGTACAAGTAGTTAGCACCACTGGTACTACCCTCTACTGTGCAACGCAGGGTCACCTTCTGGCCGGCAGTTCCGGAGAAACCTGGAGTCTGGTGGATCGTCACCGAGGTCGCGCCTGGAAAAAAGAGACGAGGGTGGCAGAACGGTGTGAATGGACACGGAGAACCGGATCACCGGATCACTGGTGAAGGTTAGAAGGAGGGTACATTGAGGGAAGGTAGGAGGGGAATTGCAGTCGTGTAATCTTCAAAGGTGTTTTAAATTTTAAGCCGGCGGCAGAGGGAAGAGAGTGTGCGGACGGGAGGGCTAGTAAATTAATAAGGAATAGGTCAGAGACTACTCGAGGGCAAAGCGAGTGAAGGGAATGTGAAAGGAAGCAATGGGAGAAGAAATAATATTTTTGAAATTTCACTCACAGCGGAAGGCGAGGATGAATTGCAGAAAGAGAAACATCTTCCTTGGAGGGTTTACTCTCTGAGTGATGAAAGTGGTGCGGGCGGCGGAGGCGAATTCATTCACTTCGACCCCGTTTGTTACGTACCCCAGTGACGTAGGGAGTTTTGCGGACGTAGCAATCAGCCACGCCCCTTCTATGAGCCTGCCTCATTCGAGAGATTGGCCTCCCTCCGGCGCAGTGAGAAAGAACCCTCCAATGACGGGCAACGGGACGAATGGGCGGGAGGTAGGTGTAGGGAGACAGCAGATAGTTGGAAATCTCAATCCAGTTGGGTTCACTGGGAAGTTACGATCAACACGGTCATGTAACGAAGAACCGGCTGTGAAGTTCCTTGCGCCGCAGAATTTCTCTCATTTGAATGCTTATGGAAGAACGAAAGAACAACGCCTGCGCGATGTACTCTGAGGAATAACAACACCTCGCCGTCTGAGTGAAAGCCGCCCCTTAGATGGCGGTCAGCTCACCCGTTCTCTTGCTGACAACTGTCTTCAGTTGCGCATCAAATAATTCCATTCCTGAGGACCCCGACATCCCAAACAACTGAGCGTGGAAAGGGCAGTTCACCGAAGTTCCCTGTTCCTCAAAACTTCACATCATTCTCTGTGTGTGTCCTACCCTTGAAAACCGAGGTTCCAACATTCACAGTGAATCCTTCCCTGGTACACCTACGGTCCGCTGCTCGTCAGATCTTCACACCATTTTCTCTTTGTGTCCTGTCCTTGTACACCAAGAGCCAACTGTTTTTTCATCGTTGCACCCCATTCCCGGTGCGTGTCGTGACCTTCTGGACGAACACCCACTGTTCCTGATCATTTCAGACCGTTCGCAGTGTGCCTCCTACCGTTGTACACCCAGGTCCTGCTGTTCCTCCACACACTAAATGTCCGAGCATTTTGTGTTTCGAACAATGGATGTGGTGGATTAAGTGCGGAGGATCTAAGAATGGGGAATTTCTTTGGAGGTAGTGTCTATATAGTCTGATCATCCGACGGTAGCTTTCAGCGAAAAAAAAACACACAGAACGGGTGCACAATTATCTGTGCAGAATCGTCCCCACCATTTGAATACCAATCAAGAGAACGACATGACAAGAGCAGGTGCGATATCGTCGACCTGTTATTTCTCTCAGCGGCAACATTGCAGCGCCATCTGTCGGACCGGCTCACACCCGCGCTTCGATTGACATCAAGACGGTGAGGTTTTTGTTCAGCTCCTCCGTCTGACTCAGTCGCTGTGATCACTCCAGGCACAGAAGTACACGGCTGACGAATTCGCCTCCAAGGCGACGGAGCTCAGCCTGAAGATGTAGCTGCTCGGTCTTTCTGCAGTAAAGCCATACAGCGGCCCCTTTGGTTGCACGTTACCGGCATATGTAGAGTAGAACAAGTTCTCGAGCCCCTGTCCCGGGTGTTGTCTGTACCAGAGCATCGTATCAGCCGTGTTGCTACTCCCCTCGACAGTACAGTTCAGCGTCACAGCCCGGCCAATAGGACCGGAGAAAGCTGGGATCTGCTGGATCGTCACCGGGGTCACACCTGAAGAAAAGAGTGGGAGTGAAAAGAGGTGAGTATGCGGACGGCGAGAACCACAGGGTAGAGAACGGGGACGATTGAAGCTGGGGTACCTTCGGGCGGCGGTCGGTATGGAGAGGTTCCGACGAAGGAAGATCAGAGTGAGGATGGAAATGGGCGGAGAAAAGCGCAGATTGAGACAGAAAAGGCACAGAACGGGAGGAAGCGAGGAATACCCTAGGGAAAAGAGAGGAAAAACTATAAGCAATTTTTTTTTCCCTCACAGTGGAAGGAGACGATCAGTTGGAGAAACAAGAACATCTCCCCCGGAGGTTTATTCCGTCCCAAGTGAAAGTGATGTGTCCAGTAGCAATGAATCCACTCACTTCAGTCCCGCTTGTCGCGTAACTCAGTGACCTAAATGGTCATTGGTGATACAGATGGCCACGGCCACTACTTCTTTTGGCCAATCAGAATCGAGGCAGGCGGAGTTATACTTTGCCGTATTATCATTCTCCCTTCTTGACTTACCATATCCGTCTCCCATCGATAGACAAGTGTTGATTGTCTCCGTGCATTCCCTTCTTCCGAAGCTTTCTTTCTTGCTCTCTCTCTCTCTCTCTCTCTCTCTCACTCTCTCTCTCTCCCTCCCCCCCTCCAACTCTCTCTTCCTTCCTATGCTGGCCACGGTGGATTTCAATATGGAAGGAAACGTTGAAATCGAACGGATCACGGGAAGCAGAAGTAGGCAGTTTATTGTTCCTGACAGGTGCTTGGAGTTGGGCGAAGAAGGAACCGATGAACTGGCCAACGGAGATTCCCGTATTCCGCTGTTAACCATTGAAAAAGTGCTCCGAGTGATGATTAGTACAGAGAGAGCAGAGTGCCGGTTCGAAGCTGTTGGCCCGGGGCTCTCACTCTTTATCTCTCTCTCTGACTCTCTCTCTCTCTCTCTCTCTCTCTCTCTCTCTCTCTCTCTCTCTCTCTCTCTCTCTCTCTCTCTCTCTCCGCTCTCTCTCTATATCTCTCTCTCCCCGCCCCCTGGACTATATTTCTTACCGGTGATCACACTTCTCATAACTCCATAACTTTCTTATCGGTGTATATCTTGATGTATTTATCTTGATATGTATCTGAGTATTTATGTCAGAATTAACAGATCTCATTTCGCAAGTTATGATCGATGATTTACTTTATTTGTCCCATCTACATGGAACGTCAGCGACCATCACGATTCTGTCTGTATAGATAGATCGATAGACAGTGAGATAGGTAGATAGATAGATAGATTGATTGATAGACAGATAGACAGTTAGACAGATAGACAGATAGATAGATAGATGTACAGTTAGATAGGCAGATAGATAATCCAAAATGACTGAATAAAAAAGGTTAATCATTGAACTCCACTTTCGTTCTGGTTCTGCTCGCCCGTAACACATCCCAGCTCTATAAAGGCTCCGATGGATGAAGTCGATGTTGTCAAATGTTTCCCACGTTGCACAGTCTACCTGTGACTCAGCCTTCACTTTGGTCCTATGTGATTATCAATGGATCAGACAAAATCAAAGAAAGCTGAAACACGCGAAGTCGTGTGTAGTGCAGGGAAAGGTGTATAAGAGGCACGGTCCTGTGCCTCAGAGCTAAGCAATACCGGACCAGAGTAAAAATGGATCCTATGCCAGATACAAAATGAGTTGAGAAACGCAATCTGCTACTGCCCCCTAGTGGTGCGAATCTGCTTATAAATCTCCCAGTAATAGGGCAGAAGGTTTATGTCACACCAGATTCGGCTGGTCTAGCTCTGTGCGCTGATACCAGTGCAGAAGAAGACATCGAAGTGGAAGGGCGAGACGCCTTTCACTTCCAGTTTGAACAGTGTGCTGCTCGTTCTCGTGGCCGTGTAGGACTCGGTTGTGGACTTCGTGTCGATGCCTTTCCCAGCGCAGAAGATAAGAGCTTCTGTTGCCCAGCCGTGTCTCTGTCTGTACCAAAACATATTCCTACCGTCAGTATTGAACAGCGTGATGTGACGTTGACTGACTCCCCAACTCCAGTTGACAAGGCGGGAGGCACATGTTCCACGTACACGGCCAGAACGCCTGCAAGGTGGAAAATCTATTAGACTCTTACTTTCTCTCAATAATAGACCAGGTATTCTGCAAAGTCAGGGAGAAAGAACACGTGCCCATAAAAATTACCGGCCATCCTTAGGAAAACCCAACGAGATATCATCCATTGGACTCATGAACAGCACGTGAAAACCGCCATAGTAACGAAACGTGCCGTAGGTCAAGTTAGACAAACTGAGAGCAGAATGAATAATTACACGGGGATATCTGACAACTTAGTCGAACTTGATCAGTGCTTAGGATCCGTTCGTCAACCCACTTTACTGTACCTCCGATAAACATGCAAATGCATCTTCCAAGTTTAATCCCGTCTTCCAGAGAAGATATATCATTTCAAAGACCAAACAGAAAGGGGAGAGGGACGGCCGTCCACATTGATGGTCTGATCTTGCAGTGGAGGGACATGAGTAATAAAGGAGGATTCGAATTTCCCAACCTTTATCAAGATAAACCACGGCCAACGTCGCGCTACGAAACTCCGCCAAGAACACCAGCCCTCTCCATGGTTCTATGATGCTTTGAATTACTTGGGATCAACAGCATTCAATGTGTCCCACATGCCAACATCCGCCCCAGAGAGACACCAACCGCTTTGGCATCACGTATAGCAGAATGCCAGCATTCAGGAGAAGCACATTGCGTTTTCTGTTTGCACTGCGGCTATGCTACAGTCCAGTGGACGGCTGCGTCACTTCCTGAGCATCATATCAAATCAAAAACCAGAAGAAGAGCGAAAAAAAAACAGAATTATGAGTTTCCCGTTGTGTATTATTTCCTGTTCTTTCTCTCTCTCTCTCTCTCTCTCTCTCTCTCTCTCTCTCTCTCTCTCTCTCTCTCTCTATCTCTCTCTCTCCCTCTCTCTCTCTATCTCTCTCTCTCTCTCTCTCTCTCCCCCCCCCCCGACTATATTTCCCGTCTGTCTCCCCCTCCCTACCCTATCTATCTATCTATCTATCTATCTATCCATCCATCTGTGTATATCTGTATGCGTCTATGTATCGATCGATCTCTCTTATATAACTGCAATTTTAGTTTCCGTTTATGGGTTGAAACCTCACTGGTATCTGTTCTGGGGAAGGTGCGTCCTGTACCACAGGGACGGGCTACATATGAGCGCGAGGGTGAACAAATTCTCTTCCTGCCAGTTTTGCTGAAGGTGTTCAGGAGGGTTTAAGCTAATGATTAATCTACCAATAAGTTATTTATACAAACACAACATAAATTTGTTATTATCGCCAGAAGCCAAAATGAAGATCGCTTTGAACGCCATCCCTGCAAATAATTTAAGGATTTCAGTTGTAAATTTTTCTGTGGTTCAAAGGGGACTTGCCAAATTCCTTTAGCCTCGTAAGACATTCGGGGCGGTCATTGTTTTTCTTTTGTGTGAAGTGTTTCTGAATTACTTCAGGCAACCTTGCCTTTTCCTCCGGATCTGAATTCCTGATATTAGGTATTGGGTTGTGCGGATGGGAGGAATCAAAATGCAATTGCAGTGTTATGCTGGACGCGACCCGGACAGTGAAGCTCAATGTGCAGCGACCCCTACTGGTGGGTAATAACCGGTTCTGAGCCTTCAGCGATTGTGCAGAACAGTTTTTGTCAGAGGCGGCACGACTTCTCAACCTCTGTGCGCTACTACAGGCGCAGAAATAGACGGCCGAGTGAGAGTACGAGGCGTTCTTTACTTCCAGTTGAAAGAAAGTGCTGTTGGGTCTTCTTGCCGCGTAGGATTCCGACGTGTAACTGTCGACGAAATCTTTGCCAACAGAACGGAAAAGAGCTTCGATTGCCCCGTCCGGTCGCTGTCTGTACCAATACATATAATCATAGTCCAAATTCAGCAGCGTGCATTGGACGGTTCTTGACTCTCCCAATCCAACTGACAGGGAAGGGGGCGACTGCTCCACGTCCACGGCCAGAATCCCTGCAAGGGAGAAATTCCATTAGAGCATAATTTCTCTCAACAAATGGCAGCCCATTCTCTGAACCTGAGTTACCTTCCCCAGAACCATTGTTATCCTGACTTACGCTGGATAAATGCCACAATCAGCGGAAGACAATATTTTCCTCGCACCATCATTCACAGAGTGGATACTGGTGGGCGTTTGGGTGGAGTGCCGTTCAAGATCAGCCTGCAGAAGAACTAAATTGCCAGATATAATTGTTGGCGCATTACGGCCACATGACGTCATTCGCTTCCTGTCGTCATTCGAAAGGCGGAGGAGAGTGGAGGTCGCAGAATCTGCAGCGTCGCTTTATTGAGGAAACATAAATACGAGACTACACACAGACACACACACACACACACACACACACACATGCACACACACCCACACAGACACAGATACACACACACACACACACACACACACACACACACACACACACACGACACCTACCTATCTTCCTGAATTATTCAAAACGCATCTGTATGTTTCTCCCCATCCCTGAACTCACATGCTGAAGTTATGGTTGTAATTAGCTGTGGGATAACCCTTTCCCGTTCCTGGTTGGAACGTAAACAGGCAATAATGCTTAATATTTTTGACCTCGCATCTCTGAAGAGAATACGGGGAGAGTGCAGATGCAGCGAAGGTCAGCAGAGGTAAAACCGCAACATTTCATCAGTGGCCATGTTATTATCTACAGCTGTGCGAGAACGACAGAATCTCCCGCACTGTCATTTGACAAACTACTTTACAGTATGCTGCTTATCGTTGTGTCGTTTGCAGGCTTGCAGATCCATCTATCAGCGATTCCCTTCATATTACACAGATGAAGAGACCGCTTTATTCGATAGCTGTACACCGACTCGTTGATGCAGATGTCTCCACAGCCAGACGTGTTGCAGCAACCCGTTGCAGACCAGCATGCCAGCATTTTGCAGAGGTTCTGTTGCTGTTCGGCCCAGTCATCAGAATGAGGAAGCAGTGTGATCTTAGTGACTTTGACCGTAGAATGATTATTGGTGCCAGTCCAGGAGAGGTTGGGTATCTCAGAAACTACCGAAACGCTGGAAAAATCACCTAAAACGTTTTCCAGTGTTTACGGAGAATGGTAGGAAACAGAAATATTTGTGGGAATTATCTGGGTGAAAATAACGATCTGTTACAACAGAGGTATGCGGAAGAGCATCTCTGAATGCACAATAGACCACGAACATACACCGACTGGTTACTGTATTAGGTACAGCAGGTCTCGAAACTTACAGAACATAATATAACATCTCCCCATTAATCAGATATGGGTAGAATATATAGTTGTTTGTACGAAGTGCTCGCATTTGTACAGATACATCCGTACAGCAAACTTGTACATATACACCAGCATAACTTTTGCGCGGGACAAGTAGCAACGATACATATAGTATTGCCGCCGCCAAGAGGCGTAATGACCGTGCTGGCCCTCTCGGTGAATAGGTGGAGGGAGTTTCTGCTGTCGCTCTCTGTATGGTACTACTCTCTATGGAAGAGTACGAATTGGACACTTCAGGCCGAGTCCCTTCATCACGACTGAGAGGGAGAGGGAGATGCCTGATTTAAAAGTTGCGGGAGGGAACAAAGGCCAGCTGAAAGGTGATAGGTGAAGACAGTTGGGTGGGAAAGGTTAAGCGATGGCGAAGAAAGAATATGGTAGAAGAGGAGAGTGGACAAAAGGGAAAAGGGAAGGAGCAAAGGGCCGTGGAGAAGTAATAGGTGTAAATAAGTAAAAAGTCTGTGTCGGGAATGGGGGTGGTGAAGCAATCGATTTACATACTATCAGGATGGTGGGTTTTTAGACGGAATATAGGAGGCTGTTCCTCTAGCTTGGGAGTGGCCTCCTCTTGGCACGTGAATAGAAATCGAAAATCGAGTGTTATCCGTTCGTGACAGAAGGGAGCAGACGATCACAGTTCGTTGCTGCCACCTAGTGGTACAGCAGGACCACTGAACTTCTCTACGATTGGCTTGAAGGTTTTTGTCGTGGCAGACTCGTTATCTGAAGCTCTGTGCGCTACTACAGGCGCAGTAGTAGACGGCGGAGTGGGAGGCGGATGCATGTGTCGCTTCCAGTTTAAACTGAGTGTTGCTGGGTCTTGTCGCCGTGTAGGAATCGGATGTGTAGTTCGTAACCGAACCTTGTCCAACAGAATAGAAGAGAGCATTTATTGTCCGGTCCGATAGCTGTCTGTACCAATACAGATCTTGATAGCGCGTATTCAGCACAGTGCATACGACGCTGAACGGCTGTCCCACAGACAGAAATAAGATTCGATTTTAATTTCCCTCAATTGTTCAACAAGGGTTAAGTTAGTTAGAAGGAGCGGTTGGTGCGCTCGAAGACACTGTTGTGCGATGTGCAATCGGCGAGATACAACATCGTCGCGCCATGAACATGCTCGAATATATGCCAAATGACCTAACTTTGACCTGTCTCTCTCTCTCTCTCTCTCTCTCTCTCCCTCTGTGTTTCTCTCCGTTACAGCAAAGATGCACGCACACGGTGTCTACGAAGTACAGACGTGCGCAGACAATGAAATTTCTTCATTATGCTGATGAGTTGAAAGGGATGCATCAAACCTTTGCCCTTTTGGCGAATAATACTACCAAGCCTAACCACGTTCGATGCTGGACGACGTCAGTCTAAACAGGACATTCGACACCCGCTTACCCCCAGACCTGTGAGTTTAACTTACGCGGGATGGCCACCACAATCAGCTGGAGGTAAAGTGTCCCCCAGACCATCATTGACAGGATGAGGATAGTTCCTCTGAGTGGAGTCGAATGAAGCTCAGTATCAAATGTCAGGGAAGTCTCTCTCCGTGGTCTGACAAAGGACCTGTCTTCCCGTTGGCTGTCTAACAATTACGTCACTTCCGTAGCGGCACAGCTCTTTTGACGCGGTTGTCATTGTTGAGACAATAACAAGAAGAACCCAAACGAGTTCATGTAATGCAGATGCGTTTGGATGTTTCTCAGTTGGATGGCACATATCCCGGGAAATCCGGTTTAAAATAATCGGCACTTAGATCCTGGGGAACCCAAGATGCATCTACATTAGAGCTTCAATTTATTTATTTAAGGTGTATTGACCCGTGTATCACTTCCATGCCCAAAGTTCTCGCCCTTCGCCATAATCTCATAACAATGCGGGATGTAACCGCCAGCAAGTCCTCTTCAGTGTTGAGGATACTGAAGTTATCCACGGAGGTTCGGGCTGCCGAATCACCTCAACACTGAACTCTGTCAAACCCTATGCCCCACTTTCACGATTTCTACAAATCATTTACTAGTAAACCTTTCTGTACTTTTTAATTCGTCTTCTACTTCTTTGCTCTGTTTTAAATTGCTCAGATTGTCTTCTTTTGCAAATTGATTTTCCATCTTTCCGTTTAGTTGTCAATTAATCATGTATTGGAATTAAAATGGTTGACGCCTGTGAGATCCGGATTCTTCCAGCGACCTCTAGTGTTGCGACCATTCCAATTCCGACATCAATCTAAGGCCCTTTCCACTGTCGCGATATATTCACACTGATGGAGCAACACACTTTGTATTCCGTCTGGGTAGCCTCCAAACTGATGGCATGAACATCGATTGCTCGAATTCCAGCTAATCCCTCGAACACCTCCAATGCCTTTTTTTCTCTTTCTGTCTCTCCTTGCCTGCACATCACCTCCATCTGGTCCTCCTCCCCCATTTTCTTTCTTCCATGGCCTTCTGTCCTCTTCTATCAGATTCCCCTTCTTCAGCCTTGTATCTTTGTCACCAATCAACTTCCCAGCTCTTTCCATCACGCGTCCCGCTCCCAGTTTCACTATCACTCTGTCTCTCACTCCCCTCATCTACTCGTCATCATTGTCTTTTTCTTTCTCTGGCACTGACGAAGTGTTTCTCGGCCAGAAATGACGACTGTGCTCTTTTCCAGAGATGCCGCCGGGATTGTTGAATTTCCCCAGCATTTTCTGCCTGTTGCCAGGATTTACAGCAATCTGTTGTTGTCCTCTTGATATTTTCATCTCTCTCTGCGGTCTGCTGTGGTTTTCCCATATTGTGAGAGGGTCCTCCACCAAACCAGGCAAAAAAATGGCAGATGGTAAGCTGCTGTCTACGATGGCAGTGTTGTATATCGCACCAAACAGTTCTGGGGTAGATGAAATGTTTGCCAATATCCTAAGTATCAATATATCAACGCACGCAACGTGCTCTATCAACTCGGAACATTTCTGGAAGAAATCGCCATTGGCTCTTTAACATACTGTGACAAGCTTATTGGCAGACATCAGTTCATTACACGGTACATTGAGGCCACGTGTATCGCTTTAGAGTTAAACACCTGTTCTGCAGATCGACTCACTACAGTACCCATTGCTGTGAAATAAGGCACTTCAATAAAGTTTCAAAGCGACAGGGAAAGCCCAGTGCAGGTGAGCAAGTCCATAATGAGGTAGATATCAAAGCCAATAGCGCTGCGTGCAGGTCTCCCTGGAGTAAACTGCCCTTGATTGAGCGGCATTTGCCATGAAAAGCCGTTTTCTATCCTAAGTGAATGCTAGTCTTTTTGTGATGTCTGACACAAAATGGCGCACCCGAGGAAAGCCAGCGGAGTGTTGCTGCTGCGTGACACACAAGAACTGCCAGACACCGTCCGTGTGCTGCCCCCTAGTGGTGCAGCAGGGCCGCAGAAATTCCCTCTGTTTGGCTGGAAGTTAGTTTGTGGTGGGAAATTCGCTAATTCAGGTTCTGTGCTATACAATAAGCGCAGAAGGAGACGGCGGTGTGGGAGGCCGATGCTTGTCTCAGTTCCAGTTGAAACAGAGTGCTGCTCGGCCTTGATGCCTCTGTCAGGATGGTGCTTATTGATTGTAGCTTATCATTTAAAACCATCAGTCCTCCAGTCCTGATCGAAAGGGTACGGACACTAGGCCTCTGTTCCACCCTCTCATCTGGATCCAGACGACCACAATTTGTGCGGATTAGAAATAACATCACCACCTCGCTGACAAATAACATTGGCGCTTCACAGGACTGTGTGCTTAGCCCACTGCTCTACTCTGTCTACAGCCATGACTGTGCGACCAGGCAGAGCTGAAACAACATCTTTAAATTTGCTGGCGATAATTCCATTGTTGGCAGAATTTCAGGTGGTAACGAGTGGACGCACACGAGCGACATCTAGTGGAGTGGTGTCGCCGCAACAGTCTTGAACTCAACGTCCGGAAGACCAAAGAGCTGATCGTGGACTTCAGGAAGGGTAAGGACAGAAATCAGTCTCATAGAGGGAGCGCGAATGGAGAGAGTGACCAACTTCATGTTCCTGGCTGTCAATATCTCTGAGGACCTAACCTGGATGGAACTTATTGATGCAGCTATTAAGATTGTAAGACACCGTTCTTATTTGATTAGTAGTGTCAGGAAATTTGGTCTGTCAACTATGACACTCGAAAACATCAGTGACTGGCTACATCACTGTCTGGAAGTGTGGGGGGAGGGTGTGCGGGGATATTAAATTGGTGTGAGGTTTATTTTCAACCTGTTTTTCTTTTAATAGAGGAGAGCGTCTGGGAAACGAAATGCAGGTAACGCACGCAGAATGCTGGAAGACCTCGGCTGGCCAATCTGTAAAGTTGTCTGCACAATTAGCCCCGATTGTTTGTTTGAAATTCTGACTGAGTGTCCATCTAAGAGAGAAGGTTGAACGTGAGATAGGTTGAAGAGCCGGCGCATCATCGTCGAACGAACGGCTTTTCCTGCCCTACACGGCTACATCAATCATAATTCCTTGGCCGGCTGACAAACTGGGAATGTGACTGAATAAAAAAAAAAAAAATTGCGGTTCCCGGGTATTGTCGTTACCAATACAACCAGTTAGCATCACTGTCACCACCCTGTACTGTGCAATGCAGGGTCACCTTCTGGCCGGGAGTTCCGGAGACAGTCGCTGTCTGTTGGATCGCCACCGAGCTCGCATCTGGGAAAAAGAGACCTGGGTGGCAAAATGCTGTGATTGAACAGGGGGACACCGGGTCAATAGGGAGGTTGAGAAAGAGGGTACATTGAGGAAATGAAAGAGAACTGAAGTGGGGGAGAGATCGAGAGGAGGACGGAAATTAGAAGCGGCGCCTGAGGAAAGATCGTGTGAGGACGCGGGGGCTCATAATTAAATAGAGACAGATTCCGAGCCGACTAGATGGTAGAGCAAGTGAAGGGAATCAGAAAGAAAGAGAGAAGCAAAGAAATAAAAATAATAATTATTGTCAAGCTTACTCACAACGGAAGGCGAGGATGAACTGCAGAAATAGAAATATCTTCCTTGGCGGGTTTATTCTCTCAGCGATGAAAGCGCTGCGTGCATCAGAGACGAATCCATTCACTTCATCCCCGCTTGTTACTTATCCCAGTGACGTAGGTGGATTTGCGGAAGTAGCGATCAGACACGCCCCTTCTATAAGCCTACGAGGGATGCGTTGCTTCCGTTCCAATTTGACCACCCAACAGTCTCGCTCTCTCTCCATATCACTCCCTCCGTGTTTCTCCCTTTACCCGCTATATCTCAATCCGTACTTTTTCAAAAAAGATTTGCCTCCAAATATTTTGTTCTGAACCTACCACCCCTTGCAGTTCTGACGTATTGTCTCGGTAACATCGACTTCTTATTCCGCTCCATAGATGCTGCCTGGCGTGCTGAGTCCCACCGGCGTTTCTTGTTTGCTGGACATAGGACAGAGAGTACACGTCTCCCAACCACCGCCTCCCACAGTCAGCGCCGGGTTGTAGCCCTGCATAGTTCTTCCAGAACCATTTAGAACGAATGTGTACGTCCGGTCCAAATCAGCTAAATGCGTACCTGAATCTTTCCCCAGCGGAATTCTCTCCATCTCGCTCGCTCTCCCTCTCTGAAGATTATCCCCAAATTCTTCATGAACGACTCTCAGTCACTGATAAGTTGAAGTTGTTTGTCGTGTGGATTCCCCCCTTCTGTTTCTGCCCAGGATCACTCTAACCCTCTCCCTGTCTACCGTCCTGAAACAACAGTTGTCACCTGTGAGCTGTGATTATCTTTTCTGTCCGTGCTTTTGTCTGATTATGCATATGTGTACGCATGTGTTTGTCTTTCTATCTATCTTTTTAACCTGTCTGTCTATCTATCTATCTCTCTAACCATCTATCTAACAATCTATGTCTCTTCCTGTCTATCTGTTTGCCAATACATCGATTGATATATCTATATATATATATATCTAGACTTTGCCGATTAATTCTCTGTTTTCAGAACAACTTTGTCCTGTCAGGCAGGCCCCATGAACCGATGGGGAGGAGGGGGTTACGTCACAGATAGGCCTGCCTCCGGCGCAGATGACAAGGTGCCCAAGAAGGGTCGGATGGAAGGGAGGTAGGTGCAGGGAGACTGCATATAGTTGGAAGTCTCAGTCTAGTTGACCTCACTGGAAAGGTTTGATCAACACGGTCAGGTAACGAAGAACCGGCTGTGAAGTTCCTTGGACAGAAGAATTTCTCTCACCTGGACGTTTCGGGAAGAACGTAAGAGCAACGCCTGCGCCATGTACTCTGACGAATAACAGCACCATGCCGTCTGAGTGAAAACCTCGTCCTGCATGACAGTCGGCTCACCGGTTTTCTTGCTTACGACAGGCTTCTGTTGTGCGTGAAAGATTTCCATTCCTGAGGTCCCTGAGAGCACAACCAACCGAGCGTGGGACAGGCAGTTCACCCAGGGTCCCTGTTCCTCAACACTTCACACCACTCACTTTGTATGTCCTACCCTTGTACACTTCTGTCCCTCGGTCCATTGATACTCCCACCACTCAGAGTGTGTCCTTCCCTTGGACACCCAGGTCCCTCTGTTTGTCAACACATCAAGTGTCCGAGGATTTTGAGTTTCGACTAATGGATGTCGAGGATTTAGAGCGAAGGATCTAAGAATCGCGAATTCCGATGGAGGTAGTTTCTATATAGTCTGATCATCGGACAGAAGCTTTCACCCAAAAAAAAAACAGAACGGTTGCTAACATATCTGTGCAGAATCGCTTCCGCCATTTTAATGCATAACAATAGAAATACATGACAACAGCAGCTGCGATATCGTCGCCCTTTATTTGTCTCAGTGGCAGCATCGCAGCGCCATCTGTCGGACAGCATCACACCCGCACTTCGATTGACATCAAGACGGTGAGGTTTTTGCTCAGCTCTCCGTCTGACCCAGTCGCTGTGATCACTCCAGGCACAGGAGTACACGCCTGACGAATTCGCCTCCAAGGTGACGGAGTTCAGCCTGAAGATGTAGCTGCTCGGTCTCTCTGCGGTAAAGCCGGACAGCGGCCTCTTTGGTTGCACGTTGCCGGCAACCACAGCGTAGAAAAAGTTCTCCAGCCCCTGCCCCGGGTATTGTCTGTACCAGAGCATCGTATCAGCCGTGTTGCTGCTCCCCTCGACAGTACAGTTCAGCGTCACAGCCCGGCCGGTGGGACCGGAGAAAGCTGGGATCTGCTGGATCGTCACCGCGGTCACATCTGAAGAAGAGAGTGGGAGTGAAAAGAGGTGAGCATGCGGACGGCGAGAACGACGGTGTGGAGAAGGGGGAGGATTGAAGTTGGGATATTTTCGGGTGCGGTCGCGATGGAGAGGTTTCGGCTCAGGAAGTTCACGTTGAGGATGGGAATGTGCGGAGACAAGCGGCGAATGAGACAGAGAAGGCACAGGACGGGAGAATGTGAGGATTATGAGAAAGGAAGCGAGAGAGGAAAAAGTGTCAGCAAATTTCCCTCACAGTGGAAGGAGACGATCAGTTGCAGAAGCAGGAACATCTTCTCTGGAGGATAATTCCATCCCAAGTGAAAGTGTTGTGTCCAGGAGCATTGAATCCACTCCCTTCAGTCCCGCTTGTCATATCACTCAGTGACCTAAATGGTCATTGGTGATACGGATGGCCGCGCCCTCTCTTTCTTTCATGAATCTAAATCCAGGCATGCGCAGTTATACTCTGCCGAATCATCATTGTCCCTTCTTGTCTTACCACATCCCTTTCTCATCGATCAATAAGTAGTGATTTCACCGTCCATTCTCTTCTTCCTTATCTTTCCTTCTTTCGCTCTCTCTCTCTCTCCTTGCATCACTTTGTTGGCCAGGGTGATATTAAAATATGGAAGACAACGTTGAAAGCGTATGGGTTAAGGGCAGTGGAAGGAGGCAGATCAATTGTCTTTGTTTCTTCCATGTGCTTGGGGATGGAGGTTGCCATGTTTTAGAAATGTAGAACTCACTCCCTCCCCCTCTCCTCCCCCCATGAATATAGCTCTAGCTGATTTTCTGTCTACTCATAATTTTCTTATCGGTCCATTGGTTTATTTTTATATGTATCTGTGTACTTTTGTGTGAATAAACAGGTATCATGTCCCAAATTATGATCGCAGATTTGCTTTATTTCTTTCATCTACAGGGAATGTCAACGACCATCACAGTTCTGTTGTACAGATAGATCGAAACACAATCAGATAGAGAGAGAGAGATAGAGAGATAGTATGATAGATAGATAGATAGATAGATAGATAGTCTCCGAACTGTCAACTCCCATAAGTCCATACGAGCAGAATGATGTCAGGCACTTCACCATCACTGATCCATTCACCTCTCAGCCCAATTTCCTGCCTTCTCCCCGTATCCCGTCACGTTCCGTATAATCAGGAAGCTATCATCCTCTATCCTAAATATACATGAAGGCATGGCCTCGGCAGCCGCCTCAGTCAACGAATTATCTGATTAAAATCATTCCTCCTCATCTCCATTTTAAATGGACATCCGTATCCATAATTAAGAGACTTTCATCTTCTGCCTGAAATATATCCAAAGACACCCGTGCAATGAATTCATGGATTCACGACCCTCTGGCTGCATAAACCCTCGTTGTATTTCAAGCCCCTAGTTTAGACGATAGCGTTTCAGATCTCTTCGATAATCTTTATTTTTCTTTATATATAAATAAAACATAGAACATTTGTATCGTATTATGGTGAACGAAACAATAGCCGATGCTCCAGATACCGCAGAGCTCCCTGAACTGTAATGGTTTGCTTGCGTGGGCCTGGCGAGTTACTGCGCATGCGGCCGATTGATTGCGCAATGAATAGATCGGGCCAGCTGCTGGCGGAGGTCTATCTGTATTTTACATGCCAGGCTCCGAGTGCGCGTCTTTTCGTCTCGGCGGAATCGCGTCGTAGCTCCAGAACTGTCCACTGCAGAACCTGGACGTTTGCCAACATGAGTGAAGAAAAACTTTTAATCATAGAACTCTATTTTTTGTTCTTGTCCCACGCATACGTAACACTCCCCAGCTCTATAAACGCTCCGACTGATGTAGTCCTAATTGCCAAGTCTTTCCCCCGCCGCCGAGACAACCTGTGACGCAGCCTTCACCGTGGTGCTTTGTAATGTTCTATGGATCAGAGGAAAATAATATTAAAAAGTGCTGAAAGACATGGGAAGGCAGGCAGTGCGGGCGAAAGTGAATTAAAGACAGGGACCTGGAGGCTGGAGCTGAATAATACCGGAACAGACCAAAGTTATTCATCTGCCAGATGCAAAATGAGTTGTGAAACGCAATCTGATGCTTCCCCCTAGTGGTGCCAAGCTGCTAATGACCCTCTCAGCAATAGGGAGAAAGGGTTTTGTCTCACACTCTGCGCTACGACGAGCGCAGAAGAACACGTCGGAGTGGGTGGGCGAGATTGCTTTCACATCCTGTTTGGGCAGTGTTCTGCGAGTTCTCGTGGGCGTGTTGGAATCGGATGTGTCTTTCGTGACGATGCCGAGCCAAGCAGAAAAGAAAAGAGCTTTAATTGCCCGGCCGTGTCTCTGTCTGTGCCAAACCATTTTGCTATAGCCGGTATTACACAGCGTGCACATGACGTTGACTGATTCCCCAATTCTAATTGACAAGGAGGGAGCCGCCTGTTCCACGTACGCGGCCAGAACCCCTGTACGACGGAATATCTACTAGACTCTTACTTTCTCTCAGAAATCAACCAAGTGTTCTGCAACGAAAGAGAGAAGGAACTCGCGTATCTAAAATTACCAGCCACCCTTCGGAAATCTAGTTATAAATCATTTCTACAAACACAACATCGATTTTTTTATTATCGACAGAGGCGCAGGAAAACATAAACAATGTTTTGAACGTCATCACTGCAGATATCATTGTAAATGTTGCTGTTGGTCAAAGAGGGCCTGCCAAACTCCTTCAGGTTCGTGAGAAATTCGAGGCGCCCTTTGTTTTTTTTTGTGTGAAGTGTTCCTGAATTAGTTGCGGTAGCCTTGTTTGTTTCGCCGGATCGGGTGGTATTACGTATTGTGTTGTGCGGATGGGAAGAAACAAAAGGCAATTGGAGTGTACGCTGGACGCGTCTTGGAGATTGGAGCTCACTGTACTGCGACCTCTAGTGGTGAGGAAAAGCCGGTTCTGAGCCTTCAGCTCTTGTGCAGGAAGTTTTTGTCAGAGGCGGCTCGACTTCTCAACCTCTGTGCGCTACTACAGGTGCAGAAATAGGCCGAGTGAGAGTGCGAGGCGTTCTTTAGCTCCAGTTCAAAGAAAGTGCTTTTGGGTCTTGTTGCCGCGTAGGTTTCCGACGTGTAATTGTTGACTATATCTTTCCCAGCAGAATAGAAAAGAGCTTCGATTGCCCCGTCCGGTCTCTGTCTGTACCAGTACATACTATTATAGTCCGAATTCAGCAGCGTGCGTTGGACGGTGCTTGACTCTCCCAATCCAACTGACAGGGAAGGGGGCGACTGCTCGACGTACGCGGCCAGAATCCCTGCAAGGGAGAAATTCCATTAGAGTCTAATTTCTCTCAACAAGTGTTCGCTCGTTCTCTGAACCTGAGTACCTTCCCCAGAACCATTGTTATCCTGACTTACGCGGGATCAATGCCACGATCAGCGGAATAAAATTTGTTCCTGGCATCATCATTGACAGGGTAGAATCTGGCTGGCTTTGGGATGGAGTGCCGTTCAAGACCAGCTTTCAGAAGTAATGTACTGTGTGGCTCGATATTATTGCTGGTTCCGAATGGCCCTATGACGTCTGTCACTTCCTGTGTAACTGCTGGGCGGTACGTTTTCCTTCTCTCGTCATTCGAAAGCCGGAGGAGAGTGGAGGTCGCAGTTTCTGAAGTGTCGCTTTCGTGAGGAATCGTCACTACAGGACTACACACACACACACACACACACACACACACACACACACACACACTCACACACACACACACACACACACTCACACACACACGCTCGCGCGCACACACAAACACACAGACATTCAGAGTTACACAGACACAAACATATAGATACATAACAAGAATTTCGTGGTGGGTGAATGAAACAGCTGTCGTTATACATCAGCTATCGGAAAACCGCTTGTCGTTCCTATTTAGAACAGAAACAAGCAATAATGCTCAATATTTTGCACACCCAGGGTGGGATCTATCGCTTCTTGGAAAGGATTACGGCAAAAAGCAGGAGGAGCGGCGAACTTGCTATCTATCTATCTATCTATCTATCTATCTATCTATCTATCTATCTATCTTTCTTTCTATCTTTCTGTGTATCTATCTGTCTGCCTATGTATGTATCTATCTATCTGTCTGCCTAAGTATGTATCTATCTATCTGTTTCTCTGTCCAACTATCTATCTATGTATCTATCTATCTATCTATCTATCTATGTATCTATCTATGTATCTATCTATCTATCTATCTATCTATCTATCTATCTATCTATCTATCTATGTATCTATTTATCTGTCTATCCACTTATCTCACTGAATTGTCCGTAATGCATCCCTGGGTGTCTACTGTCTTACTCACTCTGGACCCGCAGACTGAAAGAGTGTGAAAGTCAGGGGGAATTTGTTTGCGAGTCGTTGCATAATTTGTGGTTATAGGGAAACCAAAGAACGTCGTTTGTCTCCTGGTAGGAAAAGAAGCGAATGATCAACAACAGCTCAGTGTGCTCCTGCCTCGGGTCGGGCAATCTCTCCTCCAGACAAACTACTGCGAAAGATGAGAAGGAGCAGCGGAGGTCTGCAGAGCTGATAATAAAGACAACACAACATTCACACAGTTGTCTCATTATTAGCTACAGCTATGCACTGACTAAATAGATATCCCGCTCTCTCCGTTGACAACCTGCTCTAACATCCATGAGGCGGTCAATCACTGTGTAGTTTTCAAACTTACAAACCCATCTATCCACGTTTTCATTCAACCTACTCATCTGAAGTGGCCACTTTATTAGACAGTTGTACACCAATCGTTAATTAAAATGTCCCCTCAGTCAATCTTGTTGCAGCAAATCAATGTATCAGAGCATGCAGAAATGGTCTGAAGGTTGCATCGCTGTTCAACCCAAACGTTAGAATAAGGAAGAAATATGATCTAATTTACTTTGACTGAAGAATGCTTATTGATTCCAAACCGGGAGAGGTTGCGTATGTCAGAAACTACTGAAATTCTGGCATATTCACACACAACGTTCTTTACTGTTTACAGAGACTGGAACGAAAAGCTGTTGCGGTAATTATGCGGGTGAAAACGCCCTGTTAATGTCCGAGGTTAGAGGAGAATGGGCAGAATCTTTCACGCTGAGAGGAAGGCCTCAGTAAATCAAGTGACCACGTGTTACAACAATGGTGTTCGGAAGAGCATCTCTGAATGTACAATATGTTCGAGCGGATGGGCGGCAATGCGCAAAACTACGAACTTACAGAGAGTGGCCATTTTATTAGGTGTAGGAGGTCAACAAAAGGATGTTGTCCCCATTAGTTGCATATGTACACAAGACATGGATGTATGTGCGGGATGTTAGCATTTGTACAGATGCATTCGTCGAGCAAACTTTTACAGATGCACCGGTATAACATTAGCGCGTTGCTGCGTGCCGTTCCAGTAGGACAATGTGCAGCGATACACAGAGTACTGCTGCCCCCACGTCGCCAAACTCCCGTTCTGCACCTCTTGGTGAACAAGTGGAAGGTTATCCTGTGCTCGGAGACTCGCGTTCTAGCGCTGTGGATGGCGTGCGGAAAAGTGTAAGCATTGGACGTTTTAGACCGAGACCATTCATCAGACTGAGAGGGAAAGGTAGGCTGGATAGCGGCGGAGATGCCTGAATTAAAAATTGCCAGATGGGTAAGAGGCTGGGTGGAAGGTGATAGATGAAGACAGGTGGAAGGGAAAGGCCAAGGATTGGAGTGGGAAGAATATGATAGGAGAGGAGACGGAAAACAGGGGAAGGGGAAGGAGGAGAGGGCCAAGGGGGAACTAATAGTCAGGCGAGAAGAAGTAAAAGTTAACAGTAAGACACACTATCAGGTTGGACGGTGCCCAGATGAAATATAAGAGGTTGTTCCTCTACCTTGAGGGTGGCCTCCTCTTCACACGAGGGGTCGTCATGGACCGACACGTCGGAAGGTGAATGGGAATCAGAATTACAGTGCTTGGCCACAGTGAATTCCCTGTGCAGTTATGCGGTGAAAAGCTTGTTCGCACAGATCAATTCATAACATTTTGAATTGAGATAGAGAAAAGTAATTTAATAAAGTCGATTACTTTTGCTGCATCTATGGAGTTACAGTGAACAGCTGGTCTTGCATACAGATCAAATCAGCACACAGTGCATTGGTGTAGAATAAGGTAAATGACTAATGTTTAAAATCGACAGAGAAAACCGCAGTGCAGGTGAGCAGGACACTGAGAGGTAGATTGTGAAGTCGAGAATCCACATTATTGTACCATCCTCGAGAATAAGAGTCGGGTTACAAAGGCAGAGAAGCCGCTGAATTGGTGACTGGAGCCCTTTATTATCATCGGCTGCTTTACTGAGGTAACGAGGTGTATGGACAGAGTGGGTATTTGAACGATGTGCTGAGCTGCGCGTAGGGCCCCCTCGAGTTTCCCGCCGTCAATTGCAGAGCAGATGCGTCAACAGGCCGTTATTCATCAAAGAACCGATGCTTGTCTATCCGATATTTCAGATAGTAGTAGCAGGCGGGCAAACCAAGCCGAGTGCTGCCCGTTCGTGACAGAAAGGAGCATCCGCACTCGGTCTGGTGCTGCCCCCTACTGGTACAACATGGCTACTGAACGTCCCTGCTCCCGGCTGGAAGGTTCTTGCAGTGTAAAACTCGCTATCTGAATTTCTGTGTCCTAATACAAGCACAGTAGTAGACGGCGGAGTGGGAGGCTGATGCCCGTCCCAGTTCCAGTTTAAACAGGTGCTGCTGGGTCATGTCTCCGTGCAGGAAGCGTATTCGTGGTTCGTAACCGAACCTTGTGCACGGGTGTGGAATAAGTTTCATCAAAAAAGTTTAAAAGCGACAGAGAAAACCGCAGTGCAGGTGACGACAATGAGTAGATTGTGAAGTCCGGAGTCCACATTATTGTACCATCTTCTCGCACAAGCGGTCCGTTCAAGAGTCGGTTAACAGCGGCAGAGAAGCTGCTGGAGTGGTGACTGGAGTCCCTTATTGTTGTTTTACTGAGATAACGAGATGTATGGACAGAGGACACATCTGTGGGAAGGGCCCTCTCAGGTTTCCTGCCGTCACTTGCAATGCAATGCCATAACAGACCATTATTCATGAAAGACCCTCTGCTAGTCTATGCGATATCTGAGATAGCAGGAGCAGGCGGGGAAAGCCGGTTTGTGACAGAAAGGCGCAGCCGAACACAGACTGGTGCTGCCACCTACTGGTACAACATGGCCACTGAACCTCCCTGCGATTGGCTGGAAGGTTTTTGTAGTGGGAGACTCGTTATCTCAACTTCTGTGCGCTACTACAAGCGCAGTAGTAGACGGCGGAGTGGGAGGCCGATGCCTGTCGCAGTTCCAGTTTAAACAGAGTGTTGCTGGGTCTTGGCGCCGTGTAGGAATCGGATGTGTAGTTTGTCACCGAACCTTGCCCAGCAGAATAGAAGAGGCAATCTATTGCCCGGTCCGATCGCTGTCTGTACCAATACATGATTTGATAGCCCGTATTCAGCAGCGTACACGACACGCTGGCAGACTCTCCCTGTCCGATTGAAGGAGCAGAAGGCGACTGCTCCACGTACGCGGCCACAATCCCTGTTAAACAAAATTCGACAAGACTCTAATCTCTCAGTTGTTAATCAGAGCGCGCGGAGGCTAGACAGAAGAAATGGACGGATTCTTTTGCGAAGACCCAGGGTCTTATTCAATAAACTCGAAGATTCACAATACTATCCGACGTGCAGTAGGCACGATACACCGCCCTGATTCACACCTACTCTCCTTCAGTTTAAACAAGTTGCATTGAACCACAGTGGAGAACTGTGATGATTTAATACGGTGTGGCATACTCGCACTTGATCCGCGTCCGGGACCCCACATACCCCCTCCGAGAAATAGCCAAAATCCTTTTCGAAGTTTCATAGCGTAACAGAAGGGGGCGTGTTATACCCCAGTCCATAGTGGGTCGCTCTGACAAGCGCGTTAACGATTTATCAGAGGGAGGAATATTTGTAATCAGGCACATGGCTGAATGTTGGGCATCAAATATTTTAATTATAACCCGGTAATCACCCAGGCCTAACTAGGTCCGGTACTCAATGACTTAGAATCAAAAGATACATTCCGCATCGTCCTTTCCCAGGACCTGTGCTTTTGACTTACCCGGGATCACCACGGCAATCAGCGGGAGGCAAAGTGCCCGCCGCTGTCTCATCATTTAAAGGACGCGGACACTTCCTTTGTGTTGAGTCGAATGCAGATCAGTGTCAGATCTGTCTGATGGTCTGATATAAAGGACAATTCTGCGGCAATGACGTCACTTCCGCTGCAGTGTCCCTCCTTTGGACGGTTGAAATTGTGGCGAAGCTGACGTCTAGGCCCAAGATGAAATCATGCAACACAGATACGTTAGAAGGATTCGAAGCTGGGAGGAACATATCTCTGGGAAGCAGTTTTACATCAATTGGCATGCTACTCTCGTTAACGTAAATATCATCTCATCCAACCAACTGTCAGCAACTCAATGCTTCAAACGTACAGGATTTGCCTGAGTTTCAGTTGTTTTTTTCAAACCAAGTTTCTGAATGGGGGCGGGGGGGTGGGTGGAATGTGACCCGGCTGACGTTGACAGTGCAATGAGTTTTAGTGACAGATATCGTGGTTTGTGCATCTCAGGAATTGCTGTTCTCCCGGGGTTTTCTCGCACGACACTCTCTAGATTCCGCATTCTTCAGCTTACGGAACATTGTGGTTACTTAGAGAGTTCAGAGGAAAATGGCCGGACTAATCTATCGTTCGGTTGCGTGAGCGAGCGCTTTCCCGTGCCCCAGAAAACTCCAGCAGAGAAGCTCGGAGACGGGACGGCAGGCTGTGACCGCCGAGGTTTCTCGCCGATTGAAGACTCGAGGAGGATTGAAACATGGAGGCAAATGTAGATGAGAGCGAGCGGTTCTCGGTGAGGCCGTTAGGTTCGGTTTGTTGCTTTCGGACGGGTTCGAGCATTTAAGTCCCATCCCCTGGAGGGGCCGCTGGTTCGAAATGCCGCTCTCTGGTCCCGATGCGCTCGGAGGTGACCTGGCCATTCAGAGATTCTGGACCGGACTGCATTTTAATCGACCTGCAGTTAACTTCGGCCTCTTTCAGTGATTTTTTTCGTTCTGTTCTCGCTCATTCTTTCGTGTTGCCAATTGGCGCGCTGGCGGTTTGGGGTTTGCTTTTCACACTGTTTTTCCCTGTTGGCGTTCTGTTAGTTTTTTTTGTCTGGGAGTTGTTGTGGGGGTTTAATTTGCGCGGTTTTGTTTCTTTTGTTATCGTCCGGGGGATGAAACAGATGGCTTTCTTCCAAATTCTTCAATGCTTTTCGGTATTTTATGTCTATCTGGAGAAGGGAAATTTCAGAATTGTATTCCGCATGCAGACTTCGATAACAAAATGAACGCTTGGTGTGTGGGTGACGAAAAGGAACGCCCGATCAAATTTAATCGCGGGGTCCTAGTTTTGATAATATTATTTCCCTCGGTAACACTCAATTGTTACACCTGATCGTCTGTTGGAAATCTTATGAAGTTTTATGGTCGCGACATTGGAGCCTGTCTTTCCTCCGCACCTGGGTAATGTCTTTGCCAGCGCGCATCATGACGTTTCGTGTCGGTGAAGCTACTCGCAGATGTTGTTGGAAACGAACTGAAGACTGAGACGCAACAACGGAAATGAACGGTGACGCATTCGGAGAGCTTATCTCAACAGAATATAGAGCAATGTCTTGAAAGGTACTCTGGATATTTGCGAAAAGGTAGGACACGACAAGAGAGGCTTAGTGGGGAGACGGGGATTGTAGGGCGGAGAGAGGGAGAGAACAGGGGAGAATCCGCGTGCGAATTGGTATGGAGTGGGACTAACGGCACAGGCGGAGGACATTCAAATTATCTGATCCCAAATCAGGCAGACGGATATATCACACCGAGCATGAAGGGAACGCCAGCACTCGATCAGTTGTCCGTACCCCCGGTCGAGATGGAAACTCAGCAACGATTCTCAATCATCTGCTGCCGGAAAGTGTTATACAGTGGTAATAGTCCTCCCGACGTGAGGGCGAGAGGTTTTTATTGTCGGAGGCGCAGAATCAGATGGCGGAGCGAGCGTGCAAGGCGGTTTGAACGACGTGACACTGGTTCTCGTTGCCGTGTAGAACCGAGACGTGTAACTGTTAACTATGTCTGTCCCAGCGGAATCGCTTTTAGTGCCTGGTCGGGTTGTTGTCTGCACCAATATGTGCGAGGATAGCCCGTATTGCACAGCGCACATTGGACGATGCTTAACTCGCCCGACCGAACTGACAGGGAAGGGGACAACTTATACACGGTATGCGGCCAGAGTCTTTACCAGACAGTTAAAAAAAACTCTCTGAGTCTTTTTTTTTTGTCTCAGGAATTCATAGCTCGTTCTACGAATGTCAGATATTTCCCCCGAACATCTGTTTTCCTGACTTACGTGGATTCAAGGAGACGATCAGCGCAGGACAATGCGTTCCACTCATCAATCTTTCACAGGGTGGAAGCTGACGGGCTACGGGTTGGAGTGTTGCTCATGGCGTGCTTTCAGATGAAATACACTGCGCTGGCGAATTATTGTCTGCAACCGATAGGCCGGATGACGTCTTTAGCCTCCGGTGCAGTTGTAAGCGGTACACATTTCTTCAGCTGTCATTCAAAAGCCGAAAAGAGAGAGTGAACGCAGCATTTTAGTCAGAGCCGTTTCAGCGGGGAAACTCACACACACACACACGCGCCGAAAGATCACACACTGCGGATTGATGTGTAATAAGGCACATCTACAAACTTTAAAACCGACGGAGAAAATGCAGCGCAGGTGAGCACGACCTTAATGAGGTAGATGGTGACGTCAGGAGTACACGTCACTGCACCATCCTCTCGTGCAAGTAGCCCGTTCGAGAGTCCTGTTACAGCGGGTGAAAAGCTGCTCGAGTGGTGGATGGGATCTTTGGTTATTCTCGTTGCTTTACTGAGCTATCGCGATGGATAGGCGCGAAGCAGGTATCCACGATGTGCTGAGACAGGTGCACGTCTCTCTGCGGTTTTTTATTGCCTTCGATTGAAGTGCATTTTCCATACGCAGCAGTTATACATCACAATACAATTCTCGTCATTGTGATATCTGAGACATTTTAAAAGAGCCAGCTGAAGGTTGCTGGTTCGTGACCAAAAGGGACAGTCAAACACAATCCCGTGCTGCCATCTAGTGGTGCAACAGGACCACGAAACTTCCCTGCGTCTGGTGGGAAGTTTTTTGTAGTGGGAGACTCGTTATGTCAAGTTCTGTGCGCTACCAGAAGCGCAGTAGTAGACGGCAGAGTGGGAGAACGATGCCTTTCTCAGCTCCAGTTTAAACAGAGTGCTGCTGGGTCTTATCGCCGTGTAGGAATCGGATGTGTAGTTCGTAACCGAACCTTGCCCAAAAGAAGCGAAAAGACCATCTATTGCTTGGTCGGATCACTGCCTGTACCAATACGTGCGAGTATGTTCCGTTCCCAACAGCGTACATGAGACGCTAGCCGTCTCACGCTCTCCGACTGACAAGGAGGAAGGCGACTGCTCGACGAACGCGCCCAGAATCCCTGTAAAACAGAAAATCGATTACTCTCCAGTGCCACTCAATTGTTGATCAGCGCGCGTGTAATTCAGACAGAAGGAAAGGGCTGTCCACTCTCAGGTTAACCCGAAGGTTCACACTATTCTGCAACGTGCAATAGGCGCGATGCACCATCTTGACACACACGTACACACAGTCAGACAAAATAAGATTCCTCGCACCGCAGTGAAGAAGCGGTGTTAGATGTCGTCCAGCATAATCTCATTTAGTCCGTCTTCAATTTTGGCGCAAAGCCCCACGCACCCCCGGAGTAATCACGAAATACTCTTCCAGGCTTAGCGAAACTGAAGGAGACGCGCAATTTCTACTGGGTCAGTTCGACTAGCGCGGCAAAGATTTACCAGTGGGAAGGTGCTTTCTCATTCGGCTCATGAGTATCAAGGTAGGCATCAAATCTTCGGCCTCATGTGGAGAAAATCTGCCAAGCCGAAACACGTCCCATGTTGAACAATTTCGTTCCACACAGGACATTCAACACCCCTTTCTCCTTGGATCTGTGATTTTTACTTACGTGGGATCATCGCCACGATCAGCGGGAGGCAAATCGTCCTCCGCACCATCACCTACAGGATGAGGAAACTTCCTCTTGTGAATCAGGTGAAGCTCAGAACCAGCTCTCAGGGAAGTCCAGCTGTCTGGTCTAATAAAGGAACCAGATTCCCTTTGTCTTTGTGGTGATAACGTCACTTCCGCCGTGTTAAATGCCTTCGGGCTTTTTTCATTTTCGTGGAGCCGACGACGAGGCCCGAGATGAGTTCATGCAATGCAGATACTTTGGGACGATTTGAAACTGGGACGCTCGGTTTGCTAAGAGTAAACCGAGCAATTATCGGCTTGTGAGTTTGACGTCAGTGGTGGGTAAATTGATGGAAAGTATTCTTAGAGATGGTATATATAATTATCGGGATAGACAGGGTCTGATTAGCAACAGTCAACATGTATTTGTGGGTGGAAGGTCATGTTTGACAAATCTTATAGAATTTTTTGAAGAGGTTACTAGGACAGTTGCCTGGAGTAAAGCGATGGATGTTGTCTATATGGACTTCAGTAAGGCCTTTGACAAGGTTCCTCACGGAAGGTTAATTAGGAAGGTTCAATCGTTAGGTATTAATATTGAAGTAGTAAAATGGATTCACCAGTGGCTGGATGGGAAACGCCAGAGAGTACTGGTGAATAACTGTTTTCAGGTTGGAGGCCAGTAACTAGTGCTGTGACTCAGGGATCTGTACTGGGTCCAATGTTGTTTGTCATATACATTAATGATCTGGATGATGGGGTGGTAAATTGCATTAGTAAGTATGCAGATGATACTAAGATAGGTGGCGTTCTGGATAATGAAGTAGACTTTCAAAGCTTGCAGGGAAATTCAGGCCAGTTAGAAGAGTGGGCTGAAAGATGGCAAATGGAGTTTAATGCTGATAAGTGTGATGTGCTACATCTTGGTAGGACTAATCAAAATAGGACATACATGGTAGATGGTGGGGCATTGAAATATACAGTAGAACAGTGAGATCTAGGAATAATGGGCCATAGTTCCCAGAAGATGGAGACTCATGTAGATAGGGTGGTGAAGAAAGCTTTTGGTTTGCTGGCCTTTATAAATCAGAGCATTGAGTATAGGAGTTGGGATGTAATGTTGAAATTGTACAAGGCATCGGTGAGGCCAAATTTGGAGTATTGTGTACAGTTCTGGTCACCGAATTATAGGAAAGATGTCAACAAAATTGAGAGAGTACAGAGAAGACTTACTAGAATGTTACCTGGGATTCATCTCCTAAGTTACAGAGAAAGGTTGAACAAGTTGGGTCTTTATTCTTTGGAGCGTAGAAGGTTGAGGGGGGACTTGATAGAGGTGTTTAAATTTATGAGGGGGGTAGACAGAGTTGACTTGGATAGGCTTTTTCCATTGAGAGTAGGGGAGATTCAAACAAGAGGACATGAGTTGAGTGCTAGGGGGCAAAGGTTTAGGAGTAATACGAGGGGAAACTGTCTGCCTCACTGTCTGTCTATCTCCCCATTTTGTTGGCTATCTGTCACTCTCTATCTACTTGAATTATTCTTTACACTTTGGCGTAATTCTTGTTAACGGGAATAGAAATTGAAATAGGTTTCAAGGAAGTGGAAAGAATTGCCGAGTCATTTCCACGGAATAGGACGGTGGAGTTTGAGCGATGAATTCCATGTCGTCCTAAGCAAAACGCCAATGGTTGAATTGCAGTCTGCGCAGAACAGCTGGCACCACAGGAAATCTTGTGAATGACAGCCGCAAGCCTGGTGACAGGAACAGGTTTCACGATCCTACGTCTCAGAGACCCGTCCAAATGCAGCTGTTCCGCCGACAGACGGATCTGCACATTAGGTGCCTCATGGTCCTGTCTACTTTAAATCTATTTGCCTCCATGTACTCAACACATCATTGAAGCTTTACCATCGGTGTACCTGCCCGAATGGTGTACACGTACCCTTCTCTACTGCTTCATCCAACAATTCATTACAGCTGTCTAACTTCATCTGAGCATAAACAGATGTCCCTCAATATTAAATACTGTAATTTGGGGCTAATCCCTCTTACCCCCGGAAAATAATGATGATGCATCTTAGCTGTGCTGCCGGAGATTTTTACAGGCCTCGATAAAGTCAAGGTCGTAGTCAAAATAAATGTACTATCAAAGTACGTACACGGCACCATAGACAACCCAGAGATTCATTTTCTTGCAGGCATTTACAGGGACCGAGTTATGGTTAGGATTAGTGGGGTTAGCAGTCGATTCCACCACAGCACCATCACATATGGCCAAATATTCCCGCAGTAGTCGTGACTGTCTCCTTTCCACAAGTTGCTGTGCCAGGGTTATTCTTATTGCCGCCGCACGGTGGCACTCTACACAAGATTAAGACTTTGGGCTGTCCAAGTCCCAGCTGCTGGGTCGCAGAGTAAAGCGCTTGCTTGACGGCTAACCCCATTCTCGAAATATAACGCGCAGCTGAATTGGTTGCCAGGTATTCACTTTTGCTTCGCTTTGTTCGCTGATTCTGGAAAATTTCGTGCTACACGCTTTCAATGTCTACTGCAATCGTCATCACTGGCAAATTGCTGGCATGATCATAGCTTGCATGACGGGAGTTATGGGGTTATTTATAGGAGGTTTCCAGTTGGACCAAAGCGATTGTTTCCGTATTGCTCTAGTATACGACGCTACCATTTACACCTCTGAAGCAATAAACACTTGGGCCGAGAGCTCACAGTCTGTAACATATATTCTACAACTCTGTTATTTGCAATTCATGAACAGCACGGGAAAAGGCACTTTGGTCCACCATATACGAAATTAATCTGTCTTTCTGCTGAACGTAATCCGTACCTTCCTCCTTATATTCCTCTCTCCGCCTCCCAAAACGGTACAATGACTCTGTTTGTGACATTGAGGTTAGATCGTCGTGTCCGGGACTGAAGGGACAGCTCCCGTTGTCCTGCTGAAATTGGAATGGGGCCCGGCCTTTCGACTGACATCCGAATCGGCAAATGAATTGATCCACACACCATTCAAGTTCTAAGCTTCCGGTGTCGCAACTCGGTGACGTGTGGGTAAAAGGCGGAGCTTCATGCGTTCGCCCATGACCTGACAAGGCATTCAAAAGGTTGTTCGTTACGGTCTCCCTTCCACTTGGAGGAAACGGTCTAAGTTCAAAGATGTTCGTGTTATTGGAGCTGCTGGTCTGGCTTCACGGTAAAGGGCAGTTTCAATTTGCGAGCATTTTAAGGAACAAGTTCTACATTCCCCTTCCTGTGCTCCGTTAATTCTTGTAATATTTGTTTCCCCATCGCTCTTCTGCGTTTCTTTCTTACTTATTCCATCGTCGCGCTCCTTTGCTATTTAGTTCTCACCTCCGTCCATCCAATTATAATTATTTTCTTTTATTCTCTCGCTCTCTCTATTTCTTCCCCATCTCTTTCTCTACTCCCCATATGCCTCTACTTCCTGCATCTCTCTTTCTCCTTCTTTCCTCCCTGTCTCCATGATCCGAGTCTACCTGCCTACTGAGGTCATACCCCTCTCCTCTCTTCCCCAGCCGCGAAGTCGCAAACGATCCAGCAGACGCCTCCGGCTTTTTCCGGTTCACCGGGGCAGCCGATGGCCCTGACCTGCAGCGTGGAGGGCAGCGGCACTTACTACGTGTACTGGTACCGGCAGTACCCGGGGCAGGAGCCGCAGTTCATGTTCTACAGCTACGGTGCTAATATTAAGAATCCCGACGGGGAGGTCGATGGATTTACCCTGCAGACGACGAAAGATAACGAGGCCAAACTGGTGACCAACAGCCTGCGGGAGAATCACTCGGCCGTGTACTTTTGCGCCTGGAGTATTCACAGTGACTCGCCGCGAGGGAAGAGCTCGACAAAAACCCCAGACTGCATGTAAACGGCGTGGCAGAGGCGAGCACACGCGGCCGTGTGGCCGTGTCCTGTTTTGTTGCTTTGTTTGACAGAGGAAACGCGATGTGGATTGTAAGCAGACGGTTTGGTAACAACGAGGAGAGAGCAGGTGGCCGATCTTCCGGCAAGAAGCAAGCTCTTACACCAGCCTTGTGACGTCAGCACACCCAGCACACTCCGACAAGCCCCGAACTGACACCGATTTACCTGAATGTGAGGTGGAAAAGAAACAGTGGGATTTCATTACACTGACGTTCTCTTGATTCTTCCCTGTCACGACGTCTGCATTTTCCTGCTTTCTTCCAGAAGTAACGCCCTCCCTGCTTTTGAAAGTCCTATCATTAACAGAACTTGTATAACAACAGCTGATTTTTTTTTGTGCTTGCGATCGCATTTATAGTTAAAATTTCCCCTGTGAATTTCGTCGTCCATAGTTCCATGTTAAAATTATTTTTATCTCATTCGTCCTGTTACCATCGTCCCTGAGAAGAAACAAGCGGCGTCCCTTTCTTTATCGAGGGCACTGAGTGTAAGGTGTAAGATGTCATGCTGGATTAGGCCACAAGCGGAATATTGCACCCAGTTTGGGCAAGAATGGTGTTGCGACAATAGGAAGAGTGGACGAGATATTCATTGGTGTGTTTCTTGGATAAGAGGGCTGCAGATGTATTGAAGATGGATCGGCTGGGTTTACTTTCACTGGATCGGCTGACGACATAGGGGTTTATAAAATTATAAAGGTCGAAGTTAGGGTTTTTTGCCAAGGTAGTGCTTCCATAACTACAAGGGCCATGTTTGAGCTCAGAAGGGAAACACTGATGGAGATGTACAGGATAAGGACCGGTATTGGATGTGAACGGCAAGATTATGAATGGGATGAGGAGGATTGCGGTAAGAGAGAGAGAGAGAGGGGAGAGGGGATAAAAGCAACAGGGAAAAAAGATGAAGGAGAGGGGGAGATTGTCAATGAAGAGAGGAGCTGGGTGTGTGGGAGCAGAGGCTCGAGAGAGGCGAGGGAGCGATATCAGGTACATCAGGTGACGCCGCTGTTTGTGAGAAGTTTCCTAGTTCTCCCACTCTGCTCCGCTTTCTTCCCGTAGTCCACTGAAGTACTGGTTGGTAGGTTAATTGCCGGTTGCAAAATGGTCGAGGCCCCTATGTATGTCAGTCGCCGTGCAGACTCCGGGAGCAGAAATATGTGGCCGTGTGGTTCAGCTGCAGGTGGCCGGCGCTCAGAGTGAACTCATTGTTGTTCGGTCGACTGGCTGTCAACCCGTCCACCTCCGTGTCCGCCGCCACGGTCGGAGCACCCATCGAGTAAAACAGATTCTGCGGCTCCTTGCCCGGGTATTGTCTGTACCAGAACAATCGGTAGGTGCTGCTGCCGTCGACCGTGCAGTGAAGAGTTTGTTTCCGGCCGGGGGACTCGGAAACGGCGTCGGGAGTCTGGCGGATCACCGTCGAGGTCACGGCTGGTGATTTAAAGAACAAACGAGGGGAATAAATAAATAAATGCATTCAGTAAAGGCAGCGACTCCGTGCGCTGGAGAGAGGACCAGGCAGGTAAAGTAAAAACAGAATGTGATAGAGAAATAACCTGAGCACGCCAGGGAGAGATGAGACAGAGATATAGAGAAATCGATAAGGAGACAGATAAGACTGGTTTATAGATAGAGATGGAGGGATAGGGAGGATGAGGGAAGGTGTGGCTGTGCGGAGTGAAAGCACGAAGCGGAGGGAAGGAGCGAGTAGGGATGATTATTGAAAGGTAGACAGATAAATAAAGAAATGGGAGGAAGTGGAGTGGAGATGGCAGCAGTAGGGGACGGTGAGAGGAAAATGGAAAGGCGTGGTATGCGTCGAAGCTGAGCTGGTAGGAAGAGCGTGGGTGAGGTTTGGAGCGATGGATAGACAGGAGTGGTATGGAGCGAGCGAGGGACGGAGAAGAAAGGAGAGTGGAAATGCAGAGAGTTAGCTGGAGGCAATGTGCGAGGCAACGCGAGGATGAGAGTGGTTAAGTTCTGAAAGAGGCCAAGCGCGGAAATAATGGCAGAGCAAAGTCGGAAAATGAGGAGCAAGAAGAACAGGGGTCCATAAAGATGATACTCACAGGGGAAGGAGGTGAACATGACGTAGAGATAATGTGGAAAATTGGATAAGACAGAATGAGAAAGAAAGAATCAAAATATGGAAGCAGGGAACATTGGATTTGAATATTCCTTACTGTACAAGCAGCTCACAAACGCCAGTAACAAGAGCATTCTTCACTTAAAGTTCCTCTGTCAGGAAGAGCAGGACCTGCCCGAAGCGTGAGGACAGATATAGTGACTGCATAAGGTTACAGTTTGCCTTGTAACACCCCGTCCCCGCTTCTGTCACTGGCATCCCCATCCCTCCCTCGCTGGATGACGTCGCATTCAGAGCAGAAACCGGAAGTGCGCAAATTTACAACGTCGATATATGTTCATTGTATCCGCCGGAGCAAATGTGCGGGACAAAACATGAAATAAGGAGTTATTGTTCTCGTTGTGTGAGCTGTGTGTCCGTTTCTCGGGCACAGTTTCTGCCTCTTTGTTTGTCTCTCTATGCATAGGTACTTCAGTTTTATTCAAAGATAAATAAAATACTTGGTAACAGGACCGACCGACCCAATGAAGCCTCGCCGCCCAATTACACAGATGTGTCCACTTGTCCCGTAAGTCCTTGCAGGATGGAGTTGGGGCACCGAAGGGAACTGACACCGCCACTGGGAGGAACGTACGAATTTCTTACAGGTGGCGTAAGGAACAAAACCCAGCTGCTGGTGCTGTGTAGCGACACACTGACTGGTACGTCACGGTGCCGCCGTATGTTTGTGTGTATTATGTATGTATGTTTGTTTGTATGTATCGGTCTGTCTTGCAAACTATCTTGCCATGTATCTCTCTAGAAATCGATCTATCTAGCTATCCATCCGGGTATCGATTGGCAGCTTTGCATGCATTTGCTCCCACCGGCTTCTCTGGGTCTCAAAATATTATTCCCTCAAGCAATCCGGCCGTCGGTTCGACATCACCACTCTCAGTGTGAAAGAAGGAGGTGAAGATGTTTTTTTTCCCCCAGTGATAGTAGAGCTGTGACCATGCCTGTTTTGAAAATGTGGACTTGTGCATTGCAAGGTCGAGATAGGCGACCCACTCCTGCCCTACTCAGAAGTCACTGCCGCTCCGTTTGGACTTAGAGCGCCCCCTGCTGTCACCCTGCAGAGAAACGGGCGCGACAGCGCAGCTTGCCCATCCGTCGGATAGTCACTGAAATGTTGTAATTGTGACAACATCGACAGCTTCGATAGAAATACCCCACAGTTCAACGGGGAGTTGGTCTTCCTAACGAACAGACCTCAGGCTCTCAGATGCACAACTGCTCCTCCCTGCCCATCATCCTCAGCACGGGTATCCCCCAGGGCGCCGTGTGGCGCCCATTGCTGTACACACGTGACCGCACGGCCAAACACCCGGCCAATCACGTCGACAAGTTCCCCGTTGTCACCCAAGGGACTCTGCACGAGGCACGGTGGAGGAGGTGGTAGACATCGAGGCCTGGGGCCAGGCATATAACAACGTCGACAAGACAAGGGAGATTTTTTTTAAAAATCGAATTCAGATGAAGTCGCCGCATTCACACACCCCTTCACACATGGTGGCACCACAGTCCAAACTGTACGCAGTTTCAAACTCCCGGAGTGCACATCACATGCAAACTCATAACTCCGTCATCACCGCAGAACGCACATTTTAGAATCTAGGAAGCTCGTCAATATCCCTGATTTCCCAGGAGGCGGAAGACAGCTGCACATTGCACATGCGCATCAAGTCATGCCACAGCTGCCGGATAGAGAGCATCCCAGCGTTATCGCAAGGCACGGAAGCCGCACTGCAGTGGACAGGGAGGCCCTACAATGGGTAGTCCAACCTGGCCCACGAATCACCAGTAGCAGTCTTCCCCGCCGTCGCTGACAATTATACAGAAAGACGCTGGAAAAGCGCCAGTATCATCAGGAATGATCGCACCTACTCTGCTCATGGACTGCTTTTTCCAATCGCGGCAAGGAAAAGGTTACGTGGCATCCACGCCATGATTACCAGCCTCAAAAACAATTCCCTTCCCCAAACAGTGAGCCTGATTGACACTTCCATCCACTCACCCACCTCTCCACAGCCCCACTCCCCTACTGTCACTGCTCTGTTATTATTTCCCGTCAGTCACAGCGTACGTAAAGCCTAATATAACCACATGGATGGATATCAGCTATTTTATGTATTTGTATTTATTATTTCTGTTCATTATTACTGTTATGCTCTTTATATCGCTCCGGACATGCGATTGTTTCGTTCTCCTTTACACTAGTGTGCGGGATATGACATTCCTAGACAACTCGTTCCACATTCCCACCGGCCTCTGCCTGAAAAGTGTAGCATCCCCCTAAACTAGAATGGTTGGGGGGTGGGAATCAAATTAAAGAGGCTAGGTGTGAGGAGGTTAGTTCACTACAGGGGGTTGGGAACCAGTGCAGAGAGACAGAGGGGTGTAAAGTGAGGGTAGAAACAAAAAGTACTATGGAGAAAAGTAAAAGTGGCAGGCCGACAAATCCAGGGCAAGCATTAAAAAGGGCCACTTTTCAGCATAATTGTATAAGGGCTAAGAGAGTTGTAAAAGAGCGCCTGAAGGCTTTGTGTGTCAATGCAAGGAGCATTCGTAATAAGGTGGATGAATTGAAAGTGCAGATTGTTATTAATGATTATGATATAGTTGGGATCACAGAGACATGGCTCCAGGGTGACCAGGGATGGGAGCTCAACGTTCAGGGATATTCAATATACAGGAGGGATAGACATGAAGGAAGGGGAGGTGGGGTGGCGTTGCTGGTTAAAGAAGAGATTAACGCAATAGAAAGGAAGGACATAAGCCGGGAAGATGTGGAATCGATATGGGTAGAGCTGCGTAACACTAAGGGGCAGAAGACGCTGGTGGGAGTTGTGTACAGGCCACCTATCAGTAGTAGTGAGGTCGGAGATGGTATTAAACAGGAAATTAGAAATGTGTGCAATAAAGGAACAGCAGTTATAATGGGTGACTTCAATCTACATGTAGATTGGGTGAACCAAATTGGTAAAGGTGCTGAGGAAGGGGATTTTTGGAATGTATGCGGGATGGTTTTTTGAACCAACATGTCGAGGAACCACTAGAGAGCAGGCTATTCTGGACTGGGTTTTGAGCAATGAGCAAGGGTTAATTAGCAATCTTGTCGTGAGAGGCCCCTTGGGTAAGAGTGACCATAATATGGTGGAATTCTTCATTAAGATGGAGAGTGACATAGTTAATTCAGAAACAAAGGTTCTGAAATTAAAGAGGGGTAACTTTGAAGGTATGAGACGTGAATTAGCTAAGATAGACTTGCAAATGACACTTAAGGGATTGACGGTGGATATGCAATGGCAAGCATTTAAAGGTTGCATGGATGGACTGCAAAAAATGTTCATCCCAGTTCGGCAAAAGAATAAATCAAGGAAGGTAGTGCACCCGTGGCTGACAAGAGAAATTAGGGATAGTATCAATTCCAAAGAAGCAGCATACAAATTAGCCAGAGAAAGTGGCTCACCTGAGGACTGGGAGAAATTCAGAGTTCAGCAGAGGAGGACAAAGGGCTTAATTAGGAAGGGGGAAAAAGATTATGAGAGAAAACTGGCAGGCAACATAAAAACGGACTGTAAAAGCTTTTATAGATATGTAAAAAGGAAAAGACTGGTAAAGACAAATGTAGGTCCCCTGCAGACAGAAACAGGTGAATTGATTATGGGGAGCAAGGACATGGCAGACCAATTGAACCAACTTTGGTTCTGTCTTCACTAAGGAGGACATAAATAATCTTCCAGAAATAGTAGGGGACAGAGGGTCCAGTGAGATGGAGGAACTGAGCGAAATACATGTTAGTAGGGAAGTGGTGTTAGGTAAATTGAAGGGATTGCAGGCAGATAAATCCCCAGGGCCAGATTGTCTGCATCCCAGGGTGCTTAAGGAAGTAGCCCAAGAAATAGTGGATGCATTAGTGATAATTTTTCAAAACTCGTTAGATTCTGGACTAGTTCCTGAGGATTGGAGGGTGGCTAATGTAACTCCACTTTTTAAAAAAGGAGGGAGAGAGAAACCGGGGAATTATAGACCGGTTAGCCTAACGTCGGTGGTGGGGAAACTGCTGGAGTCAGTTATCAACGATGTGATAACAGCACATTTGGAAAGTGGTGAAATGATCGGACAAAGTGAGCATGGATTTGTGAAAGGAAAATCATGTCTGACGAATCTCATAGAATTTTTTGAGGATGTAACTAGTAGAGTGGATAGGGGAGAACCAGTGGATGTGGTATATTTGGATTTTCAGAAGGCTTTTGACAAGGTCCCACACAGGAGATTAGTGTGCAAACTTAAAGCACACGGTATTGGGGGTAAGGTATTGGTGTGGGTGGAGAGTTGGTTAGCAGACAGGAAGCAAAGAGTGGGAATAAACGGGACCTTTTCAGAATGGCAGGCGGTGACTAGTGCGGTACCGCAAGGCTCAGTGCTCGGACCCCAGTTGTTTACAATATATATTAATGACTTGGATGAGGGAATTAAATGCAGCATCTCCAAGTTTGCGGATGACACGAAGCTGGGTGGCAGTGTTAGCTGTGGGGAGGATGCTAAGAGGATCCAGGGTGACTTGGATAGGTTGGGTGAGTGGGCAAATTCATGGCAGATGCAATTTAATGTGGATAAATGTGAAGTTATCTACTTTGGTGGCAAAAATAGGAAAACAGATTATTATCTGAATGGTGGCCGATTAGGAAAAGGGGAGGTGCAACGTGACCTGGGTGTCATTATACACCAGTCATTGAAAGTGGGCATGCAGGTACAGCAGGCGGTGAAAAGGCGAATGGTATGCTGGCATTTATAGCGAGAGGATTTGAGTACAGGAGCAGGGAGGTACTACTGCAGTTGTACAAGGCCTTGGTGAGACCGCACCTGGAGTATTGTGTGCAGTTTTGGTCCCCTAATCTGAGGAAAGACATCCTTGCCATAGAGGGAGTACAGAGAAGGTTCACCAGATTGATTCCTGGGATGGCAGGACTTTCATATGAAGATAGAATGGATGAACTGGGCTTGTACTCGTTGGAATTTAGAAGATTGAGGGGGGATCTGATTGAAACGTATAAGATCCTAAAGGGATTGGACAGGCTAGATGCAGGAAGATTGTTCCCGATGTTGGGGTTGTCCAGAACGAGGGGTCACAGTTTGAGGATAGAGGGGAAGCCTTTTAGGACCGAGATTAGGAAAAACTTCTTCACACAGAGAGTGGTGAATCTGTGGAATTCTCTGCCACAGGAAACAGTGGAGGCCAGTTCATTGGCTATATTTAAGAGGGAGTTAGATACGGCCCTTGTGGCTACGGAGGTCAGGGGGTATGGAGGGAAGGCAGGGGCGGTGTTCTGAGTTGGATGATCAGCCATGATCATAATAAATGGCGGTGCAGGCTAGAAGGGCCGAATGACCTACTCCTGCACCTATTTTCTATGTTCTATGTTCTATGTTCTATGTCTGGCTTCAACCTCCCCCCTCTCTCTTCAATCCTGTGTCCATTCGCTCTAGACAGCCTCATCGCTGTAACACGACAACGATCAAACACCTCATCTCTTCTCCTCGGAAATTTGTAAACAGCGATAAGATTACCTTCGCAGACTCCATCTTGAAACAACCTAAGTCCTTTCCAATCTTTCCTTAGAACTCTTGTACTCTAGCTGTAAATTGATTTATTGATCATTACAGAATATCTGTCTGATGCTTCTCTCTTCCCCTTTTCCCAACCATGATTCCCCTCTGCCTCCCCCTTCCCACTACCATCCCACTAAAGAGACCCGGGTCACAATCACGTTTACCATAACTCACATCTGTCAATTTGTTTATTTATTTTCGGCAGCAATACAGTGCAGTACATACAATTACTGCAGTATTGTGTAAATGTCTCAGGCCCCCTAGTTATACATCGGGACAGTGTGAGACCATTGCACTGTCCTGATGTTCACCATATGCTTCCCCGAGGCAGTCGGCACAGGAGCCTTAGGTCTGAAACACCCGCCCGGCGTGGATATCTTCACACTTCAGGACTGAACTGATTCCACAATCTATGATTCACTTTCTAACTCTTGTTCTTATCATTGTATTTGCCTCTTTTTAATTATTTGCACGATTTGCCAGCCTTTGCATAACAGTGTTAGCATCAGTTACGTATTGTTTTTCATCTTGTGTACCTTCGCTTTTCTGGGAATGCCAGCAAGAAAGTGAACTTTGAACTTCGCTCATTGGAGGTTCGGTACATTGCGGATTCCTACCGCTGGGTGCCGTTCGCTACACAGGAGCAGACCTTCGAGTCTGCCGGCGGTGAAGTGGTTGCTTCCCCGTTGAACCGCTCCCCATATCTCACGTACAATGCTGTGCTCCTTACCAGGCACCTGCAACACCACCGGTCTTGCTTTCGCCGTTGTCCGTTGCAGAATGCCGTGCTGTCCTATCCCAATCCCGTTACAGGTTTGATGCCGTCATGCTGAAAAGGATGCAACAAGGGATTGAGGGAAATGCGAGTTGGACAAGAAGAATAACAGCGAAGAACTTCAGATTACGTTAACCGGAAAACTAAATATTATATTTCCAACAGTGCCAAAGAGTGAGCAACTTTCAAAACCTGATGAAAGTGGCGATATTGGGATCCCAGAACTTGCTGCTATTTCAGACCTTATCCAGCAGTGACCCTGGTATACCGCAAATCAATGACCACAGCAGCCAACTCAAGTCCCCGCCGCGGTTGCTCAGTGACGTCAGGTGTAATTGTCAGAGGGAGGGGCGGGGCTTCGGGGTTTCTGCCGTGACGCGTTGAGCTCAAGCGGATCCCCGAACCTTCTCCGCTGTGGAGAGGGCGGACGGACGTGAAGATGTTCCTGCTACTGCAGTTATTCTTCTGGCTTCACGGTAAGGGACGGGATCAATTTATGAATAGTTTTCGGAAGCGGTTTTCATTACTTTTTTCTATACTTCTTGCATCTCTGTATCGACCCTGTCACTACCACGTTCCGTCGTTTCCCGTCCTTCTGATTTTCTCTTCCATTCAAGTGTCGCTTCCATGAATCGCGCTCTAGACCTGTACTGTCACGCTCTCACTTCTGCCCCTTGTAATACTATTTTCTTCTTCGACATCTGTTACTTTCTCTCCCACCTGTCCCACCTCCCGTGGCTCCACTCCGCTTGCGTCTTTACCGCTCGTCCCGTCCCTCCTTCCTCACTCTCCACGACCCTCCCGTCTTCTTCCACATCCTCCTCTCTACCTCCATCTCCTGACATTTTTCTTCCTTTTCTCCTCCTCCTCGTAATAACCCTGCACCTATTCTTTTCCTTCTTTCCCTCCCCACCCTTTACCTCCCTCTCAGTAAATTCAACTTTGTACTTAGTAACTCAAACAGGCGGCTTCTAATCTCCGTCATTTTATTTAATTTTCTCGACCGTTACTCTCGTTTTCGTCCTGTGCTATCGGGTTCTCTCTTCCGTTATTTGAAATTCCATAATCTGCTTCAATCCGGATTATTTCTTCTCCCGATTGCCTCACAAACGCCAACGCCGGAATCTTCTTGTTTACTGACGCCCTACTCTCTTACTCTCTCCTGTAGCCGCGGATCCCCAGACCATCCACCAGACACCCCGTTTTTATTCCGGATCTCTCGGGGACCCGATGCAGTTGACTTGCAACGTGGATGGCAGCAGCAATTACTATATGTACTGGTATCGACAATACCCGGGGAAGGAGCCTCAGCTAATGTTTTATACCTCAGGTACCAGTCTTAAAGAGCCTGCTGGGGAAGTCGATGGATTTAGCGTCCAGACTCCGAAAAGCAACGCGTGCAACCTGGTGACGAGCAGCCTGCGCAGCAATCACTCGGCCGTGTACTTCTGCGCGTGGAGTCTTCACAGTGATACAAAGAACCGTCTGAGCTCAACAAAAACCGCTAACATCATGTTGCAGACAGGGTAAAGACAGCTGCACGAAGCGCAGTTAATCCAAGATGACGTAACGGCAGCAAGAAGCAGAGGCGGGTTAGTGGAACGCTGACAGTGCAGGTGTCCAGTCGATTTCTTCAAAGCACTTTACAGTGGGATAAAATGCAAACAGAAGAAAACAGTCAATTTTTTTCGTTAAAAGCAAAGTTAAATAAATTAGTGTTGAGCTGGCATTTAAACGTGCTAACTGACTCTCCATCCCTTTAATTTTCGGTGCTGAATTCCAGAGTTTAGGAGCGTCGTTCAAAATAAAGCTGATTCGCAAAGTCTCAACACTCGCTGCAGTTTGAATCTTAGCTTTCCCGTCGCTGGGCGGTCAAAAAGTCACAAATTGCGCCAACTATGGTCATTGGGAAACCTTCGAAGTCACCTGTTTCAAATGTAAATTGTGCGTTGCAATTCTACCCCACCTCTATCACTTCTTTTGAAAACTCATCTCGTGCGCCCACCAGTATATCCGCTCCGGGTCAGAGAGTCTCCGGGATCTCGGCGGTGCCCGTATACCAGTACCCGGCGTGGTGTCACGTTGACGGCAATTAATAATTACGAACGAGTCCACGGCGACACAGAGAGCGAGGGGCTTTGAGGAGGCTGCAGTCCGTGGGTTCGATCGGAAAAAATGAGCAGTAATTAACAGAAACTGAGAGGCGGAGTGAGATTTTATCCATCTACCTGAAACGAACGCCCGCTCGGTTCAGACCGCCTGTCAAAGAGACATTCACCTTCAACCTTGTCGATGAGCGTATAGAACCCTGTAATGCTACCCCTGGACCCCCGACTCTCAGGAGAAGCACCCTCATCAAGGGCCAGCGCATCATCAGCGAACGAAATGCCTCTACTGCCCTCTGCTGTTGTATCAATCACCAATGCCTGAGAGTAAAGCGCTCAAAGTTCTCGCTAAGTCGGATCAAAACTGAGAAAATTATTGAGAGAAATTTGCTGTTTTCAAAGGTCGACGGTATCGCCGACAGTTCCCCCGACTTGGGAGGCTCAGCATTTAAAATTCAAATTAAATTTAGTATGATCTTACGTATGTGTCACCGTGTACTACCTGCGATTTATTTTCCCGCCGGCATGCACGGAAGCACCGGCAAGTACGATAGAACTTAAGCTGGAGGGCAGTTAGTCTGAGGTTAGTGGTTGGGAAGTTGTTGGCGTCGGAAATTGAGGATGAGGTCCGAGTGTACTTGGGGAAACCTGATAAAATAGGACCTAGTCAGCATGGTTTCCTCGAGGGAAATCTTGCCTGACAACTTTCTGGGAATTCCGAAAGAAATAACAAGCGGGATAAGCAAAAGAGAAAATGTCGAGACGACTGGAAAATAAAGGCAAGGATTTGATGTTGAGGCTTTATAAAGCACTGGTGAGGCCAACCTTGGAGTATTGTGAGCAGTTTAGGGCAGCTTATCTTAGATAGGATCTGCTTATATTGGAGAGGGTTCACAGAATATTAACGACGACAATTCAAGGAATGAAAGGGTTAACATATGAGGAGCGTTTGATAGCTCTGGGCCTGTACTTGCTGGAGTTTAGAATGAGGGGGGACCTCATTGAAACCTATCGAATATTGAAGGCGCAAACACGACGTAATCTGCAGATGCTGGAAATACAAGCAACACACACAGAAACGCTGGTGAACGTAGCAGGGCAGGCAGCATCTGTAGGAAGCGGTACAGTCCTGGGCAGACGAAGGTTCTGGGCCCGAAACGTCAACTGTACCTCTCCTGATACATGCTGCCTGGCCTGCTGCGTTCACCAGCAACTTTTGTGAATATTGAAAGACCTAGTTATCATGGATGTGGAGAGGATGTTTCCTACACTGAGAGAAATAGAGAGGCTACCAAAGCACAGGATCAGAAGAGTGGACAGAGAAGTGTAAGATGGAGTACAGTGTCGGTATGTGTATGGCCATGCATTTTGGCAGAAGAAATGAAATTGTACAGTATTTTCTAAATGGATAGGATATGCCAAGAAACTGAGGCGCAAAGGGACTTCACAGCCATTGCGCAGGATTCATGAAAAATTTATTTAGGTGCATTCTGTGGTGAGGGAGGCACATGTGATGATAGCACTTATTTCAAGAGTACTAGAATACAAATGCCAGAATATAATGTGGCCCACTTCATGAAGAGCCAGCGAGACCTGATTTGGAGTATCGTGTGCCGTTGTCGGTTTCCTGTTTTTAGCAAAAAAGAGGTGCTGAAACTGTAGAGGTTTCATAGGAGTTTCACGAAAATGATCCGAAAATTAAAGGTTTATGGTTTAAAGAGGTTTTGATTGCTCTGGAACTCAAAAAAGGATGAGGAATGATCTGATTGAAAACTGCCCAATGGTGAAATACCTTGGTAGCTTGACGCGGAGGGGATGTTTCCAAAGGTGCGACAATCCTAGACCGGGGGACACAGTGTCAAAGTAGAAGTACGGAGGTGAGGAGCAATTCCTTTGGACAGAGAGCGGCGAATCCTTTGAATTATTGAAGGCAACGGTTGATCGATTCTTGATTGTTTTGAGCATGAGAAGGTAAGGGGAGAAAGAGGGAGATTGAGGTTGAAAAGGAAATTTGAATCAGCCAAGATGAAGTGGCGGAATAGACTCGCTGGAGCAAATAACCGAATTCTGCTCCTATATATTAGGTTCATACGGCCTTATATTCATAATGATCGACTATATCAATCAATGAATAGAAAGGAATTGTCCAAACCCTGAAAGTTAGTCCATCTCGGTACCTAGTGTTGCGGGATCTACTGTAATGGGGAGTTGATAACACTGACGGCGGAGGACTTCATAATAGATTCAGCTTCCTCCCAGCAGCGTTTCACGCAAATGAACTTTAGATGGACGTGCGTGTGAGGGGAGACTGATAAAAAAGATTGTACTTGGAGATGAGTTCGATGGACGCAGAGAAAGTAGCGGGCAACGGGCTGTCATGGGCTGACTGTTCTCCGAATCACGGGGCAGGTTTTTGTCTGAGGAAGCCCGAGACGTGAGCCGCCGTGCGAGACTCGCTGCGCAGAAGTAGGTCGCCGAGTCCGTCTCCTCGCAGCTGCTGAGCTGCAGAGTGAAGCTGTTCTGTGCAGCTTCGAGCTTTGTGGTGAACCGCGGTTTAAATTGTGAGTCGCATGAACCATACTCGTTGCAGACATACTCCAGGATCGTCCCGACTTGCCTGTACCAGTATATGGTGTAGCCGCTCATGCCACCTCCCTCCAAACTGCACTTAAAACTGAACTGTTCACCAGGCCGAACCGAGGCAGCGGTTGGTAACTGGACCACTGTTGGTGCAGCCGACAAACCTGGATTAACATGCAAGAGAGAGAAATTCATGGTCAAGTGGATGACAACGGCATAGTATCCCGCTATTTAAAACACGATTTGGGATCGTCCTTGAATCGGCGGTTTCGACCCCGCTGTGAGAAAATAATTGATCAATAAAAAAACTCACATTTGTGCAAGAGTGTCAGGGATAAAGTTAGGCAGACAAGGGGCACGTCAGGAGGGAAATGCATCGCGATTCTGCAGCGCTGTTCGGCAGCAAATGCGCCTCGTTCGCTTCTTCAACTGAGCTCTGTCGGTCGAGGGTGTTCCCGGATATGACGTCGAGACTGTCCATACACCAATTGCCGATTGAGCTCCTGCTGACGACATCATTATCTGATCGTCTGCTTGGGACAGAAATGGCAATTGTCTGCAGTCATGTTCCAGGCGGTGCAGATACAACCCCTCGGCCCCATTCTTCTGCGTAGGGCAGCTTTGTTATCGAAGCCCATCGCATTAGCCAGAGGTTCGCGTGTTAACCTCAAAACCTTTCCATTCCATGTACCGGTCAAGAAGACCTTCTGAAGCTTGCAATCTTCGGTGCTTCTCCCGCCGATTTTATTACTTTTTTAAAAAAACCGAACATTTTAAAGGCTCCTTAAACACCCACTCCACTCACCTTCAATCCCGATTTATTGACATGATTTCTGCATGTTATGTTTCTGTGGAATCAATTGCATTCATGCTTGTTCAGTGTGTAATATTATATCCGGACCGATGTGAAAATAAACCATGGTAAAATGGTCCATGAAGCAGTCAACCAATCAGCTACGTCGGCAAGAGTATTTCCGGAAACTATTTGCCCGAAAGAGGGCGCTGTTGGACCACGGGATTCGACAGAGAGTGCACCCCGAGACGGGAACGGCAGCCCATTCTGCCCATCGAAATGTACTGATGTCAGTTCAAATGAAGGAATTATGAAACCAATCTCGTTACTTTTTCCGTGTCTCTGTCGATCTATCATTTATCGTATCTCGCTCAATAGACGTTCTGAACCCTCAATCAACCTGCATGCGCGCCTACCTGTCTTATTTTTCTGTTGCTTTGAACTATCCCTTTCCATTTTTCTATCTGCATATCTATCTATCTATCTGTTATAACATCCACAAACTCCACATCAGATTATGCCACAGCACGGATCAGGCCAGAGCTTTCAAATTTACAGTCTGCAAGGACAGTAAGGTCTCGTAAAATGGCCGCCCCATCTTCAGATCTCAAAGTGGCAAGTGCTTTTACTATCAAAGGAGACATCAATGATACAACTTTGCAATTCGTCAAAATCACATTATCAGAGCACTCCCAAATCCGGTGACACTACCACATCCGTCGAATCCCCAGCCCTAAACCCCAAATCTACCGACACACCCGAACTCGTGCACACCCCTAAATCCTGTGACTTCCAATTATCCCGGACAAGTCCGAAAACCAGCAATGCTCCGAATCGATTGGCACCCACAAATCCGTGCTCACCTCCGCATCCGATGACACTCCAGGTTCTCCTGACACGCCCTAATCCGCTTACACCCCTAAATTCGCGCGCACACAAAGCCATTCACAACTCCCAAAATCTGCTGAGAATCCAATTTCTGATTGCAATCCGAGATCGCTGATGCACCTCAGATTCTGCTGATACCTGCAATTAGGTTGACACCCCTAAATTCTCGAGCATCTATCCACAATTTCGCATGCACCCCGCAAAGGTGCTGACACGCGCAAATCCACACGAGTCACCACTTGCGCAAAATCCTCAGATCTATTGACATCCTCATGCCCACCGACATCCAGTAATTCGGTGACAGCTCAATTCCTGCTGTTACCCTCAAATTTGTTGTACTTGAAATGCGCGTGCGACCAAAATATGGTGACAACACCCCCCATATATCCGACGACAACCTGAAATCCGCCGAATCCTACAAATCTGTACGCGCCACAAATCTACACAGCCCGTAATCCCAGCTCAGCACCAAATCCCGGTGACCTGTCAATATTCACCAATACCGTGAAAACCGCTGAAACGCCAAAATGTGCCCGCGGCCACTAACCCGAGACACAACCAAACCTGTTGACACCCAGCATCCGCCGATAACAAAAATAGCAAGAAGAAAGGTCAATCTTGAAATGAGAATTCATTGTCAAAGCATGTATAAATTATATAACCTTGAAATACGCCACAGCCCAAAATCTGAGCACCTTTGATACTCGCTGAACCTCCCAAATTCGGTGACACGGCCACATCCGGAACGCGCTCCCAAATCCACGCGCATGGATACGTAGGTGCGTGCGTGCCGATCGAGAGAGGGCAGGCAATCCCCGAGAGTTTTAGAAGGAGGGGTGATAGTTGCAGTGGCGGATGCATAGAAGTGAACCGGACCGGATTATGGTTCAGAAGCGGGAGGGAGCGTTTGGTTTTCGAGGATATCGGTGTGTCTATGAACTGAGGTGCTCCAGCAGTAGAAACTCTGTAATAATTTTGTGGGAGAGCGGGGTTTAAAAATCTAAATGGCGTCTGGATGTAATTATCTATAGCTGTTTATTTTCTAATTCTGATTGTACATTAAGAACCTGGGATACATATTCTAGCCGGCATTCGCGATTGATGGAATCGGTGAAAAAATACACGCAAAAATGAACTAAAACTGATGTGCAAAAAGAAGAAAAAATGAACGAATGCATAAAAATAACAATATCAATAGTATTAATCATAATGGAATCAATCAAAACATCAATAGTCATGAGTTTTACAATCATTGAGAGTGAGTCCATAGGATTCTCATATTGCGATACTAAAGGCTCCTGTAACAACTGCAGACAGGAAATGAGAACATGGCCGAGATGTTTGAGGTCTTTCATAGTGGATGCTGTTTTCTTGTTGGGAGCATCTCTGGCAAATGTGATTTGGCTGAGTGTGATGTAAGGCCTCATTTGGAGTACAGTATTGTTATAGTGTTATAATATTAAGACCATAAGTCAATACGAGCAGAATTAGGCCGTCTGGCCCATCGAGTTTGCTCCGCTACTCTATCATAGCTGATACTTTATTATCTCCTCCTCAACCCTAGTTCCGGGCCCTCTCCCTGTAACCTTTGATGCCATGCCCAATCGTGAATATATCTATCACTGCCTACAAAGACCCAACAACCTGGTCTCCGCAGCTGTATGTGGCAACAAAATCCACAAGTTCACCATGCTTTCGCAGAAGAAATCTGTCTGCATATCCGTATTGAAAGGGCACCGCTCTATCCTGATGCTGTGCCCTCTTGTCCTAGACTCTCCTACCATGGGAAATATCCTTTCCACATCGACTCTGTCTAGGCCTTTCAACATTCGAAAGCTCTTCAATGAGATCGTCCCTCATCCTTCTGAATTCCAGCGAGTGGAGACACAGATCCATCAAACGTTCTTCCTGTGATAACCCTTTCATTCCTGGTATCCTTTTTGTGAAGCTCCTGTTGGACCTCTGCAATGCCAGCACATCTGTTCCACGATGAGGTGTCTAAAACTGTACACAGTACTTAAGATGAGGCCTCGCCAGTGTCTTATAAACCCCCAGCATCACTAATCTTGTATTCTAGATCTCTTGAAATAAATGCTAACATGACATTTGCCGTCCTCAACCACCGACTCAACCTACAAGTTAACCATCAGGGTGTTCCGTACAAGGATTCCAAGTCCTCTGCATCTCAGGTTCCTGGAAGTTTTTTTTCATCTTTTAGAAAATAGTCCATACTTTTATTTCTATTGCCAAAGTGCATGGACATGCATTTTCGAAGATTATATTTCATTTTCCACTCTCTTGCCCATTCTCATAAACTGTCGAAGTTCTTCTACATCCTACCTGTTCCCTCAACACTGCCTGCTCCTTCACCAATCTTCGTATCGTCTGCAAACTAGGCAACAGAGTCATCCATTGCATCATCTAAAATGTATCATTTATATATAGCACCAGAAGAAGTCGTCCTAACACCGACTCCTGCGGAACACCACTCGTCACTGGTAGTCAACCAGAAAGGGATCTTTTTATTCCCACTCGCTGCCTCTTACCAAACAGCCAATGCTCTAACCATGTTAGTAACTCTCCTGCAATGCTATGGGTTCCTAACTTGGTAAGCAGCTTCACGTGTGGCACTTGTCAAAGGTCTTTGGAAAGTCCAAATATACAACATCCACTGCATCTCCTTTATCTATCCTACCTGTAATCTCCTCAAAGAATTTGGGACTTGATGAAGCGCTGGACAGGCCTCATTTGGAGTATTGGGAGCAGGTCGGGAAGTTTAACTGAGAAATGACGTGTTGAAACTGGAGAGCGTTCAAAGGAGGTTGACGAAATTCATTGCAAGATTGAATGTTTGTCATATGAAGAGCGTTTGATGTCTTTGGGCTCGTATTCATTAGTATTCAGAAGGATAAGGGATGATCTGATTGAAACCTACCTAATGGTGAAAGGCGTTCATCGAGTGGATGCGGAGTGGATGTTTCCAACCATGGGACAGCCTTAGACTGGAGGACACAGTCCCGCAATAGAGGGACATCTTTTTAGTATGAAGATGAAGAGAAATTTCTTCAGCTGGAAAGGAGTGAATTTCCGGCGTTACGTATATTCAAAGCAGAGTTTGACAGATTCCTAATTGGTTCGGGCTTGAATGAATAAGGGGAGAAGGCAGGAGATTGGGATTGAGATGAAAATACAACAGACCGGATGAGATGGTGGAGCAGGCTTGACGGGCTAAATCCCTGATTCTGTTCCTAAATATTATAGTCTTAGAATCTGATAGTAATAATAATAATAATAATAATAATAACAACAACAACAATAATAATAATACCAACAACAATAACAATAATAATAACTACAATAATAATAATAACAGACTTAATTTAATAATAGCTTCAATTTATTGACTGCATCGCTCCATGTGTGATTTTTCATAGAGAACCTCTACCTGTGTCATTCTTGTAGAACACCTTCTATTGCCCAATCATCATGGCTCCGTCTGTCAAAGTAGACAATGGCTGCGCCCTTTCCGGGCCGCAGACCTGGGCGATAAATATGGAGATCCTGGGCCGCCCAGACATCAAGATCGCCCTCTCGGCCTCGCGGATGTGGTCCAAAGGAATGCGAAGCAGCCCATTTGGAATCAGTTTCGCTGCAGAAGCTGCCGGGAGGTGACGTGATACGTCATCCGACCGCCTTAGACCCCAAGAAGCTCTATATATTCAGCGGCTGCAGACTGAGCCTTTTCGCACGCTATCTATTATTATGTTGTTATTAGTATCTATAATAATAATTATTATAATTTCTTCTCGGCTCCACTTGGTAAAACTTGAAGTATGGCCATTGCCAAGCAGACATATATCTCAGTTGTTCGGAACTTTCCGAGTGGTCAAACTATGCTTAGTGCTGTGTCCTTCTGAAGAACTAACTGTGTTATTATGTTCTGCCGTACCATTGGAATGATATAAATTGTAACTATTACTGTTGGGAGAATGTTTCATAGTCTTTCAATTTCCTCTTTAGTTCGGTATATTTCTGGTGTTTTTCAACTTATTAAATTCTGTGGGTTATGTGTGGTCGAGCAGGCTCTATCTATTAAGTACACTGTTCTTGCCTGTTTATCGTGCAATATGATCACCGGTCGCATAAGGAAATACACCGCGGTAAAATGAATGAATGAATAAATCAATCAACCATATCTGCACCTGTATTTCCTACAAATATGTGTGCGAAAGAGACGAATAATTCTCCGCAAACACACAGGGACCCCGCTGCATAGAATGTGGGGAAACCCGTGCCAATCATAATTAACTTGACAAGATAAAAACAGGCAGCACGAGGCTTTAACCGGTATATATGTAAGGTAACAAGGAAATACAGGGGCAAGAGCAGATTCGAAACCCAAGACTCGACGGCAAGACGCAAACACATCTATTAATAGATCTGGACCAAAGTCCTACAATCAATGTACTTTTACAAATATCCCTTTAATGCTGAAATACACAACACATCCATCGCTTCCGCTGCTAAATCGTTCCACCTCCTCACCAAGCGCCATGAAGAACTTCCTGCTAAAGTTCATCTCAAATATTTTACCTTTCGCCCCCAACACATGACCTCTGAGTCATGACATAACATGACTGAGTCTCACCCGACCTCAGTGGAAAAAAATGCTGCTTGAATCGATACACCTCATAACTGACTATACCCCTATCGTATCTCCCCATAATCTTCACGTTCCACGGTTTAAAGCCCGAAACTATGAAATAGGTCCATACAACACAATTCGTGCAGTCCCGGCACCATCTTGTAAAGTTTCTCTCTGTTATTTCAGCATTATTTACAGCTCCCTTCTAGGACCAAAACTGGACATACTTTTCCAAATTAGTCCTCCCACATGCTCGCCAGATGTGTTTTCTGCGTGAGAAACATGGAAACATAGAGAACCTACAGCACAATTAAGGCCCCTCGGCCAAATAAGCTGTGCCGAACATGTCCCCACCCCTGAAACTACCTAGGGGTACGCGAATCCTTCTATTTTTCTAAGCTCCATGTGCCTATCTAGGAGTCTCTTAGAAGACCCAGTCGTAACCGCTGCCGCAGGCCATTCCACGCACTCAACACTCTCTGCGTAAAAAAAAAAACTACCCTTGACATCTCCTCTCTACCATCCTCCAAGCATCTTAAAACCATGCGCTCTCGTGTTAGCCATTTCAGCCCTGGGAAAAAAAGCCTTTGACTATCCACACGATCAATGCCTCTCATCATCTTGTGCACCTCTATCAGCTCACTTCTCATCCTTCGTCGCTCCAAGGAGAAAAGGCCGAGTTCACTCAATCTACTCTCAGAAAGCATGCTCCCAAATCCAGGCAACATCCTTGTAAATCTGTTCTGCACCCTTTCTGTGGTTTTCACATACTTCCTGTAGTGAGGCGACCACAGCTGAGCATAGTACTCCAAGTGGGGTCTGACCAGGTTCCTCTATAGTTGCAACATTATCTCTCGGCTTGTAACCTCAGTGCCACGATTGATGAAGGCCAATGCACCTCAAGTCTTCTTAACCACAAAGTCAACCTGCGCAGCAGCTTTGAATGTCCTATGGACTCGTATCCCACGATCCCCCTGATCGTTCACACTGCCCAGAATTTTACCATTAATGTTAAATTGTGCCATCACACATGACCTACCAAAATGAAACACCTCACACTTATCTGGGTTGAACTCATTATTCGGGAGGCGTTCTCTCAGAAGTTAGGAAATGTCCGCATTTTGAGGTACACTTGCCACTTGCCGATTAGACTTGAGCTGTGGAGGTATACGTCCGAATAGATATTGTGTTTTGGTATAAATACTAGTGCATAAAATAATACAGAGTACGCCCGCCAATAGAAGGAAATACGGAAAGAAAGAGTGGATGGAGCGGCGGAGACTTAAACAGCGAGATACAGATGCAGAAGGAAAGAGACAGAAGCCGATATGAGAAAGGAAGGGAAAAAGAAAGAACGATGGATAAGTAGATAAACACAGACAGAGAAGTGGAACGATAGACAGATGGATAGGTAGACAGGCAGACAGACATATAGATTAGCAGACAGGTGGAGAGATAGATAGATAGATAGATAGATAGATAGATAGATAGATAGATAGATAGATACATAGATTCATACATACATACATAACAGACGAGGCTTTCCAGAAAGCAGCTTCTGAAATGTTGAATAGTAAATTCGGTAAACATTATTTGATCCACCCTGGCCAATGGTGGAAAGTGTATTTTAAAAATATTCCGATGCTCGAGGATTTCCCGCTAAAAAACACACTTAGACATTATTTCCTTGTCAGTACCCGCCCCTATCATCACCTTTGTTTTAATTACAAGCTTGTATTTTTTTTTTACTTTCTGCATCCGCTTCTCTTGAGCCGCTTTTGTTAGAGTTACAATTTGCTCGGCCAGGCCGCGAAAAACCCGCACAGTTGCAATCACAAATCACGGACTGTTCGGGAGCACAATGGCGTAAACTGGAAGTTGCCGCCTCCGCTCTGAAGTCCCACTGACTGTAACTCACTGAGTTAAAGGGAGAACAACAGCACTGTCCTCATTTTATCGGATAATGATGTGAAAAGAGGTAAAGAAACGAGTAATAATTGTGGATTTCGGTCGCTCCTCAGGAATGGATGCATACGTACATTGGATTTAAAATTTTCCTGAACGACCAGCGTGGAAGATTTCACTCACCTCTGATATGAACGGTTTCCATTCACTTTTCAGGGCTCTGCAACTCAGAATGCCGGCATTGCTTATTTACAATGTTTGTGTATGGGTGCTTTGCCCAGTCTATTCTCCGTGTGGTTTGCCATTGATGTGATCGAATGTCTTTGTCCTACTGCGAATGTCCACAAGACAATGAATCTCAGGGTAGTTTACGGTGACGTAGACACTAAGTTGACACTTTTCCAGATACCTCTTGTCCACTGAGTGCATTCTCGTGTCCGATTGGATATGCGCATTAACGAGCAGGTGCACCAGTGAGTGTAGAGCTGAGGACTCCCATACACACTCAGTGCTGAGACTCTGGAATCAGAGAATAAACAAGAAACAGGGTGTGATTTCCCGTTCCACCCGAGTCCGCAGCGAGCTGATGCATCTTTCCCCTCTCTAACTACTCCCAAGATAGTGAGATCCTACTGAGAAGATGAGCTGGAGAGTCCTTTAAAACCTGTCCACAGGTCCTAGAATCAGTCCTGCGTGGAGATGGATGAAGCTATCCACTCCGGTTGTGCGTCTGTTGGTTGTAAGGTTATAACTGTTCCTGAACCTGCTGCTGTGGCTCCTCAGGCTCCTGGGCATCTTGCTTCATGACGGTAGAGAGACGAGTATATGGCCGATATGGAAGCAATCCTTGATGTCAGATGCTGTTTTCTGCTGATGGGGCAGAATCTGTTCCTCAGGTTGTTAGTAACTCCTATATAGCCTTTCGAAGTTGACTACTCCCTTTACTTAATTGACCTCTCCAAATGGCCCTTCAGGATTATCCTAATATTGCTCTGCTTCCTGATTGGATAAGGCGGTGTGGCCGTTCTTGCTTCCGGCATGCATAAAAGTTCCCAAACATCCATTCCGCAGACAGACCTTACTGGAGTCGAAGAGGTGACGAGGTGGTGGGAGAAAGAAGGAGAGGGGCTGGGGTAGGTCACCAGCAACGAACTCAGCCCCTCAGAAGGCTGACTGTGCTCGGCGATGGTTTGCAGGATTGGTTAACGACTGGCATCTTCCAACTCCAAAGCCGAACACCACTGAGCTGTTAAAATTATTTATTAGTAACGAAAGATAAGTGTGCGCGTGGCCAGGTGGTTAAGGGGTCCGTCTAGTTCGAGCCTCAGCGGAGGCAGCGTGTTGTGTCCTTGAGTAAGGCACTTAAGCACAAATGGCTCTGCGATAACACCGGTGCCAAGCTGTACGGGTCCTAGTGCCCTTCCCTTGGACAACATCCGTGGCATAGAGAGGGGGACCTGCAGCATGGGCAACTGCTGGTCTTCCATACGACGTTGCCGAGGCCTGCGCCCTGGAAACCTTCCAAGGCGCAAATCCATTGTCTCGCGAGACTAACGGATGCCTATAAATATATATATTGAACTATGTACATATGTATATATTATGCACACACACACACACACACACACACACACACACACACACACCACATACACATATTATGCATGTCAATTCTGAATTTAGCAGCAGCTTCCTCAAGCAATTCCAAGCCTCTTGCACCACCATTGTTCACTTGCTGCCAACAGAAGGCAGCTAAAAATATAGCTGCGACAAGATAAAGTATAGAAGTCAGCAAGCCAATGATATCAAACAGGATAGCAACATATATATAAACGAAATAAAGAGAGTAGATGTAGCACCACCGAAAAATGACCGGGTACGCGGAAATAGAGAATAAGTATTTTGCATCGGTCGCCATTGTGCGAGACACTAGCTGCATGCACGAAGTTCGAGAATATCAGGGGCAGAAGTGAGTGCAGCTGCTTCTACTGGGGAGAAAATGATTGGGAAATCGAAAGGTGTGAAGGTAGATGAGTCACATGGACCAGATGCACGACATTCCAGGGCTCTGAAAGAGGTAGTTGAAGAGATTCTGGAAGCAGTATCTTGCAATTCAATAGGCGTGGTTCTCGAGAACCGGGCAATCGAAAATATCACGACTCTTCAAGAAGGGAAGAAGGTAGACTAAAGGAAATTATATCTGTTAGCCTGACTTCAGTGGTTAAGGATGGGGTTTTAGGGGTTAATGAAGGAACATTAGGACGGAGGCCAAAGTCAGCATGGTTTTGTTAAGGGAAAATCGCGCCTGACAAATTTGTTAGAACTCTTTGAAGGAATAACAAACGAGATAGTCAAAGGAGATTCGGTTGATATTGTGTACTTGGATTTTCAGAAGGTCTTTGAAGAGGTGCCACACATGAGGCTGTTTAACAAATTAGAAGTCCATGGTATTACAGGGAAAGTTCTAGCATGGATAAAACGGCGGCCGTGTGGCAGGAGTGGGAATAAAGGAGTTGGCTGCTGGTAATTGGTAAGATTCGGCGGGGTGATTTATTTACCTTCAGACCTTCCACTTTCTCAAGAACCTTCTCTCTAGTCATGGCAACTTCATGCACTTCATGTCACCTGAAACCTGGAACTTTCACCCTACTGCTCGCGGCTTCCACAGTCCACCTCTCCAGCATCGTTTTCCAGCGGTCGGATGCCCCTCCTCTATTTCTTCCTTCTGTCCTCTCCCATCAGACTCCCCATCTCCCAACCCTGTATGTCCTTCACCAATCAACCCCCTAACTTTTTAGATCATCACAAGGATTTTACGTGATTGGGTTGCTATCCCGATGCCGAATCCTCCCCCTTTCGCCACCGACAGTCTATAGGCGGAGTTTGATTCCATCGACCAATGTGAGATTTTGGGCGGAACGAATTGCTAAAGCCCCGCAGGTTGAGCCGCCAATCACTGAGAAGGGGCGTGGATACTGACTGCTGGGGTACAGTCGTTCAGACAAGTTAAACTAGTTTGAAGGCCGGTTCCGCTCCTCGCCACTTTCATTAGCAAGAGAGAAACTTCAGGACAGTTATGTTTTTCTTACTGGGGATGATGGCTCTATTTCATGGTGAGTGTTTCATGAAGCGGAGCTGTTTTGATTCACGTTTCTGCACTGTTTCCTTCTCACGGTCACTCACTATCGCTCTCTGCTTTCCGTCCTCTCGGTTTTATGTTTTCTCTCGCCATCTTCTTCTCTTTTCTCTCATCCCTTTTATCTGTCCCTATCTCTTTTCCGTGCGCACTCATCGTTTGTAATTGCATATCTTCGCTCAGCTCTACAACTTTCTTTTATTGTTTTACTTTTCCCAGCTACACTCCTTCCTCTGTTATACTCCTGTCTGCCGGAATGTTCTTCTGTAGGTCTCCATTTACTTTCACTTGTCCATCTATCCCTTAGTGTGCCTGCGTAGAGGTGTCTGTTCTAAATATTTTAACTATATTCGTGTCCGTCTGTCTCTGTCCTTATCTCAGTGCCTGCCAATCCATTTATCTATCTATCTGTCCATGTCGCTCTGGCGATCGATGTATTTAAGTATGTATATATGTATCTATCTGCATGCCTTCCTATCCATCTAAAGATATACCTATCATTGAGGTATATTAATTTGAATTTATTTTCATCATCGATTTTAAACTTTCCAGGGGTACAGAGTGAATTAATTCTCCAAAAAGACCGATTCCTCACCGTACGCGAACGGGACTCGGTGATGATGTCCTGCTTTGTGCCAAATACACACCCCGATACCTATTGGTATCGACAGGCTCCCAGCCAGGGTCTGGAGCTCCTGATCTACGTCTATCGGAATAACGCCCCGGAGATATCGGAAGGATTCGAGAACCGACTGTCAGCAGTCCGGGGGTCGGACGATTCCTACCATCTCAACCTGACTGGGCTGCTCCCCGATGACACGGCTGTGTATTTCTGCGCAAGCGTTAGTACCACAGCAGTGCCGGCAGCCTGACGTACACTGCAAATACCTATCGACAAGGATAACCTCCAAACCCGTTCCCCACCCTGCCCCTTACCTCCACTAATCCCATCAGTGGCAACGGTTTCATAACCGTGGCAAATTCAGTGGAACCCTGTCCTCCGGAATTTCCAGGCAGCCAAGTGGTCCCACTGGTCTTCATAGCGACACAACTGACGCTTAGTAACCTATTAACGGAATGATCTCAGTTATTGTAGAGGTAGAGACCTAAATATCCATCGGTCTCTTTAATCTATCTGTCTCTCTGCCTATTTGTCTGTCTGTCTATATGCCTGGTTGTTTATATATCTATCCATCTGTTCTTCCATCGGTCTATCTATCTATCTATCTATATATATATACATATATATGTAGCCCTCCTGTCCAGCCTCAGGGTCGCTTGGCTCGCTGTCGTCTAGGGAAACAGCCCTCGGCCCCGCCAAACTGGATAATTCGTTTCTGTGGATGCTGTGTGATGTACCCCACCCCGACCAAAGAACAGACAATACACCAGATACGAGTAAATGATTTACAGTTTATAGATATTACCGGAACTTTATAATTAATAGAGAATAAAATATAAAAGGAAAAGAAAAGGCGCCACACTTATGAAAGTTCAATCTCTTCGTGCACAAACAGGTGGAGCTCAAGGACCTTCTTCTTCACCCTGCGACCCCTCGGACCACCTCGACCGGCCGCCTGGGACAAACAACGGTGGTCGACCAGACGCTCCACACGAGTCCGTCTCCGTCTCCTTTCCTCGCCGAACGCCCCACTCGGGGTCCGACCCCTTTACCGGACTCACGGCACCTGGTCCATCCTCTGTCTCTCTCCCCCGGCTTCTGCCTCCAAAACCCTGCGCTTACAATATCTTACAGGCAGACCAGAAACATAAAAACTATTCCAATTGGTTCTTATCAGTAACGTGATTCAAAGAAACTGCTAGCGAGAGGACTTTATCAACAGTTAACATAACAAAGAAGCCATTTCAATTAGACTTCGCAGCGACATAAACAAGAACCTCCTTTCATATATATATATATTTGTGCCTGTGTGTTGAGGGGGTGGGGGTGGCGGAGTGTGCAGTCCTTGTCATAGAACTGGGGAACCAAACTCGTTGTTCATCTGGCGCGACATCACCAGCTTTGTCTCTGTCCATCTGTTCTCCTAATTGTACTCTATAAGGTTGAGAGCAGGAATAGTCTCCGAGAAATGTCTGAATACACTCACCCTCGTATCTTTCTGGTAAATGGTATAAATTTCTGCGACAAGCGCCGGCATCGGGGCGAAATCATTGTTGTTGAGGAAGCTCCGACGCGTCTCCCCTTTCGCTCAGAAAACTGCAAAGCACAGGTGCCACCTAGCAACGGTTCCGGGACCGCGAACCCTTTACAAATACAGAATTCAGCTGCGTGTGTCGCATCTATATTTTTCCGGGAAAAAAAAAATAACGGTTTCCGATTTGCTCAACGTAATTTACCACTTTATACAGGAACGTACAGCACAGGAACAGGCACTTTGGCCTACAGTGCTGAGACTCACTAGCTAAAAGCAAATCAAAAACACCGAAGAGCGAAACCTTCTTATATATTTCATGGCCACGACCCTCCAGCTTCCTCGCATTTGTGCGTCTATCGAAACGACCCTTAAAAGGCTCTAGTGTATTTCCCTCTATCACCGTACCAGACAGGGCATTCCAGGCATCCTTGATTCTCTGAGTAAAATAAGAATAAAAATAACCCAGGAATAAATGAAGATTCCTCATGTTTACATCTTTAACAAACTTATAAACCTTCATTGGAGAGGGTTGAGAGAATATTCACGACATCGCTTCCAGGAATGAAAGGGTTACCGTATAAGGAACGTCTGGTAGCTCTTGGACTGTATTCCCTGGAGTTCAGGAGAATGGGGGTGGGGGATATAATAGAAACTTTCGGAATGTTAAAAGGACTGAACGGATTAGATATGGCAGGTATTTCCCATAGTAAGAGATTCTAGGACAAGAAGGCACAACTATGGCAGGTATTTCCCATGGTAGGAGACTCTAGGACAAGAAGGAACAACTATGGCAGGTATTTCCCATGGTAGGAGATTCTAGGACAAGAAGGCACAACTTAAGGTTTGAAGGAATTCTGTTTAGAACTGAGATGCGGAGAAATTACTTTAGTCAGAGCATGGTGAATCTGTGGAATTAGTTGCCGCAAGCAGCTGTGGAGGCCAAGTCATTGAATGCATTTAAGGCAGATATAGAAATGTTCCTGATTAGCCAGATCATCAAAGAGTATGGGGTAAAAACAGGGGAGTGGGGGTGACTGGAAGAATTGGATCAGCCCATGATTCAATGGCGGAGCAAACGCGCTGGGCCGAATGGTCTACTTCTGCTCTTATGTCTTACAACAAAACGGATTCAACTCTGGAGCTTCCTTGCATGGTTTTATGATCTCTCAGGTCACCCCTCAAACTCCACCGCTCCAGCAAAAAAACCTAAGTTTATTCAGTTTTTCGTCACGGCACATGCCCTGTAAAGCTGTCCCCATCCTGGTGAACCTCTTCTGAAACCTTTCCAAGTCCTCAGAATTCTTCCTACAGTGGGGCGACAGAACTCCGTGCAATACTCAAAAAGCAGACGAACCAGATCTCTATAAAGTTGCAACATAACCTCTTGATGTTTGAAGTTCGTGCCTTAATTAATAATAAAAAAATAGGAATTTCACAAGCCTTCTTAATCAGCGTATCGACCTCTGTATCGGCATTCAAGTAGTTCTGGCTTTGATCCCAAGGTCGCTCTCCCCAGCAACACTGTTGAGGACCTTACGCTGAGAAGTGCTCTGTCTCCCAGCGTTTGCCCTACCGAGGTGCAACACCTCACATATATTTGGGTTAAACTCCACCTGCCATCTCGCTGCCCGTATCTGCAACTGGTCTATCTCACGCTGTATTCTTGGCCAACCTTCTATGCTCTGCACAACTCCACCAATCTTGGTATCATCCTCAAACTTACCAACCCTCCCATCTCTATTTTCACCCGGGTCATTTATACACACCACAGACAGCAGAGGTCCCTGCTAAGCAACACAATAAAGGACATCTGGTAGGATAACATTCTATTTGCTTATGACCTGCCAAAATGAAACACCTCAGATTTTTTTTCCCCTCTGGAATAAGGGCCATCTGCAGTTTCTCTGCCTATAACTGCAACTGATCCATATCGCGCAAAATTACTTTCCAGTTTTCTACACCATCAACTATTCCACTAATCTCGGGACCACCCAGAATCTTAAAACACACCCATCTACATTTCCATCCGGGTCATTTATATACATCACAGACAGCAGAGGCCCCACAGCAGATCCCTGTGGAACCTTACTAATTACAGACCTCCAGCTCGAATGCGTCCCTCTGTTTGCTGTCCACAAGTCAGTTCTGAATCCACGTTTAAAGACATGCCGGCTCTCCCTGATTTGGCCGGGGGTTTCCAAATGCTCAGACATCCTATCCCTAAGAATTTTTTCCTGCAATTTCCCACTGTCAGAGGAGTAGACACGAGAGTCCGTGGAAGCGAAGTAGCATCCGGATGGTATCCCAGGTTCCATGTTCAGGGATGTCTCGGATCGTTGCATTCTGGGTGAGCAGCCAGAAGTCTCGGTAAATGTTAGTCCCACCGACATAGGTCCGGAAAGGGAATACATTTCCTGACATCTCCTCTGTACCTACCAACACACACCTTAAAATTGTGCGGTTATTGTGTTAGCCAATTAAGCTCTGGGAAAACGCCTCTGACTATTCACACAATCAATGCCTCTCATCATCTTGTACATCTCTAGCAGATCACCTGTCAATTACGTCTCTACAAGGGAAAAAGGCCGAGTTCACTCAACCTATTCTCATAAGGCATGCTCCCCAATCCAGACAACATCCTTGTAAATCCCCTGTACACCCTTTCTATGGTTTCCATGTCCTACCTGTAGTGAGGCGACCAAAACTGAGCACAGTACTCCAAGCGGGTCTGACCAGGGTCCGATATAGCTGCAACAACAACTTCTTGGCTCCTGAACTAAATCCCACGATTGATGAAGACCAATGCACCGTATACCTTCTTAACCACAGAATCAACCTGAGTAGCAGCTTTGAGTGTCCTATGGACTCGGACCCCCAGATCCCTCTGATCCTCAGACGGCTGAGGAAATTTTGTATGGGCCCTAAAATATTAAGAACTTTCTACAGGAACACAACTGAGAGCATCCTGACTGACTACATCACTGCCTGGTATGGGAACTCTACTTCCCTTAATCGCAGGACTCGGCAGAGAGTGGAGCGGACAGCCCAGCGCATCTGTAATTGTGATCTTCCCATGATTGAGGACATTTACAAGGACAGTCATCCCAACCACAATCTATTCCAGCAGCTCCCTTCCGGGAAGCGGCAATAACATGCTCCGGGACAGCTTCTTCCAGCAGGACATCAGACTAATAAACTCACATTGACGTGAGCGTACTCTATATTACATTGACGATTCTATATATTATAAATTACTATGATTTCACATTGCACATTTAGATGGGGAGCTAATGTAAATATTTTTACTCCTCATGTCTATGAAGGATGTAAGAAATAAGGTTAATTCAATTCAGTTTTATTTATTGTCCTGCTATTTATTTTACAAGTAAGAGTTAATGTTGTTCCACTCTCTGTGGATGCTGCCGAAACCTGCTGGGAAATTCCTGTGTGATTGTTCTAATAGCTGCGGTATTCTTAGCTAATTCCGTATGCATACCTCCCTCTGTCGGAACATGTTACTTCTAAATTTTCACCGTTTTATCACAAATCTCTACTTTCTGCCTGGAAGCGTTATCTCTCTAATCCTTCCCTATCTCAGTGCCTTTTTTAGAGATACGGCAGAGTGACCCAACATGGTCCAATTGCGCACAGGAGACCAAATAACCTGCTGCCCTTCATGTCTTCGGAATGCGGGATGAAACCGGAACACCTGCATGAAAATTACGCGGTCAAGAGTAGAACGTAGAAACTCCTTATAGAACTGAACCCGACTCTCTGGCGATGTCATAGGGTCAGGTCAACCTTGCTGCCCCTTACTCCTACTCGTCATTGTAACTGTACCTTCACCAGCCACTTCCAGTGTGTTGATACGCTTCCTCTCAGTCCCCATCCCCCACCCCCGTTTAATCAATCGTTTTCGGTACAACAGATTCTGCAGACATTGGAAATTAAAAGTTGCAGACAAGGAGATGGTGAGGGAGGCGTTCATCGACACGGGTTTGACCGTCGGGGAAGGAGGGGCTCGTGGATTCGGGGAGGGAGAGATCACAGAGACGAGGACTATGTCGTAGATGGAGGGCGTGACGGAGATGGAGAGGAGCATAGGGGAGGGGAAGATCACAACGACGGGAGCTATGTAGGCGAGGGAGGGGGCGACCGAGATGCGGAGGGGTGTAGGGACTGGAGGGGATGGAGGGGATGACAGGGACAGGGATGTATGTAAGGGAGATGGTGACAAGGATGGGCGTAGATGGGCACTGGACCTGTTGTTCACCTCCAATGGGCATGGCTCCATCAGAAACTACACGCCTAACCGCTAAACAGCCGAGGGATCCAGCAGTACCTGCTTCACACTGGAAATAAACGAGCCCTCGCCCGATCAATCGGCCGTCCTCTTCTGCGCCTGCAGTACTTCTCAGAGCTTCATGACGTGGAGCTCCTGTTACAAAACCGTTCACCAACGTGGACGGTGCAGTGGCGACAGGCACCCGAGAAACGCCATGCTAACTATAAGATTCCTGGGTAGCATTGAAGTACTTCTTCCTTCCACGAGGTGGCAGCACGAGCTAAATATTGGTCGCCCGTCGGCCACCATTGTATGACAGAGGCAGATCAAAGCCTGGCATGCTTTTGTCGCCCTCCATCCAGCTTGCGGACAGTTGCTGACCATTCCTGCGTACTTGGAGAGCTTCTTTTCAAAGACCTCCTCCAAGCTATCTTCCCATGGGACTGTCAGCTCCAGCAGCACCACTTGCTTAGTCGACTCAGAGACTAGGACGATGTCTGGACGCGGCGTGGTAGCTGCCATGTGGTTGGGGAACTTCAGCTGCCCTTCGAGGTCCACCAACAGCTGCCAGTCCCTTGCAGAGGTCAGAATGCCTACAGATGTTCATGTTCATGAGTTTATATAACATCATAAATATGATGGGGGTGTGGAATGAGCTCTCTCTGAATCGTTAAGTACGGGTCTTCAATCTCCTCGACCTGCTCCCTGATATTAACAAGGAGACGAAGGCATGGCCCTGCGGCGAGGGTCCTAAAACTGGATGGGCGCGACGCTCATCTCCTAACAATGTCCAGACCAGTGGGGCCGATTGGCTCATTCCAAAGCTCTCTGTGGCCTGTTGACAGAAGCTCCTATTGGAGGTAGCTGATTCTACATCCTCTTGCTCTCCCGTGCTTTGGAGTCTCACAACAAGCTGTGTTGCCACGGCAGGAATTTGCTGACATTCCAAATCACATCAAACTCCAAACATAGGGAAATCGCTGGCTTGCGTTGATGCACGGCCCATCCCCGCCCACCCAGCATCTATTTCCCTTTTGTGTTATGCAACATCTAACATTCATTCTTTCTCGTCGGATCACTTCATGGACCGCATTCTGCATCACTGCATACAAAGGCGGCGAGATTCGCTGGTTGACGTTTGCACATGTGACTGTTCTGCTAATCGTTGTTTGCTCAAGGCACCATTGCCTTGCAAATTGTTGGTTCCTATTTTGTTGTCTGTTGTGATATTGTCCTTTGCTCGGCATTGAATCGGAAGCAATTCTGGAATATTTCACACACTGGTTATAAAGTGATTCAGATATACATGTGCAAACCGAACTTGGATCTTGACTCTAAATAAGAAACGTCGCACCGTCCCCGAGTACTTTAATGTTATTTATTTATTTAGAATTACACCCGCACAACGTGCCGCGTGACCCTTTCCTAATTACAAGACAATGGAACGTGGCAGGAAAGCACGCGGTCACCCTGAGGACGTACAAACTTCTCACAGACGGTGTCATCATTTAACCATGAACTCATGATCGTCCGAGCTGTAACGGCGTCGCGCTAACAGCTGCGCCACTGTCCTAATATTCATTTCAAAGAGGGGATCTCCCGTTTTAAATATTTGATTGATATTTATTGAGTTTATTGCAATTTGATAAGATGTGCAATATGCATAACCTCTGTATATTTCCATCGGGGTTATATCTGAGATGTTCAGCTGATGGATAGAGAGTGTTTCCTGTTTCCTCTGCAACACCGGGACATCCGTCCTCTGTCACTCCGATTCTGCGCACACTTCCCCAATCAGACACAGAGGAGCGAGACGGCCAATCAGAGGACGAAATTCGCAATAAAGGGGGCGGCGTCGTACATTCTGCCATCTTACTTGAAGATGAAGCAACATACGTCGACTGAGCGAATGATTCTGTTAATCACGACGGTGCTTATCGTTCACCGTAAGAACGTTTGCAAAGATTTAATACGTATTTCCATTGCTTGTCGTTATTTCGCTTCCTTTAAACCAGGGGTCAGATGCATGGATCAAGGTTCATTGTCAATGGCGGGACACGTAGGACAGATGAAATTTAAAGTCCGTCCATGTTGATCCGACAGTGGCCATGGAAGCAAGTAGGGTCCTTAGCGGTCAATGCTGTGGGGACAAATATCTGTATGTCAGGGTGCACCTTTTTATAAAATGGTGTCGAGGACACATTTGAAATATTAATTCAATTGTTACTCAGTGTTAATTCTTCTTGTTGCATTTGTAGGAAGAATGCTACGTGTTGTTTTTCATTATTATTATTTTTTATAACGGACACCTAACTTCTGGTCGCAAACGCGGTGAGAGCTTTAAGGAGATGTTAGACAAAGAGTGGAGTCGGCGGCGGAAGGATACTGACAGAGGTCTGTAAAATGATCAGAGCGGACAACTACAGTCAGTGCGGAGATGTCAGAGGGCCGGGATTTTAAATTGAGAGAGGGAATTCTTGAAGGAGATTTCTATGACCACTTTTGTATTCACAGCGGGTGACTGATGATGAGGGTTGAAGAATTATTTAGATGGCCCCGCGAACATAGGGGTAAGACGTGCTGGCAGACTGGATTACGTAGACTGGCATCAGGCTTGTGCTTGCTCTGTACTGTTCTATCTTGGGTGCACGGTGCGAATCTGGCACAGGGAGAGATGTGGAGAGGGGAACTCCGCACGGTGCTCCTGGCGTGTGGGACGGAACCGGGCGGGGGTTGGGGAAGATACAGACACCGGGACGGTGCACACGATTCATTCCAATTCTACGAATTAACTTTATATCTCTTTATATCTTCTTTCCAAACCTTACTACCCATCTCTCCCCTACTCTGCTGATCCCTTTACCCCACAGCGCCTAAACTCTCTTTCCGCACCCCACCGTCCGACACCGCCTGTTATCTGACTCATCTCTTTCCCGATATCTTTCCCCAGCCGCGAGGTCGCAGACCATCCGGCAGAGTCCAGTGGCTCACAGCGGCTCTCCAGGAGACAATGTGACACTAAACTGCACTCTGTCGGGCAGCGGTACCTTCTATATGTTCTGGTATCGACAGCGCGCGGGAGAGCAGCTTCGGAACCTGTTTTATTCCGTGAGCCCGGGAGCGGTAACTGCACAGGAGGTGGTCGATGGATTCGTCGCCGAGCGACCGGAGGAACTGCTGGTCCTCCTGAAGTCCTCCGAGCTGCAAGTCAGTCACTCGGCCTTGGTTTTCTGCGCCTGGAGTACTCACGGCGGCGCCGATAGGTACAGGAGCGCGACAAAAACCCCCAGAAGCGCGAGAGTCAGGGGAGCGGAAGCAAACTGGAGGGCTGCAAGATTATTCGCAGAACAGAGAAGTCGAAGTCAAACTTAGTTTCGTAAAGAAAAATCGCGAGACTCTTTTCTGGACATCTGCACAAATTCCTGTTGCACAGGTGCAGTGTAAAACGAACTTCCAGCAACATCAGAGACACAAAGCTCGCCAGAAAAAAAAACAATTAAACATTAATTATACACATTGATTGTAGTACGCAACACGTTAAAAAATGAACAGTGTCCATACTAGAGCAAAATGATGCTGTACAAAGGTAACGATTTGGTTTGTGACATTCCCTTTGCCCTGAATGTTTCAAGGGAAGTAATTGTTCCCGAACCTGGCCGTGTGAGAACTGACACCTTCTGTACCTACAGTCCAACAGGGTGTGCGAGAGGACGGCGTGGTGCAGATGGCTGGGGGGGGGCGGGGTAGGGGTGGTGGATGCTGTGCTGGAGGAAGCAGCCAACTTGAGGCTGCGACTGCTGTGTGTACGCCCGATGGTGGGGAGGGATGTGCTCGGGGTGAATCGGGCAGGAACAACTAATCCTTGTGGTTTGCTGCGCTCCTGGGTGTGCGATTTGCAAAACCAGATGCAATTTCAAATTTGCCGGATTCGTGGGCGTTGCCCCTCTGGCGAGTGAATGCTTGGACCCAAGTGTTGGGGGATCCGAGGCTGGAATGACGATGCGAGACTGAAGCGAGAACAGACAACTGCACTAGAGGCTAGACGATAATCTAAGTTGAGTTGACGATTGGGTACAGGAGATAGGGTGTTATGTTGAATTTGAATAAGACGTTGCAGAGCCCTAATTTAAAGTATCGGGCGAAGATTTTTTTTTTTCATCTACCTGCAGGAAGCGTCTGAGTACGACCGAAAGTAAAATTTACAAGAACGTCTCCGGGATTCGGGGACCATAGTTATAAGTTAAGACTTTATTGCTTGGAATGCGGGATTTGAGAGAGGTAGACCAAATTATGAGGATAAGTAGAAGCAGTAATGGTAGTAGTAGCCGTAGATGCCAGGGGATCGATCAGTATTTCGCGACTCTGGTGAACAGCATCCACTCAAGGACGCCTGGGCGGGAACATTTACAGAACCAGCTGTTGCCCAGACACCGGCTTCCTCACGTCACTGAGTCTAAGGGAAGGGCAATCGCGGCTACAGGTTGAAGTTGCCAGAGTAAGGTTGCAAACAACATCAAACTTCCTTCGGGACCCTGGCTCCGGAATTCCTCCTCGGGGCCTACTCCCGAAGCCTATCCAATGGGTGCGTATGGCCGGAAGACAGTGGAGGTGTAAAAACAGAGTTTTCCATCTCCCAGGCGGGCTGCTGTCGAAGGCTGACGAGCGTCACCTGCCCGAGAATGAGGGGTACAGCGAGCGTAAATGCAGGCAGGATTTTATACAGAGGCTGGATGGGGCGACGCGAGGAAATGGCCTGAGGGTGAAAGTTGAAATGTTTAAGGGGAACATCAGAGGAAACGTCTGTAGTCAGAAGATGTAGAAGGAGCAGAGAGCGCAAATGGTGCATGAGATTTCGAAATCAACGTTTCAGAGATGGTACTTCAGGTACGTTTGACAGAAGTATGGAGAGCATTTGCTCCGGGTGTTGGTCAATGAGATTAGTCAGTTTAAATCGTTCGGCACAGCTGGATAGGCCGAAGCGCTTGTTTCTGAGCCCTACCTTTCTGTGACTCTAATCTCGGATCAGAGGGCCAGTTCACGTGCTGTGATGTTCTACTTTCTACCTTCTCTGATCCGCTGAGATCCCCACCAGCTTGCCAGATTCCAGTCTCCTCTCCTACGCAGGTCAACAGAGTTTGCCCCGGAAACTTAGTACTAAAGACTTCGTTTAAGAAATTCGTTGTGATTGAATAAACTTGGGTTTGGTGAGTGTTTTCTCCACAGTGACTGTAGAGGGTGCTCTAGGTCCACGTACCAGCTTTGTATGGGTTCAAAAATTTTCAGAGAGAGAGACAGGACGCCAGTTAGCACCTCCAGCTGTAACACTTCCTGTTCAGCTACCAACGTCTGTTCCTTTACCGGCAAAATGAATGAATTTAACTGTAGGAATTCCTATTTCAGCTCGCGGTTCAAGGTCCAATTTGGTGGTGGTTTTTGCTCAGGAAAGTGGTGGAGAGTTGCGCCCGCTTTGCACTGGGTCAACTGCTCCCGCATCATCATAGCTTCGTGCCACGTCGAAAAGCCCCACCTGAACGAGGAACCACCTGTATGGAAGACAACCAGTTATCTGTTTTCTATTGCTACTTGTGCCAAGATATAACGGAGAGTTTTAGTTCGTCTGCTATCCAGAAACATCCTCCGGCATATAACTATATCTGTGGGTGCATAACGGCCTGTAAAAACACGGTGCAGCACATCGCGGGATACAGACTCTGACTATACATCTCATTGCCTCATCAAAGCAGCCAGCGCATTCAAGTATCCATTCGGCCCGATAATTTCTACACCCCACCCCTCCGTGGTGAAGAAAACACTATTTGATCAAGGACAGCGTGCACCCGCTTCAGTAAAGCTAATGACGTACCTATGGTAATTTTAGCATACAGACTTGACCTTCCATTCAAACACCTTAGGATCCTGCACGTTATTCTCGACCTGTGCTCCAGTTCTTTTTTTTTTTTTCTCATGTGTCATGTTGCGTTTGTTTGCAATACCGCAATGCTTTGATCTGTATGAACGTTATGCAAGTCAAGCCAATTGCAAATGCTCTCTGCTAAGCCAGACACGCTCCTGGCCATGCGCCTGTTATCCACAACTCCACATTCCAATTGCTAACGTCTCGATCGTCATCTCCCCCAGCCCCCACCTTCCACCATCTCCCCGACTCACCGTAACTGCTGAACAAGTGAGAAGGACTCTGGAGAACTCAGACGCGGCAAAGCATTGTGTTGCAAAGAACTGGTGAACCCAAACGCAGGACACCGGCACGGGGAGAGAGTTGGGATGCAGACCATGGCGTGAAAATCTTGAATGACTACCGTCCAGTGGCCGTGAACTCACACACCATGAAGACCTGGAGAGGTTGGCCCTGCCTCACCTCCGACCCTGGACTGATCAGGATCCCATGCAGTTTGCCAAACAGGAGCATATTCGAGTTGAATATAATGTCATCGATCTGCAGAACAGGGTCTAATCCCAGTTGGATAAGCAGGGCATCGTGTTCTTTTTTTTTTAATTCTCAAGAGTCTTCGATACCATACAGCCGTCATAGCTGGGGAAAACGTCCCTTTCAATGTAGGTTAGCGGTTCCACTGTATGCCGGACAATGGACTACCTGACCGGCAGACCACAGTTTGTGCAGCTTCATAGCTCTGTGTCAGACATGGTCATAAGAAACACTGGGGCCGCAAGGGGACGCTGTTGGGTCCCTTACTGTTTACCCTGTGTACCTCGGACTTAAGATACAACACTGAGTCATGTCATCTGTATCCATAGATATAATTTTGCTATTTGTTTTTGCACCGATTATAACTAAATTTTATTTCATTCTTTAGCAATGCAGAGTGATGTCAGACACCTCCGGCCCAACCGCCCGTCAGTGGCCAATTACAAACGTGGTAGGAAACCGGAGCAGCCGGAGGGAAGCCACATGGTCACGAGGAGAACATATAGACGCCTTTACAACCAGCGGCGGGATTTGAACGCGCGTCGTTGACGCTGAACGCTAGAAATATTTCAACATGAATTTCTATTAACTGACGCTAGTCAAGTTTTCAACGTACTGGAATGCTGCTGAATAAAAAAATAAGTGGTTGACATGACATTTATACTGTGTTCTCCTGTCAATAAAGAGTCCAGCTGTAGGTGGAGGGGGGTCTTTCTGCAGAAATGGGCGTGACGTCTCTTCCTGGCTCTCACTGCCTTTTCAGAAGTTTACAAACAGCAGCTGAGCGCTCATTGTCTGAAAGAACGTTTCCAAACAGAGATGTTTGTGTTACTCGGACTTATGGTCTGGACCCACCGTAGGCAAGTTGACCTCACTACAAACTCGGAAAACTCTTTTGTTCTCAATTTCTCCCTGTTCCTCCTTTACATTTTGATCAGTTTCTCGCCCTTATGTTTTTATACTCTAATTTCTCTCTTAATTAATTATCCTCCTTTTGCAATCCGTTCATCTTACTCCTTCTCTGGACTCCCCTTTCTGTCCACTTTCCCGTCTCTTCACCGCCCTCTCCTTGCAGTCTTTGCACCCATGTTTCCGTTCACAGGCGATTTTCTCAGTACTAAGCAATTTGTTTAAGAAATTCATTGTGATTAAATAAACTTCTGTTTGGTGAGTGTTTTCTAAGCAGCTGCTGCAGAGAGTGCTCTCGGTCCACGGACCAGCTTTGAATGGGTTCCACAAATTTTCAGAGAGAGAGACAGAGGACGCCAATTGGCTCCTCCAGCTGTAGCACTTCCTGTTCAGCTACCAACGTCTGTTCCTTCACCGGCAAAATAAATGAATTTAACTGTAGGAATCCCTATTTCAGTTCGTCGTTCAAGGTCCGATTTGGTAGTGGGTTTTGCTCAGGTAGGTGGAGGAGAGTTGCGCCAGTGTTGCGCTGGGTCAGCTGCTCCCGCATCATCTTAGGTTCGTGCCCGGTTCGAAAAGTCCCACCTGAACGTAGCATCACCTGTATGGAAGACAACTAGCTATCAGTTTTGCGTGCCATCCAGAAACATCCTCCCAAATATAAGTATATCTGTGGATTCATCTCGGATTGTAAAGACTCGGCTCAGCACATCACGGGATACAGCCTGCCCTCCACAAACTCTGACTGTACATCTCACTCCCTCAGTAAGGCGGCCAGCGCATCCAAGTATCCATTCAGCCCGATATTTTTTACACCCCCACTTCTATCGGGAAGCAAACAGCACTTGCTCAAGTCAGCGTACTCCCCGCTTCAGTAAGACTAATAACGTATCTATGATAATTTTAGCATACAGACTGGACCTTCCACTCAGACACGTTTGGATCTCGCACGTTATTCTCGAAACTGCACTCCAGTTTTTTTTTTCATGTGTCATGTTGCTTTTGTTTGCAATACCGCAATGCTTTGATCTGTATGAACAAGCCAATTGCAAATGCTCTCTGCTAAACCAGACCACATCCTTGCTCTGCACCTGCCATCCAGACTCCACACCCCAACTGCTAACGTCCCGATCGTCAAATCCCCCAGTCGCCACCTTCCACCATCTCCCCGACTCACCAAAACTGCTGAGCAGGTGAGAAGGTCTCTGGGGAGACTCAGGCGCCGCAAAACATCGCGATGTCATTGTGTGAACTCCAAGGTTGCGTGGAGTTCCGCAGCGCATTTTCATCTTCACTCTCAGCTTTGAAGGGTGGAAACTCATGTGTGGCCCCAGAACCCAAGAACGGCCAACTCAGTATCTTGACTGACTACGGTCCAGTGCCCGTGAACTCACGCATCATGAAGACCCTGGAGAGGCTGGTCCTGTCTCACCTCCGACACATAGCCAGATCAGCCCTCGATCTCCTGTAGTCTGCGAACCAGGAGCAGATTCGAGTCGGGAATACTGTCATGCATCTGCAGAACAGAGCCTAATCCCACTTGGAATAGCAGGGCATCATGTTTTGCTTGATTTCTCAAGTGCCTTTGATACGCTACAGCCGTCATCGCTGGGGAAAACATTCCGTGCAATGGTGGTTGGCGCTTCCATTGTAACGACCTGACAGGCAGACCACAGTTTGTGCAGCTTCATAGCTGTGTGTCAGACATGGTCATAAGCAGCACTGGGGCCGCAAGGGGACGCTGTTGGGTCCCTTACTGTTTACCCTGTATACCTCGGACTTCAGATACAACACTGAGTCATGTCATCTGTATCCATAGATATAATTTTGCTGTTTGTTCTGGCACCGATTCAAACGTCATTTTATTTCATTATTTATCACTACAGCGCGATATCAGACACTTCCGGCACAACAACCCGTCACTGGCCAATTACAGACATGGGAGGAAACCGGAGCACCCTGAGGGAAGCCACGTGGTCACGAGGAGAACACCTAAACGCCTTTACAACCAGCGGCGGGATTTGAACCCGAGTGATTGGTGCTAAACTCCAGAAATATTTCAATTTATGTTTCTATTAATTAACGCTGGTCAAGTTTTCAATGTACCGGACTGCTGCTAAACAAAATTGAAGCGGTTGACATGACATTTATACTGTGTTCTTCCGCCAATCAAGAGTCTAATTGCAAGTGGAGGGCGGGTCTTTCTGCACAAATGAGCGTGGTATCTCTTCCTGCTTCTCACTGCCTTTTCAACAGGTTACAAACGGCAGCTGAGCACAGAACTGGTTCACTGTCTGAAAGAACGTTTCAAAACGGAGATGTTTGTATTACTCGGACTTATGATCTGGGCCCACCGTAAGCAATTTCCTCCCACTACAAACTCGATAAGCTCTTTTGTTCTCCTTTTCCCACTATTTATATTTTGATCCTTTTCTCTCCCCTCTGTTCTCATCCTCTAGTTTCTCCTTTTATCATCCGTCCATCTTTCTCCTTCTCTAGACTGCGTGCCAGTGGTTACCTCTTACTGGCCACTTCTCGTTCTCTTCCTCACTTCCTCCTTGCAGTCTTTGTACCTATATTTCTGTTCACAGACGATTTTCTCTTTTTTATCAACATTTCGTTCAATTCCCCCCTTTTTTTATTTCCCATGCTGCAACATTTCTTTGATAATTCCACTGTTTTTACTCATTTGTGAATTTTTCCCTTCCACTTACGTTTCCATATCTACACTGATTCCCCTCCACGCCTACTCCCGGATCTCCAGTATCATCATTAACCGTCCTCCTTTCCCCGTCTCTTTCCCAGAGGTCAGCTCGCAGACCATCACTCAGACCCCGGCCGTGCTCTCGCGATCCCCCGGAGAGAATGTGACGATGACGTGCACGGTGAAGGGCACTAGCGCTGACCCTCGCATGTTCTGGTACAGACAGCTCCCGGGGAAGGAGCTGGAGAACCTCTTTTACTCCGCTGCTACCAAATCCGTCAATTCCGACGAGCCCGTGGACGGTTTTACCGCCCAGAGACCGGACGGAAAGACCTTCACTCTGAGCAGCTCCCACCTGGAACCGAAGAACTCGGCCGTATATTTCTGCGCGTGGAGTCTACACAGTGACTCAGAGAGAGGGGGACGTCTGACAAAAACCCGCTGAGTACGCAGGGGAGCGTCTGGCGGTGGAAGCTGGAATTGCAGCTCGGTTAACCGAAAAAAGACGTAGTCAAAGTGGAGTTTATTGTCAAATCCAGCAGTACTTAGACTCAATGGCCACAGTATTAGGTGCACCTTTTTCATGCGCTCGTTAAGATAAATATCTAATTAACAAATCATGTGGCAGCAACTCAATGCCGTGGAAACATTCAGACATTGTCAAGCCGTTCAGTTGGTTCTTCAGACGAAACGTCGGATTGGGAAAGCAAGGTCATCAAACACTTTGACTGTGGAATGATTGCTGGTGCCAGGCCAAGTGGTCTGTGAACCTCCGAAACTGTTAAGCTCCTGGGATCTTCACGCACAACAATTGCCGGAGTGTACTGAAAATGGTGCGAAAAAGAACAACAACAAAAAAGATAATAATGTCCAGTGAGCTGTACTTTTGTGGGCGTAAACGCCCTGTTAAAGAGAGTGTAGAGGAGAATGCCAGTCCGGTCCCAGCCGACAGGAAGGCCAAAGTAACTAAAAGAGGCCCAATTTACAACAGCAGCGTCTCGAAAGACTTTTGGACGGAAACGTGGAAAGCAAAGGTTTACAGGGTTACCGGCCAAACTCGGGCAAACGGAGGAGGTTGATCTGGACATCTTCGCCAGTTGAGCCGGTGATTCCGCTCCCGCTCTGTGTGAATCCATGACTGAGAGGTACTAACAAAAGACAGCCTGGGGAAGATGCGGTAACCCTGGGAGGAGAGACGGAGATTCTGCAGGACGGTGTCTTGGAAACCAATAACAGGATGGAGATCGAAGTGTTAAAGTTGCAGAGAAAGCGCGCACTGAGTGTAGGTACACTATAAACGGGAAACAGGGCGCATAATAAATTGCTACAGTTTCCGAGAAGTGTAGGCAGACAATAAGGTGCAAGTGCCACGACGCGGTCGATTGCGAGGTCTGGAGTTCATCTCATCGGACTAGGGGACCGCTCAATAGTGATACCCTTCTCAGAGCGGGATAGAATCTGCCCTCGAGCCAGGTGGCACTGGTATATGTTCCGATGTTCTTCCCCAGTCAGGCTATCAAAGACAACGGGGAGAAGGCAGAAAAGCGTTGAGACGGAGCAGTCTCGGTGGGGCCAATGGGCCTATTCTGTCCCCCTGCGTTATGGACTAGGAGCAGTTAGGAATGCAGTGTAAATCCTGTTATGCATCCTATACATGCCGGTGAAATCATCACCGCAGTGCGTTGATGTGGTCGTGCAGAGAAAATTAAAGTGAGACAAACGCCTCACTTCAGCCAGCTGCATTCCAGGCCGGCGGGAAGGTTCAAAAACATATCAGGGGAGATTTTGAAGTCAAGTGGGCTCTTCAATCATTTTACCACAGCGGGCTGGAACCTGTCTTTGAGCCTGGTGACACGTGAGCAAAGAGGAACCTTCGTAGTGTGAAGTGTGGACCGAGTTCGTGCAGGGGAGAGCATCCCTTCCCCGGATACAGGTTGACACATTATAGAGCTAATGGCCGAGCGTCAGAATGATGTCACGTGGTCTTTCGAGCAGCGCAGTTGTCTGAGTCTATTACTGAACCTGCTTCTCAGTTCGGCCAAAGTGGCATACAGAGGGTGAAAAGCATCGTCCAGAATTGCCAGAATTTTCTTTGGGGTCCTTTGTACTAACACAGTCTCCAGTGTGTCCAGTTTGACTCCGAAATCAGAGCCAGTCTTTCTGACCAGTTTACTGAGCCTGTTAGCATTGCCGATGTAGATGACATTATCCCAGCCCGCCACCGCATAGGAGATTGTACTGGCGACAACAGACTGGTTGAACACGTGAAAGTGATGACTGGACACTCCAAAGGACCTGAATCTCTTCATGAATTAGACGTGAGTCTGGTCCTTCATGTACACAGCCTCTGTGTTGGTGCTCCACTCAAGTCTGTCATCCGGGTGCACCCCCAGGTACTTGTAGGTCCTCATCACATCCACGTCCTCGCCATCAATAGTAAAAGGGAGCAGTGCAGGCTAAGTCTTCCTAAAGTCCATCACTATTTCCTTTGGCTTTCTGATCTTTAGCTGCAAATGATTCAGCTTGCATCAGTTGGCAAAGTCCTCCAGCAGAGGCGGGAAGTCAACCTCCCGTCATCCATTTATATATCCAACTATTGCTGAGTCATTAGATCATTTCAGCAGATGACATGACGCAGTGTTTTATCAGAAGTCGGAGGTATACAGGGTAAACAGGAAGGGAGCCAATATAGTCCCCCGGACAAAGTGCTGCTTATAGTCATATCTGACACACAGCTCTGAAGCTGTACAAACTGTGGTCTGCCAGTCAGGGAGTCCATTATCCAGGATTCAATATATCTGGGTAAGGTGCTTTTTGTGATGCATCAGTAAATAGTTGCCCAGGATCTGAATAGACATGTAGCACTCATTCCTGAGGAATTAGCAGTTTTGGTCAGCTATCTTACTCTGACGTCTCTGTGCCGGACCAACCCCGATCATTTCGGGATATTCCGGCCAACTTACTTCATTTCGGTAATATTGATCTGAACAGGAGCTTGTTGACGCGGTCCTACATTCCTGAAGTCAATATCCAGCTCTTATGTTCTACCGAAGCTGAAGGAAATCTGAAATATTCATGGAAGATACAAATTACAACGGTAACTCCCGCAAAAGTACTGGATATGACCCAGTGCATTCCGGGTTTAGCCCTCATCACCATTCAGCGCATTGACACAGAGCGCTGTCGCTGGAAAACAGCATCCAGCATCGAGGAGCCCCAGATCCCAGGACACGATCTCTTTTCGCTATTGCCACTATGTAGAGGGTCCAGGGGGCCTTCAGGTCCCGAACTACCAGTTTTGAGACCAGTTGTTACTCCCGCGATCATCAGGCTCTTGAACACGAGGTGGGAACATCACTCAATTTCACTCGGTGCATCACTAATCTGTTCCCACAACCTATGGATACATATTAAAAGACTTTACCTCTCTTTCTCGATATTTAATGCTTATTGACTTGTTATTACTATTATTATTGATTTGCAGAGTTTATCTATTGCGTATTGTTTTTTGTTGTCCGTCTTATTTGCTGCGGTCCTTTATTCAATCCACAGCGTTCCTTCGATTAAATAAGCATGCCCACAAGAAAATGAATCTCACTCCCACAATAATTTTACTTTGAACTTTGAAAACGTCCTGATGTAGAATCTTGCTAGTCGGCAGTAGATGGCGCTCTAGCGTAATAAGTGAAGCAAACAGATGACTTGCAAAAAGTCTTGTTTTTAAGAGCTGATCCAGCCCTTAAAGTATCATTCTGCAATGTGCCTCTGCAGCTGGCGTCTTCAGGGCGACTGAGTGAGTTGGAACTGTCGCAACAGAGGTGCTAAAGATTGTGGCAAACAGGTGTTGGCTGGGGAGTTGGGGAATGGGGGTGGTTGAGAAGAAATAAATGTTGGCTTCAGCGATTCCGGCATGATTTCACGTAAGCCAAACACCGCCGAGCATCAAAGACACCCCATCCCTACCGTGAAGCATGGTGAAGGCTGCATTTTGCTGTGAGGCTTGTGAAGGTAGAGGACAAAATGAAAGCAGCAAAACACAGGGGAATTCTGGGGGAAAGCAAGAAGCAGTTTGCAAGAGAAATACGACTTTGGAGAAGATCTGTTTTCCAGCAAGACAATTGCCACAAGCATAAAGCCAATACGAGAAAGGAATGGTTCAAAGGCAAGAGAGTTAGAAAGATAGGGAGAGAAGGAAAAGGCGAGCTGGAACGTGATAAATGAAGTCAGGAGGGTCGGAACGGTCAAGGGTTGGAGAAGAAAGAATCTGATAGGAAAGGAGAGCCGACTATAGGAGAAAGGGAGGGAGGAGGTAACCCGGGGGAAGTAATCGGCAGGTGAGAAGAGGTAAAGGGTCAGTGGGGAATAAAGAAAGCGTGGTGGTTGTGGTTGGGTTCAGGATTAGAAAAAGTTCAAAGAGGGATTTGTTTTCAGATGTATTTGTCCAGTTTCAGATGCCTCCAGCTTTCTTCTTCTCCAGCCCTTCACCTTTCCCAGTCACCTGGCTTCACCTATCACCTCCCAGGTAGCCTCCTTTCCACCTTCACGCACATTTATTCTGGAGTCCCCCCCCCACCAACCAACCTTCTGTGCCCACCCCCCCCCTCCCTCTCTCTCTCTCTCTCTCTCTCTCTCTCTCTCTCTCTCTCTCTCTCTCTCTCTCTCTCTCTCTCTCTCTCTCTCTCTCTTTCCTTTCCGTATCTTTATCGCCCCCATTCGCTTTCCGCCGCTCTCTCTCTCTATGCCTCACTTGTTCACCTTTGCCCAAAAATATCCCTCGACATCAGCGATTTTCCCACCGGGTTCCCCGGGCCGCTCGGCTAATGTTAAAGGTCCATGGTCAAAAAGAAAACAGCAAAAAAGAAAACCGCTGCTCTAATCCTTTCCTATCCTTCTGTCTTTTCGTGTGTTGTTAATGTACTGGCCCCGACCACCTCCTCTGGCGGATCTTTCCAAGTAGATATCTCATTGACGTCTGCGTATGACAACACACTTGACTTTAACTTTAGCATGTCGGCAATCCTATACACCTCCTTCCTCCGCGACTACCAATGGCAAACAGTGGTGAGAGAGCAGCCAATGAGAGGACGGAGAATGACTGCCCATCAGAAGGCGAGGATCTCGCGTTTCCACGTAAACCCCGACTCTCTGCTCACTGTTTAGAGAGGATTCGGCTGAAGGATGTTCCTGTTAATCAGTCTCCTGATGTGGCTGCAACGTAAGAATCAGTCCTCGCAATAATTTCCACCGCTAATCGATTGTTTGTCGTTTTTTTAAAATCTTTATTTCTTTCGCGTAAATAATTTCCTCTGTCTCCTTCCGCAGATAACGTTTCCCCGTGTCATTTGTTCCGGAATCCGTATTGTCTTCCATTTCACACTCCCTTTCCACCTTCGAAGAAACATCTCTTGATTTTAATTCTCCGTCCTCTGTACCATAACGATCAGCGTAACGTTGTTCCGGTGTCTGCGACCCGCGTTCAATTCACGCCTCTAAGGAGTTTGTACCTAGGGTTTCATCAGTTGCTCTGTTTTCCGTCCCACATTAGAATTACTGACTTGTAGACATGCTATTTTGGCGCCAGAATCCTGGCGACACAATTGCGACTGCTTCGTTTTATTTCGGTTGTGAAATATGGACGGATTAGAAGGTTAGTTAGTTGTATTTGTGTAATTGGGAGGTGCAGGATCTCTAACTTCTTCCAAGAAAAAAAAGAATTTAAGTCGTAACCTCTTCCGATCTTGCTAATTTATCTTCCATTTTCCTTCATTCTTCTCTCTTTTACTTCACTGTCCCCAACACAACTCCATTCCTGCGGGGACCCCTCCAGAATTTCTCTGCTCATTACTATCAATCAACCTCTCCCCATCTCTTTCTCAGAGGTCAGCTCGCAGACCATCGATCAAGTCCCGGCGGTGCTCTCGCGATCCCCCGGAGGGAAAGTGACGTTGACGTGCACCGTGAAAAACAGTAGTGATAACCCGTACATGTACTGGTACAGACAGTTTCCCGGGTGGGGCTGGAAAACTTGTTCTATTCCAGCGTTGCAAAGGCTGTGAGTTCCGAAGAACCTGTGGACGGTTTTACCGCCCAGAGACCAGACGGAAAGACATTCATTCTGAGCAACTCGAACATAGAACCGAAGAACTCGGCCGTATATTTCTGCGGGTGGAGTCTGCACAGTGGCTGAGAGAGAGGGGGCGCCCAACAACAACCCGCTGACGACGACAGGGAGCACCTGTCGGTGGAACGTGGAATTGCAGTTCGGTCAACCGTCAAAATTCAAAGTCAAAGTCGAGTTTATTGTGTTGCGGAAGAAGTGTGTTCTAAGTGAATCTGGCCGTGGAATGATTGCTGGTGGCAGATGGAGTAAATTGCCATTCTCATAATCTGCTGAACTCCTGAGATTTTCACGCAGAGCAATCACTGGAGTTTACAGAAAATGCTGCAGCTGAGGTTGTACAGAAAACGCGTCAGGAATTCTATTGGGGGCGCATGTGAAAAAGATACCGGAAATGTATACTGCAGGCAGGGATGCTGTCTGCTGCAGTATAGTTAACATAACCTTGGCTAATGTGATAACCACTATTGGTCATTGGGGAATCAGGTCTATAGATCACTGAAAGCGGCGTCAGAGATGGCTGGTTGGCGGAAAAAAACACGTTCAGGGTGATTGTCATCCCAGTCAGGGCATTGTATAGTAGATTGGATATTATTCCGCATAGGTCAATGTCTTTGGTCGGGCCTCACTTGGGATACAGTATACCTTTTATTTTGCTCTGTCATAGCGAAGGTGAGGTTAAAATTGAAAGAGAACAGAAAATACTCACGATTAATTTGACAGCATGAGAGAGCTTTGAGATATGCGGAAGAGTTGGCAGGGTCTTTATTTAAAAAATAATCTCTTATTAAAAATAAGCTTTTTTAAAGTATTGTAACATGCTTTGATCATCTGGATGATGAAGTACTTTTCGATCGTGGAAAAGGGAGTCCAAACAGTGTGGATACGTGCTAAGGTTGAGAATGGGAAGCTGTTCAAGCAGAGGGTAGTGGAAACGAGTTGAATGAGCTAGGTACAAAATTTTCATCTGTGAAACAAATGGGCGGATTAGGGGGAACGGCCGGAGCGGAAAATAGCCAAAATTCGGGATGGCACACTGGCCAGCATGAACATGTCGGGCCGAAGGGTCAGTATCCGTGTCTCAGGATTCTTTGACTCTAATAAGCAGAAGTTTTCCTCAATTATACAGAACGCGATTACATGTCAGCGATCGAAAAGTAGCATACAGCACACATGGTCTTGCTCGGACAGGGATTTCAGAATAGAAGCTGGTAAATCATGTTGCAGTTCTATAAAACGTTGATGAAGCCGCACTTGGAATACTGAGTACAGTATTTGGTCACTCTGCCAACGTGCGGTTGGGTTGAAACAAGGGTAGGAAAGATTGAAGGGCAGGTATCCAGCACTAGAGGGCTTGAAGTATGGAGACGTTAGGCCAGGGCCCGGTCTTTCTTACTTGGAACAAAACAGAATGAAGAACGAACTTTTAAATTTTGACAGACATGGACGAGGTGTATGATAAGGGACTTTCTATATAGGAGAGCCTAAGTCTCGGGGCCATCCGTTCAAGTTAGTGGGAGTGAGGATTAACAGGAAACTTTCGTGGTCAACTTTTGCACGCCCTTCAGTCTCATGGCAAAGTTCACTCGGCGTTGTCAGGAGAGCATTAATCCTCCGTGAAGCTTCTCCCATACCGCCGAAACATATCTCATTTGTCTCTGGCATGTGCAGTTCTACTGGGACTGAGGATGTCTCTGATTAGCTCCCGCCCTCCACCCCTCCATGCACCAACCCGATCGGGGAGGAGGCTCCAAACGGCCTCCACTCTGCTTCTTCCAGTTTAGTATCTTCACGAGTTCTCTGGACTGTCTCCCTCAGTTTCACCAAGTGGGTGATTCTACTGTTATTTGCATGCGAAGCTTTGACATCAGCATCGCAAAACGACCTTTGAGCGCTGCCGCTACTTCGTCCGCCCGGTGCAACTGCATCTCCTTCCTCTGGCGACACCTATTGGTTCCTTAGAACAATTCAGCAATGCTGGTTGTCGTGGACAAACTGTAAGTCTCCACTTGCATCGGAGTTCTTTGGAGATCTGACTGGCACCTCGAGAAAAATTCAGTAACTTACACTCGGCAAACCACTCATTCAATCGCCGTCTGTCCGTGCCACGCGGCCATTGCCATCGCAATGCCTTCTGGGAAATGAAAGCCATTCCTGGACACTTTGTGTAGCGGTGGTCCTATCTGTCGAATTGGTTTGAGTACATTGGGTATGTGGGAAGGAGACTGCTGAGCAAAGTTGTCTTATCCAACTTGATGCTTTCCAAAAGCTCCAGCACATCCTCCTCCTTCATATCACCAGTCTCACGCTTTTCAGTCCACTGCAAGTTATCCCTGCAATCGCCAAGATCCTTTTCCGTAGCGAATACTGAAGCAAAGTATTCGTTGGATACCGATGCTCTCTCCTCCCGTTGCATACGTATTTTTCCACTGTCACACTTGATTGGTCCTATTCTGTCACGCCTCAGCCTTTTGCTCTTCATATACTTGTATAATGCCTTTGGGGTTTTCCTTAATCCTGTCCGCCAAGGATTATTCATGGCCCCTTCTCTCTCCCTTCATTTCATTATTAAGCTCCTTCCTGTTCGCCATACAATCTTCTATATCTCTATCATTACATCGTTTTTTTGAACCTTTAGTAAGCTATTCTATTCTTCTTGATTAGATTTACAACAGCTTTTGTACACCTGCAATCCTTTCCCTGCAGAACCCCATGTAAATATCCCCTGAACATTTGCCACATTTCTTCCGTATGTTTCCTTGAGAACATATGTTTCCAATTTATGCCTGATGGCCTTATATTTCCCCTTACTCCAAGCAAACGCTTCCCTAACTTGTCTATTCCTATCCATCTCCAATGTTGTGGTGAAGGAGATAGAATTGTGATCACTGTCCCAAAAATGTTCCCTCATTGAGAAACAAGGCACCTGACCAGGCTATTTTCCCAATAACAGATCAGGTACAGCTTCTGCACTTGTACGCTTATCTACATATTGTGTCAAGAAACCTTCCTGAAAACACCTAACCAACTCCGTCCCAACTAAATCCGTTACTCCAGGAAGATGCAAAAGAATAATTGAATAATTAAAATCTCCCACCACAGCAACCCTGTTATAATTACACCTTTGCCGAATCTGTTTCGCTATCAGCTCCCAGATGTCCCTGTTGCTATCGGCTGCTCTGTAAAAGCACACAGTAGAGTCACTGACCCCTTCCTATTCCTAACTTTCTCTCACAGAGACTCCGTTGACGTCTTGCTGCTTTTTCTGCACCCACCTTTGCCCCCATCCCCGTCCTTTCTGAATCAGCTAAAGCCTGGCACTTGAAGTAGCCATTCCTGCCCCTGAACCATCCAAATCTCTTCAATAGCCACACCATCATTGCTCCATTCACCAAGACTGTGTCAGTTTAGGAAATACTGCATGAGGACTCTCAAGTCCCATAGCAGCACTGACTTCTGCCTTTTTTTCCTGATCTATAACATAGTCTACATACTTATTAGTTCTACCAAAATGTATGACCATTCAGTTCACGACGCTCAGTTGAACTGACTTTATTTCTCACATAGTTCACATACTTGAGGACGAAAAATCTTTACGACTCCGTCTAAATGTGAAATGTGTAATCATAGTCATTTATAATAATTTTGTAACTTAGAATGCAGTCAAATGAGCGTGAACTTATCGGACTGAGGGCCTGGTGGAAGATCATGTCCCGGAGCCTATTGGTCTTGGATTTTCTGCGGTGGGACGGTGTGCAAAACCACTAGCCACCAGCAGCCAACCAGGAAAGCCTCCTTTTATTTCTTCTCCTTGTGTCCTGACAATCAGCCACTGTTTTATCCATTGTATCTATCGCAGAGCCTGATTGGATACTTGTCTCTTCTCTCGTTTGTCGACATTTATTTTACTTCCCTTCACCTCCTAAAATTGGTTTCGCCTGCCAACAAATACTGAGAAACTCCAATTAATGCAGTCGTCGTCACGGAGCACGTATACAGCCCGTCGGATCAACCAATGAATGCCGAGGTCGTATTGCTCTGATTCCCACCCCTCCAAGTACCTCCACATTTGTTTCTTAACTGATACTATCGTCTCTTTCTCAACTGATACTATCGTCTCTGATATGTTTACACTTACTCTGAACTCCATCTACGTTACATATTTGCCCTTCCGTTCGCAACTGAAACTCTCTCTCTTATCTCTCGATCATATTTTACCTGCATTTGCCTCTTGGTGTTTCAGCTCGTTCCCGTAACACGATATTCTTGAGAAATTTTCTTTAATCTGCCCTCCTCCATCACCTGAATGCATGGCCACAAGATTTAGATTCCCCTATCTTGGATCGCGAAAGACTCTTATCATCCACCTTGACTACGTCTGTGCAACTTTAAAAGAAAGTGCTCCAAGTCCGTCCCTCGTTCTATTAAGTTCCAAGTAACAAAGTCCCGACATGGTCTACCAGTCTCCATACCTCAAGCCTTCTTGTGCAGGGTGCATGTCCGTCAATCTTTTCTCCACTTATTCCTGACCAACCGCACCTTTGCACGGTGACCAAATACAGTACTCAGTTTTACGAGTGCGCCCTCATCAACGGCTCAAAGAACTGCAACATGATCTCAAAGCGACTCTCCTGAAATCCGTGTCTGAGCAAGCCTGGCGGACTGTACGCTACTTTTCTATTGCTGACATGGAATAGCTTTCTGAATAATTATCGAGAACATCTGCTTGCAGTCCGAGTCCAAGGACACTCAAAGCTGCTGTGCAGGTTGACTCTGTGGTGAAGAAGGCTTAAATATGACCTACCAACTGTCAGTTTTCTATCTATCCCCTAACGAATCCTTTTTGCTTGTAGAATGAGAGTGTCCTTCCATTTTCTTCACAGGCACATGTCTGTCTCAGCTTCTGCAGGCAGATGTGCAGAACAAGCCGTCGGGTATAATCAGGGCAGAGGCTGATCGTTTCTTGATAGGCCAGGGTAAGAAGAGTTACGGGGCAAAGCTGGAGATTTGGGCTGAGAGGAAAATTGGATCAGCCGTGATAAACTACAGAGCAGACTCGATGTGCCAAATTGGCATAATTCTGCTCCAATATCTCATGGTCTGATGATCTGAATGTCAGGATAGTTTGGTGGACCATCCAATTCCTTGCGCGATTTGATCAAGGGGTAGGTGGTTATGTAGATGAAAGACGCGTTAGCCTTCATTTGAGGAGAGCTGGACACAGCTGGACTATTTTCTCCAGAACGGCGGTCCGCAGGAGCAAAATTCGGCCGTTGTCCTATTGCATCCATGAAAGAAAATCGCATATATGCTGCCTGTTCAGCTGAGTTTCTCCAGCATTTTGTGTGTGTTAATTCAACCTTCCAACATCAGTAGAGCTCCTGTGTTTATGATTTGCTGCTGCATTGCAAAGTTTTCACGGGGCAAAGTTACCTTGAAGAAATTTAAATCCTCATTTCAAAAGGATTTCATTGAGAGTCTCTCTCACTGATCCTCCTCTGGCCTATCAGATTCCTTCCTCACCCACCCTTTTCCTCCCCCAACCGACGGGCTTCACCTGTCATATTCTTACTATATTTGCATATGAATGTATCAAACAGTGGGGTTACTGAATTACCTGTTCACGAACGGGTGCTTCGGTCCAAGTCGACCACGCTGAACATTTTACTTATACCTCAACATCAGCAATCTTGGTGTTCTCTACTTTTTCTCTATATTCGTAAAAAATATAACCTTTTCACAAATCCTCTATCGTTTCGAAGCAATGTAGAGACCGAACTGTTGTATTAGTTTGACAAAGTTGTCAGTTCTCGGGCTAATTTGACAACCCATGCGCACTTTTACCAAGCTTCCTCAACATCCACAACCCCATCACGTTTCGGGTCCTCTGCAAGCGTATTTATGTGTCACCTACATTTTCATCCAAGTCAAACACCAGAGAATCTCCAACACATGTCAAATGCAGACTGCAGAATGGTTGCCCTCTACCACGACCCTCTGTGCACAATCTCCGCACCAAATTTGAATGGATGCTGTGCCCTGAAGCTTCGTTTTCTGGATCACCCTACCCGTTAAGGGTCCTTCTCCAAAGTCTGACATATAGTTCATTCTCAACGGTCGAGCCTCAGGTGCCGAATCTCAATGAATAAATAGACACCCGGTGTCTTTTCCTCAACAATCACCTTCCCCACATAACCAATGTACTCAATCCAATTCGACAGATTGACCGCCACTGCACCAAGTGTTCAAGAATTTATTTGATTTCTCAGAAGGCATTGCGATGGCAATTGGTGCTTCAGACGTACGAACGACGATTGGACGAGTGGTTTTACGAGTGCGAGTTACTGAAATATTCCCTGGGTGACAGAGAATGTCGAAAGAACTCCGGAACAAATGGAGATTTGCAGACTTTCCACGCCAACTAGTCTCCCCGATCCGTTCAAAGGCTGAGGTTCCTGGAACCAAAACTCTCGGCACAGGAAAGCTATTGAGCTACATCGGGCGTACCTGGGCAGGCGTTCGGGACGCACGGAATACCGGCAGGGGACAACGGTCGTATTACATTGGTGATGTCAAAGCTTCGCATGCAAATAACGGTGGAATCAACCACTTGGTGGAAATGAGGGGAGGCATTACAGGGAACTCGTGAAGAAAGTAAACTGGAAGGAGCACAGTGGAGGCAGATTGGAAACAGGTCACCGATGGTGCTCGTGCATGGACAAGGGGAGGCGGGAGGTATCGGGGCTGTCAACAACCCCACTGGAACTGCACATGCCACTGAAGAGACGGGGTATTTTGCGGAAGTAGGGGAGAAGCGTCACTGAGGATTAATGCTGTCCTGACAACGCCGAGTGAACTTTGCCATGAGACTTAAGGGCGATTTCACCGTCTCCTTCAGCTGCAGCCTGAACCTGGCCTGGATCACGACGTAAAGGGCCGTGTTGGTGCAGCAGCTCAGAATTTGCAGCATGTATCCCAGCTCCCGCAGAGAATTCGGGGGTATCACGTATAAGTAATAAATCAAGCTATCCCATACGGAATACACCGTCCGCAGCACCCACAGCAGGATGAAATTCCCCGACATCACCAGCAGTAACAGGAGGGATTGCCTGCGGTTCTTCATCTTTGGGTCGGCGGGAGTCTCGCCATCGCCCGAACCACGGAGTCTCCTCCGGACTCGGCTGGCTAGTAAGACATGTCTGATTGTTAAACTGTTGAGCAGGAGAATCAAGACAAACGGGAATGTTGGTGTGAGGGAATAATGAATCAGTTCAAATGTTGCCTCCTGAGATAGGGAAAAGAAACCACGTCCACTCAGACAGAGCAAGGAAGTAAATGACATCGAATATGTCCCGTCGAGCATAAAGTACCAGAATATGTTCTTTATGCAGTTCAGCACAGTCACTGTCCAGAGAACCAGAGCCGCCGCTCTCCCGGTGCCGTATTTTCGTTTCAGCTTCTGAAGACAAATGGTGACAAACCGATCAAAGGTGAAAGTGACGGTGAACCAGACAGAACAGTCCGTGGCGGCGTAGAACACGACGGTGTGGATATTACACACGGGAACGCGATGCGACCAAAAGAAAACCTTCATTGGCATCGTGATCTTGCTCAATACCAGATCGAAGAGAACGACGAGCTGATCCGCTGCTACCATGGCAACCAGGTACCTTGTGATGCCTTCGGAGAGGCCGCAATTTCCCCGAGACAGGATGACGATTGTCACCACGTTCACTGTGCGGACGGAAATATAGAAGATTAACACACTTTCGGATGGACACTTTCTCTGAAAGCAATTATTTTAATCGATAGCCCTCCCAAGAGCAGAGATGAACATGGAATTAATGTAACTATGAAGGAGATTATCAGGATCATTATTAACTTGGTAGTGAGTACAATGCACCTGCTGAAGTTCAGAAGGATGAGAGGAGTCTCATTGAAACTTATTCAACATTGAAAGGCCGAGATATCGTGGACGCGGAGAGGGTTGTTTCTGTCGTGGGGGAGTCTACAACCTGAAGACGAGGCTTCACAATAAAAAGACATCCCTTTAGAACGGAGATGGGTCGTAATTTCTTCAGACCGAGACAGGTGAATGTGTGGAATTCATTGGCACAGACGGTTCTGGGGTCAGTTCATTGAAACCATTGGCAGAGGAGAGTGATGGGTGCTTTATTCATGAGGTCGCCGATGGCTACAGGGCTGGGCGCCAGAATGTGGTTGAGTGCGATAATGAATCAGCTACACAGAATGGCGGCGAAAGCTCGGTGCTCGGCTGGTCGAATTCACCTTCTTCGTAGAATGCGTCTGCGATCCCAATCGACACAATTTTCCCTCATAGTCGAACCACCTCAGCTCTGCAGTCAACTGGTGAACCGCCTGCACAGCCAGTTTATCCATCCTCAAGTCGGAAGCCCTGAACTGCCCAGTACTGCAAATGCCTCCTCAACAGCACATTGTACAGATGCAGCATAACCACCCTGCTGTTAAACTCAATCCCTCTGGCGACAAAGGCGAACATCCCGTTTGCTTTCTTGACAGTCTGCTGCACCTGCAAACCAATCTTTTGTGATTTAAAGCACAAGTAATCCGAAGCCCCTCCGCACAGCAGCATACTGGAACCGTTTACCACGTAAATAATATTCTGTTCTTACAATTGTCCTTCCCATTCGATAACCTCGCATTTACCAACTTTGCACTCCATCTGCCAGACGCTGCTACATTCGCTGAACGTATTAATATCCCTCTGCATGTTGTCAGTTTCCTCTGCACTCTTTGTGTCGGCGACAGATCATGGAAGTGATGATGCCCACGTACCCTTATGCTTTTTAACTGGTGAGACGTTGGACTGTGATATAACTCGTGGGTATCTTGTGACTGTCTTGTGACCATGATGTAATTGAGTATCTTGTATGAGTAGGAAGGGTTGTGAAGTGTTCATTCGCCAGGACTAGGTCAGTTCATTTAAACCATTTTATTTCCTTCGCCGTGAATCCATTGGACAGAATCAGCAGTAACGGCACATCTCGAAGACATCCGTTTCCAGAGACGTCTCTCCGTATTGACTGTGTAAATCACTTGGGCTTTCGAAGTTACCATTTTAATACTGTGTTCGAATTTACCACTTTAAGAACTGTTCCAGGGTTGCCGCATAGCAGTTAACTTCTGGTTAAGTTAGTCGCTTGAATATTTTTCGCTATTACAGAGCAGAATGTAATAAACGTTTGTTTGTTTGTTTATAAAAACTGACACAATTATATATTTGTGTTGCGGGTCACATGACATAAGCTATTTGATGTTTATATATTTTCAAATTAATTCCGCTGATACTATATTCTGCCAACATATTTACCCTACCTAAAAGAACGACTCTCATTTACCTATGTTGAATTCCAAGTGCCTCTTCTTAACGCAGTTTTGTATCCTCTCAAAGTCCAGCTGTAACCTCTGACAGCCCTCCACACTATCTACAACGCCCCCAAACTTCTTTCATCACCAAATTTACTAACCCATCGCTCCACATCCTCATCCAGGTGATTTATAAAAATCAGGAAGAGTAGGAGTGTCAGAACAGATTCCTGAACCACACCACTGGAATCAAATGGATTGGATTGAATTGGGAGACATTAACAAATCGGTGGTGATTATAATATGGCTACTGTAGTTCAGGATAATGAGGGGAATTTCACTGAAACCTAGCGAACATTGAAAGGCCGAGATATCGTGGACATCGAGAGCGTAGTTTCTGTAGTGGGGGAGTCTGCACCTGAAGACGAGGTTTCACAATAGAAGGGCTCACCTTGGAACAGAGACGGGGAAAAATTCTTTACCCAGAGGCTGTTGAATGTGTGGAATTCATCGCCAGAGACAGATATGGTGGCCAATTCACTGGAATCATGTGCAGAGGACAGTGATGGGCTCTTGATTCAACGGGGCGCCGATGACTACGGGACTGGGCGCCAGAGTGTGGTTGAGAGGGATAATAAATCAGCTATGATAGAATGGGGGAGAAGGCTCGGTGCCCGAATGACCGAATTTAGCTCCCAAGCCTCATGGACTAAGCAGTGATAACAACGCATGGCTGGAATGCACTCTGAACTTTGGAATCTGAAGAAGGAGGTACAGACGGGAGGTGTTAAGAGAATAACGAACTGATTAATGTACCAGTGATCACGGTGACAGAAATTCAACACCCTCCATCTGTAAACACGGGAGAAGATGAGAATATAAGAACATTAGTAATAGGAGCAGGAATAGACCATCTGTTCAGACTGGCATGCTCCGGCAATGAAAATGAACATCACTGATCTAACCATGCATTCATCGCCTCTTACCTAACTATTCCTCACAGCCCTTAATTCATCTAATGCAAAAGCTATGGCAGCCAGTCTTAAATATCTTTATTGATGTAGCCTCCACTACTTCCTTGAGCAGAGAATTCCACACATTCACCAGTCTCTGAGAGGAGAAGTTCCTGCTCATCCCGGTACTAAATTTACTCCCCAGAATCCTCAGGCTATGTCCCGTAGCTCTAGACGCACCTACCAGTGGAAACAACTTTCCTGACGCTATCTTATCTATCCCTTCCAGGACTTTATATGTTTCTAGAAGATTTCCTCTCATTCTTCTGAGCTCCAGCGTGCACGATCCCAGTCGACTCAATTTCCTCTCATTCTCGGACCACCTCATCTCTGAAATCAACTGGTGAACCGCCTGCACAGCCAGTTTATCCGTCGTCAAGTCAGGAGTCGAGAGGCGCACAGTACTCCAAATGTCGCCTCACCAGTACCTTGCGCATTTGCAGCATAACCTCCCTGTTCTTAAACTCAATCCCTCTGGCAACAAAGACTAATTTGCCTTCTTCATAGCCTGCTGCACCGGCAAACTACCATTTTGTGATTCAAGCACAAGCGCTCCAAAGTCCCTTCGCACAGCAACATGCTGCTATCGTTTACCACTGAAATAACATGCTGTGCTGAAAATTGCCGGTCCCAAGTAGATGACCTCGCATTTACCAACCTTGCACTCCATCTGCCAGACGCTGGTACATTCGATGAACATATTAATATCCCTCTGCATGATGTCAGCTTCCTCTGCACTCTTTGTGTCGGCGATAAATAAACGCAGTGATAATTCCCACGTGACCTTATGCTATTTAACAGGTGAGACGTTGGAGCGACTTAATTATTTGTTTAATTCCGTTAATACTATATTCTACCATTGTATTTGACCTACGGAAAAGAACGACCTCACACTTATATGTGTTGAACTCCATCTGCCTCTTTTTAACGCAGTTTTGCATCCTATCAATGTCCCTCTGTAAGGTCGCACAGCCCTCAACATTATCCACAACACCCACGACTTTAGGTCATCAGCATATTTACTAACCCATCGTTCCACCTCCTTACCCAGGTCATTTGTAAAAATGACGAAGAGTACCTGTGCCAGAACAGATCGCTGAGGCACAACACTGGTCAACGCAGAACACGACAGTCTGCAACAATACTCTTCATTCTGTGGGTAAGTCAGTTCTGGACCCACATAGCAATGTCCCATTGGATCACATGCTTCCTTACTTTCGCAATAAGATTTGCATGGTGTACTTTATCAAATACCCTCAGCCGATGTTTGCTGAAGCGATACCGGTTGGAAAGACCTGTCTTGCAATTAGCTAGCCGTTCGAGTACAGGTATGAAAGAGAAGCTGCCTTATATCTTTCAACGTAGTCATGAGAAAGAGACGAGACACTTACCAAGAAGTACTACAATTGCAAGTACAGGGTAGTAAACCGCTTGGAATGTCAGAAGCGCAAGATAGATTCGAGAGTCCAATGCCAGCCATTCGTAATTGTCAACAAGATATGGATACGGCCAGAAAATATTCTTCGCGATTCCCGTAGCACTGGGCTTAGCATTTCGCAGATTACAATCCATTGTTGCGATCGTCTAGATTCCTGTGCGCGACCCAGCCTCTGTCTTCTCTCTGTCTGCAGCCGCTGGTCTCTGATAACGCGGACTGGCGGCTCTCACTGGCACTGACGTTGTCAGGGTGACATACTAATAGACCAGGCAACCAGAAACCACTCCTCCGCGCTGACGTCGACAATCCCCACGGACACACCCTTCATTAAATTCTACGGAATGAGAGGTGCAATTAACCCTTTATTTGCAGACCGTCAGAGAAGCAATACAAACGGAAGTGTATCTAATAATCCCAGAAGTCGGATGTCCACGGACGCGTGCCGGTTCTTAAATGGACACAACATTGAGAAACTCATTGAAACACAACTGGATACTGATATACAACCAGTCTGGAAAGGAAGGTGCACGCTGCAAATAATAAAACAAACAAACAAAAAACAAACAAACAAACAAACAAACAAACAACATTAATGACATGCACAGATTAAAAATAAATATTGCATGGATAATTCTTAAAAATTATAGTTGCATCCAGTGGCATCCAAAGGTTTGTTAAAAATTCCTGTTACTGTGAATAGCTATGCGAGTAAAAGAGGACCTGATTTCTGAAAGGCATAAAGTTAAAGATGACACATTTCTTTAATATTTTAAGCAAGATTACTTTACAAAGTCCATCTTTTACAGTTTCAAAATAACAAAAAAGGAAAAGGGCCCGACGCAAATGCTTGGACACCCTGTAGAGTGAGTACTTAGTAACACCCCCTTTAGCAAGCATCACAGCTTGTAAATGCTTTCTTCAGCTAGCTAAGAATCTTTCAATACTTGTTTGGGGCATTTTCGTCCATTATTACTTGCAAAAGTCTTCTAGTTCTGTGAGATTCTTGGGCCGTCTTGCATGCACTGTTCCTTTGAGGTCTAACCACAGTTTGATCGATGATGCTTAGGTCGGGGAACGGTGAAGGCCATGGCAGAACCTTCAGCGTGCGCCTTCGATGTAGTCCATTGTGGATTTTGAGGTGTGTTTAGGATCATTCTCCTTTTGTAGAAGCCATCCTCTTTTCATCTCCAGCTTTCTTACAGACGGTGTGATGTTTGCTTCCAGAATTTGCTGGCATTTAATTGAATTCATTGTTCGCTCTACCGGTGAAAGTTTCCCCGTGCCACTGGCTACAACACAAGCCCAAAGCATGATTGACCATCCCCCGTGGAGAGGTGTTCTTTTCATGAAGTTCTGCACCTTCCTTTTCTTCAAACATGCCTTTGCTCATTGCGGCTAAAAAGTTCTATTTTAACTTCATCAGCCTACAGGACTTGTTTCCAAAATGCTTCAGGCTTGTATAGATGTTCCTTTGCAAACTTCTGACACTAAAATTTGTGGTGAGGACGCAGGAAAAGTTTTGTCCTGATGGCTCTTCCATGAAGGTCATATTTGTTCAGGTGTCACTGCACAGCAGAACACTGCACGGCCACTCCAGAGTCTGCTAAATCTTCCCGAAGGTCAAACGGGGGTTTTAATTTGCCTTTTTAGCAATCCTATGATGAGTTCTCTCGGAAAGTTTTCTTGTTCTTCCGAACCTCAACTTGAGCTCCACAGTTCCTTGTAACTACTATTTCTAACTTACATTACGAACTGAGGAAACGGCTGACTGAAAACGCTTTGTTATCTTGTTGTATCCTTTTCCTGCTTTGTGGGCATTATTTCTTTTAATTTTCAGAGTGCTAGACAGCTGCTTAGAGGAACCCATGGCTGTTGATTTTTAGGGCAAAGTTAGCGGAGTCATGGTACATATAATGCTTTAAAATTTCCATCACCTTGCCTTTCCTAACGATGACTGTGACAAGCCATAGCCCGAACAAGCTAATTAAGGCCTGAGAAATTTCTGAAATATTTATGTCCCTTCGGCCAGATGATATCTGCGAAGGATACCGACAGAGACAGTAGTGTAACGTGCTGACATTGTCCTCTCTTGTCCAGTGTTACCTCGTTTTTACAAATTGAATCCAATGTCTTCCCAACCACTAAGGTCAGGCTCTCCGGTATACAATTCGATTTCTGCTACCTTCCTCCTTTCCTAAATAATCTGGTGCAGTAGCAAACTTTCAGTCCGCTGGCACTATGCCAGAGTCCAGTGGTTTTTAGAAAGATCATCAAAAATGCTTCTACAATCTCTATCTCTCATTCTTTTAGAAACTAAAGGTGCAGTTGATCTGGCTCGGATGACCCATGCAACCTTAGGTCTTTCGGGTTCTTGAGCACCTTCTGTCTTGTAACAGTGAGTGAACCTCTCTTCCTTCACACACTACAACATCAGACACAGTGCAAGAGTCTGCCAGAATGAACACTGATGCTACAAACTCCAGTAGGTCATCTGCCGTCCCCTTGTCCCCAGTTGTTATTTCTCTTTCCTCATTTTCTAGCGCTCCTATACCCACTCTCATTTCTCTTTTATTTTTATATACTTAAAAAAGCTGTTACAATCCACTTTGAATTTTTTCATCTTGCTTTTATATTTCATCTTTACCTTCTCATGAATATTTTAGTTGTTCTCCGTACGTTTAATCTGGATATTTTCTCTGTTGTATACTCTGTCTTTTGCTTTTACGTTAGGTTTGACTTTCCTTGTCAGCCATGATTGTACTATTTTACTATTTGAGTATTCCTTTGTTTTCACAATAGACCTATTTTGCACGTTCGACCGTTTGGCCAGAATCTCACGCCATTTCTGACCTGCAAACAAGGCTGACAACATCTCCTTCAAAATTACTTCGGCCGAGACCTTTCTCACACCACTTTAAACTCGTTTACTGCACCGAAATATTGCTGCGTCAGAATTTAATTTCTCCCTGTCATATGTGAAGTTGAAGTCAATCATAGTGGTTTCACTGCCTCCGAAGGGTGATTTTACCATGAGCTCCTTAATCATTTCCGATTTATTTCATAACACCCAATCCAGTATAGTTGATCCCCACGTCGGCCGAAGGACAAATTACAAAAACAAACCAACCCAATCGACCTGCATGTGGACAAATCCTATGGCTATCAGAACATTGCCCTTCAGGCACACATTTTTCCCGTTGCACTCTGCGGTCCATATCCCACCTACTGTCAGGAGGACTGCATATACCTTCCGTGAGTATAATGTGAACCTGGCGGTTTCTGAACTCAACAGACGAGTATTCCACAGCTTAAGATCACATGCCATATTTTGTACTGAGCAGGTGCGATTATTTTCTGCACAGCCAAGCCACCCACTCTGCCGACCTTCCTATCCCTCCGCTACAACCTGAAGACCTCGGGCATTTAGTTCCGAAATGCAACCATCATTCGTTCACGATTCAGTGATGGGCACAACCTCACTCAATCTCAGAATTTGTAACGATGCAACAAGATCATCTGCTTTGTACCGTAACCTGGAGTTGCAGGTCAGTGACATTCGGCTCTTGACAGGAGAATGATGTGTTACCGCTCAGTTGCAGGTGCCAGGTATCTGTGTGAACGACAGGAGAGGGAAGAGGTGTAAACAGGCAGTGCAGAACACTCTGAGGTTGCTCTCATTAATCACAGGTGTACTGACTTGGATATTGTTGGAGAGACTACCTATCATGGGACTGCCGCAGCGGCCAGATCTCCGTCACTGAGTCCAACGCGGTGGCTCAGAATGGAAGAGAGAGAGGAGGAGTTACAGGAGATTGAATAGTTAGAGGAGCAGACAAGAGGTTCAGGAGGGACAGACAGATGGTGAAGAAAATGGCCAGAATTAGGGCAGCGTGATACTGACGCAATGCAGAGTTGGGTTTACAAAAATTTTTCAACACTTTTGCACAATATCATCATAACCTGCAACAATATCCTTCGCCTCCTGATCTTGTCCTATTGTGTTTCTGTTTCCGTAGTGAATGCAGATGTGAGATAATCATGAAGGATTTTCTGAACGTCTTGTCTTCAGATACCCTGCTTTCTTCTTTAGAAGGCCCACCATTCTCCTGGCTCCCGATTTGCTCATCAGAAACTTTTTCAATATCGCTTGATTCAACTTTCTCTCTTTGTTTAATATCTCCGCATTTCAGGCTCGAACTAATATTTCTAAATAGTAATCATCATTTATTTTCTCCTGTCGATACTTACAATGCTTCCCGTCATTTAGCATTTCGAGCCTCGCCTTGCCCTGCTTCATACTTAGCTTCAACTTCAGAAAAAAATGCTGAAACTGAGATCCAAATTATAAAATATCCACCTCTAAGGTGTGGACTTAGCCCTGGCGGCGATTCTTAATAAAATTTCCCCAGATCCTGCCCAATGCGATTGTATTCGGGATTTGGCAGTCCGAACTATGCCCTGTGAAGACCAGTCTGATCATAACCTATAACGACCTCAACACATCTCCAATTATGGACATCGTCCCCAAAATACTCTCCATTTAATTATTGACAATTCGGTCGAACTAACTCCATATATTTTTCTTATCCAGTTTTGGGTCCACAAGGAATGGAACAATTAAAAAAATATTGTTCCTTACTCACGACTAGAGGTAGCAATGGGGGCTAAGAAATGACGTATGAACTTAATAGGTCCTTTGCAAATGCGTTTGCTCTGGAAGGCACTATCAGAATGTCAGAGTCCCGAAAGGGTAAGCGACAGAGAGTGACTGACAGTGTTATGACAAATGAAAAAGTGCTCGCCAAACACAAAGTTCTTAAGGTGAAAATGTTGCCTGGGCCAGATGGACTACACCTGGAGTTCTGAGAGAGGTTGCAGAAGAGATAATGGATATATTGGTCATCTTCTTTCTAGAATCACATTGATTCTGGTGCCACGTACCCCGTGACGGGAATAAAGAAACCAGAATAAATAGAATCCACTTTGGAGTTTAGTATTGCTGATAACTAATAATATTTATTAATTACTGCGCAATACAGTAAACTAAATGAAGATAACTCAAACAGGTTAACAAAAATTATATATATAAGTAAACACATCAGTAAGTGTGGAAAAATATGAATGGAAAACCAAGCTTCTTAAAGTCTAGGGGTAAACAGATACGGTCTTACGATGTTGAGTAAAGTTCTGTTCAGTTCAGTTCGTGGTATTGTGACAAAAGTACACATGTAGGGTGTTAACTGTCCTCTGCTATCACCAGTGGGATCATCAGTTGATCTGCCACCTGTATTCAGGAGAGAGAGAGATAAGTAAGACAATGGAGCAGCATTTGGAAATGTTAATGAAGAGACGAGAGAGATTAATGGAAGGAGACACCGGTCTGAGTATTGTCAAGACCGGCTGCTTTGAACCCTGAACTGTTTGAAGTCTGATGGACAGGCGATACCCCAACATGGGGGATAAAAAGGGACAGGTTCGCTGAGGCATCAGACACCACACACGACACCACGAGGTAACGAGACCCTGGAAGCGGTGTGCCCCCACAAATCTGTGGGGGTTTTTGAGGGCTGGTCGCGGGACTAGCCATAGACGTACAGGGTGGAAAGATACGGTCGGCGGGACAAGGTGTGTGTGTCTGCCCTTGCCTGGGTGCCGGGTTCACCGCAGAGGAACGATCGTATCTGGAACGGAGGGGTCACAGTCGGTGACCTCAGAAGACACTACAAAGGGCTCGCCCGAAAGCTAACTGCGAGGAATATCGAAGGTCTGTTTGGAATCGATTTGCATAGTCATTCGTTCTCTCTCTCTCTTCAACGCCACAACAGCGATTACTGCGAACTGAACTAAATTGAACTCTGTCACTTGTGATTGATCATTTTACCCCTAGACTGCGATAGAGCTTGATTGATCCTATTATCCTTGTTCTGTGTACGTGGGTGTTTATTCATTGCTGACCTGTTGCATTTATATCCTTACTATTAGAGTACTGTGTTGCTTATTTCTTTAATAAAACTTTCTTAGTTCCAGTAATCCAGACTCCAACTGAGTGATCCATTTCTGCTGGTTAGGCAACCCAGTTACTGGGTACGTAACATAAGTGGGGTTCCCGTTGGCGATTTTGAACGCTAAATTTGGGACGGGGTAAATTGATTGTGTTAAAATTCCCGAAAGAAAGAAAAGGCAAACAGCAGAAATGGAGATTCAGGAATTTCTAAAGGCGCCGACCTTGGACGCATTGGAGGATGCCAGGAAAACGGAATTGGCAGCTGTGGCCAAACGGTTGAATCTTGTTAAGGGGAAGTCGACAATGAGGAGAGAGGAGATGCACAGAGCTATCATAGAGCATTATGTGTCTAAAGGTGTGTTTCCCCAAGGGGCGCTGGAGATGATGTCTATTGGAAAACCTGGTGAAGACGCAGCACAGGTGCAGATTGAAAAATTGAGACTCGAGCACGAGTTCCGGGTACGGCAGCTAGAACACGAAGAGAAAGAGAAACAGTTAGAACGGCAAGAGAGAGAGAAACCCTCAGAACGGCAAGAGAGAGAGAAACAGTTAGAACGGCAGGAGAGAGAGAGAGAGGCAGTTGGAGCGAGAAGAGTGGCAGAGGGAAAGGGAATTCGAGCTGCTGAGGTTAAAGATGAGGGCAGAACAGGGGCCCATGCCGAACCAAGCTGGATGGCTCAGGGCGACCCAGGAGGTTAGGCTGGTTCCCCCATTTGACGATACCGATGTGGATCGGTACTTTCTCCATTTCGAAAAAGTTGCTGCACGTCAGGACTGGCCGAGGGATAAGTGGGCTGTTTTGCTTCAGAGTGTACTTAAAGGAAAAGCCCAACAAGCTTACTCAGCTTTGTCCGCAGAAGATGCTCAGAGGTATGAAGTGGTGAAAGAGGCCATCCTCAGGATTTATGAGTTGGTCCCGGAGGCATACCGGCAGAGGTTCCGGAATGCGAGGAAGCAGTGGGACCGCACGTATTTAGAGTTTGCCCGTGAGATGCAGAAATATTGTGAGTGTTGGTGCGCCTCGAAGGGGGTAAATGGGGATTATGACAGACTGCTACAGCTGATCCTGATTGAGCAGTTTAAAGGTTGTGTCCCTGACGGTATGAGACCCTATATAGATGAGAAAGAGGCAGCCAGGTTAGCTGCAACTGCTAAGCTAGCGGATGAGTACGCGTTGACACATAAAACTAAGTCTGTCCCGAATAAAGGCTACCAGAAGGGTAGTCAGGACGGCAGGGAGAGTCCGCCAGAAAAGTCAGTAAGTAAGCCGGGGACTAGTGAGAAGGGTAAGGTAGACCAGGAGCAGTCAGGTAGGAAGTCTCCTGGGGTCGTCTGTTATAATTGTGGGAAAGCTGGACGCTTTGCGTCCAGGTGCTTTGCCCCAAAGAAGGAGACGGGAAAGGGAAAGGCGGCGCTTCCGACTGGCTGTATTGAGCTGGTAAACAAACCGCTAGGAGAGAAAAGGTCTGCCAAAGTTCAGGAATGGGGCGAGAGGTTTATCTCGGCCGGGTTGGTGCCGGTGAAGGAGAGGTTAAACCCAGTTCCAGTACGGATCTGCAGAGACACGGGAGCGTGTCAGTCATTGATATTAAAGGGTGTGTTAGACTTTAGTTCAGAGACCGAGACTGGGAAAGTCAGGGTCATAAAAGGCATTGGGAAAGGGACTGAGGCAGTACCCTTGCACCAGATACACCTAAAAAGCGATTTGGTCTCTGGACCAGTCACGATCGTTGAGGCTCGAACTACCGATGAAAGGCGTGGAGGTCTTACTGGGTAATGACCTCGCCGGGGGAATTGTGTTCGCAGCAGTGAGATTGACCGGTCAGCCTGCCAGCATTGAGGCCCCGCCCATGGACTCACAGGTTTATCCCGTTTGCGCAGTGACTCGGCGTGTGTCCAGAAAGACTGCCGAAGTAAATTTAGCTGAGACGTTTCTACCAGCCTTGTACCAGGGGGAGATGGAAAGTGAAAAGAAGGAGCATAGTGAAACAGGAGGAAGTGAGGGAGCTGAGGCAGACTTAGCATTAGCCAGGTAGGAATTTGTACAAGCGCAGGACCGAGACGAGGAGGTGATGGTTTCGGCGGAGACAGATCTCTCTGAAGCAGCATTAAAAAGGCAGCCAGTAGGCTATTGTGTGGAGGAGGCAGTGCTAAGGAAGAAAGGGAGACCAAGTACCGTACCCGCAGATGAGGAATGGGGGATGGCGCCAAAAATTTATGGGGATTAGATTCTTAACCTGGTCCACAAGATACCCCTCGGTGGACATTTTGGGGGAGGAAAACAGTCGGCGGAATCATGAAAGAAGTTTACTGGCTGCACAGAAGGAAGAATGTTATTGACTATTGCAGACGTGAGTTAACACAGTTAGAAGCTATTAACATGTTAAAAGTCCACCACGATCAGAAAACAGATCTAGCTGGAGATATCATGAAAATTAATGAGGCTAGGGTGCCACCTGATAAGGGGAGGACCCATTTTGCAAAGATAAGCGTGGTGCCGACCTGATGGGAGATGTCTATTGTTTTGACCTGTTTTGCTGATAAGTTCTCTCACCTAACCCCCGAACAAAGCGGGCATATTGATAAAGCTAATTAAACTGCTAATTAAACAAGTCTAGACGTCCTGAGGCGATGCGAAGGCCTGGGACATGGGGCTGTTGTCACATCAGGTCAGCCTAGTGAGCAACACCTCTATAGAAAGATTAATTCAGTGACAAACGGGCTAAAGAACACAGAAGTGTATATTGGCAATGTAGTGGTCTGCAGTAACACCTGGGAGGATCTGTTTAAAAAGCTGTTTGAAGCCAGCCTGACAGTAAACCTCGAAAAGAGTGAATTCGAGCACGAAAAAGTCACTTATCTGGGACTTGTGGTAGGACAGGGGCAGCTGGCTCCGATGCAAGCTCAGTTGCGGGCTATCGCTGAAGTCCCCACTCCGACAGACAAGAGAGCCCTGAGAAGGTTCTTCGAGATGGTGGGGTACTATCGGAAGTTCTGCAGGAAAAAAAAAACAACTTTGCGGATAGTACTCACCCTCATATTAAACCCCTGCCAAAGAATGCTAATTGGTATGGGACGACCCTTGTTATCTGTGTCCGGGGCGAAAACCACTGAGAAGTTACACTGATCACAATTCATTAGTGTTTCTGGCCACTATGAAGTCTGCTTAGTTGGAGCCTGGTTTGAGAGGATTATTAAAATATCACGCATAAAAGGAACAGAAAATGTGATTGCTGACTGTCTGTCAGGTGTTGACAACTTAAAATTCTCTGTATGAGACAAATAGCTGATGAAGATGTATATTTGTATGTATCCAATGATGCATTCATGCTAGTAATTTTTACCCCGGTAAAAATCCTTAAAGGGGAGGGGTGTGACAAAAGTACACATAGACTAAGATGTTAACTGTACTGTGCTATCACCAGTGGGATCATCAGTTGATCTGCCACCCGTCGTCAGGAGACAGAGATAAGTAAGACAATGGAGCAGCAGTTGGAAATGTTAATGAAGAGACGAGAGAGATTAACGGAAGGAAACACCGGTCTAAGTTTTATCAAGACCGGCTGCTTTGAACCCTGAACTGTTTGAAGTCTGATGCACAGGCGATACCCCAACAGGGGGGATAAAAACGGACAGGTTCGCTAAGGAAACAGACACCACACACGACACCACGAGGTAACAAGACCCTGGAAGCGGTGTGCCCCCAGAAGTCGGTGGGAGTTTTGGAGGGCTGTCGCGGGACCAGCCATAGACACACCGGGCGGAAAGATGCAGTCGGCGGGAACCTGGTGTATGTGTCCGCACTTGCCTGGATGCCGGGTTCACCGCAGCGGAACGATCGTATCTGGAACGGAGGGGTCACAGTCGGTGACCTCAGAAGACACTTCAAAGGGCTCGCCCGAAAGCTAACTGCGAGGAATATCGAAGGTCTGTTTGGAATCCGATTTGCATAGTCATTCGTTCTCTCTCTCTCTTCAACGCCACAACAGCGATTACTGCGAACTGAACTAAATTGAACTCTGTCACTTGTGATTGATCATTTTACCCCTCGACTGCGATAGAGCTTGATTGATCCTATTATCCTAGTTCTGTGTACATGTGTTTATTCATTGCTGACCTGTTGCATTTATATCCTTACTATTAGAATACTGAGTTGCTTATTTCTTTAATAAAACTTTCTTAGTTCCAGTAATCCAAACTCCAACTGAGTGATCCATTTCTGCTGGTTTGGCAACCCATTTACGGGGTACGTAACAGTATGTAGTTGAATAGTGATGCAGAGAGAGAGACAGCAAGTTAAGTCTTCAGGTGAGCTATGTCGTCTATTTCTTCGTCGTCCTCCGAATTCCTTCACAAGTTACAGTCTGGAACTTTAACAACAAAGGGGACAGTACTTCGGTGTGGTTGAGCTGTCTACCCAGGCTAGAGTCGGACACATGGACAACTCCCCACCGGTCCTGCCTTTGAATTTTCACTGGCAGAGCAATTAGATCAATCCGCCTGATCGATCCTCCAAAACCAACTTTCTCTGCAGGCACAACTAAGCTAATTCAGTGTCCCGGTCATGTGTCTGAAGTATATATAATATGACCTACTATTTCTTTCACTGTGCTGAGCATCTCCTGTCATTCGAAGAGTCCCTCCTTCCTTTGTCTGTAAAGGAATGCGAGCAGGCAGCAAGTCCTTGGAAGTAACATCAACAATGTGCTGTCGGTCACCATAGCAACCTTCGAGCTGCTAAGTTTTTATCTCCAAAGTAAAACTCTAAACTTAACTCCAGTGAAGGTCTAACCGTCAATCTTCGTCACTCTCCCTTTTCCAAACAAACTATCAATGATAAATAACTCTCTCTGTCTCTCTTCAAAAAGTTAATAGGGGCACTCCTGGATCCCCTCACACTGGCATGTCCCGCAGGACTGAAAGATTACAAACGTCACACTACTCTTTACGAAGTGAGGAAGGCAAAATCGTCCGGGATGAAGCTGTGTAACAGCCCATTAAGTTACTGTGGAAATGGACCTGGAGACGTTTGCGACTGGTGTGAGTCCGAGAAAGTTCCGGTTAAACATGCGTGCGTGTTAAGTAGGGAACATTTTCACACTTCGGAAGAAGTGCTAATGCCAGATGTCCCTGGTTCAATCCCGGACAAGCCCCACGAATGGAACGCTCAGTGTTACCGGCTCGGGCATATCGAGGGGAAACCACGTCCGCCCTCCAAACCTTGTCTCGCGTTTGTGTAGTTGTTGTGTTGTACACCCTGGTTTAAACTGACACGTCAAATATCAGACATCACACAATGAACGTTTCACAGATTACACTTTATAGATCTTACTGGAGCTATGCAATTAATAGAGATACAATATAAAATGAAATTAGAAGGCGCGAAACTTATCAGAGTCAACCACTTCGTGCACAACCGTCGGAGCTCAATTAACGGGGTCTTCTTTCCACCATGCGATCATTTCCGACCTCTTCGACCCGCCCCCTGGGACCAAACACGGTGGTAGACCAGAGCGCGTACAGCATGTCCTTCCTCTTCGGTTCTCCTCCCGAAACACCCGGGAAATCACCCACGTTCGCACACAAACAAATAGAATAACATTAGCACTGATTGGGACGTTTTCTACCTTATCAATTGTGTAACCCAAACAAGCAGGGAGAGAGAAAACTCCTTACAACGCAGTTGTTATTACAGGAAAGCCATTTTATATGACATACAAAGAAGCCAGTTTAGACACCATTGCAGCCAGTGTAACCAAGACCCAGTTACAATTGCAAGAGGGAACACGTAATATTGCTGGGACCTTGATCGGCTTCCTCATGTCAACTCCAGCCACAGGCGAAGTCCCGCAGGTCTGGGCAGTGAAAATGTTTTATCTCTTTTTCGAACGAGAAACGGTAACAATCCCGGAAACTATGGATAAGTGAGACTTATTTCAGTTAAATGGACATAGGAGGTAAAAAATCCGTATGTCCAGGATTTACGACAGTTGGAAAACCCAAACAGATTAGGGAGAGCTAGCATGGCTCTGTTCGGGGCAGATCTTCTCTTACAACTTGAAAGAGTATGTTAACGAGGTGAGGAAAGGGATTGATGAGGGTAGGGCAGTGGATGCTCAGCACGTGGTATCAGTCAGGCGTTTGACATACTCGCTCAAGGGGAGATGCAAAGGGAACGGCGGACAATTGGTTGCTTGGACTCATAACATATTTGTGCACAGACGGCAGAGTGAGATGACTGAAGGGACTTATCCGAGATGGAGATCTGCAATTAGTGATGCTCGACAGTGATCTACGCAGGGATCCCTGCTGCTTGTGATGTATATAAATTACCTGGATGAAAATCTAGGTGGGCTGGCTAGTACATTTGCGGATGATGCCAAGATTGATGGAGTTGTGGCCACTGTAAAAGACTGGCAAAGCACAGATGAGTTGCAGATATTAACAACGACAGGACAGATGGAAATTAACCCAGATAAATCCGAGATGCAGCACGCTGGTATCAAGCAAATGTAAAGAAACAGTACAGTGTTTGGGCAAGCTCCTGAAGAGTGTTGCTGAGCAGAGCTACCTTGGGATCTAAGGTCACAGCCTCTTGAAAGTGTCTACGCAGGTCAACAAGGTGAATAAGAGACTTTTAGAATACGCAAGTCAGCAAGGATCTCAATTAAAGACATAATGTTGCAAATTGTGAAAACTCTGGTTAGGCCACATCGGAACGCTGCCTGGATTAGACAACATGTCTTATGACGAGAGCCTGGACAAACGGGTAGTTTTCCCTGAAGCGCCGGAGGCTCAAGGGAGATTTGGCAGAAGTTTATAAGCTTAGGAGAGGCATAGATAGAGAAATAGGGAGTATCTGTACCCAAGTATTCAAATATCGAAGAGAAGAGGCTATGCATCGAAAATGAGAGGAAGTAGTTTCAAGCGGGATGTGAGGAATAGTTGTTGTTGTTTTTTTTTCACTCTGAGAGCGTGGATGCCTGGAATGCGCTGCCTGGTATGGACGTGGAGTCAAATACATTAGATGATTTTAGGAGACGTCTGGATAGTCATAAGGATGTAAGAAGATGGAGGATATTAAAATTGCTGATGTAGGACTGATGAGTGCTTGAGTATTCTTAAGCTCTATGTTCCGAGTAATTGACACGTGACTCCCTCAGCTGAGATTTAAACACACACACACACACACACACACACACACACACACACACACACACGAATATGGAAATGTATCAACACGCAATGAATATCGAGGCTATCCGATGAGGAGCCCTTGAAAATCAGTCCATATGTCATGGAAACATGAGGAAATCTGTCATGGTGCAGGTCAATGTCAGGGTTTGAATTTTTGAGGGGTATTAACTGTTATGATCGTGGTCGTGTGAGTGCTAACGCCCCTGTATCTCCGTCCAGGTGGCAGCAGCGTGAAGAGAGCATGGCCTGGGTCATGGAGATCACTGATGATGCATTTTGCTTCCTTGAATCTGCGTTCCTTGTAGACGTATTCTGTCTGGGTAGTTTACTACCTGAGGGTATGAACAGCAGAAACTCCTTTGTCCACACTCACTACTCTCTCCTGTTCCATCCACGTTCCTGGTTCCTCTCTCGTTTCTTGTTCTCAGCTCACTTACCCATCTTCTCCCCCGGTGAACGCCCTTCCTCGCTTTCGTGTACTAGCGAGTGTCCTCAGGTTCCCACATCTACGTTCTCGTACAGTTTCCGCCGATCACCGCTCAGCTTCCTACATACCCCGCCCGATTCTACACTGTCCATCACTTATTTTCACAACCCCCCCGTCAGTAGGCAATCTACCTCATCGTCCCCTCAGCCGGCCCCTTGACCTTTCCAATCCAGAAAAAGTCTCTCCAAAGTGTCAGCTGTTCATTCTCTTCATTGGAACATGACAGCACCAGAGCAGTCCCGTCGCCCCACAAAGTCGCACTGTGCCAGTTAGGTAAGTAACCTAATGGCTAACCAATCTTATCTGCTTGAATTATGAGCATGTCCTTCCATTTTCCTCAGAGGCACATGTCTGTATCAGCAGCTCCCCAATGTCTCCCCTCCTTGTGTCCCTACCACCACACCAGGAAGTGCATCCCATGCACCCACTACTCTCTGTGTAAAGGTCTTGCTCTTTAGAGTTCATTTGAAATTACCTCCCGAAGATCCTCCGGCGCCTTGTGTATGTTTCAAATTAAATTTTGGGTCGTCTGTAACATTATTAGTCAACTCATTTACATGCATCCAATTTATTTATATGTGTCACAAATCCCGGAACAACTCACTGTCGAACTTATTCTACAGGATGTTATTTCTCCTTTGTAATTAAAATGCGATTCCCGGGTGACAACATTGAAATCTCCGCATTGTCGACTGCCATCTTCTGCTGGCATACGAATCTACTTTTCTTTTATGTTTGCATAGTGTTATCAAAATCCAGAGGGGTCATAGCCATGGACTTACCTGCCTGGGAGATATTACCGTATTTCTCAACCGTTTCGAAGCAACAGACACTGAACTGCCGTATTACTTTGACACAGGTATGATTTCTGTGACCACAGTTTCAACCCATCTGCACTTTTACCGAGCCTCCTTCAACATCTCCAACTCCATCACGTCCCAGTGGCCCTTCAATTTGTAATAACCTACCAGATAAAATGGGATAGCTTGGGCGGTATCGGAGAAGTGTCACCGAGGATTAATGCAATCCTGACAACGCCGAATGAACTTTGCCATGAGGCGTAAGGGCGATTTCACCGTCTCCTTCAGCTGCTCCCTGAACCTGGCCTGGACCACGGCGTAAAGGGCCGTGTTGGTGCAGCAGCTGAGGAGCTGCAGCATGTAGCCCAGTTCCCGCAGAGAACTCGGGGGAATCGAATGTAATCTCTCCCATATGGAATACACCGTCAGCAGCGCCCACAGCAGGATGAAATTCCCCGACATAACCAGCAGTAAGAGGAGGGCTTGCCTGCGGTTCTTCAACTCCAGGTCGGGGGACATTTCGCCATCCCGCGAACCACGGAGTCTCCTCCGGGCTCGGCTGGCTACGAAGACGTGTCTGATGGTTAAACTATTGAGCAGGATTATCAGGACAAAGGGGAATATTGGGGTGAGGAGGAAATGAATCAGTAGAAATGTTGCCAGCTGAGAATAGGAAAATAAACGGAAACTGGTCAGGCACAGCAAGGAACTATTTAATGACGAATATGACTTATCGAGCATAAAGTACCAGAATATGTTCTTTACGCAGCTCAGCACAGTCACTGTCCCCAGAACCAGAGCCGCCGCTCTCCCGGTGCAGTATCTTCGTTTCAGCTCCTGAAAACAAATGGCGACAAACCGATCAAAGGTGAAAGTGACGGTGAACCAGACAGAACAGTCCGTGGCGGCGTAGAACACAACGGCGTGGATATTACACACGGGAGCACGACGTGACCAGTAGAGAAACTCCATTGGCACGTTAGTCACCGGAATCTTGTTCAATACCAGATCGAAGAGAACGACGAGCTGATCCGCTGCTACCATGGCAACCAGGTACCTTGTGACGCCTTCGGAGAGACCGCACTTTCCCCGAGACAGGATGACGATTGTCACCACGTTCACTGTGCGGACGGAAATATAGAAGATTAATACACTTTCGGATGGAAACTTTCTCTGAAAGCAACTATTTTAATCGATAGCCCTCCCAAGAGCAGAGATGAACATGGAACTATGAAGGAGATTATCAGGATCATTATTAAATTGGTAGTAATTACAATGCACCTGCTGAAGTTCAGAAGGATGAGAGGAGTCTCATTGAAACTCATTGAACATTGAAAGGCCGAGATATCGTGGACGCGGAGAGGGTTGCTTCTGCCGTGGGGCAGTCTACAACCTGAAGACGAGGCTTCACAATAAAAAGACATCCCTTTAGAACGGAGATGGGTCGTAATTTCTTCAGACCGAGACAGGTGAATGTGTGTAATTCAGCGGCACAGACGGTTCATTGAAACCATTGGCAGAGGAGAGTGATGGGTGCTTTATTCATGAGGTCGCCGATGGCTACGGGGCTGGGCGCCAGAATGTGGTTGAGTGCGATAATGAATCAGCTACACGGAATGGCGGCGTAGGCTCGGTGCTCGGCTGGTCGAATTTAGCTTCTGACCCTTATGAGCAAAGCAGTGAAAGCAATCGATGCCTGAAACGTATTCTGATCTTTAGCACAAGGAGAATGAGTTGCAAACGGGAAGTGTTAGGAGAGTAATGAACGAATTAATGTACCAAGTACCAGGGTGACAGAAATTCAACTCCCCTCAGCTGTAAACACGAGAGAAAGTGAGAATATAAGAACATTAATAGTAGGAGCAGGAATAGTCCATCTGTTCGGACTGGCATGATCTGACAATGAAGAAGATCATGGCTGATCTGACCATGGACTCATCGCCGCATACCTACCTTTTCCTCATAGCCCTTAATTCGTCTACTATGCAAAATCTATGGCAGCCAATCTTAAATATATTTATTGAAGTTGCCTCCAGTGCTGCACTGAGCAGAGAATTCCACAATTCACCGGCCTCTGAGAGAAGAAATTCCTCCTCAACACGGTCCTAAGTTCAGTCCGCAGAATCCTCAGGCTGTGTCCCGTAGTTCTAACCTCCCCTACCAATGGAAACAGCCTTCCGGCGACTATCTTATCTATCCATTCCATAATTTTATATGTTTCTAGCGACTTCCTTTCATTCTTCTGAGTTCCAGCGAGTACGATCCCAATCGAAACAATTTCCCCTCATAGCCGAACCACCTCAGCTCTGCAATCAATTGGTGAACCGTCTGCACAGCCAGTTTACCAATCCTCAAGTCGGGAGACCAGAACTGCACAGTACTCCAAATGCCTCCTTAATAGTACCTTGACCAGCTGCAGCACATCCTCCCTACTCTTTAACTCAATCCCTCTGACAACAAAGGCTAACATCCTATTTACTTTCTTGACAGTCTGCTGCACCTGCAAACCAAACTTTTGTGATTTAAAGCACAAGTAATCCAAAGCGCCTCCGCACAGCAGCATACTGCAATCGTTTACCACGTAAATAATATTCTGTTCTTACAATTGTCCTTCCCATTCGATAACTTCGCATTTACCAACTTTGCACTCCATCTGCCAGGCGATGCTATATTCGCTGAACATATTAATATCTCTCTGCATGTTGTCAGTTTCCTGTGCACTCTTTGTGTCGGCGACCGATCATGGAAGTGATGATGCCCACGTACCCTTATGCTTTTTAACTGGTGAGACGTTGGACTGTTATGTAACTCGTGGATATCTTGTGACTGTCTTGTGACCATGATGTAATTGAGTATCTTGTATGATTAGGAAGGGTTGTGAAATGTTCATTCGCCAGGACAAGGTCAGTTCATTTAAACCATTTTATTTCCTTTTCCGTGAATCCATTGGACAGAATCAGCAGTAACGGCACATCTCGAAGACATCCGTTTCCAGAGATGTCTCTCCTGATTGACGATGTAAATCACTTGGGCTTTCGAAGTTACCATGTTGATACTGTGTTCGAATTTATCACTTTATGAACTGTCCAGGGTTGCCGCATAGCAGTTAACTTCTGGTTAAGTTAGTCGTTTGAATATTTTTCGCTATTACAGAGCAGAATGTAATAAACGTTTGTCTGTTTGTTTATAAAAACTGTCACAATTATATATTTGTGTTGCGGGTCACATGACATAAGCTATTTGTTTGTTTATATATTTTCAAATTAATTCCGCTGATACTATATTCTGCCAACATATTTAACCTACCTAAAAGAACGACTCTCATTTACCTATGTTGAACTTCATCTGCCTCTTCTTAACGCAGTTTTGCATCCTCTCAAAGTCCAGCGGTAACCTCTGACAGCCCTCCACACTATCCACAACGCCCCCAACATTCTTTCATCACCAAATTTACTAACCCATCGCTACCACTTCCTCATCCAGGTCCCTTATAAAAAAATCAGGAAGAGTAGGAGTGTCAGAACAGATCCCTGAACCACACCACTGATCAACGACCTCAATGCAGAATATGACAGTCTACAACAACACTTTGCCTTCTGTGGGTAAGCCATTTCTGTATCCGCATAGCAATGTCCCCTTGGATGACATGCCTCCTAAATTTCACAATAAGTCTTGCATGGGGTACCTTATCAAATACACTCAGCCGATGTTTGCTGAAGCGATACCGGTTGGAAAGACCTGTCTTGCAATTAGCGAGTCGTTAGAATACAGGATGAATGAGAAGCTAACTTCTATTTTTCAACATAATCATGAGGAAGAGACGAGACACTTACCAAGAAGAGCTACAATTGCGAGTGCAGGGTAGTAAAACTCTTGGACTCTCCGAAGCAGGAGACTGATTCGAGTGTCCAAAATCAGCCATTGGTAATCATCAACAAGATGTGGATACAGCAAGAAAACGTACTTCGCAATTCCTGTAGCATTGGGCGATGCATTTCCAGGATTATAATCCATTGCTGGGATTCGTGTTCCCGATCCAGCCCCTGTCTTCTCTCTGCCTGCAGCCGCTGGTCTCTGATAGCGTAGACTGGCGGCTCTCTCTGAAACTGTGGTTGTGAGGGAGACATATTAATAGAAAAGGGAACCAGCAGCCACACCTCCGCCGTGACGACGACAATCCCTACGGACACTCCCTTCATTAAACTCTCCGGAATGACAGGTGCAATTAACCCTTTATTTGCTTCAGAGAAGCGATATCAAAGCAGATTGCAAGTGTATACAATAATCCCACCAGTTGGCTGTCCACAGATGCGTGCCCTGTCTGTAGATGGACACAAAACTGAGAAACTTTTTGACACACAGCTGGACACTGATATACAACCAGACTGAAAAGGAAGGTACACGCAGCAAATAAAAAGAAAACTATAATGATATACACAGTTTAAAATAATTATTGCATAGATAGTTCTTAAAAAATTATAGTTGTATACAGTGGCATGCAATGGTTTGGGCACCCTAGTCAAAATTTGTGTACCTGTAATAGCTCAGCGAGTAAAAGGTGACCTGATTTCCAAAAAAAAGCATAAAGTTAAAGATGACAGATTTCTTCAATAACTGAAGCAGGATTACTTTATATTTTTCCCATCCTTTACTGTTACAAAATAACAAACATGGAAAAGGTTCTGAAGCAAAAGTTTGCGCACTCTGCATGGTCAGTACTTGGTACTCCCCCTTTGGCAAGTATCAAAACTTGTGAACGCTTTTCGTAGCCGAACAAGTGTCTTTCAATGATGTTTGGGGATTTTCGTCTACTCTCCCTTGTAAAAGGCTTCTCGTTCTGTGCGATTCTTGCGCCGTCTTGTATGCACTGTTTTTTTGAGGTTTATCTAAAGATTTTCGATGATATTGTGGTCGGCGGACTGCAAGGGGCATGGTAAAACCTTCAGCTTGTGCCTCTTGAGGTAGTCTATTGTGGAGTTTGAGGTGTGTTTCGGATCATTATCGTGTTGCAGAAGTCATCCTTTTTTGATCAGGAGCTTTAGAATAGACGGTGTGATGTTTGCTTCCAGAATTTGCTGGTATTTAATTGAATTCATTCCTCCCTCTACCAGTGAAATGTTGGCCGTGCTGTTGCTGCATCAAAATCCCAAATCATGATTGACTCACCCCCGTGCTTAACGGTTGCAGTGGTGTTATTTTCATGAAATTCCTCACTCTCTTTTTCTCCAAACATACCTTTGCTCATTGCGACCGGTAAGTTAAATTTTAACATCATCAGTCCAAAGTACTTGTTTCCAAAATGCATCAGGCTTGTTAAGATGTGCCTTTGCAAACTTCTCACGCTGAGTTTCGTGGTGAGGACGCAGGAAAAGTTTTTTTTGTTTTTTTTTTTCTGCTGACTCTTCCATGAAGGTCACATGTGTGCATGTGTTGCTGGACAGAAGAACAGTGCACCCCCACTGCAGAGTCTGCGAAATCTTCCTGAAGGTCTTTTGCAGTCAACTGGGGAATTTAATTTGCTTTTTTTTTTCGCAATCCTACGAGCAGTCTCTCAGATAGTTATCTTGTTCTTCCAGACCTCAACTTGACCTCCACCGTTTCTGTTAACTGTCATTTCTTAATTGCATTACGAACTGAGGAAACGGCTACATGAACATGCTTTGCTATCTTCTTTTAGCCTTACCCTGCTTTGAGGGCATCATTTACTTTCATTTTCGGAGGGCTTGGCAGCTGCTTAGAGGAGCCCATGCCTGCTGATTGTTTGGACAATGTTTGAGGAGTCGGGTTATTTCAAAGGCTTTGAAATTTGCATTCCCTGGGGTTTCCTAACGATGACCGTGAACAAACCAGAGCCCTAACAAGATAATTAAGGTCTGAGACCTTGGTAAAAGTGTTCAAAGAGCTCAAATCTCTAGGTGTACCCAAACTTCTGCATGGTGCTCTTTTCCTTTATCTTCACTCGAAAATTGATCAAAGCAACAAATACACGAACCTTGCATCAAATGTTGAAAAGAATAATTCATCTGTAACTTTATGAATTCTGCAGATCAGTTCATCTTCGACTCACTGAACGTTTCACTGTAGCGGAAATTTTGACCGGGGTCCTCAAATATTTGCATACCAGTGTAGGTAGATTGAAAATGATATGGAGTTTGATTATTTCAAAATAATGATTTTTAGAAAAAAGAGTTTTTACCAGCGGCCAATCGGGTCTCCCTGTGATTTAGGAGGAGAGGACAGCACAGGTATAAACGCGACAGGCTGTCGTTAGATTGAGAAGCAGCTTTGACTAGCGACCAGGAGGCGTTTGTGGTTGACCTGCAAGAGGAAGGCAGGGTCAGATGCAGTGGCCATCGTCTGAATGGGCCGTGAAGCAAGTGATCTTCAGGCTTCTGCTCGCCGAGGCGTCAGCTCAGGATGCAAAGCAGGCAAAGAAAAGAAAAGCACTTGGCTAAGTCTTTTGTTCCTTCCCTTCTATATATCTGATCAGATAGGATAACAGAGAAGCCAGGCAGGATAATTAAATGCTCCTCTTGCGGAATCTGGGGAGGCATAGAGAACTCCAGTAACCCTGACGACGACAGCTTCGAGAGTTGCGTTCAGCTGCAGCTTCTGACAATCCGCGTTAACATAGAACATAGAACATAGAACGTAGTATAGTACAGTACAGTACAGGCCCTTCAGCACACAATGTTGTGCCGACTCTCAAACCCTGCCTCTCATATAACCCCCCACCTTAAATTCCTCCATATACCTGTCTAGTAGTCTCTTAAACTTCACTAGTGTATCTGCCTCCACCACTGACTCTGGCAGTGCATTCTACGCACCAAAAATTCTCTGAGTTAAAAACCTTCCTATAATATCGCTCTTCAACTTCCCACCCCTTACCTAAAAGCCATGTCCTCTTGTATTGAGCAGTGGTGGCCTGGGGAAGAAGCGCTGGCTATCCACTCTATCTATTCCTCGTATTAACTTGTACAGCTCTATCATGTCTCCTCTCACCCTCCTTCTCTCCAAGGAGTAAAGCCCTAGCTCCCTTAATCTCTGATCATAATGCATACTTTCTAAACAATCCAGCATCCTGGCAAATCTCCTCGGTACCCTTTCCAATGCTTCCACATCCTTCCTATAGTGAGGCGACCAGAACTGGACACAGTACTCCAAGTGTGGACTAACCAGAGATTTATAGACCTGCATCGTTACATCACGACTCCTAAACTCCATCCCCCGACTTATGAAAGATAACACCCCATAAGCTTTCTTAACTACCCTTTCTACCTGTGAGGCAGCTTTCAGGGATCTGCGTACATATACCCCCAGATCCCTCTGCCCCTCTACACTACCATGTATCCTGCTATTTACTTTGTACTCTGCCTTGGAGTTTGTCCTTCCAAAGTGAACCACCTCACACTTGCCGGGTTGAACTCCATCTGCCATTCAGGAGGTGGAGCTAGAACTGGACGAGCTGCAGATCATTCGAGAGGCTGAAGTGGTGATGGACAAGACATATAGAGAGGCAGTTACACTCAGGGTGCAGGGCACAGGAGACTGTCTGACAGTCATGAAGGAAAAACGGCTGAAGGGGACAGGGCAGAGTTCTCTTCTCGACATCTCGCTCAACATTTTGGATACCGTCGCGGAGTTTGTGGGGCGGGAGAATCAACTGACAGTGTTCAGTCACAGTGGTCAGTCGCAGGCGCTTAGTTTGCCTCTGTGACTCAGAAGGGAAGTGTGCTTTGAGCGGTGACTGTCTGGGTGTGGGGGGTTGCGAGGAGCGGAAGCGTAGAAGTCATGATGTGATGATAAGAAATTCGATAGTGGTGCGGACAGGTGGTTCTGTCTCTGCACCTTCAGGGATATCTCGGAACGAGTCCTCATCATTCTTAAGTGGGAATGTGAACTGCTCGAAATCGTAGCCTGTTGAGTTACCAATGACATGTGTGTGATGAACGATGCTGTTCTGCACTGCCAGTCCGGGAGTTCAGAGCGAATTTAAAAGGGAGAACCACCAGGATCTGCTGCCTGTTCCACGTGCCTGTGAGGCCGGAAACAGGAAAGACTTCCAGAGTAATAGGTTTCTAAAGAGTTCCTTTTACATCCTAGTCCTCTGGAAATGGATGCTAAAATTGCATTTGTCTTCCTCACCTTTCTGCAAATTTTCCTGTAGGGAATCCTCCCAAAAGGCTCTGCACCTCTGCTTATTTCTCCATTGTTAAAATAGAACAGGCAGAAACAAATTATATACAGTTTATGGTATGGGGAACGCGTTGTTTTCAAACACCAGTCCTCAGAAAGTGGATTGGAACATGAATTCGGCTCCCTTAGCTCTGACTCAAACTGCAGATTTTCCTGTGGCTCTGCACTCTTATTTTCAATTCAGATATTCTTCCCAGTTACGAAATAGTCCGCGACTTTATTCCCTCTGCCAAAGAGTAAGACTGGACACTTCCCTGCATCAAGTTCTTGCTGCCAATTCTTTGCCTGTGGTCCTGTTTGCTAATTCCTTTTGTAAACACTATGCTTCCTAATCTCTACCTGCCCTTCCATCTACCTTCGCATGGGTCTGAAACCCTGTCAGAAAACCATAAAATCCTTCATCCAAATCATTGACGGTCAACACCATAAGAAGGGGTCCCAACACCGATTCCTGCGGAACTCCACTGATTACCGCTGTCCGATCAGAAAATGACCTACGCCGTAATGTTTCTGGACATCTCCAGAAGGCCGCAATATTAAACAACACCAAGATAGTCTGAAAGTTCCGGGCAAATGAGAAATGAGCGTGCTTGGCTATGTCCGGACATCAGGTTTCACCAGCTGCTGAGAAACTGAAAAGACCGAACGACTTAATATAAATACAAGAGTCAGATGACAACGAACTATATAACTACCGAGCAGTAATTATAGGTAGGCCAATCCACAGTAACCGTCCGGATATAGTAACACAGGATAGACAAAGAACAACAGCTTATTCAATAGATAAAGCCATTGCATTCACACTAAACATAGATAAATTAGTGCTTGCAAAACAGAGCAATCTGCTGAATTCACCCTTACACACTGTTCACATTCTATACCTTCACAGTATGATCCGAGACAAGATTGACCCGACCCGAGAATCCCCTCATAACAAGTTCCTGTACCAACTTCTGAACCACAGATCGTTTTACAATGTACAGATACACCATTGGACATGAATAACTGGGTGATTCATCCTTTATTAATGTTTTAGGGGGCAAGCAGAGCGTAGTTTACAGAGAAAAAATCGTTTATGGGGAAAAAGCATCTACTATCACAACATCCTGTCCTATTTTACCTCAGACATGAAAACATAATAGCCATTGTGATTTAAATATATTTGCTGAAACTGAAAATGGAAAGAACATTCTGGAACTCTGGAGTTAATTATATAGCTATTTATAATCATTACTACCATCAAACACTGACCTCACTGCTATATCATAAAATATCCTCATAACTGATATGTAATTATAATTGTAATATGTAATTATTAATTCAACAATATTAAGCACAACCAATATAGTCTGAAAGTTCCCAGCAACTGAGAAATGTATGTGCTGGCCATGTCCGGACCAGCTGCTGAGAAACAGAAAAGACACAACAATTTACTATCAATACAAGTTAGATTCCTACAAATTACATGCCAATTGGTCAGTTACTACAGATATGAAAATCCTTAATAACTGCCCGGATAAAATAACACAGGATAGACAAAGAACAACAACTCATTTAATAGATATAGTCATTCGGAACATATTAGGTGTTCTGCACGAGGACTCCCAATTTTCTTTGCAGCGCAGTCAGGTCTGCACGATTAGCAATTCGTCTGCACATTTAATTCTGCTACCAAAGTGCTTGACCATGCATTATCCAACATTGTATTTCACATTACAATTTCGTCCCAATTCTACTAACCTGTGTAAGGTACTCTGCAAACGACGTCTTTCCTCAACAGTACCTGCCCCTACACCAATATTCGTACTGTCTCAAAAATTCGCAGAAAAAAAAGCGGTTCCATCATCTATATAATTAACATAGAACATAACAAAAGTGTTCCCTGCACCGACAGCTGCGGAACACCGTTTGTCACTGGCAAACAGCCAGCAACGGATCCTTTTTTTTCCCACTCGCTGCCTCCGACCATTCACCCAATGCTCCTCGTATTTCTTGTAATACAATGGACTCTTAATTTGCTAAGCAGCCTCATGCGTGGCACCTTGTCAAAGGTCTTTTGAGAGTCCCAATAGACAACATCTGTGCACCCTCCTTATCTATCTACATGGCTTCTCCTCAACCAAATCCAGCAGATCTGTCAGGATTTTATCACAATTTCTGAAATATGTATGTCCCTTCGGCCTGATGATATCTGCGTAGGATACCGAGCGAGACAGCAGAGGAACGTGCTGACTTTGTCCTCCTTTGTCCTCATGCTTAACAATTGAATCCAATATCTTCCCAACCACTAAGGTCTGGCTATCTGATACATATTTCCCTTTCTGCTACCTTCCTCCTTTCCTAAAGAATCTGGTGGCAGTTACAATCTTTCAGTCCTCTGACACTGTGCCAGAATCCAATGGTTTTCAGAAAGATCATTAAAAATGCCTCAGCATCTCAATCGCTCATTCTTTTCCAACCCAAAGGTGTAGTTCATCAGGCCCGGGTGACTTATGTACGCTTAGTTCTTTCAGGTGATTGAGCACCTTCTCTATTGTAACAGAAAGCGAGCCCACCTCTCTTCCTTCACACACGACAACATCAGGCAAACTGCTGGAGTCTCCCACAGTGAAGACTGATGCTACATACTCATACAACTCAACTGCCATCTCATTGTTCCCCGTTGTTTTTTTCTCTTGCCTCATTTTCTAGCGGTCCTATATCCCCTTTCATCTCTCATTTAATTTTATGTACTGAAAAATGCTGTTACTATCCGCTTGGAAATTTTTTGGTCATCTTGCTTCGAATTTCATCTTTTCCTTCTAATGAATCGTTCAGTTGCTCTCCGTATGTTTAATCTTCATCTTTGCGCTGTTCTATGCTCTCTCCTTAGTGTAAGGGGGTTTCGTCTGTTATGTTACTGCGGAGGCTACATTTACTTTGGCGTTCGGTTTGACTTCCCTTGTCAGCCACGATGGTACTATTTTGCTTTTTGCCTCTTTCTTTGTTTTTACAATAGATCTATTCTGCACGTTCCCCGGTTTTACCAGAAACTCACGTCATTTCTGCACTGCAAACAACGCTGAAAGCATCTCCTTTAAATTCCTTCGGCCGAGAGTTTCACATACCACTGTAATCTCGTTTACTGCACTGAAACACTACTGCGTCAGACTTTAAATTCTTCTTGTCGCATGTCAATTTGAAGTCAATCATAGTGTGATCACTGCCTTTGATTTCAACGCTGTGACTCAGAATTGAAGGGAGAGAGCAGGAGTTACAGCGGATTAAATAGTTAGAGGAGCAGACGGGAGGTTCAGTGGAGACACCAAGATGGAGGGGAAAAAAGGCCGTGATATGGGGGGCAGCGGGATCCTGATCCAATGCAGAGTTGGGTTCACTAAAATGTCTCAACACTTTTGACGCAATATCATCATTCCCTGCAATAATATCGTTAGCCTCATGATCTTGTATATTGTATATCCGTTTCTGTGGTGAATGCCGGTTCCAGGTAATCATGAAGGATTTTCAGCACTTCCTGTCTCCAGATATGCTGCTTTCTTCATTAAAAGGCCCACCATTCTCCTCGCTCCCCATTTGTTCCTCATTTTCCTTTTGGATAGCCCTTGTTTCAACAATCGCGTTTTGTTTAATAACAATTTAATCTTCGTTTAAGCCAGTGCGAAGATGGATCTGAGAAGATTCCAACTGGTGTGAGTCCGAGGAAGTACCGGTTAATCATGTGTAGGAGTTAAATTGGGTGAATTTTTGCACTTCGGAATATGTGCTAGTGCGAGGGGTCCCGGGTTCAAATCCCGAACGAGCCCCACAAGTGTAACGCTGATTGCTAACCTCTCGTGTTTATCGAGGGGAAACCACGTCCGCCCACCAAACCTCACGATTGCTTAGTTGCTGTGTAATGCACCCTGCTTTAAACTCACACATGAAGTATCAGACATCACGATTTGCAGATTACACATTATAGAACTTACTGGAACTATGGAATTAATAGAGATATAATATAAAAGAAAGTAAATGGCGCCAAACTTATCAGAGTTCAACGCGCAACTGTTGGAGCTCAATTAACGGGGTCTTCTTTTCACCACGCGATCTCCTCCGACCTCCTCCACCCGCCCCTGTGACCAAAGACAGTGGTCGACCACAGCGCGTACAGCACGTCCTTCCTCTTCGGTTCTCCTCCCGAAAATCCGGGAACTCACCCGGGTTCCCACACATACAGATAGAATAGCATTGGCACTCATGGGTTCGTTCGTACCCTTTTCAATAATATTAAAACAAGCAAGCAGGGGGATAGAGAACTCTTTATTTCGCAGTTATTATTACAGGAAAACCATTTTATATGACATACAAAGAATACATTTTAGACACCTCAGCAGCCAGTGTAAACAAGACCCAGTTACAATTGCAAGAATGAAGACGTAATATTGCTACGGCCTTAATTAACTTGCTCATGCCCACTCCAGCTGCAGGCGAAGTCCCGCAGGACTGGCCAATGATAATGTTTTATCTCTTTTTAAAACTATGGATAAGTGAGACTCATTTCAGTATATGGACAATGGAGGTAAATTTTTTATGTACAGGATTTACGAGATTAGAAAACTCAGCCAGATTTATAAGAACTAGCATGGCTCTGTTCGGGGCAAATCTTGTCTTACAACTTGAAAAAGTATTTTAACAAGGTGACGACAGGGATTGACGAGGGTATGCAGTGGATGCTGTCCACATAGTATCAGTCAGACGTTTGACATACTCACTCAAGGGGAGAGGCAAAGGGAACGGCGGCGAATTGGCTGATGGACTCAGAACATATTTGCGCATAGACGGCAGAGTGAGATGACCGAATGGACTTATCCGAGATGGAGATCTGCAATTAGTGATGCTCGGCAGTGATCTGTGCTGGGATCCCTGATGCTTGTGATGTATCTAAATGACATGGATGAAAATCTAGGTGGGTTCGCTCGTACATTTGCGGTTGATGCCAAGATTGATGGAGTTGTGGCCACTGTAGAAAACTGGCAAAGCACAGATGAGTTGCAGATATTAACAGTGACAGGACAGATGGAAATTAACCCAGATAAATCTGTATGCAGAACGCTAGTATCAAGTAAATTTAAAGAAACAGTACAGTGTTTGGGCAAGCTCCTGAAGAGTGTTGCTGAACAGAGCTACCCTGGGATCTAAGGTCACAGCCTCTTGAAAGTGGCTACGCAGGTCAACAAGGTGATTAAGAGACTTTTAGATTGCCTAATTTTATCAGTCGAAGCAACGATCTCAAATCAAGACGTTATGTTTCAAATTATGAAAACTCTGGTCAGGCCACATCGGAACGCTGCCCGGTTTATACAACATATCTTATGACGGGTCGTTTTCTCTGAAGCGCCGGAGGTTCAGGGGAGATTTATCAGAGATGTGTAAGCTTATTAGAGGCACCGAGAGAGAAATAGAGAGTATCTGTACCCCAGTGTTCAAATATCTAAGACAAAAGGCTATGCATCGAAAATAAGAGGAAGTAGATTCAAGCGGGATGTGAGGAATAGTTGTTGTTTTTTTTTCACTCTGAGACCGTAGATGCCTGGAATGCGCAGCCTGGTATGGACGTGGAGTCAAATACATCAGGTGATTTTAAGAGACGTCTGGATACTCATAAGGATGTAAGAAGATGGAGGATATTAAAATTGCTGACGTAGGACTGATGAGTGCTTGGGTATTCTTAAGCTCTATGATCCGAAAATCAGTCCATATGTCATAGAAACACGAGGAAATCTGTCATGGTGCAGGACATTGTCGGGGTTTGAATCTTTGAGGTGTATTAACTGTTATGATCGTGGTCGTGTGAGTGCTAACGCCCCTGTATCTCCGTCCAGGTGGCAGCAGCGTGAAAAGAGCATGGCCTGGGTCATGGCGATCACTGATGGTGGATTTTGCTTCCCTGCGACTACGTTCCTTGTAGATGTATTCAATAATGAGGAAGGTTTTCCCCGTGATGGACTGGGATGTATTCACATTACTTTAAAAGAACATTTTCTTTACAGCCGGTACAGGAACCCATACACTGGTTGCATAACCGTGACCTCAGTACGGGTTCCGATGCCGCTCCAGCAGCTTAAAATGACTCCGCACTGATCTGCCTCCTGGCGCTGAACCCTGCATGCGGGACCTGTGCTGCGCCGGCCCGCAGGGTCTCCCGCACCCACGTTCAGGTGCCTTTCTGCTGAGGTGACACTCCACCTGCCAGTCTGCCGGTTTCGTCTGATGTACCCGGTGTTGCCAGTGCAGTGAGGCCTCCACCTCTTCGGTGAGATCCGAATGGTTACAGGGGAACGTTTCTGCGAGTCCCTCGGCACCGTCGTGCGCAATAGTTAGAACTGCCTCTGGTCAGCAAATCTACTCCATCTTCCTATTCCCATACTGAGAGTTTATTCCTGAAATATTTATTATAATTACAAATCGAGCGCCGCCCCAACAAATATCAGAGAATGCGATTTCACCCTAAATTAATCAGGGAACAATTTACAAAAAGTAATTAACCAACCGGACAGCTCTTTTAAGTGTGAAAAGACAGATGGTGAACACGAGCACATTGAACGAGTGGGACATACAGATTGTCCTTACTGAGGACACTGCAAATTATCTCAGATCTCCGACCCTAACCGTTAGGCTAAGGGCCTGCCCACTGTCTTTGTGGCTGGAATGATATTTTTTAGGGGAAACAGTTCGTATTCTGTCTGTGTAGTTTACTACCTAAGTGTATGAACATCGATTTCTCCAGCACCAACTCCTTTGTCCCCTCTCACTATTTTCTCCTGTTTCATCCACGTTCCTGGTTCCTCTCTGGTTTCTTGTTCTCAGCTCACTTACCCATCTTCTCCCCCGGTGAACCCCCTTCCTCGCTTTCGTGTACTAGCCAGTGTCCTCAGGGTCCCACATCTACGTTCTCGCACAGTTTCCGCCGATCACCGTTCAGTTTTTTACATACCCCACCTGATCCTACACTGTCCATCACTTATTTTCACCCCCCCCCCGTCAGTAGGTAATCCACCTCATCGTCCCCTCAGCCAGCCCCTTGACCTTTCCAATCCAGAAAAAGTCTCTCCAAAGTGTCAGCTGTTCATTCTCTTCATTGGAACATGACAGCACCAGAGCAGTCCCGTCGGCCCACAAAGTCCCGCTGTACCAGTCAGATAAGTAACCTAATGACTAACCAATCTTATCTGCTTGAATTATCAGCATGTCCTTCCATTTTCCTCAGAGGCACATGTCTGTCTCAGCAGCTCCTCAATGTCTCCCCTCCTTGTGTCCCTTCCACCACACCAGGAAGTGCATCCCATGCACCCACTGCTCTCTGTGTAAAGGTCTTGCTCTTTGGAGTTCATTTGAAATTACCACCCGAAGATCTTCCGGTGCCTTGTGTATGTTTCAAATTAAATTTTGGGTCGTCTGTAACATTATTAGTCAACTCATTTACATGCATCCGAGTCATTTATAAATATCACAAATCCTAGAACAGCTCACTGTCCAACTTTATCTACAGACTGTTATTTCTCCATTGTAGTTAAAATGCGATTCCCGGGTGACACATTGAAATCTCTGCATTGTCGACTGCCATCTTCTGGTGGCATACGAATCTACTTTTCTTTTATTTTTGCATAGTGTATCAAACAGCAGAGGGGTCATAGTCATAGATTTACACGCCGGGGAGATATTCCCGTATTTCTCTATCGTTTCGAAGCAACAGACACCGAACTGTCGTATTACTTTAACACAGTTATGATTTCTATGACCACATTTTCAACCTATCTGCACTTTTACCGAGCACCTTCAACTCTCCAACTCCATCACGTTTTGTGTCACTTGGAGGCATATTAATGAATCAGCACAATTTTCATCCAAATTAAACGCCATTACATCTCCAACACTTGTGACATGCAGAATCGCTGCCCTCCACCCCTAAGCTCTGTCCTCTATGTCCAGGACAAACTGGAATCCATGCTATCCAATGCAGCTCGGTGTCGTGGATCAGCCTACCGGAAGAGATCAGTCTCAAAAGACCTACTTCCAGTAGGTTCCCAACTGTAGGGCCTTGGCTAACTCAATGCATCACGGTCCCAGTGGCCTTTCAATTTATAATGACCAATTAACCTACCAGATGCAATGGGATATCTTGGGCGGTATGGGAGAAGTGTCACCGAGGATTAATGCAATCCTGACAACGCCGAATGAACTTTGCCATGAGACAGAAGGGCGATTTCACCGTCTCCTTCAGCTGCACCCTGAACCTGGCCTGGACCACGGCGTAAAGGGCCGTGTTGGTGCAGCAGCTGAGAAGCTGCAGCATGTAGCCCAGCTCCCGCAGAGAACTCGGGGGAAAAGAATGGAAGTGAAAATACATGCTTTCCCATATGGAATCCACCGTCAGCAGCGCCCACAGCAGGATGAAATTCCCCGACATAACCAGCAGTAACAGGAGGGCTTGCCTGCGGTTCTTCATCTCCGGGTCGGCGGGCATTTCGCCAACCCGCGAACCACGGAGTCTCCTCCGGGCTCGGCTGGCTACGAAGACGTGTCTGATGGTTAAAGTATTGAGCAGGAGTATCAGAACAAAGGGGAATATTGGGGTGAGGAGGAAATGAATCAGTCGAAATGTTGACAGCTGAGAAATGCAAAATGAACGGTTGCTACTAAGGCAGAGCAAGGAACTATTTAATGACGAATATAACTCATCGAGCATAAAGTACCAGAATATGTTCTTTACGCAGCTCAGCACAGTCACTGTCCCCAGAACCAGAGCCGCCGCTCTCCCGGTGCAGTATCTTCGTTTCAGCTCCTGAAAACAAATGGCGACAAACCGATCAAAGGTGAAAGTGACGGTGAACCAGACAGAACAGTCCGTGGCGGCGTAGAACCCGACAGCGTGTATATTACACACGGGAAGACGAATTGACCAGTAGTCAAACTCTGTTGGCCAATAAGTCACTGGAATCTTGCTCAATACCAGATCGAAGAGAACGACGAGCTGATCCGCTGCTACCATGGCAACCAGGTACCTTGTGACGCCTTTGGAGAGACCGCACTTTCCCCGAGACAGGATGACGATTGCCACCACGTTCACTGTGCGGACGGAAATATAGAAAATTAACACACTTTTGGATGGACACTTTCCCTGAAAGCAATTATTTTAATCGATAACACTCCCAAGAGCAGTGATGAACATGGAATTAATGTAACTATGAAGGAGATTATCAGGATCATTATTAAATTGGTAGTGAGTACAATGCACCTGCTGAAGTTCAGAAGGATGAGAGGAGTGTCACTGAAACTTATTGAACATTGAAAGGCCGAGATATCGTGGACGCGGAGAGGGTTGCTTCTGTCGTGGGGGAGTCTACAACCTGAAGACGAGGCTTCACAATAAAAAGACATCCCTTTAGAACGGAGATGGGTCGTAATTTCCTCAGACCGAGACAGGTGAATGTGTGGAATTCATCGGCACAGACGGTTCTGGGGTCAGTTCATTGGAACCATTGGCAGAGGAGAGTGATGGGTGCTTTATTCATCAGGCTGCCGATGGCTACGGGGCTGGGCGCCAGAATGTGTTTGAGTGCGATAATGAATCAGCTAGACGGAAAGGCGGCGAAGGCTCGGTGCTCGGCTGGTCGAATTCACCTTCTGAGCTTTATGGGCAAAGCAGCGATAGCAATCGAATCCTGAAACGTATTCTGATCTTTAGCACCAGGAGAACGAGTTGCAAACGGGAAGTGTTAAGAGAGTAATGAACGAATTAATATACCAAGTACCAGGGTGACAGAAATTCAACTCCCCTCAGCTGTAAACACGAGAGAAAGTGAGAATATAAGAACATTAATAATAGGATCAGGAATAGTCCATCTGTTCGGACTGGCATGATCTGACAATGAAGAAGATCATGGCTGATCTGACCATGGACTCATCGCCGCATACCTACGTTTTCCTCATAGCCCTTAATTCGTTTACTATGCAAAATCAGTGGCAGCCGGTCTGAAATATATTTATTGAAGTTGCCTCCAGTGCTGCACTGAGCAGAGAATTCCCCAGATTCATCACCCTCTGAGAGAAGAAGTTCCTCTTCATTACGATCCTAAGTTTACTCCCCAGAATCCTCAGGCCATGTCCCGTAGTTCTAATTTCACCTACCTGTGGAGACAACTTTCCTCCGACTATCTTATCTATGCATTCGATAATTTTATATGTTTCTAGAAGATGTCCTCTCATTCTTCTGAGTTCCAGCGACTACGATCCCAATCGACACAATTTCCCCTCATAGTCGAACCACCCCAGCTCTGCAGTCAACTGGTGAACCGCCTGCACAGCCAGTTTATCCATCCTCAAGCTGGAAGACCTGAACTGCCCAGTACTGCAAATGCATCCTCAACAGTACATTGTACAGATGCAGCATAACCACCCTGCTGTTAAACTCAATCCCTCTGGCAACTAAGGCGAACATCCCGTTTGCTTTCTTGACAGTCTGCTGCACCTGCAAACCAAACTTTTGTGATTCAAGCACAAGTAATCCAAAGCGCCTCCGCACAGCAGCAGACTGCAATCGTTTACCACGTAAATAATATTCTGTTCTTACATTTGCTCTTCACAAGTGGATAACCTCGTATTTACCAACTTTGTACCCCATCTGCCAAACGCTGTCACGTTCGCTTATATTAATACATTAATATCCCTCTGCATTTTATCAGTTTCCTCTGCACCCGTTGTGTCGGCGATAGATCCTGGAGGTGATGATACCCACGTAACCTTAGGCTTTTTAACTGGTGAGACGTTGGAGTGTTACATCCCTCGTGGGTATCCTGTGACTGTCTGATGACCATGATGTAACTGAGTGTCTTGTGAGCAGGATGCTGCAGTGATGTAATTTTCCCGCCAGTGCGAGGTCACGTGATGACATGTTCTCAACAGGTGTAGAACTGGAAACCCCTGCTGTTACGGAGTTTGGTTCGTTGTGTAATTGGTCATTTACTCCGTTATGCTGCGTCTTGGTCTCAGGACGCAGTTTCATTTTAAAGTGAAGGTTTACTTTCTTTTGTAATTCTAGTATTGGAGAGTGAGGATCTTACTAACGTACGGGAGCCTGAAGCATCGAGTAAAGTTGGTGTCGTTCAGGCAGTTTCATAAAGGATATACCTCAGTGATTCTTCGTTCAGAAACAGTGACCTGCATCTGAGATATCCTGTAAGATAGGGAAGGTTTGTGCAGTGTTCATTCGCCAGGACAAGATCAGTTCATTTAAGCCAGTTTATTTATTTCGTCGTGAATCCCGTGGACAGAATCAGCAGTATCGTCTCGTCTTCGAGGACATCCGTTTACAGAGAAGTCTCTCCTGATTGACTGTATAAATCAACTGGAATTCCGAAATAACCGTTTTAATAGTGTGTTCGAAGTTACCACTTTAAGAACTTTTCCAGAGTTGCCGTATCGCGGTTAACTTCCGGTTAAGTGAGTCGTTTGAATACTTCTCGGTATTGGTGAGCAGAGTTTAATAAATGTTTGTTTGTTTGTTTGTTTGTTAATAAAAACTGACTCAATTATATTTTCTTTGCTGTTGATCACGTGACAGAATTTCTTTCTTTCTTTCTTTCTTTCTTTCTTTATTTCCGCTAATACTATATTCTGCCATCATATTTAGCTACCTAAAAGAACGACCTCACACTGATCTACGTTGTACTCCATCTGCCCCTTCTTAACGCAATTTTGCATCCTATCAATGTCCGGCTGTAAATCTGACAGCCTTCCACACTATCCACAACGACCCCAACCTTTTATCATCACCACATTTATTAATCCATCGCTCCACTTCCTCATCCATGTCATTTATAAAAATCAGGAAGAGTCGGGATGCCAGAACAGATCAATGAAGCATACTGCTGGTCAACGACTTCAATGCAGAATATGACCGTCTACAACAACACTTTGCTCTCAATGGGCAAGCCATTTCTGGATCCACACAGCAATGTCCACTTGGATCACATCCCTCCTTGCTTTCACCATAAGCCTTGCATTATCAAATACACTCAGCCGATGTTTGCTGAAGCGATACCGGTTGGAAAGAGCTGCCTTGCAATTAGCCAGTCGTTAGAGCACAGGTTTGAAAGAGGAGCTGACTTATATTTTTCAACATTAATCATGAGGATGAGACCAGATACGTACCAAGAGGAGCTACAATTGCGAGTACCGGGTTGTAAACCACTTGGAATGTTCTCAGCCCAAGATAGACTCGATAGTCCAACGTCAGCAATTCGTTATTTTCAACAAGACTTTGATACGCCCAGAAAATATTCTTCGTGATTCCCGTATCATTGGGCATAGCATTTCGGAAATAATAATCCATTGCTGCGATCGTCCAGATTCCTGTTCGCGACGCAGCCTGTGTCTTCTCTCTGTCCGCAGTCGCTGGTCTCTGATAGCGCTGACTGGCGGCTCTCACTGACACTGTCGTTATGAGAGCGGCATTTTAAGAGAACAGGCAACCAGCAGCCACACCTCCGCGGTGACGTCGACAATCCCCACAGGCCCTCCCTTCATTAAGTTCTACGGAATGACAGGTGCAATTAACCCTTTATTTGCAGGCCGTCAGAGAAGGGATCCAGAAGCAGATTGGAAGTGTGTCTAATAATCTCAGAAGTCGGCTGTCCACGGATGCGTGCCGAGTCTGGAAATGGACTCAAAATCGAGAAATTTACTGACACACAGCAAAACACATATAACTACCAGTCTCGAAATGAAGGTACACGCAGCAAACAAAAATTAATATAACAAACAAAAATTAATAAAACAATCAATAATAATGACATAAACAGATTACAAATAATTATTGCATAGAGAGTTCTTAAAAATATAGTTGCACATGTAGATTGAAAATGATATCGAATTAGATGTTCCAAAATAATGATTTTAAGAAACAAGTGCTTTTCCAGTGGCCAATCGGACCGAAACGTCGACTGTACGTCTTCCTATCGATGCTGCCTGGCCTGCTTCTTTCACCAGCAACTTTGTTGTGTGTTGCTTATAAAAGTCGACAGCGGGTCCTTACAGTCAAAAGCTGCTTTGACCAACGAGTAGGCGGCGTTTGTGGTCGATCTGCAGGAGAAAGGCAGGGGCAAATGCGGTAGCCGTCGTATGAATGGACCGTCAAGCTACTGCTCACCGAGGCGTCAGCTCAGGGAGGCTTCAGGAAAAGTAGGCAAAGAGAAGAAAAACACTTGGCTAAGACTTTTTTTCCTTTCCCTCTTTCCATCTGATCAGACAGGACAACGAGCTTCCAAGCAGGATAGTTAAATGCTCCTCTTGCGGAATCTGGGAAGGCATAGAGAACTCCAGTAACCCTGACGACGACAGCTGCGAGAGCTGCGTTCAGCTGCAGCTTCTGACAATCCGTATTAAAGAGCTGGAGGTGGAACCGGACGAGCTCCACATCATTCGGGAGGCTGAAGTGGTGATGGACAGGACGCACAGTGAGGGAGTTAGACCCAGGGCGCAGGGTATAGAAGACTGTGTGACAGTCATGACTGAGAACCGACCGAAGGGGCCAGGGCACAGATTCCCTGTGGCCATCTCGTTCAATATTTCGGATATTCTCACGGGGCAGAAAAATCGTCTGAAAGTGTTCAGTCACAGTGTTCGTCTCTCATGCACTTTGTTTGCCCCTGTGATTCAGAGGGGAAGTGGGTGTTGAGCGGTGTCTGTGTGTGGGGGGTCGGGGTGGGCGGGGGGCGGCAGCGTGAAATTCTTGATGTGGTGCTGGGATACGACAGTGGTGGGTCAGGTGGCTCTGTCGGCGACAACATCAGCGATATCTCGGATCGAGTCTTCAGTGTTCTTAAATGGGTATGTGAGCATCTAGAAATCGTGACCAATTGAGTTACCAATGACATGGGTACGATGAGCGACGAAGTATTGTATGCCAGTTCCGGGAGTTAAGAGCTAAGTTAAAAGGTAGGACTCTTCTGCATTTGCTGCCCGTGCTCCGGGCTTGTGAGGCCGGAAGCAAGAAGACTATACAGATTAATAGGTTGTTTTAGAGCTGTTTTATATTGCATTTCTCTGGAAATGGATGATAGCATTGCATTTGGCTTCCCCACCGTTGTGTAAATTTTCCTGAAGGAAACCTACCCAAAAGGCTCTGCACCTCTGCTTGTTTCAGTATTCTCCACATTGTTAAAATGGCCCAGGCCAATATAGAGAGTATACAACTTATTACATGGCGTAGGAGTTGTTTTTATATACCAATCCTCTGAAAATGGATTGGAACATGCATTTGGCTCCGTCACCACTGACTCAATCTGCAGCTTTTCCTGTGGCTCTGCAACTCTGATTTTTCAATTCAAATGTTCTTCCCAATTTAGGAAATAGTCCAGGCCTTTATTACCTCTGCTAAAGTGTAAGACTGGGCACTTCCCTACATTATATTACTTCATAATTCATTGCCTCTTCTGCAGTCTGTCTAGTGCCTTCTGCAAGCACCGTGCTTCCCCAACCCTACCTACCCTTCCATCTACCCTCGCATGGCTCTCAAACCCTGCCACAAATCAATCAAATTCTTCATTCAGATTATTGACGTACAACGGGAAAAGAAGCGGTCCCAACACCGATTGCTGCGAACCTCAACCGCTAACCGCCGTCCAATCAGTAAAGGGCCGACGCAGTGATTGGCTGAGTCTGGACATGAGGTTTCACCAGCTGCTGAGAAACAGGAAAGACAGAACAACTTACAATAGATACAAGAATCAGATTGCAACAAACTATATGACTACTGAGCAGTAATTACAGATGGGTTAATACCTAATATCCGTCCGGATTTAGTAACACAGGATAGACAAAGAACAGCAACTTATTCAATAGATAAAGCTTTTGCAGGCACACGAAACCTACATAAATCAATGCTTGAAAACACTGAAATCTGCTGAATTAACCCTTACATACTGTTCATATACGTTATACCTTCACAGTATTGTCTGGGTCAGGTTTGGCGCGGCGCAAGAATCCCCTCTTAACAAGGGACTATAACAGATTTTGGAGTAAAAATCTTTTTAGAATGTATAAATAGCCTATCTGCCATTATTGAATGGGTGATTCATACTTAATTAATGCTTCTGTGAGCAGAGAGAGTGTATTTTCTTTTAGAGAACAACTATTCGTTTATGGAGAAAAAAACATTCTACTATCACATGATATCATATCCTATGTTTCCTAAGACATGAAATCTTAACAGTCATAACGATTTAAGTATATCAGTTGAAACTGAAAACGGTAAGAGCATTCTGTAACTATAGGGTTTATTTTATAACCATTAACAACAATTACAACCATCAAACAATGTCCTCACTGCTGCATCATGAAATATCCTCAGAAAGTCTATGTAATTATAACTATTAACTATTAATCCAACATTAACTAACATTTAACTAACAAACATGGCATATACAACTTCACCGTTTTAAGATTCCCTGAAACAACAATGTCCCTTGTTTTGACCCAGATTCTTAGATGTAAAATCGATTTCAATAGGTACTGCTCAAATTTGAACCGGATTAGACTCAAATGTACAACATTTTGTAGAACCTGTACAAAAGTATATATTTTTTTCAATATTTTCATTTTTGCGCATTTTGGGTCACTTTAGAAAAAGTCATCAAACTTCGGCTAAAAATGGCATTTAGTGTGTTTTTAATGTTATCAAATATGAAAAAGGGTTAATTTTGACCCGAACAGTAAGAAGGTGTTAAAAGAGGAATGTTAAAGAGGATGGAACATGAATAGGATAAATAGTTGCAGTGGTGTTATTTTCATGACCTTCTGCACTCTCCTTTTCTCCAAACATGCCTTTGCTCATTGCGGCAGAAAGTTATATTTTAACTTCTTCAGTCCACACGACTTGTTTCCAAAATGCATCAGGCTTGTTTAGATGCGCATTTGCAAACTTCTCACACGGAATTTTGTGGTGAGGACGCAGGAAAGATTTTTTTTCTGCTGACTCTTCCATGAAGGGCACATTTATACAGGTGTCGCTGCACAGAAGAACAGCGCAATCCCGCTCCAGAGTCTGCGAAATCTTCCTGAAGATCTTTTGCAGTCAATTGGGGAATTTAATTTGCCTTTTTTTAAAATGCTACGAGCAGTCTCTGACATAGTTATCTTGTTCTTCCAGTCCTCAACTTGACCTCCACCGGTCCTGTTAACTGCCATTTCTTAATTGCATTACGAACTGAGGAAACGGCTACACGAACATGCTCTGCTATGTTTTTTTTAGCCTTCTCCTACTTTGACAGCATTATTTATTTTAATTTTCGGAGGGCTTGGCAGCTGCTGAGAGGTGCCCATGGCTGCTGATTGTTTGGACAATGTTTGAGAAGTCGGGTTATTTATAAGGCTTTGAAATTTGCATTAATGGCAAAACAGCATTAAAATTAGCGCTACAGATAAAATACTTATAAATTTCAAGAAGGCTGTAACACCAAGCACCTCTAAATATTCCGAAAGCTCCGAGTATTTGAGAAATGTGAGTGTTTGTTTCAGGTTTTACCAGTGGGGCAGTGAGTGTTGTTATCCACTTTCGCTCAGGAACCTGATGTTTGCGAAGTCACAACTGCTCGTAAACCTGAATTAGGAATCCTGAAGCCTGACTCAAGTCCCTGGTTCAAGGGGGTAAAAAAAAAAAATCAGGAAACATTCAGCAAAGTCGAGCTGCGCCGTTGTCAAGAAAAAACCCTTACTTCTTTAGTTCCTGAAAGGAAAAGGGAATTCGCTGGGTTCCCTTTGACTCTCCCCAATATTTAAACCACCCTGTCCTTTGATAAACAGCGGGGGGTCTGGCCACCCAGCCAGAATAGTAATGATAATGAGGTCGCAGAAAATAAATCTAGGTGGCATACTATGCTGTTACATAGAATATAAGCACCTGATGAAATCGATTGAAATCAGTCTGCATGTCCTCTTGTTTAAAGCGGAGGTTACGAGGCTGTTGATCACAAAGGGTTTCAAAAGTTACGGGGGATTCAGGCAGAATATTGGGAAATGCCACCTGCACCTTCTCTAAAGCTTCCATGTGTTCTGTATAATGAACCGACCGGAACTAAACACAATGCTCCAAGTATAGTCAACTTAGAGTGTTATAGTGTTGTAACATTTCCCTCTGTCCCGAGCTGTATTAGTGTCACACTAACCACTACACAACATAGTGTTCCAACTTGTAACTCAACACCCACCTATACACTGCCTCTTTCAGGTCAGTTACAAAAATCAGAAAGAGCAGGATTCCAGAAGAGATCTCTTGGATACGCTCCATCGCCTGAAATTCCTTACTCTCTGAGCAAGATGATTCCAAATTCTGGAAGCAAAGTTTCTATCGATTATCAAATTTTCAAAGTTTCAAAGTTTCAAAGTTTCCGGGTGTGTCTCATAAGGGTAATCTTGACGAACGGTCCAGTCAGTTCCAATACACAGCATCTGCCACTCTACTGTAATGAATTTGTTTTGTCACCTCCTCAAGGAATCACTCAAGGCGTACGACATGACCCGCCCCTCATATAACTGCCCTTAATTCTATTTCTCCAAATACTCCTGGACCCCTGCATTTGATCTGCTATTGGGAAATGAACCAGATCAGCTTTCAGATCCCTCGGTGGGAGAGCATTTTAGAGGTAGTGACCACAACTCCAACTCATTCACCACAGCGCTGGAGCGGGATAGGAGCAGACAATTTTGGAAAATATTTAATTGGGGTATGGGAAATATGGTGCTATTACACAGGACTTTTGGAACAGATGGTCTCAGGGAAACGCACAACAGAAGTGTGACAAATGTTCAGGGAACATTTGGATAGAGTTCTACATAGGTATTTTCCATTGAAATTGAGAAAATTTTGGTATACAACCATGTAAAACCATGGTGTATAAAATCTGTTGAAAATCTAGGTTAGAAGAAACGAAAAGCTTACGAAAGGTTCAAGAAAATAGGTACTGTTAGAGCGATAGAAAATGACAAGGTTGCTGGGATGGAGCTTAAGAATGGAATTAGGAGAGCCAGAAGGGGCCATGAGAAGAGCCTGGTAAGCAGGATAAAGGAAAACCAGGAGTCACGTGAAAGAATAGGTCCAATCAAGTGTGACAGTGGACAAGTGTGTCTGGAGTCGGAGGAGGTACTTAGTAAGTGCTTTGTTTCAGTATTTAACAGGGAAAAAAAAGATCTTGGCCATTTTTGGGAAGACTGACAGTGGACTGAAACTCTTGACCATATGGACATTAAGAAAGAAGATGTGTTGGAACTTTTGAAAAGCATTAAGTTAGTAAATTCACCAAGACCCGATGAGATATACCCTAGCCTGATAGCCTCATATTTCCCCTTCCTCCAAACAAACGTTTCCCTAAATTGTCTATTTCTATCCATCTCCAATGTTGTGGTGAAGGAGATAGGATTGTGATCACGATCTCAAAAACGCTCTCGCATCGAGAAAACTGACACCTGACTAGGTTCATTTCCCAATTCCAGATCAAGTACAGCCTCTGCTCTTGTACGCTTATCTGCATATTGTGCCAAGAAACCTCCCTAAACGCACCTAACCAACTCCATCCCACCTAAACCGTTACTCCAGGAAGATGCAAAACAATATCTGGCAAATTAAAATCTCCCACCACAACAACCCTGTTATTATTTCAGCTTTGCCGAATCTGTTTCGCTATCGGCACCCAAATGTCCCTGTCGCTATTGGCTGCTCTGTCAAAGCACACAGTTGAGTCGTTGACACCTTCCTATTCCTAACTTTCTCTCACAGAGACTCCGTTGACAATCCCTCCATGTCTTTCTCCTTTCCTGCGGCCGTGACACTATCCTTGATCAACAGGCCTCCACCTCTTTTTCCTCCCTCCTTGACCTTTCTGAATAAGCTAAAGCCTAGCACTTGAAGTAGCCATTCCTGCCCCTGAACCATCCAAGTCTCTGTAATGGCCAGGACATCATAGCTCCATTCACCAAGCCTGCATCAGTTTAGGAAATACTGAATGAGGACTCTCGAGTGCCTTAGCAGCTCCGACTTCTGCCCTTTTTCCCTGGTCTGTAACATAGTCTACATCTTTATTAGTTCTACCAAAATGCATGACCATTCAGTTCCCGGAACTCGATTGAATTGACTTAATTTCTCACATCGTTCACATACACGAGGACGAAAAATCTTTACGACTCCGTCTAAATGTGAAATGTGTAATCATAGTCAGTTATAATAATTTTGCAACTTAGAAAACACTCAAATCAGCGTGAGCTTGTCAGTCTGAGGGGCTGGGCCTGTTGAAACTGAAAACGACAACAAAATTCTGTAACTGTGGGGTTTATTTTATAACCATTTACAATAATTACAACCATCAAACACTGTCCTCACTGCTCTATCATATAATATCCTCATAACGGCTATGTAACAATAACTATTAACTGTTAATCCAACATTAACTATCATTTAACCACAAACATGGCACGTACAATTTCACCGTTGTAAGATTCCCTAAAACCACAATTTGCCTTGATTTGACCTAGAGTGCTGATTCTAAAATCCATTTCAATAGATACGGGTCAAATTTCACCCGGATTAGACTCAATGTACAAAATTTTGTAGCACCTGTGCAAAATGAGATTTTTTTTTTCAATATTTTCATTTTTGCGCATTTTGGGTCACTTTAGAAAAAGTCATCAAACTTCGGCTAAAAATGACATTTAGTGTGTTTTTACTGCTATCAGATATCAAAGCGGGTTACCTTTGACCCGAACAGTAAGCATGGGTTAAAAGAGGAATGTTAAAGAGGATGGAACATGAATAGGATAAATATTGTTCAGATAATAATATTTACAACTAGTATCAACGCAAACACTAAGAAGCAGTATTAAAATTAGCCCTACAGATAAAATACTTATATAATTTTCAAGAAAACTACAACACTGATCACCTCGAAATATTCTAAAAGCTCCGAGTAATTGATTCAGTATTTATCAGTGGTGCGGTGAGTGTTGTTATCCCCTCTCGTTGAGGAAGGAACCTGATGGTTGTGATGTCACAACTGCTCCTAAACCTGAATTCGGAATCCTGAACCCTGATTCAATCCTTGATTGAAGGGGGAAAAAATCAGGTGCCAGGGTGCGGGATGTCTCGGATCGGGTCCTGAATATTCTAAAGGGGGAGGGTGAGCAGCCAGTTGTCTTGGTACATGTTGGTACCAAAGACATAGATAGGACAAAGGAGGAGGTCCTGAAGAGAGTTTTCCAGGAGTTAGGAAGGAAGCTGATAAGCAGGACCTCCAGGGTAGTAATCTCGGGATTGCTACCTGTGCCACGTGCGAGCGAGGGCAAGAGTAGTCGGATCAGGCAGATGAATGCGTGGCTGAGAGGCTGGTTTAGGGGGCAGGGCTTCAGATTCTTGGATAATTGGGATCTCTTCTGGGGGAAGTATGTCTTGTTCAAAAAGGACAGGTTACACCTGAACCCGAAGGGGAGCAATATCCTGGCGGGAAAGTTTAATAGAGCTGTTAAGGAGGGTTTGAACTAGTTTTGCAGGGGGATGGGAACCGGAATGATAGAGCGGAGGAAGGGGAAAACAGAAATAAACCTAAGATAGTGAGCAGTAAAGATATCAGGATAGACAGGCAGAAGATGGGGCAAATGTGTAGCCATTGGGATGAGATGCAGTGCAACAAAGTTGCAGTGAAATCAAAGCGAAAAGTATTAAATACTGTTCTTAAGGTGTTGTACTTAAATGCACGCAGCATAAGGAATAAAGTGGATGATCTTGTTATGCAGCTACAGATAGGCAGGTATGATATTCTGGCCATCACTGAGACCTGGCTAAAGGATGCATGTCTCTGGGAGCTGAATGTCCAAGGATTCACGGTGTATCGGAAGGATAGGAAGGTAGGCAAAGGGGGAGGCGTGGCTTTATTGATAGGAAATGATATTAAATCATTAGAAAGAGGTGATATAGGATCGGAAGGTGCAGAATATTTCTGGGTTGAGCTCAGAAATAGCAGGGGTAAGAGGACCCTGATGGCATTTATTTATAGGCCTCCAAACAGATGCAGGGATGTGGACTACAAATTCCAACTGGAAATAGAAAAGGCTTGTCAGAAGGGCAGTGTTATGATAATCCTGTGGGATTTTAACATGCGAGAAGTTGGAAAAATCAGGTCAGCACTGGATCTCAACAAAGAGAATTTGTAGAATGTCTGCGAGATGGCTTTTTAGAACAGCTTGTTGTTGAGCCTACTAGGGTATCGGCTGTACTGGATTGGGTATTGTGTAATGGACCGGAGGTGATTAGAGAGATTGAGGTGAAGGAACCCTTAGGAGACAGTGATCATAGCATGATTAAGTTCACTGTGAAATTAGAAAAATAGAAGCCAAAATCTGATGTGTCAGAATTTCAGTGGAGTACAGTAAATTACAGTGGCATGAGAAAGGAACTGTCCAAAGTTGACTGGAAAGGAACACTGGTGGAAAAAAAAAAAAAAAAAAAAAAAACAGCAGAACAGCAGTGGCTGGAGTTCACGCGAGAACTGAGGAAGGTGCAAGACAGGTATACTCCAAAGAAGAAGAAATTTTCGAGTGGAAATAGGATGCAACCGTGGTCGACAAGAGAAGTCCAAGCCAAGGTTAAAGCAAAAGAGAGGGCATAGAAGGAAGCAAAAATTAGTGGGAAGACAGAGGATTGGGAAGTTTTTAAAACCTTATAAAAGGAAACCAATAAGGTCATTAAGAGAGAAAGGATTATCTATGAAAGGAAGCTAGCAAATAATATCAAAGGGGATACTGAAAGCTTTTTCAAGTATGTAAAGAGTAAAGGACTGCTGAGCGTAGATATAGGACCGATAGAAAATGATGCAGGAGAATTTGTAGTGGGAGATAAGGAGATGTCAGAGGAACTGAACGAGTATTTTGCATCAGTCTTCACTGAGAAAGACATCAGCAGTACACCGGACACTCAAGGGTGGCAGGGAAGAGAAGTGTGCGCAATCACAATTACGACAGAGAAAGTACTCAGGAAGCTGAATAGTCTAAAGGTAGATAAATCTCCTGGACCAGATGGAACTCACCCTCGTGTTCTGAAGGAGGAGCTGTGGAGATTGCGGTGGCATTCGCGATGATCTTACCACAGTCGATAGATTCTTGCATGGTTCCGGAAGACTGGAAGATTGCAAATGTCACTCCATTATTTAAGAAGGGGACAAGGAAGCAAAAAGGAAATTATCGACCTGTTAGATTAACATCAGTGGTTTGAGAAGTTGTTGGAGTCGATTGTCAAGGATGAGGTTACAGAGTACCTGGAGGCATATGACAAGATGGGCAGAACTCAGCATGGATTCCTTATAGGAAAATCCCGCCTGACAAAACTGTCACAGTTCTTTGAGGATATTACCAGTAGGCTAGACAAGGGAGATGCAGTGGATGTTGTTTATTTGGATTTTCAGAAGGCCTTTGACAAGGTGCCACACATGAGGCTGCATAACAAGATAAGAGCCCGTGAAATTATGGAAAAGTTACATACGTGGATAGAGCGTTGGTTGATTGGCAGGAAACAGAGAGTGGGAATAAAGGGATCCTAATGTGGTTGGCTGCCGGTTACCAGTGGTGTTCCACAGGGGTCAGTGTTAGGGCCGCTTCTTTTTACACTGTATATCAACGATTTGGATTATGGAATAGATGGCTTTGTGGCTAAGCTTGCTGACGATACGAAGATAGCTGGACGGGCAGATAGTGCTGAGGAAACGAAGAGTCTGCAGAGAGACTTGGATAGATTGGAAGAAAGGGCAGAGAAGTGGCAAATGAAGTACAATGTTGGAAAGTGTATGGTTATGCACTTTTGCAGAACAAATGAACGGGCAGACTACTATTTAAATAGTGAAAGAATTCAAAGTTCTAAGATGAACCGGGACTTGGGAGTCCTCGTACAGGATATCCTTAAAGTTAACCTCCAGGAGGAGTCAGTAGTGAAGAGAGCCAATGCAATATTGACATTCATTTCTAGAGGAATGGAGTATAGGAGCAGGGTTGTTATGTTGAGGCTCTATAAGGCGCTGGTGAGACCACACTTGGAGTACTGTGGGCAGTTTTGGTCTGCTTATTTAAGAGAGGATGTGCTGACCTTCGAGAGGGTACAGAGAAGATTCAATAGAATGATTACGGAAATGAGAAGGTTAACATATGAGGAACGTTTGTCCGCTCTTGGACTGTATTCCTTGGAGTTTAGAAGAATGAGGGGAGACCACATAGAAACATTTCGAATATTGCAAGGCATGGCCAGAGTGGATGTCGCAACGTTGTTTCCCATAATGGGGGACTCTTGTACGAGAGGGCATGACTTTAGGATTGAAGGGCCCCCATTCAGAACAGAAATGCGAAGATTTTTTTTAAGTCAGAGGGTGGTGAATCTATGGAATTTGTAGCCACGGGCAGCAGTGGAGGCCAAGTCGTCGGGTGTATTTAAGGCAGAGAGTGCAAGGTATCTGAGTAGCCAAGGCATCAAAGGTTATGGTGAGAAGGCGGCGGAGTGGGATTAAGTTGGAGAATGGATCATCTCATGATAAAATGGCGGAGCACACTCGATGGGCCGAATGGCCTACTTCTGCTCCTTTGTCTTCTGGTCTTATGGTCTTATGGTGAGACCGTATCTCTTCACATGAATAAGCGCTCGACGTCGCGGGCCGACAGCATTCACTCGGACTTTACAGCAGCAATGTACATTTACTCTCTACATAGTTTTGATCAGTTCCCTGCACGTCACCGCCATTTGCAACTGATCAACGTGGCACCGAGCCTAAGCAAAAACTGATGACAAAAATACGTCCGTAGCTCTCACCGACTTAACACCGCAGGAATATAACAATAAAATATAGGAACCGAATTAGGACATTTGGCCCAACGCGTCTGCTCGATAATGGCTGATATTTTACTTCCCTTCCTCACCCCCAATCCCCGGCCTTTTGCTTTATTGCTGCGTCCAATCAACAACCAATCAATCTCTGGTTTAAATGAACCCAAGGATACGGCCTCCACAGCTGAATGTGGGTCCAAATTCGCTATCTTCTAGCGAAAGATATTTCTCTGCTTCTCTGTTTTGAATGGACGTCTCTGTGTTCTGAGGCTGCACCCTCTTGTCTCAGACACCGCAGCTTTGGGAAACATCCTTCGCACATCCATCTGCCTTGGGTTTTCAATATCTGAAAGGATGAAGTGAGATCCCACCCCATCCTTCTGACGTTGCTGAGAGTACAGAGTTTTCTGTAGGTCCCTTAGTAGAAGCAGAGATAACGAGGAACAGATTGGGAGCAACAAACATCAAAGTAGCTGGTGAACGCAGCAGGCCAGGCAGCATCTCTAGGAAGAGGTACAGACGGCGTTTCAGGCCGAGACCCTTCGTCAAGACTGCTTCGTCAGCAGATTGGGAGGCATTTTTTAGAAAGGTGGGAAAATAACAGGGTTGTTATCATGGGTGAATTAACTTCCCTAATATTGATTGGCACCTGATTAGCTCCAATGATTTAGACGGGACAGAGTTTGTTAAGTGTGTCCAGGACGGATTCCTGTCACAAAATATGTACAGGACGAACAGGCGGAATGCGATACTAAATCTCGTATTACGTAACAAACTGCGTCTGGTCACAGTCTCTCAGTGGGTGAGTTGCTGGTGGACTGTGAGCACCGCTCCCTGGCCTGTAATATTATCATGAAAAAGGATAGAATCAGAGAGGACAGGAATAAATAATTGGAGCAGGGAAAATGATGATGTTTTAAGGGCAGAACCTGCGGTGTGAATTGGAGTGATGTTTTTGCAGGGAAATATACTGTGGACATTTGGTCGATGTCTAGCGATCTCTTGCTGGATGTTCGGGATAAATTTTCCCGAGGAGGAAGATAAAGAAAGGTAGGGTGAAGGAACCATGGGTGACAAGTGAGGTGGAAAATCTAGAGAGGTGGAAGAAGGCAGCTTGCCTGAGGTTTAGGAAGAAAGGATCAGATGGGTCTTTTGAGGAATGTAGGGCAGCAAGAAAGGAGCTTAGGAAGGGGCTGAGAACAGCAAGATGGGGGCATGAGAAGACCTTGGCGAGTAGGGTAAAGGAAAACACCAAGGCATTCTTCAATTAGGTGAATAACAAAATGATGGCAGGAGTGAAGATAGGATCATTTAGAGATACAGGTGTGAAGATTTGCCTGGAGGCTGTGGAAGTAAGCGAGGTCCTCAATGAATTCTTCTCTCCGGTATTCACCAATGAGAGGGAACCTGATGAAGCTGGGGACAATATGAGTGAGGATTATGTTCTGGAGCACGTTGGTATTAAGGGAGAAGAAGTGTTGGAGCTGTTAAAATACATTAGGACGGATAAATTCCCGGGCCATGACGGAATATTACCCAGGCTTCTCCAGGAGGCGAGGGAAGAGATTGCTGAGCCTTTGGCTAGGATATTCGTGTCCTTGTTGTCCAAGGGAATGGTACCGGAGGATTGGAGGGAGGCGAATGTTAACCCCTTGCTCAAAAAAGATATTAGGGATAGTCCGAATAATTATAGACCAGTGAGCCTTACGTCTGTGGTTGGAAATCTGTTGGAAAAGATTCTTAGTGATAGAATCTATGGTCATTTAGCGAATCATGATCTGATCAGTGACGGTCAGCATTTCTTCGTGAAAGGAAGACCGTCTCTAACAAGCTTGATAGACTTTTTGAGGAGGTGATCAGGCATATATATGAGGGTAGTGCAGTGTTTGTGACCTGCATGGAAGTAAGTAAGGCATTGGACAAGGTTCCACAGGGAAGGTTTATTCAGAAAGTCAGAAGGCAGGGGATCCAGTGAAGGTTGGCAAGGCGGTTTCCGAACTGGCTCGCCTGAAGATAGCAGAGGCTCGTGGTGGAGGGAGTACATTCGGTTTGGAGGGTTCTGTCTAGTTGTGTCCCACAAGGATCTGTTCTGGGACCTCTGCTTTTCGTGATTTTTATTAATGACCTGGATGTGGGGGTTGAAGGGTGGGTTGGCAAGTTTGCAGAAGACACAAAGGTTGGTGATGTAGAGGACAGTGCTGGGAACCGTCGGAAAGACATTGATAGGATGTAGAAGCGGGCTGAGAAGTGACAGATCGAGCTCAATCCCGGGAAGTATGAGGTTGTATACTTTGGAAAGGCAAACTCCATGGCAGAGTACAAAGTAAATCTGGGATACTTGGTAGTGTGGACGAGCAGAGGGATCTGGGTTTACATGTCCATATATCCCTTAAAGTTGCCTGATAGGTAGGTAGGGTAGTTTTGAAATGTTAAGGGGTGTTAGCTTTCATTAGTCGATGAACAGAGTTTAACAGTCGCGGGTAAATGATGCCGCTCCGCAAAACTCTGGTTAGGCCACGCTTGGAGTACTGTGTCCAGTTCTGGTCACCTCACTATGACATGGATGTGGAAGCATTGGAAAGGGTACAGACGAGATTTACCAGCATGCTGCCTCGTTTAGAGAGTATGCCTTATGATCAGAGATTAAGTGAGCTAGAGATTTAGTCTTTGGAGAGAAGGAGGATGAAAGGAGACCTGATAGAGTTATACAAGGTATTAAGAGGAATAGATAGAGTGGACAGCCAGCGCCTCTTATCCCCACGGCACCACTGCTCAGTCCAAGAGGACATGGCCTGTATGAAAGTGGTGGGAATTTCAAGGGGGATATTAGAGGAAGGTATTTTACTTAGAGTGTGGCTGGTGCGTGGAATTCACTTTCTGAGTCACTGGTGGAGGTAGATACACTAGTGAAAATTAAGAGACTACTAGACTGGCATATGGAGGAATTTACTGTGGATGGTTATCTGGGAGGTAATGGTCACCACAACATTGAGGGCCGAAGGGCCTGTACTGTGCTATACTACTCGAAGTTACATATTGTATGTTTAAGAAAAGATGTGGCGACATTTTATCTAACTCGCCAGGCTTGTCAGGTTGTGGGGAAACCTAATCAAGTTACTCCAGTAGCTCCACTGCAACCGATTCCCTCATTTGTTGAACTATTCTCCAAACTGATTGTAGATTGTGTCGGCCCATTGTAAAACAGTAAAGCTTGCCTCCAGTATTTGCAGAATATCATCTGGAACGCAATTAGGTTTCCAGAGGCAATACCTCTTGGGAATATAACGGTGAAAACTGTAACAATTACTCGAATAAAATTCTTTACTTATCTTGGATTGCCTAAGGAGATCCAATGTGATCAAGGTAGTAACTCTATGCGTGGATTGTTCCAGCAGATAGATTATACTCTGGGAGCCAAACAGATTACGTCGGCTGCGTTATCATCCCGATTCACAGGGGGCTTGGAGACGTTCCATTCTACCCTCAAACCCTTGACTCGGATGGTCTGTGTAAAAATGAGAAGGATTTGGATAAGGGCGTTCATTTACTTTTGTTTGCAGTAGGGGAGTCAGTGCAGGAACCTCTAGCATTCAGTCCTTTCGAACCGGTGTTTGGGCACGGAGGTCAAGGACCTTTGACATTCTGAAAGGAACAATGGGTTAACAACGAATTACATACTAATTTGCCGGATTATGTTTCAAAATTTAAGGAAATATTACAAAAAGCTTGTGACTTAGCAAGAGAAAAACTAAAATCTGCTCAGAAGAAAATGAAAACTTGGTCGGACAACGAAGCCAGAATGAGGTCACTTAAGCCTTGAAGTGAAGTGTTGGTTCTTTTCAATGTGCAAACGGACCCATTAAAAGCTAAATTTCCTGGTCCTTATGAGATGATATCTAAGGTCAGTGATATAGGTTATGTGGTTAAAACACCAGATCGAATAGGCGAACGCAGCTTTGTCATGTAAATATGACAAAACCATATTAAAAGAAACAGCCCGTTAATATGCCTGTTGTGGTCAATAATAATGAGTCTTATCCCTCTGGGAACTTATCGGATCTACCTGAGTCTCATTTAAACCGAACATTATTTCTGCCTGCTTACCAAACTGGAAAATTCTGGAAAATATTGAAAAAAAAATTGGCTCATTTACAGCCGGAGCAGCTGCGGTAGCTATGGCAGTTAAGTTTTCAATATAGGGATTTATTTCCAGACGTTCCTCAAAGAACCACAGTAGGTTCACATGATTTAGATGTTGGAGATGCCAAACTCATAAAGCAACATCCATATCGGATGAACATGGAAAAATGCGTACTGGGTGAACGAGACATTAAGTATATATTAGAACATAATATTATTAGACCTTCTACATCGAATTGGAGTTGGTCTTGTGTTATGGTGCGTAACCAGATGGTAGTATTCGGTGTTCTACTCAATACAGGAAGATGAATGCTGTAACAAGAACAGACGCGTATCTAATCCCTAGGGTAGATAATTGTGTGGAGAAAGTTGGAAAAACAAAGCTCCTTACAAAGATTGATTTGTTAAAAGGGTATAGTGTGTTCTACTGACGGATAGATGTAGAGAAATTTCTGCATTTGTAACACCATGTGGGCTATAAGAATATAATGTTCTGGCGTTTGAAATGAAGAATGCACCAGGAACTTTTCAGAGAATGATTAATTCTGTGATTTATGGGTTAAAATATACAGATGCCTATATTGATGATTTCGTTACAGGAAATGGTACTTGGGAAGCACACATTACTGCAGTGGAGCAACTATTTGAAAGGCTTTCAATTGCTAACCTAACAATTAACTTAGCTAAAGGTGAATTTGGTCATGTCACTGTGACCTACCTTGGTTATGCTGTGTGTCATGGTAGATTAGATCCTATTCAGGCAGTTTTAGAGGTACCACCTCCAACTGGTAAAAAGGCTGTCAGAAGAATCTTGGGAATGGTAGGATATTATGGAAAATTTTGTAAGAATTTTGCTGAGATAGCCCTTCCATGAACTAACCTCTTGAAGAAAGTTGAAAAGTTTGTGTAGATAGTGCTTTTTCAGGAGGCATTTAATAAATTCAAAACTGTGCTATGTCATGAACCTGTGCTCAGGTCAACTGACTTTGAAAAACCATTTTCATTAGCTGTGAGGGCCAGTGATGAGGCTGCAGGAGTCGTGTTACTCCAAAGGCATGAGGGTGATGAGGTTGATCGTCCGGTAGCTTACTTTTCTAAGAAATTTCATTAGCATCAAAAATTATTCAACCATAGAAAAGGAAATAATATCTCTTGTTTTGGCCTTACAACACTTTCAAATGTATGTTGGTGCAACTCAGAAACTACTCAGAGCTCACATTCATAATCCATGAGTATTTTTGAGTAAGATGAGAAACAAAACATAGAAGCTTACTGAATTGGTGTTTGATGTTGCAGGAGTATAATATTTTGATAACTCATATTAAGGCAAAGATAATGGAATTGCCGATTGTCTGTCCCGATGCTGATTTACAATGGCGTTTTTGAGTGGAATTTTAAGACTTGTAACTGTATATTAGTTTGCAAGGTGTTGTATGATAATTGTATGCATCTTATGAACGTTGTAGATGGTATGCATTTGTATATTTTTTTTGTAAATAGTTGTTAAAATTTTGCTCATGATATACCAACATTTTCCCTTTTTTGGGTAGAAGTGTTACATGCCCACAATATGACCATGGAACAGTGGGGTGATGTATTTGTCTCAAGACCCTGGGGTGTGTTGTGTCACGTGATGGCATCTTCCCTCCGGTACTTATGGAAGGCGCCAAAGTTTGACGCAGTTTCTACTTTCTATATAAGGTGCAAACACGTTGTTACCGGCAGTTTCGGCAATTGTTTGCTGCACATTTGTTCTACTTTTGCAATCCAGTACTGCAGAGTGAAGACCTTACCAACGAACCAGAACCCAAATTTGGGTAAAGTTAATGACGTACGCTGTTTTGGAAGTGATCGACTGTTTGGAATCGGAATCGTCTGGAGAACTGTGGCATGAACGTTTCAGTTACTCCCCTGCAAGTTCAGGACGGTTTGTGCGGTGTCCACCCTCCCGAGAGAAAAGGTCAATTACTTTATGACTTTATATTCGGTGTGAGGCCTTTAGACAAGGCATCGCTCGACTGTGATCGACAGATTTGTCATTTTCTTCGGAGGAACAGTTGCTGCATTAAGGTCTGTCCTTAAGGACTGTAAAAATCACTTGGACTTTTGAATTTACCACTTGAAACGGTGTCTCAATTTACCCCTTTTAGAAGTATTTTTTATTTCGACTGTTTTTTCGAGACATCCACGTAACGGTTAACTTCCGGTTAAGTTAGTGCTTACTTTCCAATGTTTTTGAGTAGAGGCTAATAAATGCTGTTGTTTGTTTGTAAAACCTGACTTAATTCTATATTTATTTTGTCACCGATGACATAACAATATTTGCAATGCTTCGCGTTATTTATCTTTTCGAGCCTCGCCTTGTCCTGCTTCATAGTTAGCTTCACCCTCAGAAAAGACATGCTGATACTGAGATACAAATGACATAATATCCAACTCTGAGGTGTGGAGTAACCCCAGCGGCGATTCTTATTAAAAGTAACACATCTGCGATTATAGGCAATATTCCCAAAATGCTCCCCACCGAATTATTGACAATTTGGTCGGTATACCTCCTTATATTTTTCCTATCCTACGTTTGGTCGGTCTTGGAGACGAATGATAAAATAAGTCAGTCAGCATGGTTGTCCATTGGAAATATGAAAGTTGCTTACAGCGCGGAAAGAGGCGACGCATTGGATTTTACTTGGATTTTCAGAAGCCATTTGAAGCCACACATGAGGCAGCTTAACAAAATTATATCCTATGTTGTTACAGGAAGGATACTGGCATGGATGGAAGAATGGCTGAGAGGAGGCACCGAGTGGGAATAAAAGGGGTCTTTTCCGGTTGACGGCTAGTTACCAGTGCTGTTCTTCAAGGTTAAAAATTTGACAGGTGGCTTTTCATATTGTTTATTAGTGATTTCGATAATGGAATTAATGCTTTGTCGCACATCTTGCAGATGATGCGAAAATGGACGGAAGCGTAGGTAGGGCTGAGGAAGCAATGCGATTGCAACACGACATGGACAAATTGGAGGAATGTTCCAGAATGGCAGACGGAAAACAATGTTGGGATATTATGATACTGCATTTTCTTAAAAAAAAACAATTACATGGACTGTTATCTGAACAGGAAGCAGGTTCAAAGATCAATGGTACAGAGAGACTTTGCAGTCCTCGTGGAAGAATCATATTAATTTACGGTTAAGTCTGTGGGGAAGATGGCAAACGGAATGTTGGCATTTATTTCAAGGGAGTAAAATACAAAAGCAAGCAGATAATGAAGAGCCTTAATAAGACACTAGTCAGGCCGCACTTTGAGTAGTTAAAAAAAGTGGTTCATATCTCAGAAAGAGTGCGTTGTCATTGGAGAGTATCGAGAGGAGGATTCGGGAATAAAAGATTTAACGTGTGATGGTCGTTTGGCGATTTTTGACCCGATCTCACTGGAATTTGGACGAATGCAGGAGGATCTCATTGAAACCTACAGGGTGTTCAAAGGACTAGATAGGGTGGATGTAAAGAGAATGTTTCCTATGGGTAGGGTATACAGCACTCCAGGATACAACATCACAAAAGAGGCGCGACCCTTCAGAAAGGACTGCTGCGCACTCTAAATCAGTGCTGATAGTTAAGGCGGAAATCGATCGCTCTCTGATCGTTCAGGCCATCAAAGAATATGGCGTGTAGGTAGGATTATGTAGTTGAGTGGGTTCGATCTCAGCCATAATAGAAAGGCGGAGCAGACTCGACAGCCCAATGGCCCATTACTGCTCCTATCTCTGATGTGGTGATGGACTATCTAAATATTTTATTCGCCTGTCCCTTTTTTATTGTTGTTATACTTTTTCCTGTTGCCTTTACCATTAGACCTTACTGAAACCCTTCTACAAATTACTTGCTGGCAGGACGATTGGCGAGAACAGCCTACCAGACTGTAGTTTCCTGCCGCCGAGCCAGTGTATTCCTCTCACGATGGAACGCGCGGCCACGGGTTACTTCGAGCACTGATCTTCCCATTGTGATGTGTTCTTTCCCGGTGTTACATCAATGCCCGCTCCATCAACAGGGTCAACAGAGAATTCCGAACTCTCCAGCTCTCTGTCTGTCGGGTAAATCAACATGTGGTCACTTCAAAGTAAAAGTAATTTTATTACCAAACTATGCTACGTCATCAAACGCAACGTTGAGGTTAATTTTTGCTGGCATGCAGAGTACAACTGAGAAATGCAACTGAAACATTGAAGTGATCTGTAAAATCTGAGACTGCAAATAACCAATGTGCACTGGATGACAAACTGAGCAATCAAGACATAAATAAACTAATGGATAATGAAAGAGTGGATGGATAGATACGGAGACAGGTTGGTGGATAAGTAAATAAATTAGCGCTGAGAACGTGTTGCAGGGTCCTTGAAGGTGAGTCCACATCTTGTGAAATCATTTCAGATTTCAGGTCAGTGAGGTGATCCAGGCTGGTACATCAGCCCCGTGGTTGTAGGGTAACAACTGTTCGCGAAGCGGTTGTGTAGGAAATACAGCTGCCTTCCCTCATTCCCAATGGCAGCAGCGAGAAGTGCGCATGTCCTGGATGGTGGAGGTCCTTGATGATCGATGCTGCGTCCTTTAGTTTGAAGATGTGCTCAGTGGTGGGGAAGCTGCTCCTGAGGTGGACCGGGCCCGAGGAGTTTCTGTTCCTGTGCACTGGTTTATCGAAAACAGGGCGTGACGTAACCAGTCATGGTCCTCTCCACAGTGCATGGAAAGAGGTTTCTCACAGCTTTATAGGCCATTATGAATCTCGCAAACTTCTGATCATTCAATTATGAGATGATACAGCACAATAGGAAACTAATCTTTCCCACTTTGTTTCATGAGTGTAAACTTCCATTTTCCTCATAGGCACATGTCTGTCTCAGCTTCCCTGCAAGGTCACTAATCCTTTACCTCTACCACCATACTAGAAGTGAATCGCATGGACTCTCTGCTTAAAAGTCTAGCCCTTTAATGTTCATTTGAAATTGCCACCTGAAAGTTCCCCGTCACGTTACGCATGTTTCTAAATCAATGATTCTGGTGTAATCTGCAAAATTATTAGTCAGCACATTTTCATACATCCGATTTTTGGTTGTGTATATCTCAAACCCCGGAACAACTCACTGTCGATCAGTGCCGATGAACTGTTCTTTATGCGTTGTGATTAACATGCGATTACTGGGTTACAACTTTGTAATTTCTGCATTAATGTCTGTCACCTGCTGGCGGCATTAAGAACAAACCTATCATTTCACTGGCTACCTTTCCAACCCATCTGCACTTTCACCAAGCTCCGTCAACAACCACAACTCCATCACATTTTGTGCCGTCTGCAAGCACGTTTATGCATAATCCCTATTTTATTCCAGAACATCTCCAAATGGTCACGTGCAGAATCGCTGCGCTCCACCACTGCCTTCTGTCCTCTATGTTCAGAACATATTTGAATCTACGCTACCTTCTGCAGCTCCGTCTTACGGATCCCCCTCCTGGAAAAGGTCCTTCTCAAATGTCTTACTTTCAGTCTGTTCCCATGGCTAACAGAATGTCTGACGTTTCTAGTAGCTTAATCAGCATATAAGTATTAGCATTAGGATTGTATGAGGCAACAAGAGCCCCCCGAGTAAACCAACGCCGTAACAGACAACGGCGGGAAAGGAGCAGATCACCGGATGATCAAACAGAGAAGGAGAAAAGGACAGACTCCGAGGGATCGAAAAAGATGACGTTCGACGTTTCGGAGAGGTTACGTTCCAATCAGTATCTCATGTGGAATACTCCAGTGTCAGACATTATTCCTGAAATGTCAGCGGGGGAAAAAAAAATCTGATGTATCCAAACCAATCGAAGGTGTTTGTGCGAGAGCAATACTTCTGACAGCATTTCACATTTCGTGCCGAATCTCAATATATAAATAGACACCCGGTGCGCTTTCCTCAACAATCACGTTCCCCACATTCCCAATGTACTCAATCCGATCCGACTGATACGATCACCACGGCACAAAGTGACTGTGATGTCCAAGTATGGCAGAATCACCCACTTGGTGGAACTCAGAGAGACATTACAGGGAACTGGTGAAGAAGGTAAACTGGAAGGAGCTCTGTGGAAAGCAGATTGTTGACACTCCTCAATCATATTAGTGCCTCAATGTGTGAAGGGCAAAAGATTACCACAGCCGTTCAGAGTCCCTATGGAACAGGACATGCCAGTGAATAAATAGTATATTTTGGGGAGGTATTCGAGAAAAGTCACTGAGGATTAATGCGGTCCTGACAACGCCGAATGCACTTTGCCATGAGACAGAAGGGCGATTTCACCGTCTCCTTCAGCTGCACCCTGAACCTGGCCTGGACCACGGCGTAAAGGGCCGTGTTGGAGCAGCAGCTGAGGAGCTGCAGCATGTAGCCCAGTTCCCGCAGAGAATCCGGGGGAATAGAGTAAAAATAAAGATAATAGCTCTCCCATACGGAAAACGCAGTCAACAGCGCCCATAGAAGGATGAAATTCCCCGACATCACCAGCAGTAACTGGAGGGATTGCCGGCGGTTCTTCATCTCCGGGTCGGCGGGATTCTCGCCATCGCGCGAACCACGGAGTCTCCTCCGGGCTCGGCTGGCCACTAGGACGTGCCTGATGGTTAAACTGTTCAACAGGAGAATCAGAACAAAGGGTAATATTGGGGTGAGGAGGAAATGAAACAGTAGAAATATTGCCAGCTGACGTGGGGAAAATAAACGGTTAAAAGTCAAACACAACACGGTCGTAATTTTTATCGAATAGACCCGATTGAGCATAAAGTACCAGAATATGTTCTTTACGCAGCTCAGCACAATTACTGTCCCCAGAACCAGAGCCGCCGATCTCCCGGTGCAGTATTTGCGTTTCAGCTTCTGAAAACAAATGGCGACAAATCGATCAAAGGTGAAAGAGACGGTGAACCAGACAGAACAGTCCGTGACGCCGTACAACACGACGGCGTGGATATTACACACGGGAACACGAGCTGACCAGTAGAAAACCTTCATTGGCATGTAAGTCATCGGAATCTTGTTCAATATCACATCCGAGAGAACGACGAGCTGATCCGCTGCTACCATGGCAACCAGGTACCTTGTGACGCCTTTGGAGAGACCGCACTTTCCCCGAGACAGGATGACGATTGTCACCACGTTCACTGTGCGGACGGAAATAAAGACCATTAACACACATTTGGATGGAAGCATTCTCTGAAAACAATTATTTTAATCTACAGCACTTCCGAGAGCAGATATGAACATGGAATTAATGTATCTGCTGAGGAGATTATTGGGAGCTGTTATTAAATCGGTAGTGATTATAATGTACCTGCGGAAGTTCAGGAGAATGAGGGGAACCTCAATGAAACCTATCGAACATTGAATGGCCCTGATATCGTGGACGTGGGGAGGGTTGCTTCTGTAGTGGGGGAGTCTACAACCTGAAGACGAGGCTTCACAATATAAAGACATCTATTTAGAACGGAGATGGGTAGTAACTTCTTCAGACCGAGACAGACGAGTGTGTGGAATCTATCGCCGCAGACGGCTGTTGGTGGCAGGTCATTTGAACCTTTGTTGAGGAGAGAGATAGGCTCTTGATTCATCGGGTCGTCGACGGCTACAGGATGGGCGCCAGAATGTGGTTGAGAGCGATAATGAATCAGTTACGGTCGAATGGCGGGGAAGGCTCGGTGCTCGAATGACCGAATTTAGCTCCTGAACCTTGTGGGCAAAGCAGTCATAGCAACCGATGGCTGGAATGTATTCTGATCTTTGGCACCCGAAGAACGAGTTGCAAACGGGAATTGTTGAGAGAGTAATGAATTGATTAATGTACTAAATATCAAGGTGACAGAAATTCAACTTCTCTCAACTGTATACACGAGAGAAAACGAGAACATAAGAAGATTAATAATTGGAGCAGGAACAATCCATATTTTCGATCAGGCCTGATCTGACAGTGAAGATGATCTTGGCTGATCTAACCATGGACTCATCGCCGCATACCTACCTTTTCCTCATGACTATTAATTCGACTACTATGCAAAAATTATGGCAGCCAGTCTTAAATATATTTATTGAGGTTGCCTCCACTGCTTCATTGAGCAGAGAATTCAACAGATTCACCCCCCTCTGAGAGAAGAAGTTCCTTCCTAATCACAGTCCTAAATTTACTCCGCAGAATCCTCAGGCTATGTCCCGTAGTTCCAGTCTTATTTACCACTGGAAACAACTTTCCTGCCACTATCTTATCGATCCATTCCATAATTTTATATGTTTCTAGAATATTTCCTCTCATTCTTCTGAGTTCCAGCTAGTACGATTCCAGTCGACTCGATTTCCATTCATAGTCCAACCACCTCATCTCTGGAATCAACTGGAGATCCGCCTGCACAGCCAGTTTATCCATCTTCAAGTCGGGAGACCGGAACAGCACAGTACTCCAAATGCCGCGTCACCAGTACCTTGTGCGGTTGCTACATAACCTCCATAAACATGGTATTTGTATTCTTGATAGGCTGCTGCACCTGCAAACTAACCTTCTGTGATTCAAGCACATGCACTCCAAAGTCCCTCCGCACAGCAGCATACCGCAATCGTTCACCACTTCATTAATATTCTGTTCTTACATTTGCCTTTCCAAGTGGATAACCTCACAGTTACCAAACATTCACTCCACGGCCAGACGCTGGTACATTCGCTGAATATAGTAATATCCTACTGCATGCCGTCAGTTTCCTCTGCATTCTTCGTGTCGGCGAGAGATCATGGCAGTGATGATCACGTGACCTCTTTCTTCTTTAACTGGTGAGACGTTGGAGCAACTTATTCAGTCATTTAATTCCGTTCATACTATATTCTTCCATCATATTTAACCTACCAAAATGAGTGGCCTCACACTTATCTGTGTTGAACTCCATCTGCCTCTTACCGCAGTTTGCATCCCATCACACTATCCAAAACAGCCCCCATTTTGGGTGATGAGCAAATTTACTGACCCATCGCTGCACTTCTTTCCCCAGGTCATTTATAAAAATGACGAAGAATTCGGGTTCCAGAACAAATCCCTGAGGCACACCACTGGTCAACGCCCTCAATGCAGAATATGACTTTCTGCAACAACACGTGCCTTCTGTGGGCAAGCCATTTCTGGATATACAAAGCAACAGCCCCTTGGATCACACTCCTGATTACTTTCACCATAAGCGTTGCATGGGTTACCTTATCAAATACACTCAGCCAATGTTTGCTGAAACGGTACCGGTTGGAGCAACCTGCCTTCCAATTGGCGAGTCGTAAGAAGACAGGTATGAAAGAGAAGCTGACTTATATTTTTCAACGTAAATCATGAGGAAGAGACGAGAAACTTACCAGGAAGAGCTACAGTGGCGAGTACAGGGTAGTAAACCAGTCTGAATGTCATAAGCGCATAAAAGATACGTGAGTCCAACGTTAGCCATTCATAATTTTCAACAAGATATTGATACGCCCAGGAAATATTCTGCTCAACTCCAGGAGCATTCCGCGATACATTTCGCAGATTATGATCCATTGCTGGGATAGTCAGTTCCTGTCCCCGATCCAGCCTCTGTCTTCTCTTGGTCTGCAGCCCGTGGTCTCTGACAGCGTAGACTGGTGGCTGTCACTGAAACTGTCGTTGTGAGGAATACCGTACATATTAATAGACGAGGTAACCAGCAGCCCCACCTCCGCAGTGACGTTGACAATCTCCACGGACACACTCTTAATTAGGTTCTACGGAATGACAGGTACGCTTAACCCTTTGTCTGCAGACCGTCAGAAAAGCGATACAACAGCAGATTGGAACTGTATCTAATAATCCCAGCAGTCGGCTGTCCACGGATGCCTGCCGTGTTTGTAAAAGGACACACAATTGTGAAACGTACTGACGCACAGCTAGACACAGATATACAACCAGTCTGGACAGGAAGGTGCACGCAAAAAAAAGCAATAATGATGATATAAAGAGATAAAAATAATTATTGCATAGATTGTTCTTTAATATTTTGTATACCGTCGCGGAGTATTGGGATGGGACGCGCACGGAAGAATCAACTGACAGTGTTCAGTCACAGTGTTCGGGTCTCAGGCACTTGTTTTGCCTCTGTGACTCAGAGGGGAAGTGGGCGTTGAGCGATGTCTCTCTGTGTGAGGTGGGGGAGGGGTGGGTGGTGCGGCAGGGTGAAATTCACGGTGTTGTGATAGGATATTCGTTAGTGGTGCTGACAGGTGGTTCTGTCGGCGACAACGTCAGGGATATCTCGGATCGGATCCTCAGCATTCTTAACTGAGAGTGTGAAAAGCTGGAATTGGCGGCCCATTGAGTTACCAATAACATGGGTACGATGAGCGATGAAGTTCTGCACTGCCAGTTCCTGGAGTTAAGAGCTAATTTAGAAGTCATGATTTGCTGCCCATGCTACGTGCTTGTGAGGCGGAAACTAGGAAGAGTATATAGGTTAATAGGTTGCGAGAGCTTCGCTTTTATATCACATTCCTCTGGATATTGATACTAGCATTGCATTTGGCTTCTTCGCATTTCTGCAAATTTTCCTGCAGGGAATTTTCCCAAAAGGCTCTGCACCTCTGCTTGTTTCAATATTCTCCCGATTGTTGAAATAGTCCAGGCCAATACCGAGAGTGTACAGTTTATTGCATGGCGAAGGAGTTGCTTTTATATACCAATCCTCTGAAAATGAATTCGAACACGCATTTGCCTCCCTCGCTACTGACTCAATCTGCAGACTGTCTGGTAGCTCGGCAACTCTGCTTTTTGAATTCATATGATCTTCCCATTTACGAAATATTTCACGCCTTTATTCCCTCTGCCAAAGAGTAAGTCTGGGCACTTCCCCACATTATATTCCTTCATAATTCTTTGCCTCTTCTTCAGTCTGTCTAATTCTTACTGCAAGCACCGTGCTTCCTGAACTCCACCTGCCCTTCCATCTACCTTCACATGGGTCTGAAACCCTGTCACAAAGCCATCAAATCCTTCATCCAAATCATTGACGGTCAACACCATAAGAAGGAGTCCCAACACCGATTCCTGCGGAACTCCACTGATTACCGCTGTCCAATCAGAAAATGACCTACGCCGTAATGTTTATGGACATCTCCAGAAGGCCGCAATATTAAACACACCAAGATAGTCTGAAAGTTCCCAGCAAATGAGAAATGAGCGTGCTTGGCTATGTCCGGATATCAGGTTTCACCACCTGCTGAGATACTGAAAAGACAGAACGACTTAATATAAATACAAGAGTCAGATGGCAACGAACTATATAACTACCGAGCAGTAATTATAGGTGGGCCAATCCACAGTAACCGTCCGGATATAGTAACACAGGATAGACAAAGAACAAAAGCTTATTCAATAGATAAAGCCATTGCATTCACACTAAACATAGTTAAATTAGTGCTTGCAAAACACAGCAATCTGCTGAATTCACCCTTACACACTGTTCATATTCTATACATTCACAGTATAGTCCGAGACAAGATTGACCCGGCCCAAGAATCCCCTCATAACAAGTTCCTGTACCAACTTTTGAACGACAGATCGTTTTACAATGTACAGATACACCATTGGACATGAATAACTGGGTGATTCATCCTTTATTAATGTTTTAGAGGGCAAGCAGAGCGTAGTTTACAGAGAAAAAAATCGTTTATGGAGAAAAAGCATCTACTATCACAACATCCTGTCCTATTTTACCGAAGACATGAAAGCAAAATAGCCATTGTGATTTAAATATACTTGTTGAAACTGAAAATGGAAAGAACATTCTGGAACTTTGGGGTTTAGTATATAGCTACTTATAATCATTACTACCATCAAACACTGACCTCACTGCTATATCATAAAATATCTTCATAACTGATATGTAATTTTAATTATAATTGTAATATGTAATTATTAATTCAAAATATTAAGCACAACCAATATAGTCTGAAAGTTCCCAGCAACTGAGAAATGTATGTGCTGGCCATAGAAAAGACACAACAATTTACTATCAATACAAGAGTTAGATTCCTACAAATTACATGCCAATTGATCAGTTACTACAGATGTGAAAATCCTTAATAACTGTCCGGATAAAATAACACAGGATAGACAAAGAACAACAACTTATTTAATAGATATAGTCATTCGGAACATATTAGGTGTTCTGCACGAGGACTCCCAATTTTCTTTGCAGCGCAGTCAGGTCTGCACGATTAGCAATTCGTCTGCACATTTAATTCTGCTACCAAAGTGCATGACCATGCATTATCCAACATTGTATTTCACTTTACAATTTCGTCCCAATTCTACTAACCTGTGTAAGGTACTCTGCAAACGACGTCTTTCCTCAACAGTACCTGCCCCTACACCAATATTCGTACTGTCTCAAAAATTCGCAGAAAAAAAAGCGGTTCCATCATCTATATCATTAACATAGAACATAAAAAAGTGTTCCCTGCACCGACACCTGCGGAACACCGTTTGTCACTGGCAAACAGCCAGCAACGGATCCTTTTTTTTCCCCACTCGCTGCCTCCGACCATTCACCGAATGCTCCTCGTATTTCTTGTAATACAATGGACTCTTAATTTGCTAAGCAGCCTCATGCCTGGCACCTTGTCAAAGGTCTTTTGAGAGTCCAAATAGACAACATCTGTGCACCCTCCTTATCTATCTACATGGCTTCTCCTCAACCAAATCCAGCAGATCAGTCAGGATTTTATCACAATTTCTGAAATATGTATGTCCCTTCGGCCTGATGATATCTGCGTAGGATACCGAGCGAGACAGCAGAGGAACGTGCTGACTTTGTCCTCCTTTGTCCTCATGCTTAACAATTGAATCCAATATCTTCCCAACCACTAAGGTCAGGCTATCTGATACATATTTCTCTTTCTGCTACCTTCCTCCTTTCCTAAAGAATCTGGTGGCAGTTACAATCTTTCAGTCCTCTGCACTGTGCCAGAATCCAATGGTTTTCAGAAAGATCAGTAAAAATGCCTCAGCATCTCCATCGCTCATTCTTTTCCAACCCAAAGGTGTAGTTCATCAGGCCCGGGTGACTTATGTACCCTGACGTCTTTCAGGTGATTGAGCACCTTCTCTATTGTAACAGAAAGCGAGCCCACCTCTCTTCCTTCACACACGACAACATCATGCAAACTGCTGGAGTCTCCCACAGTGAAGACTGATGCTACATACTCATATAGCTCAATTGCCATCTCTTTGTTCCCCGTTGTTTTTTCTCTTGCCTCATTTTCTAGCGGTCCTATATCCCCTTTCATTCCTCATTTAATGTTATGTACTTGAAAATGCTGTTACTATCCACTTGGAAATTTTTTTGTCATCTTGCTTCGAATTTCATCTTTTCTTTCTAATGGATCGTTCAGTTGCTCTCTGTATGTTTAATCTTCATCTTTGCGCTGTTCCATGCTCTATCCTTAGTGTGAGGGGGTTTCGTCTTTTATGATACTGCGGAGGCTACATTTGCTTTGGCGTTCCGTTTGACTTCCCTTGTCACCCACGATTGTACTATTTTGCTTTTTGCCTCTTTCTTTGTTTTTACAATAGATCTATTCTGCACGTTCCCCGGTTTTACCAGAAACTCACTCCATTTCTGCACTGCAAACAACGCTGAAAGCATCTCCTTTAAATTCCTTCGGCCGAGACTTTCACATACCACTGTCATCTCGTTTACTGCACTGAAATACTACTGCGTCAGACTTTAAATTCTTCTTGTCGCATGTCAATTTGAAGTCAATCATAGTGTGATCACTGCCTTTGATTTCAACGCTGTGACTCAGAATGGAAGGGAGAGAGCAGGAGTTACAGGGGATTAAATAGTTGGAGGAGCAGACAGGAGGTTCAGTGGAGACACCTAGATGGAGGGGAAAAAAGGCCGTGATATGGGGGCAGCGGGATACTGATCCAATGCAGAGTTGGGTTCACTAAAATGTCTCAACACTTTTGACACAATATCATCATTCCCTGCAATAATATCGTTAGCCTCATGATCTTGTATATTGTATATCCGTTTCCGTGGTGAATGCCGGTTTGAGGTAATCATGAAGGATTTTCAGCACTTCCTGTCTCCAGATACGCTGCTTTCTTCATTAAAAGGCCCACCATTCTCCTCGCTCCCCATTTGCTACTGATTTTCCTTTTGGATATCCCTTGTTGCAACAATCGCGTTTTGTTTAATAACCTCCGCATTTCTGGCTCGAATTAAGACGGCGAAACATTAAACTTCATTTATTTTCTCCTGCCGATATTTGCAATGCCTCGCTTCATATATATTTCCGAGCCTCGCCTTGTCCTGCTTCATAATTAGCTTCACCCTCAGATAAAAAAGAAACATGCTGATACTGAGATCCAAACGATAAAATATCCACCTCTGAAATGTGGACTTAGCCCCGGCGGGGATTCATAATAAAAGTTTCCCAGTTCCAGCCCAATGCATTTATATTCGGAGCTCCCTCCGTGAAGACCAGTCTGATCATAACCTATAACGACCTTTACACATCTGCGATTATGGGCACTGTACCCAAAATGTTCCCCATCGAATAATTGGTAATGTGGTCGGTATAACTCCATATTCTCTTTTCTAATCCACTTGGAGCCACAAGGAACGGAACAGTTGAAAACTAATGCTCCTTATTTATGACCAGAGGCAGCAATGGGGTCTAAGAAATTGCCTATTAACTTAAAGGGTTCTTTGCTTCTGTGTTTGCTGTGGAAGGCGCGATCAGTGTGCCAGAGTCCCGAGAGTGCCAGGCATCGGGATTGAGTGACATTGTTATTACAAATGAAGACGTGCTCGGCAAACACAAAAGTCTTCAGGTGAAAATGTTAACTGGGCCAGGTGGACTACACCTAGAGTTCTGAGAGGGTTTGCAGAGGAGATAATGGATATAATGGTCATCTCCTTTCAAGAATGACTTGATTCTGGCATGTCCCGCAGGACTGGAAGATTACAAACGTCACACCGCTCTTTACAAAGGGAGGAAGGCAAAATCGTCCGGGATTTGGATTATGTGTAAGATGTGTAAACCGCCCGTTAAGTCAGTGCGGAGATGGATCTGGAGAAGATTCCAACTGGTGTGAGTCCGAGGAAGTACTGGTTAATCATGTGCAGGAGTTAAGTTGGGTGAATTTTCGCACTTCGGAATAAGTGCTAGTGCGAATGGTCCCCGGTTCAAATCCCGAACGAGCCCCACAAATGTAACGCTGATTGCTAACCTCTCGTGTTTATCGAGGGGAAACCACGTCGGCCCACCAAACCTCACGATTGCGTAGTTGCTGTGTAATACACCCTGGTTTAAACTCACACATGAAATATCAGACATCACGATTTGCAGATTACACATTATAGAACTTACTGGAACTATGGAATTAATAGAGATATAATATAAAAGAAAGTAAATGGCGCCAAACTTATCAGAGTTCAACCACTTCACGCACAACCGTTGGAGCTCAATTAACGGGGTCTTCTTTTCACCGCGCGATCTCCTCCGACCTTCTCCACCCGCCCCGGGGACCAAAGACGATGGTCGACCACAGCGCGTACAGCACGTCCTTCCTCTTCGGTTCTCCTCCCGAAAAACCCGGGAACTCACCCAGGTTCCCACACATACAGATAGAATAGCATTGGCACTCATGGGTTCGTTCGTCTCCTTTTGAATAATATTAACCCAAACAAGCAGGGGATAGAGAACTCTTTATTTCGCAGTTATTATTACAGGAAGCCATTTTATATGACATACAAAGAAGACATTTTAGACACCTCAGCAGCCAGTGTAACCAAGACCCAGTTACAATTGCAAGAGGGAAGACGTAATATTACTAGGGCCTTAATTGACTTGCTCATGTCCACTCCAGCTGCAGGCGAAGTCCCACAGGACTGGCCAGTGATAATGTTTTATCTCTTTTTAAAACTATGGGTAAATGAGACTCATTTCAGTTATATGGAGATAGGAGGTAAAAATTCGTATGTACAGGATTTACGAGATTAAAAAAACCCAGCCAGGTTAGGGAGAACTAGCATGGCTCTGTTCGGGACAGGTCTGGTCTTACAACTTGAAAGAGTATTTTAACAAGGTGACGACAGGGATTGATGAGTGTAGAGCAGTGGATGCTGTCTGCATGCTTTCAGTCAGGCGTTTGACATACTCGCTCAAGAGGAGAAACAAAGGGATGGACGGCCAGTTGCCTCCCTGGACTCAGAACATATTTGTGCATAGACGGCAGAGTAAGGTGACCGAAGCGACTTATCCGAGATGGTGATCTGCAATTAGTGATGCTCGGCAGTGATCTGTGCTGAGATCCCTGATGCTTGTGATTTATATAAATGACCTGCATGAACGACTAGATGGGTGGGCTGGTAGGTTTGCGGATGATGCCAAGGTTGATGGAGTTGTGGCCACTGTAGAAGTCTGGCAAAGAATACAATGAGGCACAGATGAGTTGCAGATATTAACAGCGACAGGACAGATGGAAATTAACCCAGATAAATCCGCGATGCAGCACGCTGATAACAAGTAAATTTAAAGAAACAGTACAGTGTTTGGGCAAGCTCCTGAAGAGAGTTGCTGAACAGAGCTACCCTGGGATCTAAGGTCCCAGCCTCTTGAAAGTGGCTACGCAGGTCAACAAGGTGATTAAGAGACTTTTAGAATGCCTAATATTATCAGTCAATGCAGGGATCTTAAATCAAGACATTATGTTGCAAATTATGAAAACTCTAGTCAGGGCACGTCGGAACACTGCTCGGATTAGACAACATGTCTTATGCGTCCAGTGCTCCCGATGTGGCCTTTTATATATTGGCGAGACCCGACGCAGACTGGGACACCGCTTTGCTGAACACCTGCACTCTGTCCGCCAGAGAAAGCAGGATCTCCCAGTGGCCACACATTTTAATTCCACATCCTCAGGTTGGAGGAACAACACCTTATATTCCGTCTGGGTAGCCTCCAACCTGATGGCAGGAACATCGACTTCTCTAACTTCCGCTAATGTCCCACCTCCCCCTCGTACCCCATCTGTTACTTTTTTTTATACACACATTCTTTCTCTCACTCTCCTTTTTATCCGCCTGTCCCTCTGAATATACCCCTTGCCCATCCTCTGGGTCCCCCCCTCCCCACCTCATCTTTCTTCCCGGACCTCCTGTCCCATGATCCTCTCGTATCCCTTTTGCCTATCACCTGTCCAGCTCTTGGCTCCATCCCTCCCCGTCCTGTCTTCTCCTATCATTTTGGATCTCCCCCCCACCTCCAACTTTCAAATCCCTTACTCACTCTTCCTTCAATTAGTCCTGACGAAGGGTCTTGGCCTGAAACGTCGACTGCGCCTCTTCCTAGAGATGCTGCCTGGCCTGCTGCGTTCACCAGCAACTGTTATGTGTGTTGCTTGTCTTATGACGAGAGGCTGGACAAACGGGTCGTTTTCTCCGAAGCGCCTGAGTCTCAGGGGAGATTTGGCAGATATTTATAAGCTTATGAGAGGCATAGATAGAGAAATAGGGAGTATCTGTACCCCAGTGTTCAAATATGTAAGAGCAGAGGCTATGCATCGAAAATGAGAGGAAGTAGTTTCAAGCTGGATGTGAGGAATAGTTGTTTTTTTTTTCACTCTGAGACCGTGGATGCCTGGAATGCGCTGCCTGGTATTGACGTGGAGGCAAATACGTGAGAAGATTTTAAGAGACGCCTGGATAGTCATAAGAATGTAAGACGGTGGAGGATATTGAGATTGCCGAGGTAGGACTGTTGAGTGCTTGGGTATTTTTCATTTAATTTATAGCTGGTTCCGAACTTCTATGTTCCAAGTAATTGACAAATGACTCCCTCAGCGGACATTTTTGAAACATCTATACACACGCGCCCACACACACACACACGCACACACACACACACACACACACACACACACACACACACACACACACACACACACACACACACAAATACACACGTATATGTATAAACAAGCAATGACTGTCGAGGCCATCCGATGAGGAGCCCTTGAAAATCAATCCATACGTCATGGTGCAGGGCAACGTCGGGATTAGAATTTTTCAGGTGTATTAATTGCTTTGATGGCGGTCCTGTCAGTGCTAACGCCCCTGTATCACCTTCCAGAGAATGAAGAGAGCATGGCCTGGGTGATGGAGAGCACTGATGATGGATTTCGGTTTTCTGCTACTGCGTTCCTTGTAGATGCAGTCAATAATGAGAAGGGTTTTACCCCTGATGGACTGGGCTGTATTCACATTACTTTAAAAGAATATTTTCTTTACAGCTGGTACAGGAACCCATACAATGGTTGCATAACCGTGACCTCAGTACGGGTTCCGCTGCCGCTTCAGCAGCTTAAAATGACTCCGCACTGATCTCCTCCTGCCGCTGAACCCTGCATGCGGGACCTGTGCTGCGCCGGCCCGCACAGCGTCTCCCGCACCCACGTTCAGGTGCCTCTCTGATGAGGTGACACACCATTTGTTTCGCCTGATGTACCCGGTTTCGCCTGCTGTACCCGGTGTTGCCAGTGCAGTGAGGCCTCCACCTCTTCGGTGAGATCCGAATGATTATAGGGGAACGTTTCTGCGAGTCCCTCGGCACCGTCGTGCGCAATAGTTAGAACTGCCTCTGGTCAGCAAATCTACTCCATCTTCCTATTCCCATACTGAGAGTTTATTCCTTAAATATTAATTATACTTACAAATCGAGCGCCGCCCCAACAAATATCAGAGAATGCGCTTTAACCGTAAATTAATCAAGGAACAATTTACAAAAAGTAATTAACCAACCGGACAGCTGTTTAAAGTGTGGAAAGACAGATGGTGAATACGAGCACATTGAACGAGTGGGACACACAGATTTTCCTTACCGAGAACACTGCAATTGATCTCAGAACTCCGACCCTAACCGTTAGGTTAAGAGCCTGACCACGGTCTTTGCTGCTGGAATGATATTTTTAGGGGAAACAGTTCGTATTCTGTCTGGGTAGTATACTACCTACGGGTATGAACAGCGATTTCTCCAGCACCAACTCCTTTGTCCTCACTCACTACTCTCTCCTGTTCCATCAACGTTCCTGGTTCCCCTCTCGTTTCTTGTTATCAGCTCACTTACCCATCTTCTCCTCCGGTGAACCCCCTTCCTCGCTTTCGTGTACTAGCCAGTGTCCTCAGGTTCCCACATCTATGTTCTCGTACAGTTTCCGCCGATCACCGCTCAGTTTCCTACATCACCCCGCCCGATCCTACACTGTCCATCACTTACTTTCACACAGCCCCCCCCCCCCGCGTCAGTAGTTAATCCACCTCATCGTACCCTGAACCGGCCCCTTGACCTTTCCAATCCAGAAAAAGTCTCTCCAAAGTGTCAGCTGTTCATTCTCTTCATTGGAACATGACAGCACCAGAGCAGTCCCGTCGCCCCACAAAGTCGCACTGTACCAGTTGGATAAGTAACCTAATGACTAACCAATCTTATCTGCTTGAATTATCAGCATGTCCTTCCATTTTCCTCAGAGGCACATGTCTGTATCAGCAGCTCCTCAATGTCTCCCCTCCTTGTGTCCCCACCACCACACCAGGAAGTGCATCCCATGCACCCACTACTCTCTGTGTAAAGGTCTTGCTCTTTAGAGTTCATTTGAAATTACCGCCCGAAGATCCTCCGGCGCCTTGCGTAAGTTAAATTGTTTGTGTCGTCCGCAAGATTATTAGTCAACTCATTCACATGCATCCAAGTTATTTATATGTGTCACAAATCCCGGAACAACTCACTGTCGAACTTATTCTACAGACTGTTATTTCTCCTTTGTATTTAAAATGCGATTCCCGGGTGACAACATTGAAATCTCGGCATTGTCGACTGCCATCTTCTGCTGGCATACGAATCTACTTTTCTTTTATGTTTACATAGTGTTATCAAAAACCAGAGGGGTCATAGTCATAGACTTACCTGCCTGGGAGATATTACCGTATTTCTCAACCGTTTCGAAGCAACAGACACTGAACTGCCGTATTACTTTGACACAGTTATGATTTCTGTGACCACAGTTTCAACCCATCTGCACTTTTACCAGTCTCCTCCAAAATCTCCAACTCCATCACGTCCCATTCGCCCTTCAATTTATAATAACCAGTGGTCCCAGGAGCCCTTCAATTTATAATAACCAGTGGTCCCATTAGCCCTTCAATTTATAATAGCCTACCAGATAAAATGGGACATATTGGGCGGTATGGGAGAAGTGTCACCGAGGATTAATGCAATCCTGACAACGCCGAATGAACTTTGCCATGAGGCGTAAGGGCGATTTCACCGTCTCCTTCAGCTGCACCCTGAACCTGGCCTGGACCACGGCGTAAAGGGCCGTGTTGGTGCAGCAGCTGAGGAGCTGCAGCATGTAGCCCAACTCCCGCAGAGAACTCGGGGGAATCGAATCAAAGCTCTCCCATATGGCATACACCGTCAGCAGCGCCCACAGCAGGATGAAATTCCCCGACAGAACCAACAGTAAGAGGAGGGCTTGCCTGCGGTTCTTCAACTCCGGGTCGGCGGGCATTTCGCCATCCCGCGAACCACCGAGTCTCCTCCGGGCTCGGCTGGCGAGGAAGACGTGTCTGATGGTTAAACTATTGAGCAGGAGTATCAGGACAAAGGGGAATATTGGGGTGAGGAGGGAATGAATCAATAAAAATGTTGTCAGCTGAGATCGGGAAAATAAACGGTCACTGGTATAGCAGAGAAAGGACCGATCTAATGCGGAATATGACTCATCGAGCATAAAGTACCAGAATATGTTCTTTACGCAGCTCAGCACAGTCACTGTCCCCAGAACCAGAGCCGCCGCTCTCCCGGTGCAGTATCTTCGTTTCAGCTCCTGAAAACAAATGGCGACAAATCGATCAAAGGTGAAAGTGACGGTGAACCAGACGGAACAGTCCGTGGCGGCGTAGAACAGAACGGCGTGGATATTACACACGGGAGCACGATGTGACCAGTTGAAAAACTCCATTGGCACGTTAGTCACCGGAATCTTGTTCAATACCAGATCGAAGAGAACGACGAGCTGATCCGCTGCTACCATGGCAACCAGGTACCTTGTGACGCCTTTGGAGAGACCGCACTTTCCCCGAGACAGGATGACGATTGTCACCACGTTCACTGTGCGGACGGAAATATAGAAGATTAATACACTTTCGGATGGAAACTTTCTCTGAAAGCAATTATTTTAATCGATAGCACTCCCAAGAGCAGAGATGAACATGGAATTAATGTAACTATGAAGGAGATTACCAGGATCATTATTAAATTGGTGGTGAGTACAATGCACCTGCTGAAGTTCAGAAGGATGAGAGGAGTCTCATTGAAACTCATTGAACATTGAAAGGCCGAGATATCGTGGACGCGGAGAGGGTTGCTTCTGTCGTCGGGGAGTCTACAACCTGAAGACGAGGCTTCACAATAAAAAGACATCCCTTTAGAACGGAGATGGGTCCTAATTTCTTCAGACCGAGACAGGTGAATGTGTGTAATTCAGCGGCACAGACGGTTCATTGGAACCATTGGCAGAGGAGAGTGCTGGGTGCTTTATTCATCAGGCTGCCGATGGCTACGGGGCTGGGCGACAGAATGTGGTTGAGTGCGATAATGAATCAGCTACACGGAATGGCGGCGAAGGCTCGGTGCTCGGCTGCTCGAATTTAGCTTCTGAGCTTTATGGGCAAAGCAGTGAAAGCAATCGATGCCTGAAACGTAATCTGATCTTTAGCACCAGGAGAACGAGTTGCAAACGGGAAGTGTTTGGAGAGTAATGGACGAATTAATGTCCAAGGTATCACGGTGACAGAAATTCAACTCCCCTCAGCTGTAAACACGAGAGAAAGTGAGAATATAAGAACATTAATAATAGGAGCAGGAATAGTCCATCTGTTCGGACTGGCATGATCTGACAATGAAGAAGATCATGGCTGATCTGACCATGGACTCATCGCCGCACACCTACCTTTTCCTCATAGCCCTTAATTCGTCTACTATGCAAAATCAATGGCAGCCAGTCTGAAATATATTTATTGAAGTTGCATCCAGTGCTGCACTGAGCAGAGAATTCCCCAATTCACCGGCCTCTGAGAGAAGAAATTCCTCCTCAACACGGTCCTAAGTTCAGTCCGCAGAATCCTCAGGCTGTGTCCCCTAGTTCTAACCTCGCCTACCAGTGGAAACAACTTTCCGGCGGCTATCTTATCTATCCATTCCATAATTTTATATGTTTCTAGCGACTTCCTCTCATTCTTCTGAGTTCCAGCGAGTACGATGCCAATCGAAACAATTTTCCCACATAGCCGAACCACCTCAACTCTGCAATCAATTGGTGAACCGCCTGCACAGCCAGTTTATCCATCCTCAAGTCGGGAGACCAGAACTGCACAGTACTCCAAATGCCTCCTCAATAGTACCTTGTCCAGCTGCAGCACATCCTCCCTACTCTTAAACTCAATCCCTCTGACAACAAAGGCTAACATCCTATTTACTTTCTTGACAGTCTGCTGCACCTGCAAACCAAACTTTTGTGATTTAAAGCACAAGTAATCCAAAGTCCCTCCTCACAGCAGCATACTGCAATCGTTTGCCACGTAAATAATATTCTGTTCTTATAATTGTCCTTCCCATTCGATAACCTCGCATTTACCAACTTTGCACTCCATCTGCCAGATGCTGGTATATTCGCTGAACATATTAGTATCCCTCTGCATGTTGTCAGTTTCCTCTGCACTCTTTGTGTCGGCGACAGATCATGGCAGTCATGATGCCCAGGTACCCTTATGCTTTTTAACTGGTGAGACGTTGGGCTGTTATATAATTCGTGGATATCTTGTGACTGTCTTGTGACCATGATGTAATTGAGTATCTTGTATGATTAGGAAGGGTTGTGAAGTGTTCATTCGCCAGGACAAGGTCAGTTCATTTAAACCATTTTATTTCCTTCACGTGAATCCATTGGACAGAATCAGCAGTAACGGCACATCTCGAAGACATCCGTTTCCAGAGACGTCTCTCCTTATTGACTGTGTAAATCACTTGGGCTTTCGAAGTTACCATTTTAATACTGTGTTCGAATTTACCACTTTAAGAACTGTTCCAGGGTTGCCGCATAGCAGTTAACTTCTGGTTAAGTTAGTCGTTTGAATATTTTTCGCTATTACAGAGCAGAATGTAATAAACGTTTGTTTGTTTGTTTATAAAAACTGACACAATTATATATTTGTGTTGCGGGTCACATGACATAAGCTATTTGTTTGTTTACATATTTTCAAATTAATTCCGCTGATACTATATTCTGCCAACATATTTAACCTACCTAAAAGAACGACTCTCATTTACCTATGTTGAATTCCAACTGCCTCTTCTTAACGCAGTTTTGCATCTTCTCAAAGTCCAGCTGTAACCTCTGACAGCCCTCCACACTATCTACAACGCCCCCAAACTTCTTTCATCACCAAAGTTACTAACCCATCGCTCCACTTCCTCATCCAGGTCCCTTATAAAAAAATCAGGAAGAGTAGGAGTGTCAGAACAGATCCCTGAACCACACCACTGGTCAACGACCTCAATGCAGAATATGACAGTCTACAACAACACTTTGCCTTCTGTGGGTAAGCCATTTCTGTATCCGCATAGCAATATCCCCTTGGATGACATGCCCCCTAAATTTCACAATAAGACTTGCATGGGGTATCTTATCAAATACACTCAGCCGATGTTTGCTGAAGCGATACCAGTTGGAAAGACCTGTCTTGCAATTAGCGAGTCGTTAGAATACAGGATGAATGAGAAGCTAACTTCTATTTTTCAACATAATCATGAGGAAGAGACGAGACACTTACCAAGAGGAGCTACAATTGCGAGTGCAGGGTAGTAAAACTCTTGGACTCTCCGAAGCAGGAGACTGATTCGAGTGTCCAAAATCAGCCATTGGTAATCATCAACAAGATGTGGATACAGCAAGAAAACGTACTTCGCAATTTCTGTAGCATTGGGCGATGCATTTCCAGGATTATAACCCATTGCTGGGATTCGTGTTCCCGATCCAGCCTCTGTCTTCTCTCTGCCTGCAGCCTCTGGTCTCTGATAGCGTAGACCGGCGGCTCTCTCTGAAACTGTGGTTGTGAGGGAGACATATTAATAGAAAAGATAACCAGCAGCCACACCTCCGCGGTGACGTCGACAATCCCTACGGACACTTCCTTCATCAAACTCTCCGGAATGACAGGTGCAATTAACCCTTTGTTTGCAGGCCGTCAGAGAAGCGATACCAAAGCAGATTCCAAGGTATACAATAATCCCACCAGTCGGCTGTCCCCAGATGCGTGCCCTGTCTGTAAATGGACACAAAACTGAGAAACTTTTTGACACACAGCTGGACACTGATATACAACCAGACTGAAAAGGAAGGTACACGCAGCAAATAAAAAAGAAAACTATAATGACATACACAGTTTAAAATAATCATTGCATAGATAGTTCTTAAAAATTATAGTGTCTACAGTGGCATGCAATGGTTTGGGCACCCTAGTCAAAATTTGTGACCCTGTAATAGCTCAGCGAGTAAAAGGTGACCTGATTTCCAAAAAAGCATAAAGTTAAAGATGACAGATTTCTTCAATAACTGAAGCAGGATTACTTTATATTTTTCCCATCCTTTACTGTTACAATATAACAAACATGGAAAAGGTTCTGAAGCAAAAGTTTGCGCACCCTGCATGGTCAGTACTTGGTACTCCCCCTTTGGCAAGTATCAAAACTTGTGAACGCTTTTCGTAGCCGGACAAGTGTCTTTCAATGATGTTTGGGGATTTTCGCCTACTCTTCCTTGTAAAAGGCTTCTAGTTCTGTGCGATTCTTGCGCCATCTTGTATGCACTGTTTTTTTGAGGTTTATCTAAAGATTTTCGATGATATTGTGGTCGGCGGACTGCAAGGGGCATGGTAAAACCTTCAGCTTGCGCCTCTTGAGGTAGTCTATTGTGGATGATGAGGTGTGTTTCGGATTATTATCGTGTTGCAGAAGTCATCCTTTTTTGATCTGCAGCTTTTGAATAGACGGTGTGATGTTTGCTTCCAGAATTTGCTGGTATTTAATTGAATTAATTCCTCCCTCTACCAGTGAAATGTTGCCCGTGCTATTGCTGCATCAAAATCCCAAATCATGTTTGACTCAACCCCGTGCTTAACGGTTGCAGTGGTGTTATTTTCATGAAATTCCTCACTCTCTTTTTGTCCAAACACCTTTGCTCATTGCGACCGGTAAGTTAAATTTTAACATCATCAGTCCAAATGACTTGTTTCCAAAATGCATCAGGCTTGTTTAGATGTGCCTTTGCAAACTTCTCACGCTGAGTTTCGTGGTGAGGACGCAGGAAAGTTTTTTTTTTTTCCTGCTGACTCTTCCATGAAGGTCACATGTGTGCATGGGTTGCTGCACAGAAGAACAGTGCACCCCCACTGCAGAGTCTGCGAAATCTTCCTGAAGGTCTTTTGCAGTCAACTGGGGAATTTAATTTGTTTTTTTTTCGCAACCCTACGAGCAGTCTCTCAGATAGTTATCTTGTTCTTCCAGACCTCAACTTGACCTCCACCGTTTCTGTTAACTGCCATTTCTTAATTGCATTACGAACTGAGGAAACGGCTACATGAACATGCTTTGCTATCTTCTTTGAGCCTACTCCTGCTTTGAGGGCATCATTTATTTTAATTTTCGGAAGGCTTGGAAGCTGCTTCGAGGTGACAATGGCTGCTGATTGTTTGGACAATGTTTGAGGAGTCGGGTTATTTCAAAAACTTTGAAATTTGCATTCCCTGGCCTTTCCTAACGATGACCGTGAACAAACCAGAGCCCTAACAAGATAATTACGGTGTGAGACCTTGGTAAAAGTGTTCAAAGAGCTCAAATCTCTAGGTGTACCCAAACTTCTGCATGGTGCTCTTTTCCTTTATCTTCACTCGAAAATTGATCAAAGCAAAAAATACACGAACCTTGCTTCAAATGTTGAAAAGAATGATTCATCTGTAACTTTATGAATTCTGCAGATCAGTTCATCTTCGACTCACTGAACGTTTCACTGTAGCAGAAATTTTGACCGGGGTCCTCAAATATTTGCATATCAGTGTAGGAAGATTGGAAATGATATCGAGTTTGATAATTTCAAAATAATGATTTTTTAGAAAAAAGAGTTTTTACCAGCGGCCAATCGCGTCTCCCTGTGATTTAGGAGGAGAGGACAGCACAGGCATAAAAGGCAACAGCGGGTCCTTAGATTGAGAAGCAGCTTTGACTAGCGACCAGGAGGCGTTTGTGGTTGAGCTGCAAGAGGAAGGCAGGGTCAGATGCAGTGGCCATCGTCTGAATGGGCCGCGAAGCAGGTGATCTTCAGGCTTCTGCTTGCCGAGGCGTCAGCTCAGGATACAAAGCAGGCAAAGAAAAGGAAAGCACTAGGCTAAGTCTTTTGTTCCTTCCCTTCTATATTTCTGATCAGATAGGATAACAGAGAAGCCGGGCAGGATAGTTAAATGCCCCTCTTGCGGAATCTGGAGAGCCATAGAGAACTCCAGTAACCCTGACGACGACAGCTGCGAGAGCTGCGTTCAGCTGCAGCTTCTGACAATCCGCGTTAACACAGAACATAGAACATAGAACGTAGTATAGTACAGTACAGTACAGGCCCTTCGGCACACAATGTTGTGCCGACCCTCAAACCCTGCCTCCCATATAACCCCCCACCTTAAATTCCTCCATATACCTGTCTAGTCGTCTCTTAAACTTCACTAGTGTATCTGCCTCCACCACTGACTCAGGCAGTGCATTCTGCGCACCAAAAACTCTCTGATTAAAAAACCTTCCTATAATATCGCTCTTGAACTTCCCACCCCTTACCTAAAAGCGATGTCCTCTTGTATTGAGCAGTGGTGCCCTGGGGAAGAAGCGCTGGCTATCCACTCTATCTATTCCTCGTATTACCTTGTACAGCTCTATCATGTCTCCTCTCACCCTCCTTCTCTCCAAAGAGTAAAGCCCTAGCTCCCTTAATCTCTGATCATAATGCATACTTTCTAAACCAGCCAGCATCCTGGCAAATCTCCTCGGTACCCTTTCCAATGCTTCCACATCCTTCCTATAGTGAGACGACCAGAACTGAACACAGTACTCCAAGTGTGGACTCACCAGAGATTTACAGAGCTGCATCGTTACATCACGACTCTTAAACTCCATCCCCCGACTTATGAAAGAGAATACTCCATAACCTTTCTTAACTACCCTTTCTACCTGTGAGGCAGCTTTCAGGGATCTGCGTACATATACCCCCAGATCGCTCTGCCCCTCTACACTACCATGTATCCTGCTATTTACTTTGTACTGTGCCTTGGAGTTTCTCCTTCCAAAGTGAACCATCTCACACTTGCCGGGTTGAACTCCATCTGCCATTCAGGAGGTGGAGCTAGAACTGGACGAGCTGCAGATCATTCGAGAGGCTGAAGTGGTGATGGACAAGACATATAGAGAGGCAGTTACACTCAGGATGCAGGGCACAGGAGACTGTCTGACAGTCATGAAGGAAAAATGGCTGAAGGGGACAGGGCAGAGTTCTGTTCTCGACAACTCGCTCAACATTTTGGATACCGTCGCGGAGTTTGTGGGGCAGGAGAATCAACTAACAGTGTTCAATCACAGTAGTCGGTCGTAGGCGCTTAGTTTCCCTCTGTGACTCAGAAGGGAAGTGTGCGTTGAGCGGTGACTGTCTGTGTGTGTGGGGTTGCGGAGGGCGGAAGCGTAGAAGTCACGATGTGGTGATAGGATATTCGATAGTGGTACGGACAGGTGGTTCTGTGGCGACAACATCGGGGATATCTCGGATCGAGTCCTCACCACTCTTAAGCGGGAGGGTGATCTGCCGAAATCGTAGCCTATTTAGTTACCAATGACATGTGTGTGATGAACGATGCTGTTCTGCACTGCCGGTACGGGAGTTCAGAGCGAATTTAAAAGGAAGAACCAACAGGATCTGCTGCCCGTTCCACGTGCCTGTGAGGCCGGAAACAGGAAAGGCTTCCAGATTAATAGGTTTCTAAAGAGCTCCTTTTACATCCTAGTCCTCTGGAAATGGATGCTAAAATTGCATTTGTCTTCCTCACCTTTCTGCACATTTTCCTGTATGGAATCCTCCCAAAAGGCTCTGCACCTCTGCTTATTTTTCCATTGTTAAAATAGAACTGGCATAAACATATTATATACAGTTTATGGTATGGGGAAGGAGTTGTTTTCAAACACCAGTCCTCTGAAAGTGGATTGGAACATGAATTCGGCTCCCTTAGCACTGACTCAAACTGCAGATTTTCCTGTGGCTCTGCTCTCTTATTTTCAATTCGAATATTCTTCCCAATTACGAAATAGTCCACGACTTTATTCCCTCTGCCAAAGAGTAAGACTGGGCACTTCCCTGCATCAAGTTCTTGATGCCAATTCTTTGCCGGTGGTCCTGTTTGTTAATTCCTTTTGCAAGCACCATGCTTCCTAATCTCTACCTGCCCTTCCATCTACCTTTGCATGTGTCTGAAACCCTGCCACAAAGCAATCAAACCCTTCATCCAAATCAATGACGTTCAACGCCAATTATACGACGACTGATCAATGACTATACATGGGAAAATCCATAATAACCGTCCGGATATAGTAACACAGGATAGACAAAGGATAACAACATATTCCATGGATATAGCCGTTGCGAACACAGATAACATACAGAAATCATAGTTGAAAAACACCACAATATGCTGAATCAAAAGAGGACAGTGAAAGAGGATAGAAGATGAATAGGGGATGTATTATCCCAATAAGAATATTTGCAGCTAGTATCATCGGATTCATTGCAAAACAGCATTAAAATTAGCGCTGAGATCAAATATTTATATAAATTTCAAGAAGGCTGTAACACCAAGCACCTCTAAATATTCCGAAAGCTCTGAGCATTTGAGAAATGGGCGTGTTTGTTTCAGGATTTTCCAGTGGGGCGGTGAGTGTTGTTATCCACTTTCGCTCAGGAACCTGATTTTTGCGAAGTCACGACTGCTCGTAAACCTGAATTAGGAATCCTGAAGCCTGACTCAAGTCCCTGGTTCAAGGGGGTTAAAAAAAAAAAACAGCCAAGTCCAGCTGCGCCGTTGTCAAGAAAACACCCTTACTTCTTCAGTTCCTGAAAGGAAAAGGAAATTCGCTAGGTTCCCTTTGACTCTCCCCAATATTTAAACCATCCTGGCCTTTCATAAACAGCGGGGGCTCTGGCCACCCAGCCAGAATAGTAATGATAATGAGGTCGCAGAAAATAAATCTAGGGGGCATACTATGCTGTTACATAGAATATAAGCACCTGATGAAATCGATTGAAATCAGTCTGCATGTCCTCCTGTTTAAAGCGGAGGTTACGAGGCTGTTGATCACAAAGGGTTTCAAAAGATACGGGGATAATCAGGCAGAATATTGGGAGAGGCCCCTGCACCCTCTCTGAAGCTTCCATGTGTTGTGTATAATGGACCGACAGGAACTGAACACAATGCTCCAAGTATGGTCTACTAAGAGTGTTATAGCGTTGTAACATTACCCTCCGCCCCGAGCTGGAATAGTGTCACACTAACCGCTGCACAACATACTGTTCCAACTTGTAACTCAATAACCCACCTTTACACTGTCTCTTTCAGGTCATTTACAAAATCAGAAAAAGCAGGATTCCCAAGCAGATCTCTTGGATATGCTCCATCGCCTGCAGTTCCTTACTCTCTGAGCAAGATGATTCCAAATTCAGGAAGCAAGGTTTCTATCGATCTTATGCCTTCAAAGTTTCTGGGTATGTCTGATAAGGGTAATCATGACAAACGGTCCACTCAGTTCCATATACAGAGCATCCGCCACTCTACCGTCATGAATTTATTTTGTCACCTCCTGAAAAAAATCATTCAGGGCGTATGACATGACCCGCCCCTCATATAGCTGTCCTTAATTCCATTTCTCCAAATAGTCATGCAACCCTGCATTTGATCTGCTATTGGGAAATGAAGCAGATGAGCTTTCAGATCTCTCGGTGGGAGAGCATTTTAGAGGTAGTGGCCACAACTCTATCTCCTTCACCAGAGCGCTGGAGAGGGATAGGAGCAGGCAATTTTGGAAAGTATTTAATTAGGCTATGGGAACTATGATGCTACTAGGCAGGACTTTTAGAGCAGATGTTCTCTGGGAAATGCACAGCGGAAGTGTGGCAAACGTTCAGGGAACATTTGAATGGAGTTCTACATAGGTATGTTCCATTGAGATAGGGAAAATGTTGGTACTATATACAACCATGCAAAACCGTGGTGTGTACAATCTGTAGAAAATCTAGTTAAGAGGAAAGGAAAAGCTTACGAAAGGTTCAGGAAAATAAGTATTGTTAGAGCTCTAGAAAATTACAAGGTTGCTAGGAAGGAGCTTAAGAATGGAATTAGGAGAGCCAGAAGGGGCCATGAGAAGAGCCCGCTGTGCAGGATAAAGGAAAACCCCGAGCCATGTGAAGAGCAAGAGGATGAGCCATGAGGGAATAGGACCAATCAAGTGTGACAGCGGAAAAGTGTGTATGGAGTCGGAGGAGGTACTTAGTAAATGCTTTGTTTCAGTACTCAAAAGGGAAAAAAATAATCTTGGCCATTTTTGTGACAACTTACAGTGGACTGAAACGCTTGATCATATAGACATTAAGAAAGAGCATGTGCTGTAGCTTTTGAAGTTAGTAAATTCACCAAGACCCGATGACATATACCCCAGCCTGATAGCGTCATATTTCCCCTTACTCCAAGCAAACGTTTGCCTAAATTGTCTATTCCTATCCATCTCCAATGTTGTGGTGAAGGAGATAGAATTGTGATCACTGTCACAAAAATGCTCTCCCACTGAGAAACCTGACACCTGACTGGGTTCATTTCCCAATACCAGATCAAGTACAGCCTCTGCTCTTGTACGCTTATCTGCATATTATGTCAAGAAACCTGCCTAAACACACATAACCATCTCCATCCCATCTAAACCCGATACTCCAGGAAGATGCAAAACAATATTTGGCAAATTAAAATCTCCCACCACAACAACCCCGTTATTATTACACCTTTGCCGAATCTGTTTCGCAATTGGCTGCCAGATGTCCATGTTGCTATTGGCTGCTCTGTAAAAACACACAACAGAGTCATTGACTCCTTCCTACTCCTAACTTTCTCTCACAGAGACTCCGTTGACAACCCCTCCATGTCTTGCTCCTTTCCCGCAGCCGCGACACTATCCTTGATCAACAACACCATTCCTCCACCTCTTTTGCCTCCCCCCTGTCCTTTTTGAATCAGCTAAGACTGGCACTTGAAGTAGCATTTCCTGTCCCTGAAACATCCAAGTCTCTGTAATGGCCAAAAACATCATAGCTCCATTCACCACGACTGTGTCAGTTTAGGAAATACTGTATGAGGACTCTCAAGTCCCTTAGCAGGTCTAACTTCTGCCCTTTTTTACTGGTCTATAGCATAGTCTACATCTTTATTACTTCTAACAAAATGCATGACCATTCAGTTCCCGGAACTCGATTGAATTGACTTTATTTCTGACATCGTTCACATACACGAGGCAAAAAATCTTTACGACTCCGTCTAAAAGTGAAATGTGTAATCATAGTTATTTATAATAATTTTGTAACTTAGAATACACTCAAAACAGCGTGAGCTGATCAGTCTGAGGGCCTGTGGGAAGGAGTTGTCACGGAGTCTATTGGTGTTGGCCTTTCTGCTGCGGGACCGTTGTCTGGATGGCAACAGCTGGAATAGATTGTGAGTTGTGGTGCCTAGGGTTCCCAGTGATGCTGCGGCCCCCTTTTACACAACTGTCTTCGTAAATGTCTTGTATAATGGGAAGTTCACAACTACAAATGTTCTCGGCTGTCCGCACCACTTTCTGCAGAGTATTCCATCTGCCAGTTCTTTCCCCATTCTCCCAGTCTCTCTTCGTCCTTCTGTAGTCTCTCCACTTTCTGAGAACTACCTGCCTCTTCACCTATCTCCGCATCGTCTGCAAACTTTGCAACACGGCCATTAATTCCGTCACCCAAAGCAAAGACGTAAAACGTAAAAGTAATCAGTGCCAGCACAGACACCTGTGGAATACTACACGTCACCAGCAGCCAAGCAGGAAAGGCTCCTTTTATTTCTTCTCTTTGTCCCCTCCTGACAATCAGCCACCGCTTTATCCATCGCAGAGCCTGACGGGACACTTGCCTATTCTCTTATTGGTCGACATTTACTTTAATTCCCTTCTCCTTGCAAAAATGATTTCGCTTGCCATGAATTGCTAAGAAACTCCAATGACTGCAGTCATCGTCATGGAGCACAGTTACAGCCCTTCAGACTAACCAATCAATGCCGGGATCATATCGCTCTGTTTCCCACCCCTCCATGTACCTTCGCATTTGTTTCATAAATGATACTATCATCTCTTTTCAACCACTCTCTCCGCTGCATGTTCACTTACACTCAACTCCATACAGGTGAAAAAAGTTGCCGTTCCGGTCCCTACTAAATCTCTCTCTCCTATCTCTCGATCATATTTTACCTGCTTTTTCTTCTTGCTGTTTCAGCAAGTTCCCATAACACGGTCTTCGTGAAAAAAAAATTCCTTCATTCCACCCTCCCCCTCACCTGATCGCAGGGCCACAAGATTTAGACTTCCCTATCCAGGATCTCAAAAGACGCTTATCATCCACCTCGTCTACGTCTGTGGAAATTTAAAAAGAAGTTCTGCAAGTTCGTCCCTCATTGTATTAAGTTCCAAGTAACAAAGACCCAACATGGCCAACCAGTCTCTATACCTCAAGCTTTCTAGTGTTGGGTACATGCCCGTTCTTTCTTTTCTATCCTTATTCCTGCCCAACCGCACCTTTGCATGGTGACCAAATACAGCACAGTACTCAGTTCTACGAGTGCGCCCTCATCAACGACTTAAAGAACTGCAACTGCAACAGGGGGCAGGGATTCAAGTATCTGGATCATCGGGACCTCTTCTGCAGCAGGTGCTATCTGTACGAAAAGGTCGGGTTACACTTGAATCCGAGGGGAAACAATATCCTGCCGGGGAGATTTGCGAGGGCTACCGAGGTGACTTTAAACTGGAATGTTTGGGGGTGGGAAGCAAATTAAAGAGACTAGGAGAGAGGAGATTAGTTCGCAAATAGAGAAACTTAGCAGACAGTGTTCGGGAGGATAGGCAGGGGACAGAGATCAGGAGAACTCAGACCAAAGATGTAGGGGACAGGGAAGAAAAAGATAACAAAGTTGTTTGCTCCATGAAAGGTAAACATAGAGTAAGAGGTGGACAGTTTCTTAAATGCATCCATTTTAATGCTAGGAGCACTGTAAGAAAGGTGGATGAGCTTAGAGAATGGATTGATACCTAGAAATATGATGTTGTAGCTATTAGTGAAACATGGTTGCAGGATGGGTGTGATTGGCAACTAAATATCAGGATTTCGCTGCTTCAGGTGTGAAAGAATAGGAGGGGCAAGAGGGGGAGATGCTGCCTTGCTTGTCAGAGAAAATATAACAGCGGTGATCTGACAGGATAGATTAGTGGACTCGTCTAGGGAGGATATTTGGGTGGAACTGAGGAAGAGGAAAGGTCTAGTGACGTTTATAGGAGTATATTGTACACCACCTAATGGGGATCGAGAACTGGAGGAACAAATTTGTAAGAAGAGAGCAGATAATTGTAGTAAGTACAAGGTTGTGATGATGGGAGATCTTAATTTTGCACACACAGTCTGGCAAGCCTATTCTGTAAAATGGCTGGATGGGTTGTAGTTTGTCAAATGTGTGCAAAATAGTTTTTTGATTTTTTTGTAGCTATACATAGAGGTACCAACTAGAGAAGGGACAGTGTTGGATCTGCTGTTAGGGAAGGAGATAGGGCAGGTGACGGAGGTATGTGTTGGCGAGCACTTCGGGTCCAGTGATCACAATGCCATAAGTTTCAATATAATTATTGAGAAGGATAGGACTGGACCCAGGGTTGAGATATTTGATTGGAGAAAGGCTAACTTTGAGGAGATGCGAAAGGATTTAGAAGGAGTGAATTGGGACAATTTGTTTTATGGGAGGGATGTAATAGAGAAATGGAGGTCATTTAAAGGTGAAATTTTGAGGGTACAGGATCTTTATGTTCCTGTTAGGTTGAAAGGAAAGGTTAAAGTTTGAGAGAACCATGGTTTTCAAGGGATATAGGAAACTTGGTTCCGAAAAAGAGAGGGATCTGCAATAAATATAGGAGTTAATGAGTTGCTCGAGGAATATAAAGGATGTTAAAAGAATCATAAGAAAGAAATTAGAAAAGCTGAAAGAAGATACGAGGCTGCTTTGGCAAGTACGGTGAAAATAAATCCGAAGAGTTTCTGCAGTTATATTAATAGGAAAAAAATAGTGAGGGATAAAATTAGTCTCTTAGAGAATCAGAGAGGACGGCTATGTGCGGAGCCGAAAAAGATGGGGGAGATTTTGAACAATTTCTTTTCTTCGGTATTAACTAAGGAGAAGGATATTGAATTGTGTAAGATAATGGAATACAAGAAGGGTAGTTATGAGAAGTATGACGATTAAAGAAGAGGAAGTACTGGCATTTTAAGGAATATAAAGGGATAAGTCTCCGGTTCCGTCAAGATATTCCCTAGGACCGTGAGAGAAGTCCGTGTGGAAGTAGCAGGGGTGTCATAGGGCGGTGGCTCGGAACGGACCCAAGTGCAAGACACCGACACTGAAGGACTACAGACAGGACTAGGATACAGGCTGAGGGCAAGGAGATGGACTCGAAAACCAGAAACCCGGAACAGGACTGGACAAGAGAGCTAGGAGCCCGGGCTTGGATTCCGAGCCAGAGACTGGACAAGGACCCAGTGTCTGGGTCTTGCCTCTGCCTCTGCTCAGAACTAGGCAAAGACGAGGCTTGGCTGGCAGGCAGGACAAGGATGCAGTCTCAGAGCCTTGAGGCCCGACTTGGCAGGAGGCAGGAGACTTGAGGGGAGGCTTGGCAGGAGACAGGAGGCTGGGGACTTGAGGCGAGGCTTGGCAGGAGGTTGGAGTCTTCAAGTCTTCAGGCTTGAGGCTAGACAGGAGGCCGGAGTCTTTAAGTCATCAGGCTTGAGGCTAGGCAGGCCTTTATTAATCAGAGCATTGAGTATAGGAGTTGGGATCTAACGTTGAAATTGTATAAGGCATTGGTAAGGCCAAATTTGGAGTATTGTGTACAGTTCTGGTCACCGAATTATAGGAAAGATGTCAATAAAATTGAGTGAGTACAGAGTAGATCTACTAAAATGTTGCCTGGGTTTCATCTTCTGAGTTAAAGGGAAAGGTTGAACAAGTTAGCTCTTTATTCTTTGGAGCGTAGAAGGTTCAGGGGGACTTGATAGTGGTGTTTAAAATTTTGAGGGGGGTTGATAGAGTTGACTTGGTTAGGCTTTATTCCATTGAGAAGAGGACATGAGTTGAAGTTAAAGGGCAAAAGTTAAGGGGTTACATGAGGGGTAACTTTGCTCAGAGAGTGGTAGCTGTGTGGAACGAGCTTCCAGCAGAAGTGGCTGAGGCAGGATCGATTGTGTCGTTTAAAGTTAAATTGGATAGATATATGGACAGGAAAGGAATGGAGGGTTATGGGCTGAGTGCAGGTCTGTGGGAGTATTTGTAAGTAAGAGTTCGGCACGGACTAGAAGTGCCGAGATGGCCTGTTTCCGTGCTGTAATTGTTATATGATTATATGGTTATATGATCTCAAAGCGTCTCTCCTGAAATCCCTGTCTGAGCAAGTCTGGCGGACTGAACGCTTCTTTTCGATTGCTGCCATGCAACAGCTTTCTGTATAATTATCGAGAACCTATGTTGGGGTCCGAGTCCACAGGACACTCAAAGCTGCTGCACAGTTTGACTCTGTGTTCAAGAAGCAATAAATTTGACCTACCACCTGTCAGTTTTCTATCTAGCCCCTAACGAGTCTTTTTTGCTTGTAGAATGAGAGTATCCTTCCATTTACTTCACAGGCACATGTCTGACTCAACTTCTGGAGGCAGCCGTGCAGACTAAGCTGTTAGGTATATTCAGGGCAGAGGGTGATAGTTTCTTGAGAGGTCGGGGAAGAGGAGATACGGGGCAAGGCAGGACATTTGGGCTGAGAGGAAAATTGGATCAACCATGATAAAATGGCAGAGCACACTCGATGGTCCAAAGTGACCTAATCCTGCTCCAATATCTCATGATCTGATGGTCTGAATGCCAGGATTCTTCGCAGGTACAGGGATTTTGGTGGGGCACACATCCAAGCTGCGCGCGATTTGATCGGGGGTGGGTGGTTTTGAACTTCAAAGCTGCGATACTTCATTGAGGAGAGATGGACACAACTGGACTATTTTCTCCAGAGCGGCGGACCGCAGGAGCAAAATTCGGCCGTGGCCCCATCGCATCTTCAAAAGAAAATCGCATAGATACTGCCTGACCAGCTGGGTTTCTCCAAGATTTTGTGTGCGTTAATTGAGCTTTCCAAAATCAGTAGAGCTCTTTTGTTTATGATTTACTGCTGCATTGCAAAGTCTCATCGGGGCATGCCTACCTTGAAAAAATTTAAATTCTCATTTCAACAGGAGTTCCGTGAGGCCCTCTCTCACTGCTCCCTCTCAGGCCTATCAGTTTCCTTCATCTCCCACCCTTTTCCTTTCCCAACCAACTGGCTTCACCTATCACCTTCTAACTATCTTTCTTATCCTGCCCTACACCCACTTTTAATTCTGGTGTCTTTCTCCATCCTTCCCAGTCCTGAAGAAAGGTCCTGGTGCACAACATTGACTGTTCATTCTTTTCCAGAGATATTGAGTTTCTCCAGCATTTTGAAAGAAGAGACTGCACTTTCTATTTTTATTCTCTAACCGAAAATGGCATCTACTCCGCCATTCCATCATGGCTGATTTACGCTCCCTCCCAACCCATTTCCCCAACCTGCTCCCGTTACCTTAGACGGCCTCAATCATCAAAAGCCTTTCAAACCCGCTTAAAGATGCCCAACAACTCGGCCTCTCGTCTTTTCTGTTCAACTGACTTACCATTATTCTCCAGCTGGAGAACCTGCGTCTTTCCTGTCGTTCATTGTCAACTCTCCTCAGCTTCTCCCTCCTTCCTTCCCTTCCCTCTTCCACCTATCTCCGCACAGGATCTGATTTCACCTCCATTGGCCCACTCCCGTCACCTTATTTGCCCTACCACCTGTCTGTTTGTAATTCATCACCTTATTCCGCTGAACCCACCAGGCCCCTTGTCGTTATCAATCCCGATGAAGGCTCTAGCTCCGAACTGTCATTTGTTCATTCCCTGATTTGGAACCCATAACGTGGAACAGTGCAGACACATGAAGAGACCATCGCCCAACAATGTCGTGCTGAAACAGCTAAACTGGTAACCAAGATGCAGAGTGATCGTGTCAGCTTACATAATAAGCATATATGTCCATTAATATTCCTCATGTGCACATGCCTAACGGTGCTTGTCTTAAAAGCCACTAATCATTGTGTCTCTACCACCACACCAGGAAGAGCATCCCAGTCACCCACTACTCTCTGTGTGAAGGTCTTTGCCTTTACAGGTCGTCAGAAATAACTTCCCTCTTAACTTAATTTTCTCCCGCACTTTGTGTAAGTCTCGAAATATATTCTTCTTATTTTCTTGTGTTGTCTGCAAGAACATTAATCGGCCTATCTGCATTCATTCGGAACAGTTTTGTTTGTAAAATTCCTGGCCTTCTCGTGTGGTATAGCTGTAAGCCTGGTGGAACTGTTTCTTCTGACAGGAGAAGGGGCGAAGGCGGGTCCTGGCGCCTTAAAACCAGTGCTTCGGGTAGATGGAGCTCTTCAGACTGGGAACGCTGTCCATCTAAGCCAGGGAAACTCTGATTTCAAACCTCCGTTACCCTGCGGCCATACCCACTCTTGGGAAAGGCTTTCGCAGTAGACTCCAAGGACAAACCCGGAGCTGCAGTCCCTAAGGTAGTCCGATGTTGCCTTTCGGGCAAGTCCTGCGGCGACATTGGTGCCAAGCTCTATTGGGCCTTGCCCTTCTCTTGGACAACATCGTTGACGTGGAGAGGGGAGACTTGCAGCTTCGGCAACTCCCGGTCTTCCATGCAATCTTGCCCGAGCCTGCGCCCTGGAGAGGACACTGCAGTGTCGCCTCAGCGGCAAGACTTTCCAGGCGCAAATCCATGTTCTTGCGAGATTAGTGGATGCCACTACATGTATGTGCACAGACCCCGGAACAACTCTATGATAAACACTGCCTATTGTCTGTTCTTTGTGCGATGTGTTTAAAATGCGATCCTTGGATTAACACATTGAAATAGCTGAATTGCTGTTTGCCACCTTTTAACGACATAAGAGTCGCAGTTTTTTTATTTTGCATATCAGTGTATCAAACAGTAGAGTTACTGAATTACCTGCCCACGAATGAGCGCCTAGGTCCAATTCCATCAATTTGAAGATTTTTCTGATACCTCAGCATGACTAATCTTGGTGCTCTCTCCTTTTTCTCAAGATTTCTGTAAATATATCCTTTTCCCGAAATCCCTACCGTTTCGAAGAACCGTAGAGACCGAAGTGTCGCATTGGTTGGAAAACGCTGTCAATTCTGGACCTAATTTTCCAACCAATCTGCACTGTTACCAAGCTTCCTTAACATCCACAACATCCTCTGCAAACTTATTTATGAGTTATCTGCATTTGCATCCAAGTAAAAGGCCAGAGCATCTCAAACACATGTCAAATGTAGAATGGTTGCCCTCTACGACTACCCTCTGTCCAAAATCTCTGGACCAAATTTGAATGGATGCTGTGCCCAGAAGCTTAGTATTCTTGATCACCATACCCGGTATGGGTCCTTCTCAAAAGTCTGACTTACAGTCCATTCCCAACGGTCTGGCAATGCTTCACGGTCCCAGCGACCATACTCATGGGACAATTTACAGAGACCAATTAACCTAACTCAGTGTTTGCACTGTTGGAGGAAACAGGAGGACCCCGAGGACACCCACGCGGTCACGCTTTTCAGCCAGCGGCGGGAACTGAGCACAACGATGAATATTCAAACGGAGAAGGGAAAGCGCCAAATTACGAGGGACTTAGTAAAGACGCGCATCGGCGTTTCGGAAAGCTCCAATCAGTATCTCACGTGGAATACTCCAGTGCAAGACGCTGTTCCTGAAGGGGCCAGCGGGAAAATGTTCTGATGGATCCATACCAATTGAAGGTGTATCTGCTAGAGCAATATTTCTGGCAGCATCTCACATTTCGTACCGAACCTCAATAAATAAATAGACATCCGGTACCTTTTCCTCAGCAATCACCTTCCCCACATACCCAAAGACCTCAATCCAATTCGACAGATTGGACTTCCACTGCACCAAGTGTCCAAGAATTTTTTTTACTTCCCGGAAGGCATTGCGATAGCAACTGCTGCTTGAGACGTACGAACAACGATTAGTCGAGTGCTTTTACAAGTGCGAGTTATTGAATTATTCTCGAGGTGACAGACAGATACCAAAGAACTCCGGATCAAGTGGAGATTTGCAGACTGCCCACGGTAGCTAGTCTTCCCCAACCGTTTCGTGGCTGGGGATTTGGCGCCAAAAGCTCTCGACAGAGAAGAGAGATGGAGCTACATCGGGCGCACCTGAGCGAAAATTCGGTCCGCACGGAATACCGGCAGGGCAAAACGGGCGTATTGCGATGGTGATGTCAAAGCTTCACAAGCAAATAACGGTAGAATCACCCACTCGGTGGAACTGAGGAGACATTATAGGGAACTCGTGTAGAAAGTAAACTGGAAGGGGCACAGTGGAGGCAGATTGGGTTCGTGCATGGAGGGGATGGGCGGGTGGAGAGCGGGAGCTAATCAGGGCTGTCAACAGGCCCAATGGACCTGCACATGCCACTGAATATACGGGATGTTTCGCGGTGGTAGGGGAGAAGAGTCACCGAGGATTAAAGCGGTCCTGGCAACGCCGAGTGAACTTTGCCATGAGACAGAAGGGCGATTTCACCGTCTCCTTCAGCTGCACCCTGAATCTGGCCTGGACCACGGCGTAAAGGGCCGTGTTGGTGCAGCAGCTCAGGAGCTGCAGCATGTATCCCAGCTCCCGCAGAAAATCTGGGGGCATTGAGTAAATGTAAAAATACAGGCTCTCCCATACGGAATTAACCGTCAGCAGCGCCCACAGCAGGATGAAATTCCCAGACATCACCAGCAGTAACAGGAGCGATTGCCTGCGGTTCTTCATCTCCGGGTCGGCAGTAGTATCGCCGTCCCGAGAACCACGGAGTGTCCTCCGGGCTCGGCTGGCCACTAAGACGTGCCTGATGGTTAAACTGTTTAACAGGATAATCAAGACAAAGGGTAATACTGGGGTGAGGAGGAAATGAATCAGCATGAATATTGCCTGGTGAGATAGATAAAAACGAAAAGAACGCATACAGAGCACAAACGAAAGTACCGCCGAGTATGTTCCATCGAGCAAAAAGTACCAGATTATGTTCTTTCCACAGCTCAGCACAGTCACTGTCCCCAGAACCAGAGCCGCCGCTCTCCCGGTGCAGTATAAACTTTTCAGCTTCTGAAAGCAAATGGCGACAAACCGATCAAAGGTGAAAGTGACGGTGAACCAGACGGAACAGTCCGTGGCGGCGTAGAACAGAACGGCGTGGATATTACACACGGGAGCCCGATGCGACCAGTGGAAAACCCCTTCTGAATTGTAAGTCCTTGGAATCTTGCTCAATACCAGATCGAAGAGAACGACGAGCTGATCCGCTGCTACCATGGCAACCAGGTACCTTCTGACGCCTTCGGAGAGACCGCACTTTCCCCGAGACAGGATGACGACTGTCACCACGTTCACTGCGCGGAGAGAAATAAAAAAAAAACATTAACACACATTTGGATGGAAACATTCTCCAAAAACAATTATTTTAATCGACAGCAGTTTAGAGAGCAGAGATGAAAATGAAATTAATGCATCTGCTAAGGAGTTTATCGGGAGCCATTACTAAATTGGCAGTGCGTATAATGCACCTGCTGAAGTTCAGGAGAATGAGGGGAATGTCATGGAAACATATTGAATATTGAAAGGCCTCGGTATCGTGGACGTGGACTGGGGGAGTCTGCAGATTCGTCGGGGTGTCAATGGATACGGGGAGTGGGCGCCAGAATGTGGCTGGGAGGGATAATAAATCATCTATGATGAAATGGTGGCGAATGCTCGTTGCTCCAGTGGCTGAATTCAGCTGCCGTGCCCTATGGCTGAGCAGGTATATCAATGGTTGGCTGGAATGACTTCTGTTCTTTGGCGTCAGAAGAAGGAGTTGAGACCGGGGAGTGTTAAAGGAATAATAAACCGGTTAATATTCCATGCATCACGGTGACAGAAATTCAACTCCCCTCAACTGTAAACACAAGAGAAATTGACAATAAAATAAAATTAGCAACAGAAGCAGGAATAGTCCATCTGTTCAGAGTGGCATGGTCAGGCAATGACGATGATCACGGCTGATCTAGAAACAGAAACATAAAAAACTTAGAACACCTACAGTACAATACAGACCCCTCGGCTGACAGAATTGTGCCGAACATGTCCCAACCTTAGAACTGACTAGGCTTACATATAGCCGTCTATTTTTCTTAGCTAAAGCTACCTATCGAAAAGTCTTTTCAAAGAACCTGTTGTATCCACTTCCAGCAAACGTTGCTGGCAGCCCATTACACGCACTTACCGCTCTCTGCTTAAAAAAAAAAAACAACTTACCCCTGACATCTCCTCTGTAACTACTTCCTAGCACTTTAAATCTCTGTTCTCCTGTAACAATCATTTCAGCCCTTGGAAAAGACCTTTGACTATTCACACGATCAATTTCTCTCATCAACTTATACACATCTGTCACGTCACCTCTCATTTTCCGTCACTCCAAGGAGGGAATGCCGAGTTCGCTCAAACTGTTTGCATAGGCATTTTCCCAATCCGAGTAACTTCCTTGTAAATCTCTTCTGCACCCTTTTTTTATGGTTACACATCTTACTGTCGTGAGGCTCCCAGGTCTGAGAACAGTACTCCAAGTGGAGTCTGACCAAGGTCCTATATACCTGCAACATTCCCTCTCGGCTCCTAAATTCAATTCCACTATTAATGAAGACTAATACACCGTATGGCTTCTTCCCCGCGAAGTCAGCCTGCGGAGCTGCTTTGAGCGTTCTGTGTACTCGGACCCCAAGATCCCTCTGAACCTCCACACTGCCAAGTGTCTGAGCATTAATACAATATTCTACCGTTACACTTGAACTACCGCAATGAACCACTTCACAGGTATCTGGGCTGGACTCCATGTAGCTCTTCGCAGCACAGTCTTGCATCTTATTAATGTCTCACTGTAACCTCTGACAGCTCTCAACACTAGCCAAAACACCTCCAACCTTTGTGTCATCAGCAAACTTAATAACCCAAACATCCAGTTCCTCTTGCAGATCATTTATAAAACTCACGAAGAGTAACGGTCCCAGAACAAATCCCTGAGGCACACCACTGGTCACCGACAATCATGCCGATTATGACCCGTCTACAACCAGACTTTGCCTTCTGTGGGCAAGCCATTTCTGTATGCACATAGCAATATCCCCTTAAATCCCATGCCTCCTTACTTTCTCTATAAGCCTTGCATGGAGGATCTTATAAAATGCCTTGCTGAAATCCATATACACTACACCTACTGCTGTTCCTTCAACAATGTGTTTAGTCACATCCTCAAAAAAATCAATCAGGCTCGTAAGGCACCGATTTCCCTGACAAAGCCATGCTGTCTACTCATCATCATATTAAACCTCTCCAAATGTCCATAAATTCTACTTCTACGGATTTTCTCCATCAACTTACCAATCACTGAAGAAAGACTGAGCATGGACTCATGCCTACGTTTACCCTCATAGCCCTTCATTCTTATACTATGCAAAAAAACTATGCTAGCCAGAATTACATATCGTTATTGAGGTAACCTCCACTGCTTCATTGAGCAGAGAATTCCACAGATTCAACACCCTCTGAGAGAAGAAGATTCTCCTCAACACGGTCCTCAATTTACTCCCCAGAATCCTCAGGCAATGTCCAGTAGATTTAATCTCACTTACCAGTGGAAACAACAGACTTGCCACTATCTTATCTATGCATTCCATATTTTTTATGTTTCTAGAATATTTCCTCTCATCCTTCTTAGTTCCAGCGAGTACGATCCCATTCGACTCAATTTCCCCTCACAGTCCAACTACTTCATCTCTGAAATCAACAGCCTGCACAGACAGTTTATCCATCCTCGGGAGACCAGAACTGCACATTACCCCCGATGCCGCCTCACCAATACCTTGTGCAGTTGCAGCGTAATTCCGTGCTCCTAAGTTCAATCCCTCTAATAGCCCACTGCACCTGCAAACCAAACTTCGGTGATTCACGCACAAGCGACCTAATGTCCCTCCGCAGAGCAACATACTGCAATCGTTTACCACTTAAAGAATATTCTGTCCTTATATTTACCCTTCCCAAGTGGATAACCTCGCTGTTAACGGCTTTTCACTCCTTCTGCCAGAGGCTGGTAGATTCGCTGAGCTAATTAATATCCCTCTGCATACTGCCGATTTCCTCTGCACTCAGTTTGTCGGCGACCGATCATGGCAATGATGATGCCCACGTGACCTCATGCTTTATAACTGTTCAGACGTTTTAGCTACTTATTTATTTACTTAATTCATTTAACACAATATTCTGCCATAATATTTGTCCCACTAAAATGAACGACATCACACTTCTCTGTGTTGAACTCCATCTGCCTCTTCATAGCGCAGTTTTGCATCCTATCAATGTCCCGCTGTCACCTCTGACTGTCTTCCACACTATCCACAACACTTCCAACCTTTTCTCATCACCAGATTTACTAACCCCTCGCTCCACTCCCTCATCCAGGTCATTTTTAAAAATCACAAAGAGTAGGAGTGCCAGAACAAATCCCTCAGGCACAGCACTGGTCAATGACCTCAATGCGGAATATGACCGTCTGCAACAACACTTTGCCTTCTGTGGGCAAGCCATTTCTGTATCCAAATAGCAATGTCCCTTTGTATCAGATGCCTCCTGACTTCCACAATGAGACTGGCGTGGGGTATCATATCTAATACACTCCGCTGACGTTTGCTGACGCGATACCGGTTGGGAAGACCTGCCTTGCAATTACCGAGTCGTTAGAGGACATACAATTTTCAACGTTAGTCACGAGGTAGCGACGAGACACTTACCAGGAAGAGCTACAATGGCGAGTACAGGATAGTAAACCGGTTGCAATGTCATGAGCACAACATTGATTCGAGAGTTCAACGGCAGCCATTCATAAATTTCAAACAGAAATGGAATATGCCAGAAAATGGTCTTCACAATTCCCGTAGCATTGTGCAATGCATTTCGCAGATTATAATCCATTGCTGGGGTAGTCCAGATTCCTGTCCCCGATATAGCCTCTGTCTTCTCTCTGTCTGCAGCCGCTAGTCTCTGATAGCGTAGCCTGGCGGCTCTCAGTGAAACTGTCGTTGTGAGGGATGCCGTACATATTAATAGACCAGACAACCAGCAGCCACACCTCCGCGCTGACGTCGAAAATCCCCACGGACTCTCCCTTAATTAGGCTCTACGGAATGACAGGTGGAGTTAACACTTTATTTGAAGACCGTCAGAGAAGCGATACAAAAGCAGATTAGAAGTGTGTCTAATAATCCCAGCAGCCGGCTATCCACCGACCCGTGAAGTGTCTGTGAATTGAAACACTAATTGACACAGAGCTGGACACTGATATGCAACCAGTCTGGAAATGAATGTACACGCAACAAGTGAAATGTAATAAAACAAACAATAATAATGATATAAACAGATTACAAATAATTATTGCATAGATAGTTCTTAAAATATATATAGTTGCATAGGTAGGTTGAAAAAAAACATTGGTTATGTAATTCCAATGTAATCATTTTCAGAAACAGAGATTTTACCAGCGGCCAAACGGATCTTCGGTTCAGTTGGGAACAGAGGACTTCAGTCAGCGCGGGTATCAAAGTCCACAGCGTGTCCCTACTGTCAAAAGCAACTTTGACCAGTGAGTAGGCAGCGTTTGTGGTTGATCTGCAGGAGAAAGGCAGGGGCCAATGCAGTAGCCGTCGTATGAATGGACCGTCAAGCTACTGCTCGCAGAGGCGTCAGCTCAGGGAGGCTTCAGGAAAAGTAGGCAAAGAAAAGAAAAGCACTTGGCTAAGACTTTTAATTTCCTTCCCTTCTTTACATCTGATCAGATAGGATAACATTGATGTAAGGCAGGGTAGTTGAATGCTCCTCTTGCGGGAGCATTCCCTCACTTTCGCTGTATTGGCGCAAGACAAATTGAGCATTGGAATTACAATAAAGATATTTCATTTCACTTCATTTAATTTTATCTGGGAAGGCATAGAGAATTCTAGTAGCGCTGACGACGACAGCTGCGATAACTTCTGACAATCTCCTTTAATGAGCTGAAGGTGGAACTGGTCGAGCTGCAGATCATTCGGGAGGCTGATGTGGTGATGGACAGGAAATATAGAGAGGGAGTTACACCCAGGACGCAGGGCACAGAGACATTAATGATACACGGCTGAAGGGCACAGGGCACAAATCCCCTGTGGCCATCTCCTTCAACATTTCGGATATTGTCACGGAGTTTAGGGGGCTTGAGAATCGTCTGACAGTGTTCAGTCACAGGGTTCGGCTCTCATGCACTTAGTTTGCCTCTGTGATTCAGAAGGGACGTGTGTGTTGAACGGTGTCTGTGTGTGGGGGGTCGGGGTGGGGGTGGTGGCGCGGCAGCGTGAAAGTCATGATGTGGTGCGGACAGGTGGCTCTGTCGGCGACAAGATCAGCGATATCTCCGATCGAGTCCTCAGCGTTCTTAACTGGGTGTGTGAGCAGCTAGAAATCGTGACCAATCGAGTTACCAATGACATGGGCACGATGAGCGACGAAGTATCGCACGGCCAGTTCCGGGAGTTAGGAGCTAAGTTAAAAAACAGGACCCTCCTGGGTTTGCTACCCGTGCTCCGGGCTTGTGAGGCCGGAAGCAGGAAGACTCTACAGATTAATAGGTTGTTGAAGAGTTGCTTTTATGTCCCATATCTCTGGAAATGGATGATAACATTGCCTTTGACTTCCCCACCGTTGTGTAAATTTTCCTGAAGGAAACATACCCAAAAGGCTCTGCACCTCTGCTTGTTTCAATATTCTCCACATTGTTAAAATGGCCCAGGCCAATACAGAGAGTATACAATTTATTACATGGCGAAGGAGTTGTTTTTATATACCAGTCCTCTGAAAATGGATTGGAACATGCATTTGGTTCCGTCACCGCTGACTCAATCTGCAGATTTTCCTGTGGCTCTGCAACTCTGATTTTTCGATTCTAGTGTTCTTCACATTTACGAAATAGTCCACGTCTTTATTACCTCTGCCGAAGTGTAAGACTGGGCACTTTCCTACATTATATTACTTCATAATTCCTTGCCTCTTCTCCAGTCCGTCTAGTGCCTTCTGCAAGCACCGTGCTTCCCCAACTCTGCCTACCCTTCCATCTACCCTCGCATGGCTCTCAAACCCTGCCACAAATCAATCAAATTCTTCATTCAGATCATTGACGTACATCGCGATAAGAGGCGGTCCCAACACCGATTGCTGCGAAACTCCACCGCTAACCGCCGTCCAATCAGTAAAGGGCCTACGCAGTGATCGACTAAAATCGATGTAAAATCGATTTCAATAGGTATTGGTCAAATTTGAACCCGATTAGACTCAAATGTACAACATTTTGTAGAACCTGTACTAAAGTATATATTTTTTTCAATATTTTCATTTTGGTACCAAAGACATAGATAGGACAAAGGAGGAGGTCGTGAAGAGAGATTTCCAGGAGTTAGGAAGGAAGCTGATAAGCAGGACCTCCAGGGTAGTAATCTCGGGATTGCTACCTGTGCCACGTGCGAGCGAGGGCAAGAGTAGTCGGATCAGGCAGATGAATGCGTGGCTGAGAGACTGGTGTAGGGGGCAGGGCTTCGGATACTTGGATAATTGGGATCGCTTCTGGGGGAAGTATGACTTGTTCAAAAAGGACAGGTTACACCTGAACCCGAAGGGGCTAATATCCTGGCAGGAAAGTTCAATAGAGCTGTTAGGGAGGGTTTGAACTAATTTTGCAGGGGGATGGGAACCGGAATGATAGAGCGGAGGAAGGGGAAAACAGAAATAAACCTAAGATAGTGAGCAGTAAAGATATCAGGATAGACAGGCAGAAGATGGGGCAAATTTGTAGCCATTGGGATGAGATGCAGTGCAATAAAGTTGCAGTGAAATCAAAGCGAGAAGTATTAAATACTGGTCTTTAGGTGTTGTACTTAAATGCACGCAGCATAAGGAATAAAGTGGATGATCTTGTTGTGCAGCTACAGATAGGCAGGTATGATATTCTGGCCATCACTGAGACCTGGCTAAAGGATGCATGTCTCTGGGAGCTGAATGTCCAAGGATTCACGGTGTATCGGAAGGATAGGAAGGTAGGCAGAGGGGGAGGCGTAGCTTTATTGGTAGGAAATGATATTAAATCGTTAGAAAGAAGTGATATAGGATCGGAAGGTGCAGAATATTTATGGGTTGTGCTCAGAAATAGCAGGGGTAAAAGGACCCTGATGGCATCTATTTATAGGCCTCCAAACAGATGCAGGGATGTGGACTACAAATTCCAACTGGAAATAGAAAAGGCTTGTCAGAAGGGCAGTGTTATGATAATCTTGTGGGATTTTAACATGCGAGAAGTTGGAAAAATCAGGTCAGCACTGGATCTCAACAAAGAGAATTTGTAGAATGTCTGCGAGATGGCTTTTTAGAACAGCTTGTTGTTGAGCCTACTAGGGTATCGGCTGTACTAGATTGGGTATTGTGTAATGAACTGGAGGTGATTAGAGAGATTGAGGTGAAGGAACCCTTAGGATGCAGTGATCATAGCATGATTGAGTTCCCTGTGAAATTAGAAAAATAGAAGCCAAAATCTGATGTGTCAGAATTTCAGTGGAGTACAGTAAATTACAGTGGCATGAGAAAGGAACTGTCCAAAGTTGATTGGAAAGGGACACTGGCGGGAAAAAAAAAATAAAAAACAGCAGAACAGCAGTGGCTGGAGTTTATGCGAGAACTGAGGAAGGTGCAAGACAGGTATACTCCAAAGAAGAAGAAATTTTCGAGTGCAAATAGAATGCAACCGTGGTTGACAAGAGAAGTCCAGGCCAAGGTTAAAGCAAAAGAGAGGGCATAGAAGGAAGCAAAAATTAGTGGGAAGACAGAGGATTGGGAAGTTTTTAAAACCTTACAAAAGGAAACCAAGAAGGTCATTAAGAGAGAAAGGATTATCTATGAAAGGAAGCTAGCAAATAATATCAAAGGGGATACTAAAAGCTTTTTCAAGTATGTAAAGAGTAAAGGACTGCTGAGAGTAGACATAGGACCGATAGAAAATAATGCTGGAGAATTTGTAATGGGAGATAAGGAGATGTCAGAGGAACTGAACGAGTATTTTGCATCAGTCTTCACTGAGAAAGACATCAGCAGTACACCGGACACTCAAGGGTGGCAGGGAAGAGAAGCGCAATCACAATTACGACAGAGAAAGTACTCAGGAAGCTGAAAAGTCTAAAGGTAGATAAATCTCCTGGACCAGATGGAACTCATCCTCGTGTTCTGAAGGAGGAGCTGTGGAGATTGCGGAGGCATTCACGATGATCTTACCACAGTCGACAGATTCTTGCATGGTTCCAGAAGACTGGAAGATTGCAAATGTCACTCCTTTATTTAAGAAGGGGACAAGGAAGCAAAAGGGAAATTATCGACCTGTTAGCTTAACATCAGTGGTTTGAGAAGTTGTTGGAGTCGATTGTCAAGGATGAGGTTACAGAGTACCTGGAGGCATATGACAAGATAGGCAGGACTCAGCATGGATTCCTAATAGGAAAATCCTGCCTGACAAAGCTGTCACAGTTTTTTGAGGATATTACCAGTAGGCTCGACAAGGGAGATGCAGTGGATGTTGTATATTTGGATTTTCAGAAGGCCTTTGACAAGGTGCCACACATGAGGCTGCATAACAAGATAAGAGCCCATGAAATTATGGAAAAGTTACATACGTGGATAGAGCGTTGGTTGATTGGCAGGAAACAGAGAGTGGGAATAAAGGGATCCTAATGTGGTTGGCTACCGGTTACCAGTGGTGTTCCACAGGGGTCAGTGTTGGGGCCGCTTCTTTTTACACTGTATATCAACGATTTGGATTATGGAATAGATGGCTTTGTGGCTAAGCTTGCTGACGATACGAAGATAGGTGGACGGGCAGGTAGTGCTGAGGAAACGAAGAGTCTGCAGAGAGACTTGTATAGATTGGAAGAAAGGGCAGAGAAGTGGCAAATGAAGTACAATGTTGGAAAGTGTATGGTTATGCACTTTGGCAGAACAAATGAACGGGCAGACTATTATTGAAATAGTGAAAGAAGTTCTAAGATGAACCGGGACTTGGGAGTCCTCGTACAGGATATCCTTAAAGTTAACCTCCAGGAGGAGTCAGTAGTGAAGAGAGCCAATGCAATGTTGACATTCATTTCTAGAGGAATAGAGTATAGGAGCAGGGATGTTATGTTGAGGCTCTATAAGGCGCTGGTGAGACCTCACGTGGAGTACTGTGGGCAGTTTTGGTCTCCTTATTTAAGAGAGGATGTGCTGACCTTCGAGAGGGTACAGAGAAGATTCGATAGAATGATTACGGAAATGAGAGGGTTAACATATGCGGAACGTTTGTCCGCTCTTGGACTGTATTCCTTGGAGTTTAGAAGAATGAGGGGAGACCACATAGAAACATTTCGAATATTGCAAGGCATGGCCAGAGTGGATGTGGCAACGTTGTTTCCCATAATGGGGGAGTCTAGTACGAGAGGGCATGACTTTAGGATTGAAGGGCGCCCATTCAGAACAGAAATGCGAAGATTTTTTTAAGTCAGAGGGTGGTGAATCTATGGAATTTGCAGCCACGGGCAGCAGTGGAGGCGAAGTCGTTGGGTGTATTTAAGGCAGAGAGTGCAAGGTATCTGAGTAGCCAAGGCATCAAAGGTTATGGTGAGAAGGCGGCGGAGTGGGACTAAGTAGGAGAATGGATCATCTCATGATAAAATGGCGGAGCACACTCGATGGGCCGAATGGCCTACTTCTGCTCCTTTGTCTTCTGGTCTTATGGTCTTATGGTGAGATCATATCTCTTCACATGAATAAGCGCTCGACGTCGCGGGCCGATAGCATTCACTCGGACTTTACAGCAGCAATGTACATTTACTCTCTACATAGTTTTGATCAGTTCCCTGCACGTCACCGCCATTTGCAACTGATCAACGTGGCACCGAGCGTAAGCAAAAACTGATGACAAAAATACGTCCGTAGCTCTCACCGACTTAAGACCGCAGGAATATAACAATAAAATATAGGAACCGAATTAGGACATTTGGCCCAACGCGTCTGCTCGATAATGGCTGATATTTTACTTCCCTTCCTCACCCCCAATCCCCGGCCTTTTGCTTTATTGCTGCTTCCAATCAGCAACCAATCAATCTCTGGTTTAAATGAACCCAAGGATTTAGCCTCCACAGCTGAATGTGGGTCCAAATTCGCTATCTTCTGGCGAAAGATATTTCTCTGCTTCTCTGTTTTGAATGGACGTCTCTGTGTTCTGAGGCTGCACCCTCTTGTCTCAGACACCGCAGCTTTGGGAAACATCCTTCACACATCCATCTGCCTTGGGTTTTCAATATCCGAAAGGATGAAGTGAGATCCCAGCCCATCCTTCTGACGTTGCTGAGAGTACAGAGTTTTCTGTAGGTCCCTTAGTAGAAGCAGAGATAACGAGGAACAGATTGGGAGCAACAAACATCAAAGTTGCTGGTGAACGCAGCAGGCCAGGCAGCATCTCTAGGAAGAGGTACAGACGGCGTTTCGGGCCGAGACCCTTCGTCAAGACTGCTTCGTCAGCAGATTGGGAGGCATTTTTTGGAAAGGTGGGAAAATAACAGGGTTGTTATCATGGGTGAATTAACTTCCCTAATATTGATTGGCACCTGATTAGCTCCAATGATTTAGACGGGACAGAGTTTGTTAAGTGTGTCCAGGACGAATTCCTGTCACAAAATATGTACAGGACGAACAGGCGGAATGCGATACTAAATCTCGTATTACGTAACGAACTGCGTCTGGTCACAGTCTCTCAGTGGGTGAGTTGCTGGTGGACTGTGAGCACCGCTCCCTGGCCTGTAATATTATCATGAAAAAGGATAGAATCAGAGAGGACAGGAATAAATAATTGGGGCAGGGAAAATGATGATGTTTTAAGGGCAGAACCTGCGGTGTGAATTGGAGTGATGTTTTTGCAGGGAAATATACTGTGGACATTTGGTCGATGTCTAGCGATCTCTTGCTGGATGTTCGGGATAAATTTTCCCGAGGAGGAAGATAAAGAAAGGTAGGGTGAAGGAACCATGGGTGACAAGTGAGGTGGAAAATCTAGTCAGGTGGACAGAAGGCAGCCTTCCTGAGGTTTAGGAAGAAAGGATCAGATAGCTCTTTTGAGGAAGGTAGGGCAGCAAGAAAGGAGCTTAAGAAGGGTTGAGGAGAGCAAGATGGGGGCATGAGAAGACCTTGGCGAGTAGGGTAAAGGAAAACCACAAGGCATTCTTCAATTATGTGAAGAACAAAATGACGACAGGCGTGAAGGTAGGTGCTATTAGAGATAAAGGTGTAACGATTTTCCTGGAGGCTGTGGCAGTGAGCGAGATCCTCAATGAATACTTATCTTTGGTATTCACCAGTGTTAGGGAGCTTGATGAAGTTGAGGACAATATGAGTGCGGTTGATGTTCTGGAGCATGTTGATATTAAGGGAGCAGAGGTGTAGGTGTTGTTAAATACATTAAGACGGATAAGTCCCCGGGGCCTGACGGAAATTTCCTCAGGATCCTCCACGAGGCGAGGGAAGAGATTGCTGAGCCTTTGGCTAGGATCTTCATGTCCTCCTTGTCCACGGGAATGGTGCCGGTGGACTGGAGGGAGGCGAATGTTAAACCCCTGTTCAAAACATGTAATAGAGATAGTCCAGATAATTATAGACCAGTGAGCCTTACGTCGGTGGTGGGAAAGCTGTTGGAAAAGATTCTTAGAGATAGGATCTATGGGCATTTAGCGAATCATGGTCTGATCAGGGACAGTCAGCATTCCTTCGTGAAGGGAAGACCGTGTCTAACAAGCCTGATAGACTTTTTGAGGAGGTGATCAGGCATATAGATGAGGGTAGTGCAGTGGTTGTGACCTGCATGGAAGTTATTCAGGCATTTAACAAGGTTCCACACGGTAGGTTTATTCAGAAACTCAGAAGGCATGGGATCCGGGGAAGTTTGGCAAGGTGGATTCAGAATTGGCTCGCCTGAAGTAAGCAAAGAGTCGTGGTAGAGAGAGTACATTCGTGTTGGAGGGTTGTGTCTAGTGGTGTCCCACAAGGATCTGTTCTGGAACCTCTGCTTTTCGTGATTTTTATTAACGACCTGGATGTAGGGGTAGAAGGGCGGGTTGGCAAGTTTGCAGATGACACAAAGGTTGGTGGTGTAGTGGATAATGTGGAGAAATGTCGAAGATGCAGAGAGACATTGATAGACTGCAGAAGTGGGCTGACAAATGACAGATAGAGTTCAATCCGGGGAAGTGTGAGGTTGTACACTTTGGAAAGGCAAACTCCAAGGCAGAGTACAAAATAAATGTAGTATACTTGGTAGTGTTTAGGAGCAGAGGGATCTAGTATTACATGTCCATAGATCCCTGAAAGTTACCTCACTGGTTGATAAGGTAGTTTTGAAACCTTATGGGTGTTAGCTTTCATAAGCCGAGGGACAGAGTTTAGCAGTCGCGGGGAAATGATGCAGTTCCGCACTTCGGCCACACTTGGAGGGTTGTGCCCAGTTCTGGTTGTCTCACTATGGGAAGGATGTGTAAGCATTGGAAAGGGTGCAGAGGAGATTTACCAGGATGCTGCCTCGTGTAGAGAGTATGCATTATGATCAGAGTTTAAGGGAGCTAGGGCTTTACTCTTTGGAGAGAAGGAGGATGACAGGAGACCTGATAGACGTATGCAAGATATTAAGAGGAATAGATAGGGTGCACAGTCAGCGCCTCTTCCCCACGGCACCATTACTCAGCACAAGAGGGCATGGCCTTAAGGAAGGGGGTGGAAAGGTCAAGGGGGATATTAGAGGGAGGTTTTTTACTCAGAGAGTGGTTGGTGCGTGGAATGTACTGTCTGAGTCACTGGTGGAGGCAGATACAGTAGTGAAATTTAAGAGACTATCTGACAGGTATATGGAGGAATTTAATTTTCGAGTATATATGGGAGGTAATGGTCGCCACAACATTGTGGGCCGAAGAGCCTGTACTGTGCTATACTATTCTATGTTCTATGTTCTATGTTCTATGTTTAAGAAAAGATGTGGCGTCATTTTATCTAACTCGTCCGGCTTGTCAGGTTGTGGGTAAACCTAATCAAGTCACTCCAGTAGCTCCTTTGTAATCTATTCCCGCATTTGGTGAACTGTTCTCCAAAATTATTGTAGATTGTGTCGACCCATTGTAAAACACTAAAGCTTGCCTCCAATATTTGCAGACTATCATGTGGACCGCATTTAGGTTTCCAGAGGCAATACCTCTTATAACGTGTAAAACTGTAATAAATGCTCGAATACTTATACTTTACTTATCTTGGATTGCCAAAGAAGATCCAATATGATCAAGGTAGTAACTCTATGCCTGGATTGTTTCAGCAGATAGATTATAATCTTGTAGCCAAACAGATTACATCGTCTGCGTTATCATCCCGAATCATAGGGGGCCTTGGAGACGTTCCATTCTACTCTGAAAACCATGACTCGGACGTTTTGAGTTAAAAATGAGAAGGATTTGGATGAGGGCGTTCATTTACTTTTGTTTGCAGTCGGGGAGTCAGTGCAGGAATCCCTATCTGTTAGTCCTTTTGAACTGTTGTTTGGTCACTGAGTTCAAGGACCTTTGGCATTCTGAAAGAAACAGTGGATTAACAAAGAAGTGCATATTAATTTCCCGGATTATGCTTCAAAATTTAAGGAAAGATTACAAAAAGCTTGTGACTCAGCAAGAGAAAAAAATAAAATCTGCTCGGAAAAAAAATGAAAACTTGGTCGGACAAGGAAGCCAGAATGAGGTCACTTAAGCCTTGTAATGAGGTGTTGGTACTCTTCGCGGTGCAAACGAACCCATTACAAGCTAAATTTCCTGGTCCTTATGAGATGCTGTCTACGGTTAATGATGTAGATTATGTGGTCAAAACACCAGATGGAAGAGGCGAACGCACCATTGTCATCGAAATATGTAAAAACCATATTAAGTGAAACAGTCCGCTAATATGCCTGTTGTGGTCAATAATAATGAGTCTTATCCCTCTGAGAACTTATTGGACCCATCTGAGTCTCATTTCAATCCAATATTATTTCTGCCAGTTTACTAAACTCGATATTCTGGAAACCATTGATAAGAAATTGGCTCATTTACAACCAGAGCAGATGCGGCAACTATGGCAGTTACGTTTTCAGTATAGGGATTTATTTCCAGATGTTCCTAAAAGAAACACAGTAGCTTCACATGATGTAGATGCTGGAGATGCCATACTCATAAAGCCACATCCATATCGGATGAACATGGAAAAATGCGTACTGTCTGAACAAGAAATTAAGTATATTTCAGAAAATAATATTATTAGACCTTCTATATCCAATTGGAGTTCATCTTTTGTTATGGTACGTGGTCTTTGGTTTTCTACTCAGTACAGGAATGTGAATGCTGTAACAAAAACCAGATGCGTTTCCAGTCCCTGCGGTAGATCATTGTGTGGAAAAAGTTGGAAAAACAAAGTTCCTTACAAAGATTGATTTGTTAAAAGGCTATTGGTTTGTTCCACTAACGGATAGAGGTAGAGAAATGTCTGCATTTGCAACACCATGTGGGTTATAAGAATATAATGTCCTGGCGTTAGGAATGAATAATGCACCAGGAACTTTTCAGAGAATGATTAATTCTGTGGTTTATGGATTAAAAGACACAGATGCCTATATTGATGATTTTGTTACAGGAAATGGTACTTGGGAAGCACATATTACTGCAGTGGAGCAACTGTTTGAAAGGCTTTCAATTGCTAACCTAACTATTAACTTAGCTAAAGGTGAATTTGGTCATGTCACTGTGACCGACCTTGGTTATGCTGTGTGTCATGGTAGATTAGATCCTATTCAGGCAGTTTTAGAGGTACCCCCTCCAACTGGTAAAAAGGCTGTCAGAAGAATCTTGGGAATGGTGGGATATTACGGAAAATTTTGTGAGAATTTTGCTGACATTGCCCTTCCATGAACTAACCCCTTGAAGAAAGTTGAAAAGTTTGGGTAGATAGTGCTTTTTCAGGAGGCCTTTAATAAATTCAAAACTATGCGATGTCATGAACCTGTGCTCAGATCAACTGACTTTGAAAAAACATTTTCATTAGCTGTGAGTGCCAGTGATGAGGCTGCAGGAGCCGTGTTACTCCAAAGGGATGACGGTGATGAAGTCGATCGTCCGGTAGCTTACTTTTCTAAGACATTTCATGACAATCAAAAAATTATCCAACCATAGAAAAGGAAATACTATCTCTTGCTTTGGCTTTACAACATTTTCAAATGTATGTTGGTGGAACTCTGAAACTACTCAGAGCTTACAATCATCGTCCATGAGTATTTATGAGTCAGATGAGAAACAAAACATAGAAGGTTACTGAATTGGTGTTTGATGTTGCAGGAGTATAATATTTTGATAACTCATATTAAAGGCAAAGATAATGTGATTGCCGACTGTCTGTCCCGATGTTGAATTTACAATGGTGTTTTTGAGTGGAATTTTAAGATTTGTAACTGTATATCAGTTTGTAAGATGTTGTATTATAATTGTATGCATCTTATGTATGTTGTTGACTGCATGCATTTGTATATTTTTTTGTAAATAGCTGTTAAAATTTTGCTCATGATATACCAAAGTTTTCCCTTTTTGGGGAGAGGTGTTACATGCCCACAGTATGACCATGGAACAGTGGGCTGACGTAAATGTCTCATAACCCTGGGGTGATGTTGTGTCACGTGATGGCATCTTCCCCCCGGTACTTATGGAAGGCGCCAAAGTTTGACGCAGTTTCTACTTTCTACCACTGAGAAATATCAGTGAAGTATGCGAAATATCCAGCACTGAGGTGTGGACTTAGCCCCAGCAGCGATAATTAATAAAAGTAACGCATCTGCGATTATAGGCACTGTTCCTAAAATGCACCCCATCGAATTATTTATAATTTGGTCCGTCTAAATCCACATATTTTTTCTTATCCAGCCTCGGGGCCAAAGGGAAAGGAAGAAATGGAAACTATTGTTCCTTATTTACGACTAGAGGTAACAACGGGGGCTGAGAAATTTGAGAAATGACTTAACGGGCTCTTTGCGTATGTGTTTGCTGTGGAAGGCACTGTCAGTGTGCCAGAGTCCAGGCAGGGTATGCGACGAGCAGTGAGTGACATTGTTATTGCAAATGAAAAAGTGCCCGGGAACACTAAGGTCTTACGGTGAAAATGTTAACTAGCCCAGATAGACTACACCCAGAGGATGAGAGAGGTTGCAGAAGATATAATGGATATACTGGTCATATTCTTTCAAGAATCAGTTGATTCTGCCATGTCCCGCAAGACTGAAATTTATTAACGTTACTACACTCTCTACGAAGTGACGAAGCAAAAGAATGGAAATTTTAGGACAGTTAGTTGGAGTCTATTAATCAGAATGAGATTGCGAGGTACTTGGAGAGTGATGATAAAATAAGTCAAAGTCAGCATGGCTGTCTGAGTGGAAATCTGAAATACTTCGTTACGGAAGTTACAAACAGGGCGGACAGAGGAGACGCATTGGATTTTACTTGGATTTTCAGAAGCCATTTGATAAGTTGTCACCCATGAGGCTGCTTAACAAAATAAAATCCTATTGTGTTACAGGAAAGATACTGGCATGGACAGAAGAATGACTGAGAGGCAGGAGGCAGCGAGTGGGGAAAAAAGGGGCCTTTTCCGGTTGACGGCTACTGACGAGTGGTGTTCTTCAAGGGTATGAATTCGACAGGTGGCTTTTCACATTGTTAATCGATGATTTCGATAATGGAGTTTATACTTTGTCGCATAGATTGCAGATGATGCGAAAATGAATGGAATGGTAGGTAGTGCTGATGAAGCAATGCGATTGCAACAGGACGTGGGCAGATTGGAAGAAAGGTCAAGAATGGCAGCCAGAAAACAATGTTGGGAAATGAACATACCGCACTTTCTTAAAATATATAATTGTGTGGACTATTACCTGAACAGGAAGCAGGTTCAAAGATCAGTGGTACAGGGAGACTTTGCAGTCCTCGTGCAAGAATCACATTAATTTATGATGAAGTCTGTGGTGAAGAAGGCAAATGGAATGTTGGCATTTATTTCCTCCTAAGACGGCGGCAGCTAAATACATCACACTTCCAGGAATGGCAGGTGTGCAATAGTCCTAACCCCACCCCACCCCCCCCATCCATATATTATTAATTTTGGACGCACTCCTGAGGTTTTAGAGTTTATTTTATGGATATATTCTTTGTCATGCTGCAAAACGTTGAGCTGCTAAAGTGTGTTTCATTGCTCCACAACATTGACAATAAAGATATTCTTCTTCTTCTTCTTCTTCTTCTTCTTCTTCTTCTTCTTCTTCTTCTTCTTCTTCTTCTTCTTCTTCTTCTTCTTCTTCTTCTTCTTCTTCTTCTTCTCCTTCTTCGTCTTCTTCTTCTTCTTCTTCTTCTTCTTCTTTTTCAAGGGAGTAATATACAAAAGCAAGCAGATAATGAAGAGCCTTTGTAAGTCAATAGTCAGGCCGTACTTTGAATATTTTAAAATAATCTTGGTCCATATCTAAGAAAGGATGTGCTGTCATTGGAGAGAGTCCAGAGGAGGATTCGGGAATGAGAGGTTTAGCGTGTGAGGGTCGTTTGGTGATTTTAGGGCTGAAAGCACTGAAATTTATTCGAATACAGGAGGATCTCATTGAAGCCTACAGGATGTTGGAAGGACTGGATAGGGTGGATGTGGAGAGAATGTTTCCTATGGTGGGGGTATACAGCACTAGAGGATAAAACCTCACTAATGAGGAGCGACCCTTCAGAAAATACTGCTGCGCAGTCCAAAACCCTGCCGATAGTTAGGACGGATACCGATCGCTCCCTGATCGTTCAGGCTATCAAAGAATATAGCGTGAAGGAAGGATTATGTGGTTGAGTGGGTTCCATCTCAGACATGATAGAATGGCGGAGCAGACTCGACAGCCCAATGGCCTATTTCTGCTCTTATATGTCATGTTTTTATGGACTATCTAAATATTTTATAGGCCTGTCCCTTTTCTACTGTTGTCTTACTTTTCCCTGACTCCTTTACATTTAGGACTTACTGAAACCCTTCCGCAAATTACTTGCTGGCAGGACGATTGGCGAGAACAGCCTACCAGACTGTAGTTCCCTGCCGCCGAGCCAGTGTATTCCTCTCACGATGGAACACGCGGCCACGGGTTACTTCGAGCACTGATCTTCCCGTTGTGCTGTGTTCTTTCCCGGTGTTACATCACTGCCCGCTCCATCAACAGGGTCAACGGAGAATCCTAAACTCTTCAGCTCCCTGTCAGTCGGGTAAATCAACATATGGTCATTTCAAAGTAAAAGTCATTTTATTATCAAACTATGTTACGTCATCTAATACTACGTTGAGGTTAATTTTTGCTGGCATGCAGAGTACAACTGAGAAATCCAACTAAAACACTGAAGAAATATGAAATATCTGAGGGTATGCAAATAACCAATGTGCAATAGATGACAAACTGAGCAATGAAGACATAACGAAATTAATGAATAAAGAATGAATGAATGGATAGAGACGGAGAAGGTTGATGAATGAATAAATAAATTAGCACCGAGAACGTGTTGCAGATTCCTTGAAAGCGAGTCCTTAGCATGTGGAATCATTTCAGATTTGAGGTCAGTGAGGTGATCCAGGCTGATACATGAGCCCCATGGTTGCAGTCTAACAAATGTTCGTGAGCCGGTATGTGGGAAATACGGCTGCCTTCCCTCATTCCCGATGGCAGCAGCGAGAAGAGCGCATGTCCTGGATGGTGGAGGTCCTTGATGATCGATGCTGCGTCCTTCAGTTTGAAGATGTGCTCAGTGGTGGGGAAGCTGCTCCTGAGGTGGACCGGGCCCGAGGAGTTTCTGTTCCCGTGCACTGGTTTATCGACAACAGGGTGTGACGTAACCAGTCATGGTCCTTTCTACAGCGCATGGAAAGAGGTTTGTCAAAGTTTCACAGGCCATTACGGTTTTTCGCAAAATTTTGATCATTCAGTTATGGGCTGATCCAACATAATGGGTAACTAATCTTTTCTACTTGTATAACGTGCGTAACCTTCTATTTTCCTCATATGCACATGTCTGTCTCATCTTCCCTTCAAGGCCACTAATCCTTGACCTCTACCACCACACAAGGAAGTGAATCGCATGCACTCTCTGTTTAAAGGTCTTGCCCGTTAATGCTTATTTGAAATTACCACCTGCAAATACCCCGTCACTTTGTGCAGGTTCCTAAATCAATGAATCTGGTGTCATCTGCAAGATTATTAGTCAGCCCATTTTTATACATCTGATTTTTGGTTGTTTATATACTAAACACCGGAACAACTCACTATCGACTAGTGCCTATGAATTGTTCTTTATGCGTTGTGATTAAACTGCGATTCCTGGGTTACAACGTTGTAATCTCTGCATTTCTGTCTGCCACCTGCTGGCGGCAGTATGACAAAACTGTCATTTCACTGGCCACCTTTCCCACACATCTGGACTTCCACGAATCTCCGTCAACAGGCACAACTCCATCACGTTGTGTGTCGTGTCCAAGCACATTTATGAATAATCCCTATTTTCTTCCAAGTCAAACGTCAGATAATCTCCAGCACTTGCCACGTGCAGTATCGCTGCCCTCCACCACTGCCTTCTGTCCTCTATGTTCAGAACATATTTGAATCCATGCTATCCTCTGCAGCTCGGTCTTACGGGTCCCCCTCCCGGAAAGGGTCCTTTTCAAGTGTCTTACTTCCAGTCTGTAACTCTTGCTAACAGAATGCTTCCCGTTTCCAGTGGCGTTAACCATGGGTCAATTTTGAAACACTGATTAAGCTATCAGCATATAAGCATGAGTATTTGGACTCTATGAGGAAACCAGAACACCCCGAGGAAACCCACGCCGTAACAGACAACGGCGGGAAATCAGCAGAACGCCGGAAGATTAAACAGAGAAGGAGAAAAGGACAAACTCCGAGGGATCGGAAAAAAAATGTCGGTCAACGTTTCGGAGAGGTTACGTTCCAATCAGTATCTCAGTTGGAATACTCCAGTACCAGACACTATTCCTGAACAGTCAGCGGGAGGGAAAAAAAAAACTCTGATGCATCCATACCGATCGAAGGTGTTTGTGCGAGAGTAATACTTCTGACAGTATTTCACATTTGGTGCTGAATCTCAATATATAAATAGACACCCGGTGACCTTTTCTCAGCAATCACGCTCCCCACATTCCCGATGTACTCAATCCGATTCGACAGATACGATCACCACGGCACAAAGTGTCCGAGCGTTCCTTTATTTCCCAGAAGGCACCGTGATGACAATTGTTACTTCGGAAGAATAAACGGCGATTGAATGAGTGCTTTTACGTGTGCGTGGTAGTGAATTATTTTCGAGGTGGCAGGCATATCTTCAAAGATTAAAGGTGCGAGCGGAGATCTCGGTCAGTTTTTGGCAAGTTACCTGCCTGAAACAAGAAATCGCAGGGACTCTTTGAACCAATGGGCCCTCGTCGGAGGAAAGAGATTGAGCTATACTGGGGACATTAGGGCCTCATTAGGGCCGCATGGGACCAGCAGGGAACAACGTCGTATTGCGATTGTGATCTCCAAGAATGGTAGAATCACCCACTTGGTGGAACTCAGAAAGACTTTACAGGGTTCTGGTGAAGAAAGTTAACTGGAAGTCGCTCTGTTGAAAGCAGATTGCGGACACCTCGTCGATATTTTTAGTTCATCAAGGTGTGAAGGGTAAAAGAAAACCACGACCGTTCAGACTCCCTGTGGAACAGGACATGCCAGTAAAGAAATGATATATTTTGAGGAGGTATTCGAGAAAGCTCACTGAGGATTAATGTGGCCCTGACAACGCCGAATGCACTTTGCCATGAGACAGAAGGGCGATTTCACCGTCTCCTTCAGCTGCACCCTGAACCTGGCCTGGACCACGGCGTAAAGGGCCGTGTTGGTGCAGCAGCTGAGGAGCTGCAGCATGTAGCCCAGCTCCCGCAGAGAATCCGGGGGAATCGAGTATAAATAAAGATAGAAGCTCTCCAATACGGAAAACACCGTCAACAGCGCCCACAGCAGGATGAAATTCCCCGACATCACCAGCAGTAACTGGAGGGATTGCCTGCGGTTCTTCATCTCCGGGTCGGCGGGCGTCTCGCCATCGCGCGAACCACGGAGTCTCCTCCGGGCTCGGCTGGCCACTAGGACGTGCCTGATGGTTAAACTGTTCAACAGGAGAATCAGGACAAAGTGGAGTATTGGGGTGAGGAGGGAATGAATCAGTAGAAATATTGCCAGTTGGAGTTCGGAAAATAAACGGTTAAAAGTCATACACAACACGGTCGTAATTTTTATCGAATAGAACCGATTGAGCATAAAGTACCAGAATATGTTCTTTACGCAGCTCAGCACAGTCACTGTCCCCAGAACCAGAGCCGCCGATCTCTCGGTACAGTATTTTAGCTTCAGCTTCTGAAAACAAATGGCGACAAATCGATCAAAGGTGAAAGAGACGGTGAACCAGACAGAACAGTCCGTGACGCCGTACAACACGACGGCGTGGATATTACACACGGGAACACGAGCTGACCAGTAGAAAACCTTCATTGGCATGTAAGTCATCGGAATCTTGTTCAATATCACATCCGAGAGAACGACGAGCTGATCCGCTGCTACCATGGCAACCAGGTACCTTGTGACGCCTTTGGAGAGACCGCACTTTCCCCGCGACAGGATGACGATTGTCAACACGTTCACTGTGCGGTGGGAAATAAAGACCATTAACACACATTTGGATGGAAGCATTCTCTGAAAACAATTATTTTAATCTATGGCACTTCCGAGAGCAGTGATGAACATGGAATTAACGTATCTGCTGAGGAGATTATCGGGAGCAATTATTAAATCGGTAGTGATTATAATGTACATGCTGAAGTTCAGGTGAATGAGGAGTACCTCATTGAAACCTATCGAATATTAGTAGTAAGTCCTTCAGACGGAGACAGGTGACTGTGTGCAATTCATCGCCGCAGACGGCTGTGGGACGCATGTCATTGGAACCATTGGTCGAGGAGAGAGATGGGCTCTTGATTCAACAGGTCGACGATGTCTACGGGACTGGGCGTCAGAATGTGGTTGAGACCGATAATGAATCAGCCACGATGGAATGGCGGGGAAGGCTCGGTGCTCGAATAACCGAATTTAGCTCCCGAGCCTTGTGGGCAAAGCAGTCATAGCAACCGATGGCTGGAATGTATTCTGATCTTTGGCACCAGAAGAACGAGTTGCAAACGGGAATTGTTCAGAGAATAATGAACTAATTAATGTACTAAATATCAAGGTGACCGAAATTCAACTGCTTTCAATTGCATACACGAGAGAAAACGAGAACATAAGAACATTAATAATTGGAGCAGGAACAGTCCATCTTTTCGATCAGGCATGATCTGACAATGAAGAAGATCATGGCTGATCTGACCATGGACTCATCGCCGCATACCTACCTTTTCCTCATGACTATTAATTCAACTACTATGCAAAAATTATGCCAGCCAGTCTTAAATATATTTATTGAGGTAGCCTCCACTGCTTCACTGAGCAGAGAATTCCACAGATTCACCCCCCTCTGAGAGAAGAAGTTCCCTCCTAATCACAGTCCTAAATTTACTCCGCAGAATCCTCAGGCTATGTCCCGTAGTTCCAGTCTCACTTACCACTGGAAACAACTTTCCTGCCACTATCTTATCTATGCATTCCATAATTTTATGTGTTTCTAGAATATTTCCTCTCATTCTTCTGAGTTCCAGCTAGTCCGATTCCAGTCGACTCGATTTCCATTCATAGTCCAACCACCTCATCTCTGGAATCAACTGGAGATCCGCCTGCACAGCCAGTTTATCCATCTTCAAGTCGGGAGACCGGAACAGCACAGTACTCCAAATGCCGCCTCACCAGTACCTTGTGCAGTTGTCACATAACCTCCATAAACATGGTATTTGTATTCTTGATAGCCCGCTGGACCTGCAAACTAACCTTCTGTGACTCAAGCACATGCACTCCCAAGCCCCTCCGCAGAGCAGCATACCGCAATCGTTCACCACTTCATTAATATTCTGTTCTTACATTTGCCTTCCCCAAGTGGATAACCTCACAGTTACCAAATTTTCACTCCACGGCCAGACGCTGGTACATTCGCTGAATATACTAATATCCTACTGCATGCCGTCAGTTTCCTCTGCATTCTTCGTATCGACGAGTGATCACGGCAGTGATGATGCCCACGTGACCTTTTGCTTGTTTAACTGGTGAGACGTTGGAGCTACTTATTCATTCATTTAATTCCGTTCATACCATATAATTCCATCATATTTAATCTGCCAGAATGAATGGCCTCACACTTATCTGTGTTGAACTCCATCTGCCTCTACTTACAGCAGTTTTCCATCCCATCAACACTATCCAAAACACCCCAATTTTGGGTGTTGAGCAAATTTACTGACCCATCGCTGCACTTCTTTCCCCCAGGTCATTTATAAAAATGACGAAGAGTACGGGTTCCAGAATAAATCTCTGAGGCATACCCCTGGTCAACGCCCTCAATGCAGAATATGACAGTCTGCAACAACACGTGCCTTCTGTGGGCAAGCCATTTCTGTATATACATAGCAATATGCCCTTGGATCACATTCCTGATTACTTTCACCATAAGCCTTGCATGGTATATCTTATCAAATACACTCAGCCGATGTTTGCTGAAACTATACCAGTTGGAAAGACCTGCCTTTCAATTAGCGAGTCGTAAGAAGACAGGTATGAAAGATAAGCTGACTTATATTTTTCAATGTAAATCATGAGGAAGAGACGAGACACTTACCAGGAAGAGCTACAATGGCGAGTACAGGGTAGTAAACCAGTCTGAATGTTTGCAGCGCATAAAAGATACGTGAGTCCAACGTCAGCCATTCATAATTTTCAACAAGATATTGATACGCCCAGAAAATATTAATCGCAACTCCAGGAGCGTTCCGCGATATATTTCGCAGATTATGATCCATGGCTGGGGCAGTCAGATTCCTGTTCCCGATCCAGCCTCTGTCTTCTCTCTGTCTGCAGCCGCTGGTCTCTGACAGCATAGACTGGCGGCTCTAACTGAAACTGTGCTTGTGAGGTATGCCGTACATATTAATAGACCAGGCAACCAGCAGCCACACCTCCGTGGTGACGTCGAAAATCCCCACGGACACACCCTTAATTAGGTTCTACGGAATGACAGGTGCAGTTAACCCTTTGTTTGCAGACAATAATTATTGCATAGATTGTTCTCAAATATTGTGGATGTTGTAGCAGAGTTTTGGTGGGGTGGGGGGAGGGGCGCACTGAAGAATCACCTGACAGTGTTCAATCACAGTGTCCAGGTCTCAGGCTCTTGATTTGCCTCTGTGCCTCAGAAGGGAAGTGGACGTTGTGCGGTGTTTCTCTGTGTGTGAGGTGGTGGGTGGGTGGTGCGGCAGGGTGAAAGTCACGGTGTTGTGATAGGATATTCGTCAGTGGTGCTGACAGCTGGTTCTGTCGGCGACAACGTAATGGATATCTCGGAATAGTCCTCAGGATACTTAACTGGGAGTGTGAAAAGCTGGAATTGGCGGCCCATTGAGTTACCAATAACATGGGTACGATGAGCGATGAAGTTCTGCACTGCCAGTTCCAGGAGTTAAGAGGTAACTTAGAAGTCATGATTTGCTGCCCATGCTACGTGCTTGTGAGGCGGAAACGAGGAAGATTATACAGATTAATAGGTTGCGAAAGGTTCGCTTTTATATCCCAGACCTCTGGAAATGGATGCTAACATTGCATTTGGCTTCTTCGCATTTCTGCAAATTATCCTGCAGGGAATTTTCCCAAAAGGCTCTGCACCTCTGCTTGTTTCAATATTCCCCCCATTGTTAAAATAGTCCAGGCCAATACCGAGAGTGTACAGTTTATTGCATGGCGAAGGAGTTGCTTTTATATACCAATCCTCTGAAAATGAATTAGAACATGCATTTGTCTCCCTCGCTACTGACTCAATCTGCAGACTGTCTGGTAGCTCAGCAACTCTGCTTTTTGCTTTCATAAGATCTTACCATTTACGAAATATTTCACGCCTTTATTCCCTCTGCCAAAGAGTAAGTCTGGGCACTTCCGTACAAAATATTCCTTCATAATTCTTTGCCTCTTCTCCAGTCTGTCTAATTCTTACTGCAAGCACCGTTCTTCCTCAACGCTACCTGCCTTTCCATTTACCTTCACATGGGTCTGAAACCCTGTCACAAAGCCATAAAATCCTTCATCCAAATCATTGACGGACAACACGATAAGAAGGGGTCCCAACACCGATTGCTGCGGAACTCCACTGATTACCGCTGTCCGATCAGAAAATGACCTACGCCGTAATGTTTCTGGACATCTCTAGAAGGCCACAATATTACACACCACCAAGATAGTCTGAAAGTTCCGGGCAAATGAGGAATGAGCGTGCTTGGCTATGTCCGGACATCAGGTTTCACCAGCTGCTGAGAAACTGAAAAGACAGAACAACTTACTATAAATACAAGAGTCAGATGGCAACGAACTATATAACTGCCGAGCAGTAATTATAGGTGGGCCAATCCACAGTAACCGTCCGGATATAGTAACACAGGATAGACAAAGAACAACAGCTTATTCAATAGATAAAGCCATTGCATTCACACTAAACATAGATAAATTAGTGCTTGCAAAACACAGCAATCTGCTGAATTCACCCTTACACACTGTTCATATTCTATACATTCACAGTATGATCCGAGACAAGATTGACCCGGCCCAAGAATCCCCTCATAACAAGTTCCTGTACCAACTTCTGAACCACAGATCGTTTTACAATGTACAGATACACCATTGGACATGAATAACTGGGTGATTCATCCTATATTAATGTTTTAGAGGGCAAGCAGAGTGTAGCTTACAGAGAAAAAAAAATCGTTTATGGGGAAAAAGCATCTACTATCTCAACATCCTGTCCTATTTTACCTAAGACATGAAAACATAATAGCCATTGTGATTTAAATATATTTGCTGAAACTGAAAATGGAAAGAACATTCTGGAACTTTGGAGTTAATTATATAGCTATTTATAATGATTACTACCATCAAACACTGACCTCACTGCTATATCATAAAATATCCTCATAACTGATATGTAATTATAATTGTAATATGTAATTATTAATTCAACAATATTAAGCACAACCAATATAGTCTGAAAGTTCCCAGCAACTGAGAAATGGATGTGCTGGCGATGTCCGGACCAGCAGCTGAGAAACAGAAAAGACACAACAATTTACTATCAATGCAAGTTAGATTCCTACAAATTACATGCCAATTGGTCAGTTATTACAGATGTGAAAATCCATAATAACGGTCCGGATAAAATAACACAGGATAGACAAAGAACATCAACTTATTTAATAGTTATAGTCATTCGGAACATATTAGGTGTTCTGCACGAGGACTCCGAATTTTCTTTGCAGCGCAGTCACGTCAGCACGATTAGCAATTCGTCTGCACATTTAATTCTGCTACCAAAGTGCATGACTATGCATTATCCAACATTGTATTTCACATTACAATTTCGTCCCAATTCTACTAACCTGTGTAAGGTACTCTGCAAACGACGTCTTTCCTCAACAGTATCGGCCCCTACACCAATATTCGTACTGTCTCAAAAATTCGCAGAAAAAAAAAAGCGGTTCCATCATCTATATCATTAACATAGAACATAAAAAAAGTGTCCTCTGCACCGACACCTGCGGAACACCGTTTGTCACTGGCAAACAGCCAGCAACGGATCCTTTTTTTTCCCACTCGCTGCCTCCGACCATTCACCCAATGCTCCTCGTATTTCTTGTAATACAATGGACTCTTAATTTGCTAAGCAGCCTCATGCGTGACACCTTGTCAAAGGTCTTTTGAGAGTCCCAATAGACAACATCTGTGCACCCTCCTTATCTATCTACATGGATTCTCCTCAACCAAATCCAGCAGATCAGTCAGGGTTTTATCACAATTTCTGAAATATGTATGTCCCTTCGGCCTGATGATATCTGCGTAGGATACCGAGCGAGACAGCAGAGGAACGTGCTGACTTTGTCCTCCTTTGTCCTCATGCTTAACAATTGAATCCAATATCTTCCCAACCACTAAGGTCAGGCTATCTGTAACATATTTCCCTTTCTGCTACCTTCCTCCTTTCCTAAAGAATCTGGTGGCAGTTACAATCTTTCAGTCCTCTGACACTGTGCCAGAATCCAATGGTTTTCAGAAAGATCATTAAACATGCCTCAGCATCTCCATCGCTCATTCTTTTCCAACCCAAAGGTGTAGTTCATCAGGCCCGGGTGACTTATGTACCCTTAGGTCTTTCAGGTGATTGAGCACCTTCTCTATTGTAACAGAAAGCGAGCCCACCTCTCTTCCTTCACACACGACAACATCAGGCAAACTGCTGGAGTCTCCCACAGTGAAGACTGATGCTACATACTCATATAGCTCAACTGCCATCTCATTGTTCCCCGTTGTTTTTTCTCTTGCCTCATTTTCTAGCGGTCCTATATCCCCTTTCATTCCTCATTCAATTTTACGTACTTGAAAATGCTGTTACTATCCACTTCGAAATTTTTTTGTCATCTTGCTTCGAATTTCATCTTTTCCTTCTAATGAATCGTTCAGTTGCTCTCCGTATGTTTAATCTTCATCTTTGCGCTGTTCTATGCTCTCTCCTTAGTGTAAGGGGGATTCGTCTTTTATGTTACTGCGGAGGCTACATTTACTTTGGCGTTCGGTTTGACTTCCCTTGTCAGCCACGATAGTACTTTTTGCTTTTTGCCTCTTTCTTTGTTTTTACAATAGATCTATTCTGCACGTTCCCCGGTTTTATCAGAAACTCACGTCATTTCTGCACTGCAAACAACGCTGAAAGCATCTCCTTTAAATTCCTTCGGCCGAGACTTTCACATACCACTGTAATCTCGTTTACTGCACTGAAATACTACTGCGTCAGACTTTAAATTCTTCTTGTCGCATGTCAATTTGAAGTCAATCATAGTGTGATCACTGCCTTTGAGTTCAACGCTGTGACTCAGAATGGAAGGGAGAGAGCAGGAGTTACAGGGGATTGAATAGTTGGAGGAGCAGACAGGAGGTTCAGTGGAGACACCTAGATGGTGGAGAAAACAGGCCATGATATGGGGGCAGCGGGATACTGATCCAATGCAGAGTTGGGTTCACTAAAATGTCTCAACACTTTTGACACAATATCATCGTACCCTGCAATAATATCGTTAGCCTCCTGATCTTGTATATTGTATATCCCTTTCCGTGGTGAATGCCGTTTTGAGGTAATCATGAAGGATTTTCAGAACGTCCTGTCTCCAGATACGCTGCTTTCTTTATTAAAAGTCCCACCATTCTCCTCGCTCCCCATTTGCTCCTCATTTTCCTTTTAGATATCCCTTGTTTCAACATTCGCGTTTTGTTTAATAACCTCTGCATTTCTGGTTCGAATTAAGACGGCTAAATATTAAACTTCATTTATTTTCTCCTGCTGATATTTACAATGCTTCGCTTCATATATATTTCCGAGCCTCGCCTTGTCCTGCTTCATACTTAGCTTCACCCTCAGAAAAAAAAAGAAACATGCTGATACTGAGATCCAAACGATAAAATATCCACCTCTGAAGTGTGGACTTAGCCCCGGCGGCGATTGTTAATAAAAGCTTCTCAGTTCCAGCCCAATGCATTTATATTCGGAGCTCCCCCCGTGAAGACCAGTCTGATCATAACCTACAACGACCTTTACACATCTGCGATTATAGGCACTGTATCCAAAATGCTCCCCATCGTATAATTGATAATGTGGTCGGGAAAACTCCATATTCTCTTTTCTAATCCACGTGGGGCTACAAGGAATGGAACAATTGAAAACTAATGTTCCTTATTTATGACCAGGGGTAGCAATGGGGGCTAAGAAATTACCTATTAACTTAAAGGGTTCTTTGCTTCTGTGTTTGCTGTGGAAGGCGCGATCAGTGTGCCAGAGTCCCGAGAGTGCCAGGGATCGGGATTGAGTGACATTGTTATTACAAATGAAGACGTGCTCGGCAAACACAACAGTCTTCAGGTGAAAATGTTAACTGGGCCAGGTGGACTACACCTAGAGTTCTGAGGGGGTTTGCAGAAGAGATAATGGACATAATGGCCATCTTCTTTCAAGAAACACTTGATTCTGGCATGTCCCACAGCACTGAAAGATTACAAACGTCAGACCGCTCTTTACAAAGGGAGGAAGGGAAAATCGTCCGGGATTTGGATTATGTGGAAGCTGTGTAAACTGCCCGTTAAGTCAGTGCAGAAATTGATCTGGATAAGATTGCAACTGGTGTGAGTCCGAGGAAGTACCGGTTAATCGTCTGTAGGCGTTAAGTTGGGTGAATTTTCGCACTTCGGAATAAGTGCTAGTGCGACAAGTCCCGGGTTCAAATGTAACGCTGAGTACTACCGGCTCGTAGGACTCATTTCAGTTATATAGACATAGGAGGTAAAAATTCGTATGTACAGGATTTACGAGATTAAAACACCCAGCCAGGTTAAGGAGAACTAGCATGACTCTGTTCGGGGCAGGTCTGGTCTTACAACTTGAAAAAGTATTTTAAGAAGGTGACGACAGGGATTGATGAGCGTAGGGCAGTGGATGCTCTCTACATGCTTTCAGTCAGGCGTTTGACATACTCGCTCAAGGGGAGAAACAAAGGGATCGGCGGCCAATTGCCTCCCTGGACTCAGAACATATTTGCGCATAGACGGCAGAGTTAGGTGACCAAAGCGACTTATCCGAGATGGAGATCTGCAATTAGTGATGCTCGGCAGTGATCTGTGCTGAGATCCCTGATGCTTGTGATGTATATAAATGACCTGCATGAACGACTAGATGGGTGGGCTGCTAGGTTTGCGGATGATGCCAAGGTTGATGGAGTTGTGGCCACTGTAGAAGTCTGGCAAAGAATACGATGAGGCACAGATGAGTTGCAGATATTAACAGCGACAGGACAGATGGAAATTAACCCAGATAAGTCTGAGATGCAGCACGCTGATAACAAGTAAATTCAAAGAAACAGTACAGTGTTTGGGCAAGCTCCTGAAGAGTGTTGCTGAGCAGAGCTACCTTGGGATCTAAGGTCACAGCCTCTTGAAAGTGGCTACGTAGGTCAACAAGGTGATTAAGAGACTTTTAGAATGCCTAATTTTATCAGTCAATGCAGGGATCTTAAATCAAGACATTATGTTGCAAATTATGAAAACTCTAGTCAGGGCACGTCGGAACACTGCTCGGATTAGACAACATGTCTTATGCGTCCGGTGCTCCCGATGTGGCCTTTTATATATTGGCGAGTCCCGACGCAGACTGGGACTCCGCTTTGCTGAACACCTACGCTCTGTCCGCCAGAGAAAGCAGGATCTCCCAGTGGCCACACATTTTAATTCCACATCCCATTCCCATTCTGACATATCTATCTTAATTTGCTAAGCAGCCTCATGCGTGGCACCTTGTCAAAGGTCTTTTGAGGGTCCCAATAGACAACATCTGTGCACCCTCCTTATCTATCTACATGGATTCTCCTCAACCAAATCCAGCAGATCAGTCAGGATTTTATCACAATTTCTGAAATATGTATGTCCCTTCAGCCTGATGATATCTGCGTACGATACCGAGCGAGACAGCAGAGGAACGTGCTGACTTTGTCCTCCTTTGTCCTCATGCTTAACAATTGAATCCAATATCTTCCCAACCACTAAGGTCAGGCTATCTGTAACATATTTCCCTTTCTGCTACCTTCCTCCTTTCCTAAAAAATCTGGTGGCAGTTACAATCTTTCAGTCCTCTGACACTGTGCCAGAATCCAATGGTTTTCAGAAAGATCATTAAACATGCCTCAGCATCTCCATCGCTCATTCTTTTCCAACCCAAAGGTGTAGTTCATCAGGCCCGGGTGACTTATGTACCCTGACGTCTTTCAGGTGATTGAGCACCTTCTCTCTTGTAACAGAAAGCGAGCCCACCTCTCTTCCTTCACACACGACAACATCAGGCAAACTGCTGGAGTCTCCCACAGTGAAGACTGATGCTACATACTCATATAGCTCAACTGTCATCTCATTGTTCCCCGTTGTTTTTTCTCTTGCCTCATTTTCTAGCGGTCCTATATCCCCTTTCATTCCTCATTTAATTTTATGTACTTGAAAATGCTGTTACTATCCACTTAGAAATTTTTTGTCATCTTGCTTCGAATTTCATCTTTTCCTTCTAATGGATCGTTCAGTTGCTCTCCGTATGTTTAATCTTCATCTTTGCGCTGTTCTATGCTCTAACCTTAGTGTGAGGGGGTTTCGTCTTTCATGTTACTGCGGAGGCTACATTTGCTTTGGCGTTCGGTTTGACTTCCCTTGTCAGCCACGATTGTACTATTTTGCTTTTTGCCTCTTTCTTTGTTTTTACAATAGATCTATTCTGCACGTTCCCCGGTTTTACCAGAAACTCACTCCATTTCTGCACTGCAAACAACGCTGAAAGCATCTCCTTTAAATTCCTTCGGCCGAGACTTTCACATACCACTGTCATCTCGTTTACTGCACTGAAATACTACTGCGTCAGACTTTAAATTCTTCTTGTCCCATGTCAATTTGAAGTCAATCATAGTGTGATCACTGCCTTTGATTTCAACGCTGTGACTCAGAATGGAAGGGAGAGAGCAGGAGTTACAGGGGATTAAATAGTTGGAGGAGCAGACAGGAGGTTCAGTGGAGACACCTAGATGGAGGGGAAAAAGGCCGTGATATGGGGGCAGCGGGATACTGATCCAATGCAGAGTTGGGTTCACTAAAATGTCTCAACACTTTTGACACAATATCATCATTCCCTGCAATAATATCGTTAGCCTCATGATCTTGTATATTGTATATCCGTTTCCGTGGTGAATGCCGGTTTGAGGTAATCATGAAGGATTTTCAGCACTTCCTGTCTCCAGATACGCTGCTTTCTTCATTAAAAGGCCCACCATTCTCCTCGCTCCCCATTTGCTGCTGATTTTCCTTTTGGATATCCCTTGTTGCAACAATCGCGTTTTGTTTAATAACCTCCGCATTTCTGGCTCGAATTAAGACGGCTAAACATTAAACTTCATTTATTTTCTCCTGCCGATATTTGCAATGCCTCGCTTCATATATATTTCCGAGCCTCGCCTTGTCCTGCTTCATAATTAGCTTCACCCTCAGATAAAAAAGAAACATGCTGATACTGAGATCCAAACGATAAAATATCCACCTCTGAAATGTGGACTTAGCCCCGGCGGGGATTCATAATAAAAGTTTCCCAGTTCCAGCCCAATGCATTTATATTCGGAGCTCCCTCCGTGAAGACCAGTCTGATCATAACCTATAACGACCTTTACACATCTGCGATTATGGGCACTGTATCCAAAATGTTCCCCATCGAATAATTGGTAATGTGGTCGGTATAACTCCATATTCTCTTTTCTAATCCACTTGGAGCCTCAGGGAACGGAACAGTTGAAAACTAATGCTCCTTATTTATGACCAGAGGCAGCAATGGGGTCTAAGAAATTGCCTATTAACTTAAAGGGTTCTTTGCTTCTGTGTTTGCTGTGGAAGGCGCGATCAGTGTGCCAGAGTCCCGAGAGTGCCAGGGATCGGGATTGAGTGACATTGTTATTACAAATGAAGACGTGCTCGGCAAACACAAACGTCTTCAGGTGAAAATGTTAACTGGGCCAGGTGGACTACACCTAGAGTTCTGAGAGGGTTTGCAGAAGAGATAATGGATATAATGGTCATCTCCTTTCAAGAATGACTTGATTCTGGCATGTCCCGCAGGACTGGAAGATTACAAACGTCACACCGCTCTTTACAAAGGGAGGAAGGCAAAATCGTCCGGGATTTGGATTATGTGGAAGATGTGTAAACCGCCCGTTAAGTCAGTGCGGAGATGGATCTGGAGAAGATTCCAACTGGTGTGAGTCCGAGGAAGTACCGGTTAATCATGTGCAGGAGTTAAGTTGGGTGAATTTTCGCACTTCGGAATAAGTGCTAGTGCGAATGGTACCCGGTTCAAATCCCGAACGAGCCCCACAAATGTAACGCTGATTGCTCACCTCTCGTGTTTATCGAGGGGAAACCACGTCCGCCCACCAAACCTCACGATTGCGTAGTTGCTGTGTAATACACCCTGGTTTAAACTCACACATGAAATATCAGGCATCACGATTTGCAGATTACACGTTATAGAACTTACTGGAACTATGGAATTAATAGAGATATAATATAAAAGAAAGTAAATGGCGCCAAACTTATCAGAGTTCAACCACTTCACGCACAACCGTTGGAGCTCAATTAACGGTGTCTTCTTTTCACCGCGCGATCTCCTCCGACCTTCTCCACCCGCCCCTGGGACCAAAGACGATGGTCGACCACAGCGCGTACAGCACGTCCTTCCCCTTCGGTTCCCCTCCCGAAAAACCCGGGAATTCACCCAGGTTCCCACACATACAGATAGAATAGCATTGGCACTCATGGGTTCGCTCGTCTCCTTTTGAATAATATTAACCCAAACAAGCAGGGGATAGAGAACTCTTTATTTCGCAGTTATTATTACAGGAAGCCATTTTATATGACATACAAAGAAGACATTTTAGACACCTCAGCAGCCAGTGTAACCAAGACCCAGTTACAATTGCAAGAGGGAAGACGTAATATTACTAGGGCCTTAATTGACTTGCTCATGTCCACTCCAGCTGCAGGCGAAGTCCCGCAGGACTGGCCAGTGATAATGTTTTATCTCTTTTTAAAACTATGGGTAAGTGAGACTCATTTCAGTTATATGGAGATAGGAGGTAAAAATTCGTATGTACAGGATTTACGAGATTAAAAAAAACCCAGCCAGGTTAGGGAGAGCTAGCATGGCTCTGTTCGGGTCAGGTCTGGTCTAACAACTTGAAAGAGTATTTTAACAAGGTGACGATAGGGATTGATGAGTGTAGAGCAGTGGATGCTGTCTACATGCTTTCAGTCAGGCGTTTGACATACTCGCTCAAGAGGAGAAACAAAGGGATGGGCGGCCAATTGCCCCCCTGGACTCAGAACATATTTGCGCATAGACGGCAGAGTAAGGTGACCGAAGCGACTTGTCCGAGATGGAGATCTGCAATTAGTGATGCTCGGCAGTGATCTGTGCTGAGATGCCTGATGCTTGTGATTTATATAAATGACCTGGATGAACGACGAGATGGGTGGGCTGGTAGGTTTGCGGATGATGCCAAGGTTGATGGAGTTGTGGCCACTGTAGAAGTCTGGCAAAGAATACAATGAGACACAGATGAGTTGCAGATATTAACAGCGACAGGACAGATGGAAATTAACCCAGATAAGTCCGCGATGCAGCACGCTGATAACAAGTAAATTTAAAGAAACAGTACAGTGTTTGGGCAAGCTCCTGAAGAGCGTTGCTGAGCAGAGCTACCTTGGGATCTAAGGTCCCAGCCTCTTGAAAGTGGCTACGCAGGTCAACAAGGTGATTAAGAGACTTTTAGAATGCCTAATATTATCAGTCAATGCAGGGATCTTAAATCAAGACATTATGTTGCAAATTATGAAAACTCTAGTCAGGGCACTTCGGAACACTGCTCTGATTACACAACATGTCTTATGCGTCCGGTGCTCCCGATGTAGCCTTTTATATATTGGCGAGACCCGACGCAGACTGGGACACCGCTTTGCTGAACACCAGCACTCAGTCCGCCAGAGAAAGCAGGATATCCCAGTGGCGACACATTTTAATTCTACATCCTCAGGTTGGAGGAACAACACCTTATATTCCGTCTGGGTAGCCTCCAACCTGATGGCATGAAAATCGACTTCTCTAACTTCCGCTAATGTCCCACCTCCCCCTCATACCTCATCTGTTACATTTTTTATACACACATTCTTTCTCTCACTCTCCTTTTTCTCCGTCTGTCCCTCTGAATATACCCCTTGCCCATCCTCTGGGTCCCCCCCCCACCTCATCTTTCTTCCCGGACCTCCTGTCCCATGATCCTCTCGTATCCCTTTTGCCTATCACCTGTCCAGCTCTTGGCTCCATCCCTCCCCCTCCTGTCTTCTCCTATCATTTTGGATCTCCCCCCCCACCTCCAACTTTCAAATCCCTTACTCACTCTTCCTTCAGTTAGTCCTGACGAAGGGTCTTGGCCTGAAACGTCGACTGCGCCTCTTCCTAGAGATGCTACCTGGCCTGCTGCGTTCACCAGCAACTGTTATGTGTGTTGCTTGTCTTATGACGAGAGGCTGGAGAAACGGGTCGTTTTCTCTGAAGCGCCTGAGTCTCAGGGGAGATTTGGCAGATGTTTATAAGCTTATTAGAGGCATAGATAGAGAAATAGGGAGTATTTGTACCCCAGTGTTCAAATATGTAAGAGCAGAGGCTATGCGTCGAAAATGAGAGGAAGTAGTTTCAAGCTGGATGTGAGGAATAGTTGTTTTTTTTTCACTCTGAGACCGTGGATGCCTGGAATGCGCTGCCTGGTATTGACGTGGAGGCAAATACGTTAGAAGATTTTAAGAGACGCCTGGATAGTCATAAGAATGTAAGACGGTGGAGGATATTGAGATTGCCGAGGTAGGACTGATGAGTGCTTGGGTATTTTTCATTTAATTTATAGCTGGTTCCGAACTTCTATGTTCCAAGTAATTGACAAATGACTCCCTCAGCGGACATTTTTAAAACATCTATACACACGCGCCCACACACACACACACACACACACACACACACACACACACACACACACACACACACACGTATATGTATAAACAAGCAATGACTGTCGAGGCCATCCGATGAGGAGCCCTTGAAAATCAATCCATACGTCATGGTGCAGGGCAACGTCGGGATTAGAATTTTTCAGGTGTATTAATTGCTTTGATCGCGGTCCTGTGAGTGCTAACGCCCCTGTATCACCTTCCAGAGAATGAAGAGAGCATGGCCTGGGTGATGGAGATCACTGATGATCGATTTTGCTTTTCTGCAACTGCGTTCCTTGTAGAAGCAGTCAATAATGAGAAGGGTTTTACCCCTGATGGACTGGGCTGTATTCATATTACTTTAAAAGAATATTTTCTTTACAGCTGGTACAGGAACCCATACAATGGTTGCATAACCGTGACCTCAGTACGCGTTCCGCTGCCGCTTCAGCAGCTTAAAATGACTCCTCACTGATCTCCTCCTGCCGCTGAACCCTGCATGCGGGACCTGTGCTGCGCCGGCCCGCACAGCGTCTCCCGCACCCACGTTCAGGTGCCTCTCTGATGAGGTGACACACCATCTGTTTCGCCTGATGTACCCGGTTTCGCCTGCTGTACCCGGTGTTGCCAGTGCAGTGAGGCCTCCACCTCTTCGGTGAGATCCGAATGATTATAGGGGAACGTTTCTGCGAGTCCCTCGGCACCGTCGTGCGCAATAGTTAGAACTGCCTCTGGTCAGCAAATCTACTCCATCTTCCTATTCCCATACTGAGAGTTTATTCCTTAAATATTTATTATACTTACAAATCGAGCGCCGCCCCAACAAATATCAGAGAATGCGCTTTAACCGTAAATTAATCAAGGAACAATTTACAAAAAGTAATTAACCAGCCGGACAGCTCTTTTAAGTGTGGAAAGACAGATGGTGAATACGAGCGCATTGAACGAGTGGGACACACAGATTGTCCTTACCGAGAACACTGCAATTGATCTCAGAACTCCGACCCTAACCGTTAGGTTAAGAGCCTGACCACGGTCTTTGCTGCTGGAATGATATTTTTAGGGGAAACAGTTCGTATTCTGTCTGGGTAGTTTACTACCAACGGGTATGAACAGCGATTTCTCCAGCACCAACTCCTTTGTCCTCACTCACTACTCTCTCCTGTTCCATCAACGTTCCTGGTTCCTCTCTCGTTTCTTGTTCTCAGCTCACTTACCCATCTTCTCCCCCGGTGAACCCCCTTCCTCGCTTTCGTGTACTAGCCAGTGTCCTCAGGTTCCCACATCTATGTTCTCGTACAGTTTCCGCCGATCACCGCTCAGTTTCCTACATCACCCCGCCCGATCCTACACTGTCCATCACTTATTTTCACACCGCGCCGCCCCCCCGTCAGTTGTTAATCCACCTCATCGTACCCTGAGCCGGCCCCTTGACCTTTCCAATCCAGAAAAAGTCTCTCCAAAGTGTCAGCTGTTCATTCTCTTCATTGGAACATGACAGCACCAGAGCAGTCCCGTCGCCCCACAAAGTCGCACTGTACCAGTTAGATAAGTAACCTAATGACTAACCAATCTTATCTGCTTGAATTATCAGCATGTCCTTCCATTTTCCTCAGAGGCACATGTCTGTATCAGCAGCTCCTCAATGTCTCCCCTCCTTGTGTCCCCACCACCACACCAGGAAGTGCATCCCATGCACCCAATACTCTCTGTGTAAAGGTCTTGCTCTTTCGAGTTCATTTGAAATTACCGCCCGAAGATCCTCCGGCGCCTTGCGTAAGTTAAATTGTTTGTGTCGTCCGCAAGATTATTAGTCAACTCATTCACATGCATCCAAGTTATTTATATGTCTCACAAATCCCGGAACAACTCACTGTCGAACTTATTCTACAGACTGTTATTTCTCCTTTGTAATTAAAATGCGATTCCCGGGTGACAACATTGAAATCTCGGCATTGTCGACTGCCATCTTCTGCTGGCACACGAATCTACTTTTCTTTTATGTTTGCATAGTGTTATCAAAAACCAGAGGCGTCATAGTCATAGACTTACCTGCCTGGGAGATATTCCCCTATTTCTCAACCGTTTCGAAGCAACAGACACTGAACTACCGTATTACTTTGACACAGTTATGATTTCTGTGACCACAGTTTCAACCCATCTGCACTTTTACCAGCCTCCTTCAAAATCTCCAACTCCATCACGTCCCATTCGCCCTTCAATTTATAATAACCAGTGGTCCCAGTAGCCCTTCAATTTATAATAACCTACCAGATAAAATGATACATATTGGGCGGTATGGGAGAAGTGTCACCGAGGATTAACGCAATCCTGACAACGCCAAATGAACTTTGCCATGAGGCGTAAGGGCGATTTCACCGTCTCCTTCAGCTGCACCCTAAACCTGGCCTGGACCACGGCGTAAAGGGCCGTGTTGGTGCAGCAGCTGAGGAGCTGCAGCATGTAGCCCAGCTCCCGCAGAGAACTCGGGGGAATCGAATCAAAGCTCTCCCATATGGAATACACCGTCAGCAGCGCCCACAGCAGGATGAAATTCCCGGACATAACCAGCAGTAAGAGGAGGGCTTGCCTCCGGTTCTTCAACTCCGTATCGGCGGGCGTTTCGCCATTCCGCGAACCACGGAGTCTCCTCCGGGCTCGGCTGGCGAGGAAGACGTGTCTGATGGTTAAACTATTTAGCAGGAGTATCAGGACAAAGGGGAATATTGGGGTGAGGAGGGAATGAATCAGTCGAAATGTTGCCAGCTGAGATCGGGAAAATGAACGGCTACTAGTAAGGCAGAGCAAGGAACTATCTAATGCGGAATATGACTCATCGAGCATAAAGTACCAGAATATGTTCTTTACGCAGCTCAGCACAGTCACTGTCCCCAGAACCAGAGCCGCCGCTCTCCCGGTGCAGTATCTTCGTTTCAGCTCCTGAAAACAAATGGCGACAAATCGATCAAAGGTGAAAGTGACGGTGAACCAGACAGAACAGTCTGTGGCGGCGTAGAACACAACGGCGTGGATATTACACACGGGAGCACGATGTGACCAGTAGAGAAACTCCATTGGCACGTTAGTCATCGGAATCTTGTTCAATACCAGATCGAAGAGAACGACGAGCTGATCCGCTGCTACCATGGCAACCAGGTACCTTGTGACGCCTTTGGAGAGACCGCACTTTCCCCGAGACAGGATGACGATTGTCACCAGGTTCACTGTGCGGACGGAAATGTAGAAGATTAATACACTTTCGGATGGACACTTTCTCTGAAAGCAATTATTTTAATCGATAGCCCTCCCAAGAGCAGAGATGAACATGGAATTAATGTAACTATGAAGGAGATTATCAGGATCATTATTAAATTGGCAGTGAGTACAATGCACCTGCTGAAGTTCAGAAGGATGAGAGGAGTCTCATTGAAACTTATTGAACATTGAAAGGCCGAGATATCGTGGACGCGGAGAGGGTTGCTTCAGTCGTGGTGGAGTCTACAACCTGAAGACGAGGCTTCAGAATAAAAAGACATCCCTTTAGAACGGAGATGGGTCCTAATTTCTTCAGACCGAGACAGGTGAATGTGTGTAATTCAGCGGCACAGACGGTTCATTGGAACCATTGGCAGAGGAGAGTGATGGGTGCTTTATTCATCAGGCTGCCGATGGCTACGGGGCTGGGCGCCAGAATGTGGTTGAGTGCGATAATGAATCAGCTACACGGAAAGGCGGCGAAGGCTCGGTGCTCGGCTGGTCGAATTCACCTTCTGAGCTTTATGGGCAAAGCAGCGATAGCAATCGAATCCTGAAACGTATTCTGATCTTTAGCACCAGGAGAACGAGTTGCAAACGGGAAGTGTTAAGAGAGTAATGAACGAATTAATGTACCAAGTTCCACGGTGACAGAAATTCAACTCCCCTCAGCTCTGAACACGAGAGAAAGTGAGAATCTAAGAACATTAATAATAGGAGCAGGGATAGTCCATCTGTTCGGACTGGCATGATCTGACAATGAAGAAGATCATGGCTGATCTGACCATGGACTCATCGCCGCATACCTACCTTTTCCACATAGCCCTTAATTCGTCTACTATGCAAAATCAATGGCAGCCAGTCTTAAATATATTTATTGAAGTTGCCTCCAGTGCTGCACTGAGCAGAGAATTCCACAATTCACCGGCCTCTGAGAGAAGAAATTCCTCCTCAACACGATCCTAAGTTCAGTCCGCAGAATCCTCAGACTATGCCCCGTAGGTCTAACCTCGCCTATCAGTTGAAACAACTTTCCGGCGACTATCTTATCTATCCATTCCACAATTTTATATGTTTCTAGCAACTTCCTCTCATTCTTCTGAGGTCCAGCGAGTAAGATGCCAATCTAAACAATTTCCCCACATAGCCGAACCACCTCAGCTCTGCAATCAATTGGTGATCCGCCTGCACAGCCAATTTATCTATCCTCAAGTCGGGAGACCAGAACTCACAGTTCTCCAAATGCCTCCTCAATAGTACCTTGTCCAGCTGCAGCACATCCTCCCTACTCTTAAACTCAATCACTCTGACAACCAAGGCTAACATCCTGTTTACTTTCTTGACAGTCTGCTGCACCTGCAAACCAAACTTTTGTGATTTAAAGCACAAGTTCTCCAAAGCGCCTCCGCACAGCAGCATACTGCAATTGTTTACCACGTAAATAATATTCTGTTCTTATAATTGTCCTTCCCATTCGATAACCTCGCATTTACCAACTTTGCACTCCATCTGCCGGACGCTGCTACATTCGCTGAACATATTAATATCCCGCTGCATGTTGTCAGTTTCCTCTGCACTCTTTGTGGCGTCGATAGATCATGGAAGTGATGATGCCCACGTACCGTTATGCTTTTTAACTGGTGAGACGTTGGAGTATTACATAACTGGTGGGTATCTTGTGACTGTCTTGTGACCATGATGTAGTTCAGTACCTTGTAAGATTAGGAAGATTTGTGAAGTGTTCATTCGCCAGGACAAGGTCAGTTTATTTAAACCATTTGATTTCCTTCGCTGTGAATCTATTGGACAGAATCAGAAGTAACGTCACGTCTCGAAGACAGCCGTTTCCAGAGTCATCTCTCCTGATTGACTGTGTAAATCACTTGGGCTTTTGAAGTTACCATTTTAATACTGTGTTCGAACTTACTACTTTAAGAACTGTTCCGGGGTTGTCGCATAGCAGTTAACTTCTGGTTAAGTTAGTCATTTGAATAGTTTTCGCTATTGCTGACCAGAATGTATTACATGTTTGTTTGTTTGTTTATAAAAACTGACACAATTATATATTTGTGTTGCGGGTGACGTGTCATAAGCTATTTGTTTGTTGATTTATTTATTTTTAAATTAATTCCGCTAATACTATATTCTGCCAACATATTTAACCTACCTAAAAGAACGACTCTCATTTACCTATGTTGAACTCCAACTGCCTCTTCTTAACGCAGTTTTGCATCCTCTCAAAGTCCAGGTGTAACCTCTGACAGCCCTCCACACTGTCCACAGCGCCCCCAATCTTCTTTCATTACCAAATGTACTAACCCATCGCTCCACTTCCTCATCCAGGTCATTTATAAAAATCAGGAAGAGTAGGAGTTCCAGAACAGATCCCTGAACCACACCACTGGTCAACAACCTCAATGCAGAATATGACAGTCTACAACAACACTTTGCCTTCTGTGGATAAGCCATTTCTGTATCGGCATAGCAATGTCCCCTTGGATGACATGCCTCCTAAATTTCACAATAAGACTTGCATGGGGTACCTTATCAAATACACTCAGCCGATGTTTGCTGAAGCGATACCGGTTGGAAAGACCTGTCTTGCAATTAGCGAGTCGTTAGAATACAGGGATGAATGAGAAGCTAAATTCTATTTTTCAACATAATCATGAGGAAGAGACGAAACACTTACCAAGAAGAGCTACGATTGCGAGTGCAGGGTAGTAAAACTCTTGGACTCTCCGAAGGAGGAGACTGATTCGAGTGTCCAAAATCAGCCATTGGTAATCATCAACAAGATGTGGATACAGCAAGAAAAGGTACTTCGCAATTTCCGTAGCATTGGGCGATGCAGTTCCAGGATTATAATCCATTGCTGGGATTCGTGTTCCCGATCCAGCCTCTGTCTTCTCTCTGCCTGCAGCCTCTAGTCTCTGATAGCGTAGACTGGTGGCTCTCTCTGAAACTGTCGTTGTGAGGGAGACATATTAATAGAAAAGGTAACCAACAGCCACACCTCCGCGGTGACGACGACAATCCCCACGGAAACTCCCTTCATTAAACTCTCCGGAATGACAGGTGCAATTAACCCTTTATTTGAAGGCTGTCAGAGAAGCGATACCAAAGCAGATTGCAAGTGTATACAATAATCCCACCAGTCGGCTGCCCACAGATGCGTGCCCTGTCTGTAAATGGACACAAAACTAAGAAACTTTTTGACACACAGCTGGACACTGATATACAACCAGACTGAAAAGGAAGGTACACGCAGCAAATAAAAAGAAAACTATAGTGATATACACAGTTTAAAATAATTATTGCACAGATAGTTCTTAAAAATTATAGTTGGACACAGTGGCATGCAATGGTTTGGGCACCCTGGTCAAAATTTTTGTACCTGTAATAGCTCAGCGAGTAAAAGGTGTCCTGATTTCCAAAAAAGCATAAAGTTAAAGATGACAGATTTCTTTAATAACTGAATCAGGACTACTTTATACTTCTTTCCATCCTTTACTGTTACAAAATAACAAACATGGAAAATGTTCTGAAGCAAAAGTTTGCGCACCCTGCATGGTCAGTACTTGGTACTCCCCCTTTGGCAAGTATCAAAACTTGTGAAAGCTTTTCGTAGCCGGACAAGTGTCTTTCAATGATGTTTGGGGATTTTCGCCTACTCTTCCTTGTAAAAGGATTCTAGTTCTGTGAGACTCTTGCTCCGTCTTGTATGCACTGTTTTTTTGAGGTTTATCTAAAGATTTTCGATGATATTGTGGTCGGCGGACTGCAAGGGGCATGGTAAAACCTTCAGCTTGCGCCTCTTGAGGTAGTCTATTGTGTATTTTGAGGTGTGTTTCGGATCATTATCGTGTTGCAGAAGTCATCCTTTTTTGATCAGTAGCTTTTGAATAGACGGTGTGATGTTTGCTTCCAGAATTTGCTGGTATTTAATTGAATGCATTCCTCCCTCTACCAGTGAAATGTTGCCCGTGCTATTGCTGCATCAAAATCCCAAATCATGATTGACTCACCCCCGTGCTTAACGGTTGCAGTGGTGTTATTTTCATGAAATTCCTCACTCCCTTTTTCTCCAAACATACCTTTGCTCATTGCGACCGGTAAGTTAAATTTTAACATCATCAGTCCAAAGGACTTGTTTCCAAAATGCATCAGGCTTGTTTAGATGTGCCTTGGCAAACTTCTCACGCTGAGTTTCGTGGTGAGGACGCAGGAAAGTTTTTTTTTTTTTTTTTCTGCTGACTCTTGCATGAAGGTCACATGTGTGCATGTGTTGCTGCACAGAAGAACAGTGCACCCCCACTCCAGAGTCTGCGAAATCTTCCTGAAGGTCTTTTGCAGTCAACTGGGGAATTTAATTTGCTTTTTTTTCACAATCCTACGAGCAGTCTCTCAGATAGTTATCTTGTTCTACCACACCTCAACTTGACCACCGTTTCTGTTAACTGCCATTTCTTAATTGCATTACGAACTGAGGAAACGGCTACATGAACATGCTTTGCTGTCTTCTTTTAGCCTTCTCCTGCTTTGAGGGCATCATTTATTTTCATTTTCGGAGGGCTTGGCAGCTGCTTAGAGGAGCCCATGACTGCTGATTGTTTGGACAATGTTTGAGGAGTCGGGTTATTTCAAAGGCTTTGAAATTTGCATTCCCTGGCCTTTCCTAACGATGACCGTGAACAAACCAGAGCCCAAACAAGATAATTAAGGTCTGAGACCTTGGTGAAAGTGTTTAAAGAGCTCAAATCTCTAGGTGTACCGAAACTTCTGCATGGTGCTCTTTTCCTTTATCTTCACTCGAAAATTGATCAAAGCAAAAAATACACGAACCTTGCTTCAAATGTTGAAAAGAATGATTCATCTGTAACTTTATGAATTCTGCAGGTCAGTTCATCTTCGACTCACTGAACGCTTCACTGTAGCAGAAATTTTGACCGGGGTCCTCAAATATTTGCATACCAGTGTAGGTAGATTGAAAATGATACCGAGTTTGATAATTTCAAAATAATGATTTTTTAGAAAAAAGAGTTTTTACCAGCGGCCAATCGGGTCACCGTGTGATTTAGGAGGAGAGAACAGCACAGGTATAAACGGCAACAGCGGGTCCTTAGTTTGAGAAGCAGCTTTGACTAGCGACCAGGAGGCGTTTGTGGTTGAGCTGCAAGAGGAAGGCAGGGTCAGATGCAGTGGCCATCGTCTGAATGGGCCGTGAAGCCTTGAGGCCCGACTTGGCAGGAGGCAGGAGACTTGAGGTGAGGCTTGGCAAGAGGCAGGAGGCTGGGGACTTGAGGCGAGGCTTAGCAGGATGTTGGAGTCTTTAGGCTTGAGGCTAGGCAGAAGGCCGGAGTCTTCAGGCTTGAGGCTAGGCAGGCTTCTCCTGAGCAGGGCGCGGTACTCCTGGGAAGGGCGCAGATCACCACCCGACAGAGGCAAGGGACAGGAAGGGAGCTAGGTACAGGGTGGCTCCAGGACAAAACTGCAGGCGAGACGAGGCGGGAGTTACCAGCTAGATAAGGCAAGGCTTCAGACAACACAAGGGGAGACGAGAACTTCAGGCGAGGCGAAAGTTACGGGCAAGACAAGGCAGGGCTTCAGGCCAGGAAACAGAAGACAGAGGAAGAGATACAAGCAGTAAGGACAAGAACAATCCAGCACCACGCCCTGGTCTCTGAAGTTATTTATGCAGCCAGCCCCAACGAGCATCAGCTGGCTCAATTAGAGCTCAACAAGAACAAACAGGGTAGACAGGAAAACATGGAGCAAGGGTCAATTGACCGGACCGTGACCCGGAATGCGGACTTCATGGACCGGACCATGACAGTGACCCGTCGTCTACGGGAGCCTCCTGCACACCAAACAGGGTATCCAGACTATGGACGACCCGGGTGGTTGGGACGGTATTTAACAGAAAGGAACCCCAGGTGGCAAGAGGAAAACGACAGCGTCTGTGTCACTGGATCCATGGTTGGCTGGATCGTTCTGTCATAAGGCCGTGGCTGGGAACGGACCCAAGTGCAAGACACGGACACTGAAGTACTATGGGCAGGACTAGGATACTGACTGAGGGCAAGGAGATGGATACGAAAGCCGGGAACCCGGAACAGGACTGGACAAGAGAGCTAGGAGCTCGGGCTTGGACTCCAAGCCAGAGACTGGACAAGAACCCAGTACCTGGGTCTTGCCTCTGGTTCGGATCCCATGGCAGGAGGCAGTAGGCTGGAGACTTGAGGCGAAGCTTCGCAGGAGGCAGGAGGCTGGGGACTTGAGGCGAGGCTTGGCAGGAGGTTGGAGTCTTCAAGTCTTCAGGCTTGAGGCTGGGCAGGAGGCCGGAGTCTTCAAGTCTTCAGGCTTGAGGCTAGACAGGAGGCCGGAGTCTTTAAGTCATGAGGCTTGAGGCTAAGCAGGCCCCTCCTCAACAAGAGCAAACAGGGTAGACAGGAAAACCTAGAGCAAGGGTCAATGGACCGGACCGTGACCCGGAATACGGACTCATCAAAATAGGATATACATGGAAAATGGTAGGACATTGAAGGATGCGGCAGAACAGAGGGATCTACGAATAATGGTGCATAGTTCTCTGAAAGTGGAATCTCATGTGGAAAGGGTGGTGAAGAAAGCTTTTGGTATGCTGGCCTTTATTAATCAGAGCATTGAGTATAGGAGTTGGGATCTAACGTTGAAATTGTATAAGGCATTGGTAGGGCCAAATTTGGAGTATTGTGTACAGTTCTGGTCACCGAATTATAGGAAAGATGTCAAAAATAGAGTGAGTACAGAGTAGATCTACTAAAATGTTGCCTGGGTTTCATCTTCTGAGCTAAAGAGAAAGGTTGAACAAGTTAGCTCTTTATTCTTTGGAGCATAGAAGGTTCAGGGGGACTTGATAGTGGTGTTTAAAATTTTGAGGGGGGTTGATAGAGTTGACTTGGTTAGGCTTTATTCCATTGAGAATTGGGGAGATTCAAACAAGAGGACATGAGTTGAGAGTTAAAGGGCAAAAGTTAAGGGGTTACATGGGGGGTAACTTTACTCAGAGAGTGGTAGCTGTGTGGAACGAGCTTCCAGCAGAAGTGGCTGAGGCAGGTTCGATTGTGTCGTTTAAAGTTAAATTGGATAGATATATGGATAGGAAAGGAATGGAGGGTTATGGGCTGAGTGCAAGTCTGTGGGAGTATTTGTAAGTAAGAGTTCGGCACGGACTAGAAGTGCCGAGTTGGCCTGTTTCCGTGCTGTAATTGTTATATGATTATATGGTTATATGATCTCAAAGCGTCTCTCCTGAAATCCCTGTCTGAGCAAGTCTGGCGGACTGAACGCTTCTTTTCGATTGCTGCCATGCAACAGCTTTCTGTATCATTATCGAGAACCTATGTTGGGGTCCGAGTCCACAGGACACTCAAAGCTGCTGCACAGTTTGACTCTGTGTTCAAGAAGCAATAAATTTGACCTACCACCTGTCAGTTTTCTATCTAGCCCCTAACGAGTCTTTTTTGCTTGTAGAATGACAGTATCCTTCCATTTACTTCACAGGCACATGTCTGACTCAACTTCTGGAGGCAGCCGTGCAGACTAAGCTGTTAGGTATATTCAGGGCAGAGGGTGATAGTTTCTTGAGAGGTCGGGGAAAAGGAGATACGGGGCAAGGCAGGACATTTGGGCTGAGAGGAAAATTGGATCAACCATGATAAAATGGCAGAGCACACTCGATGGTCCAAAGTGACCTAATCCTGCTCCAATATCTCATGATCTGATGGTCTGAATGCCAGGATTCTTCGCAGGTACAGGGATTTTGGTGGGGCACACATCCAAGCTGCGCGCGATTTGATCGGGGGTGGGTGGTTTTGAACTTCAAAGCCGCGATACTTCATTGAGGAGAGATGGACACAACTGGACTATTTTCTCCAGAGCGGCGGACCGCAGGAGCAAAATTCGGCCGTGGCCCCATCGCATCTTCAAAAGAAAATCGCATAGATACTGCCTGACCAGCTGGGTTTCTCCAAGATTTTGTGTGCGTTAATTGAGCTTTCCAAAATCAGTAGAGCTCTTTTGTTTATGATTTACTGCTGCATTGCAAAGTCTCATCGGGGCATGCCTACCTTGAAGAAATTTTAATAACTCTTTTCAACAGGAGTTCCGTGAGGCCCTCTCTCACTGCTCCCTCTCAGGCCTATCAGTTTCCTTCATCTCCCACCCTTTTCCTTTCCCAACCAACTGGCTTCACCTATCACCTTCTAACTATCTTTCTTATCCTGCCCTACACCCACTTTTAATTCTGGTGTCTTTCTCCATCCTTCCCAGTCCTGAAGAAAGGTCCTGGTGCACAACATTGACTGTTCATTCTTTTCCAGAGATATTGAGTTCTCCAGCATTTTGAAAGAAGAGACTGCACTTTCTATTTTTATTCTCTAACCGAAAATGGCATCTACTCCGCCATTCCATCATGGCTGATTTACGCTCCCTCTCAACCCATTTCCCCAACCTGCTCCCGTTACCTTAGACGGCCTCAATCATCAAAAGCCTTTCAAACCCGCTTAAAGATGCCCAACAACTCGGCCTCTCGTCTTTTCTGTTCAACTGACTTACCATTATTCTCCAGCTGGAGAACCTGCGTCTTCCCTGTCGTTCATTGTCAACTCTCCTCAGCTTCTCCCTCCTTCCTTCCCTTCCCTCTTCCACCTATCTCCGCACAGGATCTTATTTCACCTCCATTGGCCCACTCCCGTCACCTTATTTGCCCTACCACCTGTCTGTTTGTAATTCATCACCTTATTCCGCTGAACCCACCAGGCCCCTTGTCGTTATCAATCCCGATGAAGGCTCTAGCTCCGAACTGTCATTTGTTCATTCCCTGATTTGGAACCCATAACGTGGAACAGTGCAGACACACGAAGAGACCATCGCCCAACAATGTCGTGCTGAAACAGCTAAACTGGTAACCAAGATGCAGAGGGATCTTGTCAGCTTACATAATAAGCATATATGTCCATTAATATTCCTCATGTGCACATGCCTAACGGTGCTTGTCTTAAAAGCCACTAATCATTGTGTCTCTACCACCACACCAGGAAGAGCATCCCAGTCACCCACTACTCTCTGTGTGAAGGTCTTTGCCTTTACAGGTCGTCAGAAATAACCTCCCTCTTAACTTAATTTTCTCCGGCACTTTGTGTATGTCTGGAAATATATTCTTCTTATTTTCTTGTGTTGTCTGCAAGAACATTAATCGGCCTATCTGCATTCATTCGGAACAGTTTTGTTTGTAAAATTCCTGGCCTTCTCGTGTGGTATAGCTGTAAGCCTGGTGGAACTGTTTCTTCTGACAGGAGAAGGGGCGAAGGCGGGTCCTGGCGCCTTAAAACCAGAGCTTCGGGTAGATGGAGCTCTTCAGACTGGGAACGCTGTCCATCTAAGCCAGGGAAACTCTGATTTCAAACCTCCGTTACCCTGCGGCCATACCCACTCTTGGGAAAGGCTTTCGCAGTACACTCCAAGGACAAACCCGGAGCTGCAGTCCCTAAGGTAGTCCGATGTTGCCTTTCCCAACCAACTGCGGCGACATTGGTGCCAAGCTCTATTGGGCCTTGCCCTTCTCTTGGACAACATCGTTGACGTGGAGAGGGGAGACTTGCAGCTTCGGCAACTCCCGGTCTTCCATGCAATCTTGCCCGAGCCTGCGCCCTGGAGAGGACACTGCAGTGTCGCCTCAGCGGCAAGACTTTCCAGGCGCAAATCCATGTTCTTGCGAGATTAGTGGATGCCACTACATGTATGTGCACAGACCCCGGAACAACTCTATGATAAACACTGCCTATTGTCTGTTCTTTGTGCGATGTGTTTAAAATGCGATCCTTGGATTAACACATTGAAATAGCTGAATTGCTGTTTGCCACCTTTTAACGACATAAGAGTCGCAGTTTTTTTATTTTGCATATCAGTGTATCAAACAGTAGAGTTACTGAATTACCTGCCCACGAATGAGCGCCTAGGTCCAATTCCATCAATTTGAAGATTTTTCTGATACCTCAGCATGACTAATCTTGGTGCTCTCTCCTTTTTCTCAAGATTTCTGTAAATATATCCTTTTCCCGAAATCCCTACCGTTTCGAAGAACCGTAGAGACCGAAGTGTCGCATTGGTTGGAAAACGCTGTCAATTCTGGAGCTAATTTTCCAACCCATCTGCACTGTTACCAAGCTTCCTTAACATCCACAACATCCTCTGCAAACTTATTTATGAGTTATCTGCATTTGCATCCAAGTCAAAGGCCAGAGCATCTCAAACACATGTCAAATGTAGAATGGTTGCCCTCTACGACTACCCTCTGTCCAAAATCTCTGGACCAAATTTGAATGGATGCTGTGCCCAGAAGCTTAGTATTCTTGATCACCTTACCCGGTATGGGTCCTTCTCAAAAGTCTGACTTACAGTCCATTCCCAACGGTCTGGCAATGCTTCACGGTCCCAGCGACCATACTCATGGGACAATTTACAGAGACCAATTAACCTAACTCAGTGTTTGCACTGTTGGAGGAAACAGGAGGACCCCGAGGACACCCACGCGGTCACGCTTTTCAGCCAGCGGCGGGAACTGAGCACAACGATGAATATTCAAACGCAGAAGGGAAAGCGCCAAATTACGAGGGACTTAGTAAAGACGCGCATCGGCGTTTCGGAAAGCTCCAATCAGTGTCTCACGTGGAATACTCCAGTGCAAGACGCTGTTCCTGAAGGGGCCAGCGGGAAAATGTTCTGATGGATCCATACCAATTGAAGGTGTATCTGCCAGAGCAATATTTCTGGCAGCATCTCACATTTCGTACCGAACCTCAATAAATAAATAGACATCCGGTACCTTTTCCTCAGCAATCACCTTCCCCACATACCCAAAGACCTCAATCCAATTCGACAGATTGGACTTCCACTGCACCAAGTGTCCAAGAATTTTTTTTACTTCCCGGAAGGCATTGCGATAGCAACTGCTGCTTGAGACGTACGAACAACGATTAGTCGAGTGCTTTTACAAGTGCGAGTTATTGAATTATTCTCGAGGTGACAGACAGATACCAAAGAACTCCGGATCAAGTGGAGATTTGCAGACTGCCCACGGTAGCTAGTCTTCCCCAACCGTTTCGTGGCTGGGGATTTGGCGCCAAAAGCTCTCGACAGAGAAGAGAGATGGAGCTACATCGGGCGCACCTGAGCGAAAATTCGGTCCGCACGGAATACCGGCAGGGCAAAACGGGCGTATTGCGATGGTGATGTCAAAGCTTCACAAGCAAATAACGGTAGAATCACCCACTCGGTGGAACTGAGGAGACATTACAGGGAACTCGTGTAGAAAGTAAACTGGAAGGGGCACAGTGGAGGCAGATTGGGTTCGTGCATGGAGGGGATGGGCGGGTGGAGAGCGGGAGCTAATCAGGGCTGTCAACAGGCCCAATGGACCTGCACATGCCACTGACGATACGGGATGTTTCGCGGTGGTAGGGGAGAAGAGTCACCGAGGATTAAAGCGGTCCTGGCAACGCCGAGTGAACTTTGCCATGAGACAGAAGGGCGATTTCACCGTCTCCTTCAGCTGCACCCTGAATCTGGCCTGGACCACGGCGTAAAGGGCCGTGTTGGTGCAGCAGCTCAGGAGCTGCAGCATGTATCCCAGCTCCCGCAGAAAATCTGGGGGCATTGAGTAAATGTAAAAATACAGGCTCTCCCATACGGAATTAACCGTCAGCAGCGCCCACAGCAGGATGAAATTCCCAGACATCACCAGCAGTAACAGGAGCGATTGCCTGCGGTTCTTCATCTCCGGGTCGGCAGTAGTATCGCCGTCCCGAGAACCACGGAGTGTCCTCCGGGCTCGGCTGGCCACTAAGACGTGCCTGATGGTTAAACTGTTTAACAGGATAATCAAGACAAAGGGTAATACTGGGGTGAGGAGGAAATGAATCAGCATGAATATTGCCTGGTGAGATAGATAAAAACGAAAAGAACGCATACAGAGCACAAACGAAAGTACCGCCGAGTATGTTCCATCGAGCAAAAAGTACCAGATTATGTTCTTTCCACAGCTCAGCACAGTCACTGTCCCCAGAACCAGAGCCGCCGCTCTCCCGGTGCAGTATAAACTTTTCAGCTTCTGAAAGCAAATGGCGACAAACCGATCAAAGGTGAAAGTGACGGTGAACCAGACAGAACAGTCCGTGGCGGCGTAGAACAGAACGGCGTGGATATTACACACGGGAGCACGATGCGACCAGTGGAAAACCCCTTCTGAATTGTAAGTCCTTGGAATCTTGCTCAATACCAGATCGAAGAGAACGACGAGCTGATCCGCTGCTACCATGGCAACCAGGTACCTTCTGACGCCTTCGGAGAGACCGCACTTTCCCCGAGACAGGATGACGACTGTCACCACGTTCACTGCGCGGAGAGAAATAAAAAAAAAAAACATTAACACACATTTGGATGGAAACATTCTCCAAAAACAATTATTTTAATCGACAGCAGTTTAGAGAGCAGAGATGAAAATGAAATTAATGCATCTGCTGAGGAGTTTATCGGGAGCCATTACTAAATTGGCAGTGCGTATAATGCACCTGCTGAAGTTCAGGAGAATGAGAGGAATGTCATTGAAACATATTGAATATTGAAAGGCCTCGGTATCGTGGACGTGGACTGGGGGAGTCTGCAGATTCGTCGGGGTGTCAATGGATACGGGGAGTGGGCGCCAGAATGTGGCTGGGAGGGATAATAAATCATCTATGATGAAATGGTGGCGAATGCTCGTTGCTCCAGTGGCTGAATTCAGCTGCCGTGCCCTATGGCTAAGCAGGCATATCAATGGTTGGCTGGAATGACTTCTGTTCTTTGGCGTCAGAAGAAGGAGTTGAGACCGGGGAGTGTTAAAGGAATAATAAACCGGTTAATATTCCATGCATCACGGTGACAGAAATTCAACTCCCCTCAACTGTAAACAGAAGAGAAATTGACAATAAAATAAAATTAGCAATAGAAGCAGGAATAGTCCATCTGTTCAGAGTGGCATCGTCAGTCAATGACGATGATCATGGCTGATCTAGAAACAGAAACATAGAAACTTAGAACACCTACAGTACAATACAGACCCCTCGGCTGACAGAATTGTGCCGAACATTTCCCAACCTTAGAACTGACTAGACTTACAGATAGCTGTCTATTTTTCTTAGCTAAAGCTACCTATCCAAAAGTCTTTTCAAAGAACCTGTTGTATCCACTTCCAGCAAACGTTGCTGGCAGCCCATTACACGCACTTACCGCTCTCTGCTTAAAAAAAACAACATACCCCTGACATCTCCTCTGTAACTACTTCCTAGCACTTTAAATCTCTGTTCTCCTGTAACAATCGTTTCAGCCCTTGGAAAAGACCTCTGACTATTCACACGATCAATTTCTCTCATCAACTTATACACATCTGTCACGTCACTTCTCATTTTCCGTCACTCCAAGGAGGGAATGCCGAGTTCACTCAAACTGTTTGCATGGGCATTTTCCCAATCCGAGTAACGTCCTTGTAAATCTCTTCTGCACCCTTTTTTTTATGGTTACACATCTTACTGTCGTGAGGCTCCCAGGTCTGAGAACAGTACTCCAAGTGGGGTCTGACCAAGGTCCTATATACCTGCAACATTCCCTCTCGGCTCCTAAATTCAATTCCACTATTACCGAAGATTAATACACCTTATGGCTTCTTCCCCGCGAAGTCAGCCTGCGGAGCTGCTTTGAGCGTTCTATGTACTCGGACCCCAAGATCCCTCTGAACCTCCACACTGCCAAGAGTCTTAGCATTAATACAATATTCTACCGTTATACTTGAACTACCGCAATGAACCACTTCACAGGTATCTGGGCTGAACTTCATCTAGCTCTTCGCAGCACAGTCTTGCATCTTATTAATGTCTCGCTGTACTCTCTGACAGCTCTCAACACTAGCCAAAACACCTCCAACCTTTGTGTCATCAGCAAACTTAATAACCCAAACATCCAGTTCCTCTTGCAGATCATTTATAAAATTCACGAAAAGTAACGGTCCCAGAACAAATCCCTGAGGCACACCACTGGTCACCGACAATCATGCCGATTATGACCCGTCTACAACCAGACTTTGCCTTCTGTGGGCAAGTCATTTCTGTATGCACATAGCAATATCCCCTTAAATCCCACGCCTCCTTACTTTCTCTATAAGCCTTGCATGGAGGATCTTATCAAATGCCATGCTGAAATCCATATACACTACACCTACTGCTGTTCCTTCAACAATGTGTTTAGTCACATCCTCAAAAAAGTCAATCAGGTTCGTAAGGCACAAACTTCCCTGACAAAGCCATGCTGTCTACTCAACATCATATTAAACCTCTCCAGATGTCCACAAATTCTACCTCTCCGGATTTTCTCCATCAACTTACCAATCACTGAAGAAAGACTGAGCATGGACTCATGCCTACGTTTATCCTCATAGCCCTTAATTCTTATACTCTGCAAAAAACTATGCTAGCCAGACTTACATATCGTTATTGAGGTAGCCTCCACTGCTTCATTGAGCAGAGAATTCCACAGATTCAACACCCTCTCAGAGAAGAAGATTCTCCTCAACACGGTCCTCAATTTACTCCCCAGAATCCTCAGGCAATGTCCAGTAGATTTAATCTCACTTACCATTGGAAACAACAGACTTGCCACTATCTTATCTATGCATTCCATATTTTTTATGTTTCTAGAATATTTCCTCTCATCCTTCTTAGTTCCAGCGAGTACGATCCCATTCGACTCAATTTCCCCTCACAGTCCAACTACTTCATCTCTGAAATCTACAGCCTGCACAGACAGTTTATCTATCCTCAAGTCGGGAGACCAGAACTGCACATTACCCCCGATGCCGCCTCACCAGTACCTTGTGCAGTTGCAGCGTAATTCCGTGCTCCTAAGTTCAATCCCTCTAATAGCCCACTGCACCTGCAAACCAAACCTCGGTGATTCACGCACAAGCGACCTAATGTCCCTCCGCAGAGCAACATACTGCAATCGTTTACCACTTAAAGAATATTCTGTTCTTCTATTTACCCTTCCCAAGTGGATAACCTCGCTGTTAACAGCTTTTCACTCCTTCTGCCAGAGGCTGGTAGATTCGCTGAGCTAATTAATATCCCTCTGCATACTGCCGATTTCCTCTGCACTCAGTTTGTCGGCGACCGATCATGGCAATGATGATGCCCACGTGACCTGATACTTTATAACTGTTTAGACGTTTTAGCTACTTATTTATTTAGTTAATTCATTTAACACAATATTCTGCCATCATATTTGTCCCACTAAAATGAACGACATCACACTTCTCTGTGTTGAACTCCATCTGCCTCTTCATAGCGCAGTTTTGCATCCTATCAATGTCCCGCTGTCACCTCTGACAGTCTTCCACACTATCCACAACACTTCCAACCTTTTCTCATCACCAGATTTACTAACCCCTCGCTCCACTCCCTCATCCAGGTCATTTATAAAAATTAGGACGAGTAGGAGTGTCAGAACAGATCTCTGAGACACAGCAATGGTTAATGACCTCAATGCGGAATATGACAGTCTGCAACAACACTTTGCCTTCTGTGGGCAAGCCATTTCTGTATCCAAATAGCAATGTCCCTTTGTATCAGATGCCTCCTGAATTTCACAATAAGACTGGCGTGGGGTATCATATCTAATACACTCCGCTGACGTTTGCTGAAGCGATACCGTTTGGAAAGACCTGCCTTGCAATTATCGAGTCGTTAGAGGACATATATGACATACAATTTTCACGTTAGTCACGAGGTAGCGACGAGACACTTACCAGGAAGAGCTACAATGGCGACTACAGGATAGTAAACCGGTTGCAATGTCACGAGCACAACATTGATTCGAGAGTGCAACGGCAGCCATTCATAAATTTCAAACAGAAATGGAATATGCCAGAAAATGGTCTTCGCAATTCCCGTAGCATTGTGCAATGCATTTCGCAGATTATAATCCATTTCTGGGTTAGTCCAGATTCCTGTTCCCGATACAGCCTCTGTCTTCAGCTGCTGGTCTCTGACAGCGTAGACTGGCGGCTCTCACTGAAACTGTCTTTGTGAGGGATACCGGACATAATAATAGACCAGACAACCAGCAGCCACACCTCCGCGGTGACGTCGAGAATCCCCACGGACTCTCCCTAAATTAGGTTCTACGGAGTGACAGGTGGATTTAACACTTTATTTGAAGACCGTCAGAGAAGCGATACAAAAGCAGATTGGAAGTGTATCTAATACTCCCAACAGCTGGCTATCCACCGACCCGTGAAGTGTCTGTGAACGGACACAAAAATTGAGAAGCATATTTACACACAGTCAGACACTGGCATACAACTAGTCTGGAAAGGAAGGTACACGTCGCCAACAAAAAAAAAATAAAATAAGCAATAAAAAATATATAAAAAAGTTCGAAATAATTATTGAATTGGCAGTTCTTAAACATTATAGTTGCATAGGTAGATTGAGAAGAATGTCGTTAGATAATTTCGCATTAATAATTTTGAGAAAAAAGATTTTTGACCAGCAGCCAATCGGGACGTCGGGCGATTTGGGAGGAGAGGACTTCTGTCAGCACGGGTATTGAAGGCGACAGCGGGTCCTAACAGTGAAAAGGAACTATGACCAGCGACCAGGCGGCGTTTGCGGTTGATCAGTAACAGGAAGGCAGGGTCAAATGCAGTAGCCATCGTCTGAATGGACCGGCAAGCAGGAGATCTTCAGGTTTCTGCTCGCCGAGGCGTCAGCTCAGGGAGGCTTCTGTCAAAGTCGGCAATGAAAAGAAAACCACTTGGTTAAGACTTTTCTTTTTCCTTCCCTTCTTTATATCTGATCAGATAGGATAACAGAGCTGCCAAGCAGGATGGTTAAATGCACCTCTTGCGGAATCTGGGGAAGCATAGAGAACTCTAGTAACCCTGACGACGACAGCTGCGAGAGCTGCAGCTTCAAACAATCCGCTTTAATGAGCTGGAGGTGGAACTGGACGAGCTCCAGATCATTCGGGAGGCTGAAGTGGTGATGGACAGGACATATAGAGTCATAGTCATAGTCATAGTCATGCTTTATTGATCCCAGGGGGAAATTGGTTTTCGTTACAGTTGCACCATAAATAATAAATAGAAATAGAAGCATAAATAGTTAATGTAATATGTAAATTATGCCAGTAAATTATGAAATAAGTCCAGGACCAGCCTATCGGCACACGGTGTCTCACCCTCCAAGGGAGGAGTTGTAAAGTTTGATGGCCACAGGGAGGAATAATTTCCTATGACGCTCTGTATTGCATCTCGGTGGTACGAGTCTCTGGCTGAATGTACTCCTGCGCCCAACCAGTACATTATGCAGTGGATGGGAGAGATTTTCCAAGATGGAATGCAACTTGGACAGCATCCTCCATTCAGACACCACCGTCAGAGAGTCCAGTTCCATCCCCAAAACATCACTGGCCTTACGGATGAGTTTGTTGATTCTGTTGGTGTCTGCTACCCTCAGCCTGCTGCCCCAGCACACAACAGCAAACATGATCGCACTGGCCACCACGGACTCGTAGGGCATCCTCAGCATCGTCCGGCAGATGTTAAAGGACCTCAGTCTCCTCAGGAAATAGAGACGGCTCTGACCCTTCTTGTAGACAGCCTCAGAGTTCTTTGACCAGTCCAGTTTATGGTCAATACCTATCCCCAGGTATTTGTAATCCTCCACAATGTTCACACAGACTCCCTGGATGAAAACAGGGGTCACCGGTACCTTAGCTCTCCTCAAGTCTAGAGAGGGAGTTATACCCAGGGCGCAGGGCACAGGGGACTGTGTGACAGCCATGAACGAGACAGTGCTGAAGGGGCCCGGGTACAGATCCCCTCTGACCATCTCCTTGAACATTTGGGATATCGTCGCGGAGTTTGTGGGGGCGGGGCAGGGGCTGGAGAATCATCTAAGAGTGGTCAGTCACGGTGTTTGGCTCTCATGGATTGGCTGCCTGTGAGGCCGGAAGCAGGAAGACGTTGAAGGTTAATAGGTTGTTGAAGAGTTGCTTTCATATCCCATTTCTCTGGAAATGGATGATAACGTTGCACTTGGCTTCCCCACCGTTGTGCAAATGTTCCTGGAGGAAATCTACCCAAAAGGCTCTGCACCTCTGCTTGTTTCAATATTCTCCCCAGTGTTACAATAGCCCAGGCCTATACAGAGCGTATACAGTTTATGACATGGCGAAGGTGTTGTTTTCATATACCAGTCCTCCGAAAATGGATTGGAACATGCATTTGTCTACGCCCCCACTAACTCATTCTGCACATTTTCCTGTGGCTCTGCAACTCTGAGTTTTCAATTCAGATGTTCTTCCCAATTCCGAAATAGTCCAAGCCTTTAAAAGAGTAAGACTGGGCAATGTCCTACATCGTATTACTTCATAGTTCTTTGCCTCTTCTCCAGTCCGTCTAGTGCCATCTGCAAGCACCGTGTCTCCTCAACTCTACCTGCCCTTCCATCTACCCTCGCACAGCTCTCAAACCCTGCCACAAATCAATCAAATTCTTCATTCACATCATTGACGAACAACGCGATAAGAAGCGGTCCCAACACCGATTGCTGCGGATCTCCGCCGCTAAACGCCGTCCAATCAGTAAAGGGCCGACGCAGTGATTGGCTGAGTCTGGACATGAGGTTTCACCAGCTGCTGAGAAACAGGAAAGACAGAACAACTTACAATAGATACAAGAATCAGATTGCAACAAATTAAATGACTACTGAGCAGTAATTACAGATGGGTTGATCGCTAATACCCGTCCGGATTTAGTAACACAGGATAGATAAAGAACAGCAACTTATTCAATAGATAAAGCCATTGCAGGCATACAAAACCTACATAAATCAATGCTTGACAAACACTGCAATCTGCTGAATTAACCCGTACATACTGTTCATATTGTATGCCTTCACAGTATTGTCTGGGTTAAGTTTGATCCGCCGCAAGGATCCCCTCATAGGAAGTGTCTACAACAAATTTTGAAGCAAAAAAAAATCTTCTTAGATTGTATAAATAGCCTATGTGCCATTAATAAATGGGTGATTCGTCCTTAATGAATGTTTCGGAGAGCAAGGAGAGTGATTTGTTCAGAGAAGAACGATTCGGTTACGGAGAATAAAACATCTACTATCACACAATATCATCTCCTATTTTACCAAAGACATGAAAACTTAAAATCCATAATGATTTCAATATATTTGTTGAAGCTGAAAACGGCATGAGCATTCTGTAACTGTAGGGTTTGTTTTATAAAGATTTACAACAATCAACCACTGTCCTCACTGCCATATGACATAATATCCTCATAACGACTATGTAGTTATAACCATTAACTGTTAATCCAACATTAACTAACAATTAACCAACAAACATGGCATGTACAATTTCACCTTTTTAGGATTCCCAGAAAGCACAATTTCCCTTGATTTGACCCAGACTACTGGATCTAAAATCCATTTCAATAGCTACGGTTAAAATTTGACCCGCTTTAGACTCAATGTACAGAATTTTGTAGCACCGGTACAAAAGTATATTTTTTTTTCAATATTTTCATTTTTGCGCACTTGTGGTCACTTTACAAAAAGTCATCAAACTTCGGCTAAAAATGGCATTTAGTGTGTTTTTACTACTGTCAAATATCAAACCGGGTTCAATTTGACCAGAACAGTAAGTATGGGTTAAAAGAGGAATGTAAAAGAGGATGGAACATGAATAGGATAAATATTGTTCTATTAATAATATTTATAACACGTATTATTTCAATCACGACAAAACTGCATTCAAATTAGCCCTGTAGATAAAATGCTTTGGTAATTCTCAAGAACGCTGCAACAGTAATCACCTGTAAATGTTCCGAAAGCTCCGAGAAACTGAGAAATGGCCGTGTTTGGTTCAGAATTTATCAGAGGTGCGGTGAGTGCTGTTATCTACTCTCGTTCAAGAACCTGATGTTTCCGATGTCACAACTGCTCCTAATCCTGAATTAGGAATCCTGTACCCTGATTCAAGTCTCTGGTTGCAGAGAGAAAAAAAATCGGCAAAGTCCTGCTGCGCCCTTGTCAATAAGGCACACTTATTTCTTCACATAGAACATAGAACATAGAATAGTACAACACAGCCGAATATCAAACCATGCATCAATATAACCCCCCACCCAACTTAAATTGCTCCATATACCTGTCTAGTAGTCTATTAAACTTCACTAATGTATCTGCCTCCACCAGTGACTCAGGCAGTGCATTCCACGCACCAACCACTCTCTGAGTTAAAAACCTTCCTCTGATATCCCCCTTGAACTTCCCACCCCTCACCTTAAAGCCATGCCCGCTTGTATTGAGTAGTGGTGCCCTGGGGAAGAGGCGCTGGCTATCCACTCTATCTATTCCTCTTATTATCTTGTACACCTCTATCACTTCTCCTCTCATTCCCCCTTCTCTCCAAAGAGTAAACCCCTAGCTCCCTTAATCCCTGATCATAATGCGTACTCTCTAAACCAGGCAGCATCCTGGTAAATCTCCCCTGTACCTTTTCCAATGCTTCCACATCCTCCCTATAGTGAGGCGACCAGAACTGGACACAGTACTCCAAGTGGGGCCTAACCAGGGTTTTAGAGAGCTGCATCATTTAGTTCCTGAGAAGGACACGTACATTCGCGAGGTGCCCATTGACTCTCCCCAATATTTATAACTTCTTGTCCTTCCATAACCAGCGGCTAATAATTGATTCGGCCGTCTATCATGTCGCAGACACTTTCTCTGGGTAATTGGCAATCGGTTCATTGGTGTGGAGACACAGTGTAACTGTATGCAGTTCTCTCTCTCTCTCTCTCTCTCTCTCTCTCTCTCTCTTTCTGTTCTGCAGGCCAGAAGGCAGGAATTGTCATCTTTAAAGATATTGAGTTCGCAGAAAATAAATCTAGATTGCATACTGCACTGTTACATAGAAAATAACCTGGTGATGAAACAGATTGAAACCAGTCTGCTTGTCCTGATGTTTTAAGCGGAGGTTGCAAGTTTCCTGATGGGAAAGGGTTACACAAATTACGCGTAGAAGGAAGAGAATAGGGTTCAGAAAGGATAATAGATCAGTCATGATGCCAGGAAAAAAACTTCAAGTGACCGTTATTTCAATATGGAAAGCGTCGTACTAACGAGAGAGCTCAGACGAGAGGAGGTCTTCTTACTCCGACCGATTAAGCTCCTACGTGTGCACGGTCTTTCATCAATTCTGTCATAGTTATTTTCCTATAAGAATTTATTGATTATCCAAGCAAGAAAATGCATCGCGTGGCATATAGAAACGTATTTGTAATGATTACACCCCATTTGGTTTTGCTGCTGTGTAATTCACAGCCCTGTTGCAAATTAGTGCCATGAAATAACAGACAGAATACGACTCAAGGGAATATATTTATGAATCTTAACTGAACTAAGGAGTTAGTGAGGAAGAACAAAACGAAGAAAGCCCATTCCAATGAAACAGTCAAATACGCACAAGTTGGAGTTAATCTTGAACTTCTTTGGTAGTCGTTTGCTGGTCACTCGGTCAAGGTGAAGCACACACCACCTTCAGAACGTCGCTCGCCATCCATCTCCAACAAACGGGTCTCCCAGCCGATCAAATCCTCCGATCAGTTCTCCCAGCGTCTTCTCTCCTTATCTCCCGCCGACCCAAGGAAAGGCAATATCAACTTTAGTGTCTCTCGCCAGAAAATCTCCCCCTAAATCTACCATTCCAATTCGATAGCACGCATTCGTTATCTTCAACAGTTTCCCAAACAGGTTGCCAGTAGAACAGACTGGTCTTAACGAACTCCGAAATGAAATACATAAAACATGCCAGTAAATGTATGAGGCAGGGAGTTATAGCACTTTGATCATCATTGTTCTTTGAATTTTGAACTTAGAGCAGATTCCTACACAAAATGCTGCCTAAACTCATCAGGTCAGACAGCATCTCTTGTCATGAATAAGCGCTCGACGTCGCGGGCCGAGATCATTCATTCGGACTTGACAGCAGCAATGCACTTTTACTGTCCACATAGTTTTGATCAGTTCCCTGCACGTCACCGATATTTGCAACTGATCAACGTGGCACCGAGCCAAAGCAAAAACTGATTAAAAAAAATACTTCTGTAGCTCTCACCGACTTAAGAACACAGGAACATGAGGCTATGAAATATAGGAACAGAATTAGTCCATTTGGCCCAACGTGTCTGCTCAAACATGGCTGATATTTTGCTTCCCTTCCTCAAACCCAATCCCCGGCCTTCTTCCCGAAACGTTCATTGCTGCGTCCAATCAACAACCAATAAATCTCTGTCTTAATTAAACCCAAGGACACGGCCTCCACAGTTGAATGTGGGAACAAATTCACCATCCTCTGGCGAAAGATAGTTCTCTGCTTCTCTGTTTTAAATTGACGCCTCTGTGTTCTGAGGATGCACCCTCTTGTCTCAGACACCCCAGCCTTGGGAAACATCCTTTGCACATCCATCTGCCTTGGCTGTTCAATATCCGAAAGGTTGAAATGAGATCCCACCTCATCCTTCTGACGTTGCTGAGAGTACAGAGTTTTCTATAGGTCCCCTGGTAGCAGCAGAGATACCGAGGAGCAGATTGGGAGCAACACACAGAAAATTTGCTGGGATTTTCTGGGACTTGTGGTAGGACAGGGGCAGCTGGTTCCGATGCAAGCTCAGTTGCGGGCTATCGCTGAAGTCCCCACCCCGACAGACAAGAGAGCCCTGAGAAGGTTCTTCGAGATGGTGGGGTACTATCGGAAGTTTTGCAGGAAAAAAACAACTTTGCGGATAGTACCCACCCTCATATTAAGCCCGGGCCAAAGAATGCTAAATTGGAATGGGACGACCCTTGTTATCTGTGTCCGGGGCGAAAACCACTGAGAAGTTACACTGATCACAATTCATTAGTGTTTCCGGCCACTATGAAGTCTGCTAAGTTGGAGCCTGGTTTGAGAGGATTATTAAAATAACACATATAAAAGGAACAGAAAATGTGATTGCTGACTGTCTGTCAGGTGTTGACAACTTAAAATTCTCTGTATGAGACAAATAGCTGATGAAGATGTATATTTGTGTGTATCCAATAATACATTCATGCTTGTAATTTTTACCCCGGTAAAAATCCTTAAAGGGGAGGGGTGTGACAAAGTACATATAGACTAAGATGTTAACTGTACTGTGCTATCACCAGTGGGATCATCAGTTGATCTGCCACCTGTCGTCAGGAGACAGAGATAAGTAAGACAATGGAGCAGCATTTGGAAATGTTAATGAAGAGACGAGAGAGATTAACGGAAGGAGACACCGGTCTCTGTATTGTCAAGACCGGCTGCTTTGAACCCTGAACTGTTTGAAGTCTGATGGACAGGCGATACCCCAACAGGGGGGATAAAAAGGGACAGGTTCGCTAATGCAACAGACACCACACAGGACACCACGAAGTAACGAGACCCTGGAAGCGGTGTGCCCCCAGAAGTCGGTGGGAGTTTTGGAAGGCTGGCGCGGGACCAGCCATACACGCACAGGGTGGAAAGATGCGGTCGGCGGGAACCTGGTGTGTGTGTCCGCCCTTGCCTGGGTGCCGGGTTCACCGCAGCGGAACGATCGTATCTGGAACGGAGGGGTCACAGTCGGTGACCTCAGAAGACACTACAAAGGGCTCGCCCAAAGCTAACTGCAAGGAATATCGAAGGTCTGTTTGGAATCCGATTTGCATATTCATTCGTTCTCCCTCTCTCTTCAACGGCACAACAGCGATTACTGCGAACTGAAGTAAATTGAACTCTGACACTTGTGATTGATCATTTTACCCCTAGACTGCGACAGAGCTTGATTGATCCTATTATCCTATGTTCTGTGTACATGTGTGTTTATTCATTGCTGACCTGTTGCATTTATATCCTTACGATTAGAGTACTGTGTTGCTTATTTCTTTAATAAAACTTTCTTAGTTCCAGTAATCCAGACGCCAACTGAGTGATCCATTTCTGCTGGTTTGGCAACCCATTTACGGGGTGGGTAACAGTATTTAGTTGAATAGTGATGCAGAGAGAGAGACAGTGAGTTGAGTCTTCAGGTGAGCTATGTCGTCTATTTCCTCGTCGTCCTCCGAAATCCTTCACAAGTCACCATCTCGGACTTTAACAACAAAGGGGACAGTACTTCGGTGTGGTTGAGCTGTCTACCCAGGCCAGAGTCGGACACATGGACAACTCCCCACTGGACTTGCCATTGAATTTTCACTGGCAGAGCAATTAGATCAATCCGCCTGATCGATCCTCCAAAACCAACATTCTCTGCAGGCACAACAAAGCTCATTCAGTGTCCCGGTCATGTGTCTGAGATATGTATAATGTGACCTCCTATTTCTTTCACTGTGCTGAGCATCTCCTGTCATTCGAAGAGTCCCTCCTTCCTTTGTCTGTAAAGGAATGCGAGCAGGCAACAAGTCCTTGGAAGTAACATCAACAATGTGCTGTCGGTCACCATAGCAACCTTCGAGCTGCTAAGTTTTTATCTCCAAAGTAAAACTCTAAACTTAACTCCAGTGACGGTCTAACCGTCAATCTTCGTCACTCTATCTTTTCCAAACAAACTATCAATGATAAATAACTCTCTCTGTCTCTCTTCAAAAAGTTAATAGGGGCACTCCTGGATCCCCTCACACTTGCATGTCCCGCAGGACTGAAAGATTACAAACGTCACACTACTCTTTACGAAGTGAGGAAGGCAAAATCGTCCGGGATGAAGCAGTGTAACAGCCCATTAAGTTACTTGGAAATGGACCTGGAGACGTTTGCGACTGGTGTGCGTCCGAGAAAGTTCCGGTTAAACATGCGTGCGTGTTAAGTAGGGAACATTTTCACACTTCGGAAGAAGTGCTAATGCCAGATGTCCCTGGTTCAATCCCGGACGAGCCCCACGAATGTAACGCTCAGTGTTACCGGCTCGGGCATATCGAGGGGAAACCACGTCCGCCCTCCAAACCTTGTCTCACGTTTGCGTAGTTATTGTGTTGTACACGCTGGTTTAAACTGACACATCAAATATCAGACATCACACAATGAACGATTCACAGATTACACTTTATAGATCTTACTGGAGCTATGCAATTAATAGAGATACAATATAAAATGAAATTAGAAGGCGCGAAACTTACCAGAGTCAACCACTTCGTGCACAACCGTCGGAGCTCAATTAACGGGGTCTTCTTTCCACCATACGATCACTTCCGACCTCTTCGACCCGCCCCCTGGGACCAAACACGGTGGTAGACCAGAGCGCGTACAGCATGTCCTTCCTCTTCGGTTCTCCTCCCGAAAAACCCGGGAACTCACCCACGTTCCCACACAAACAGATAGAATAACATTAGCACTGATTGGGACGTTTTCTGCCGTATCAATTGTGTAACCCAAACAAGCAGGGAGAGAGAAAACTCCTTACAACGCAGTTGTTATTACAGGAAAGCGATTTTATATGACATACAAAGAAGCCAGTTTAGACACCATTGCAGCCAGTGTAACCAAGACCCAGTTACAATTGCAAGAGGGAACACGTAATATTGCTGGGACCTTGATCGGCTTCCTCATGTCAACTCCAGCCACAGGCGAAGTCCCGCAGGTCTGGGCAGTGAAAATGTTTTATCTCTTTTTCAAACGAGAAACGGTAACAATCCCGGAAACTATGGATAAGTGAGACTTATTTCAGTTAAATGGACATAGGAGGTAAAAAATCCGTATGTCCAGGATTTACGACAGTTGGAAAACCCAAACAGGTTAGGGAGAGCTAGCATGGCTCTGTTCGGGGCAGATCTTCTCTTACAACTTGAAAGAGTATGTTAACGAGGTGAGGAAAGGGATTGATGAGGGTAGGGCAGTGGATGCTGAGCACGTGGTATCAGTCAGGCGTTTGACATACTCGCTCAAGGGGAGAGGCAAAGGGAACGGCGGACAATTGGTTGCTTGGACTCATAACATATTTGTGCACAGACGGCAGAGTGAGATGACTGAAGGGACTTATCCGAGATGGAGATCTGCAATTAGTGATGCTCGACAGTGATCTACGCAGGGATCCCTGCTGCTTGTGATGTATATAAATTACCTGGATGAAAATCTAGGTGGGCTGGCTAGTACATTTGCGGATGATGCCAAGATTGATGGAGTTGTGGCCACTGTAAAAGACTGGCAAAGCACAGATGAGTTGCAGATATTAACAACGACAGGACAGATGGAAATTAACCCAGATAAATCCGAGATGCAGCACGCTGGTATCAAGCAAATGTAAAGAAACAGTACAGTGTTTGGGCAAGCTCCTGAAGAGTGTTGCTGAGCAGAGCTACCTTGGGATCTAAGGTCACAGCCTCTTGAAAGTGTCTACGCAGGTCAACAATGTGAATAAGAGACTTTTAGAATACGCAAGTCAGCAAGGATCTCAATTAAAGACATAATGTTGCAAATTGTGAAAACTCTGGTTAGGCCACATCGGAACGCTGCCTGGATTAGACAACATGTCTTATGACGAGGGCCTGGACAAACGGGTCGTTTTCCCTGAAGCGCCGGAGGCTCAAGGGAGATTTGGCAGAAGTTTATAAGCTTAGGAGAGGCATAGATAGAGAAATAGGGAGTATCTGTACCCAAGTATTCAAATATCGAAGAGAAGAGGCTATGCATCGAAACTGAGAGGAGTAGTTTCACGCGGGATGTGAGGAATAGTTGTTGTTTGTTTTTTTTTCACTCTGAAACCGTGGATGCCTGGAATGCGCCGACTGGTATGGACGTGGAGGCAAATACATTAGATGATTTTAGGAGACGTCTGGATAGTCATAAGGATGTAAGAAGATGGAGGATATTAAAATTGCTGATGTAGGACTGATGAGTGCTTGAGTATTCTTAAGCTCTATGTTCCGAGTAATTGACACATGACTCCCTCAGCTGAGATTTAACACACACACACACACACACACACACACACACACACACACACACACACACACACACGAATATGTATATGTATCAACACGCAATGATTATCGAGGCTATCCGATGAGGAGCCCTTGAAAATCAGTCCATATGTCATGGAAACATGAGGAAATCTGTCATGGTGCAGGTCAATGTCGGGGTTTGAATTTTTGAGGGGTATTAACTGTTATGATCGTGGTCGTGTGAGTGCTAACGCCCCTGTATCTCCGTCCAGGTGGCAGCAGCGTGAAGAGAGCATGGCCTGGGTCATGGAGATCACTGATGATGCATTTTGCTTCCCTGAATCTGCGTTCCTTGTAGAAGTATTCTGTCTGGGTAGTTTACTACCTGAGGGTATGAACAGCAGAAACTCCTTTGTCCACACTCACTACTCTCTCCTGTTCCATCCACGTTCCTGGTTCCTCTCTCGTTTCTTGTTCTCAGCTCACTTACCCATCTTCTCCCCCGGTGAACCCCCTTCCTCGCTTTCGTGTACTAGCCAGTGTCCTCAGGTTCCCACATCTACGTTCTCGTACAGTTTCCGCCGATCACCGCTCAGCTTCCTACATACCCCGCCCGATTCTACATGGTCCATCACTTATTTTCACCACCCCTCCCCCCGTCAGTAGGTAATCTACCTCATCGTCCCCTCAGCCGGCCCCTTGACCTTTCCAATCCAGAAAAAGTCTCTCCAAAGTGTCAGCTGTTCATTCTCTTCATTGGAACATGACAGCACCAGAGCAGTCCCGTCGCCCCACAAAGTCGCACTGTACCAGTTAGATAAGTAACCTAATGACTAACCAATTTTATCTGCTTGAATTATCAGCATGTCCTTCCATTTTCCTCAGAGGCACATGTCTGTATCAGCAGCTCCTCAATGTCTCCCCTCCTTGTGTCCCCACCACCACACCAGGAAGTGCATCCCATGCACCCACTACTCTCTGTGTAAAGGTCTTGCTCTTTCGAGTTCATTTGAAATTACCGCCCGAAGATCCTCCGGCGCCTTGCGTAAGTTAAATTGTTTGTGTCGTCCGCAAGATTATTAGTCAACTCATTCACATGCATCCAAGTTATTTATATGTGTCACAAATCCCGGAACAACTCACTGTCGAACTTATTCTACAGACTGTTATTTCTCCTTTGTAATTAAAATGCGATTCCCGGGTGACAACATTGAAATCTCCGCAATGTCGACTGCCATCTTCTGGTGGCATACGAATCTACTTTTCTTTTATGTTTACATAGTGTTATCAAAAACCAGAGGCGTCATAGTCATAGACTTACCTGCCTGGGAGATATTCCCGTATTTCTCAACCGTTTCGAAGCAACAGACACTGAACTGCCGTATTAGTTTGACACAGTTATGATTTCTGTGACCACAGTTTCAACCCATCTGCACTTTTACCAGCCTCCTTCAACATCTCCAACTCCATCACGTCCCAGTGGCCCTTCAATTTATAATAACCTACCAGATAAAATGGGACATATTGGGCGGTATGGGAGAAGTGTCACCGAGGATTAATGCAATCCTGACAACGCCGAATGAACTTTGCCATGAGGCGTAAGGGCGATTTCACAGTCTCCTTTAGCTGCACTCTGAACCTGGCCTGGACCACGGCGTAAAGGGCCGTGTTGGTGCAGCAGCTGAGGAGCTGCAGCATGTAGCCCAACTCCCGCAGAGAACTCGGGGGAATCGAATCAAAGCTCTCCCATATGGAATACACCGTCAGCAGCGCCCACAGCAGGATGAAATTCCCCGACATAACTAGCAGTAACAGGAGGGCTTGCCTGCGGTTCTTCAACTCCGGGTCGGCGGGCGTTTCGCCAACCCGCGAACCACGGAGTCTCCTCCGGGCTCGGCTGGCGAGGAAGACGTGTCTGATGGTTAAACTATTGAGCAGGATTATCAGGACAAAGGGGAATATTGGGGTGAGGAGGAAATGAATCAATAAAAATGTTGTCAGCTGAGATGGGGAAAATAAACGGTCACTGGTATAGCACAGCAAGGAACTATCTAATGCGGAATATGACTCATCGAGCATAAAGTACCAGAATATGCTCTTTCCACAGCTCAGCACAGTCACTGTCCCCAGAACCAGAGCCGCCGCTCTCCCGGTGCAGTATCTTCGTTTCAGCTCCTGCAAACAGATGGCGACAAACCGATCAAAGGTGAAAGTGACGGTGAACCAGACAGAACAGTCCGTGGCGGCGTAGAACAGAACGGCGTGGATATTACACACGGGAGCACGATGTGACCAGTAGAGAAACTCCATTGGCACGTTAGTCATCGGAATCTTGTTCAATACCAGATCGAAGAGAACGACGAGCTGATCCGCTGCTACCATGGCAACCAGGTACCTTGTGACGCCTTTGGAGAGACCGCACTTTCCCCGAGACAGGATGACGATTGTCACCACGTTCACTGTGCGGACGGAAATATGGAAGATTAACACACTTTCGGATGGAAACTTGCTCTGAAAGCAACTATTTTAATCGATAGCCCTCCCAAGAGCAGTGATGAACATGGAATTAATGTAACTATGAAGGAGATTATCAGGATCATTATTAAATTGGTAGTGATTATAATGTACCTGCTGAAGTTCAGAAGGATGAGAGGAGTCTCACTGAAACTTATTCAACATTGAAAGGTGAAGATATCGTGGACGCGGAGAGGGTTGCTTCTGTCGTGGGGGAGTCTACAACCTGAAGACGAGGCTTCAGAATAAAAAGACATCCCTTTAGAACGGACATGGGTCCTAATTTCTTCAGACCGAGACAGGTGAATGTGTGTAATTCAGCGGCACAGACGGTTCATTGGAACCATTGGCAGAGGAGAGTGATGGGTGCTTTATTCATCAGGCTGCCGATGGCTACGGGGCTGGGCGCCAGAATGTGGTTGAGTGCGATAATGAATCAGCTACACGGAATGGTAGCGAGGGCTCGGTGCTCGGCTGGTCGAATTTAGCTTCTGAGCTTTATGGGCAAAGCAGTGATAGCAATCGATGCCTGAAACGTATTCTGATCTTTAGCACCAGGAGAACGAGTTGCAAACGGGAAGTGTTAGGAGAGTAATGAACGAATTAATGTACCAAGTACCACGGTGACAGAAATTCAACTCCCCTCAGCTGTGAACACGAGAGAAAGTGAGAATATAAGAACATTAATAATAGGAGCAGGAATAGTCCATCTGTTCGGACTGGCATGATCTGACAATGAAGAAGATATGGCTGATCTGACCATGGACTCATCGCCGCATACCTACCTTTTCCTCATAGCCCTTAATTCGTCTACTATGCAAAATCAATGGCAGCCAGTCTGAAATATATTTATTGAAGTTGCCTCCAGTGCTGCACTGAGCAGAGAATTCCACAATTCACCGGCGTCTGAGAGAAGAAATTCCTCCTCAACACGGTCCTAAGTTCAGTCCGCAGAATCCTCAGGCTATGCCCCGTAGTTCTAACCTCGCCTACCAGTGGAAACAACTTTCCGGCGGCTATCTTATCTATCCATTCCATAATTTTAGATGTTTCTAGCGACTTCCTTTCATTCTTCTGAGTTCCAGCGAGTAAGATGCCAATCGAAACAATTTCCCCACGTAGCCGAACCACCTCAGCTCTGCAATCAACTGGTGAACCGCCTGCACAGCCAGCTTACCCATCCTCAAGTCGGGAGACCAGAACTGCACAGTACTCCAAATGCCTCCTCAATAGCACCTTGTCCAGCTGCAGCACATCCTCCCTACTCTTAAACTCAATTCCTCTGACAACAAAGGCTAACATCCTATTTACTTTCTTTACAGTCTGCTGCACCTGCAAACCAAACTTTTGTGATTCAAGCACAAGTACTCCAAAGCCCCTCCGCACAGTAGCATACTGCAATCGTTTACCACGTAAATAATATTCTGTTCTTACAATTGTCCTTCCCATTTGATAACCTCGCATTTATCAAATTTGCACTCCATCTGCCAGATGCTGCTACATTCGCTGAACGTATTAATATCCCTCTGCATGTTGTCAGTTTCCTCTGCACTCTTTGTGGCGTCGATAGATCATGGCAGTGATGATGCCCACGTACCCTTATGCTTTTTAACTGGTGAGACGTTGGAGTATTACATAACTGGTGGGTATCTTGTGACTGTCTTGTGACCATGATGTAGTTCAGTACCTTGTAAGATCAGGAAGGTTTGTGCAATGTTCATTCGCCAGGACAAGGTCAGTTCATTTAAACCATTTGATTTCCTTCGCTGTGAATCTATTGGACAGAATCAGCAGTAACGTCACGTCTCGAAGACAGCCGTTTCCAGAGTCATCTCTCCTGATTGACTGTGTGAATCACTTGGGCTTTCGAAGTTACCATTTTAATACTGTGTTCGAAATTACCACTTTAAGAACTGTTCCGGGGTTGCTGCATAGCAGTTAACTGCTGGTTAAGTTAGTCATTTGAATAGTTTTCGCTATTGCTGACCAGAATGTATTACATGTTTGTTTGTTTGTTTATAAAAACTGACGCAATTATATATTTGTGTTGCGGGTGACGTGACACAAGCTATTTGTTTGTTGATTTATTTATTTTTAAATTAATTCCGCTAATACTATATTCTGCCAACATATTTAACCTACCGAAAAGAACGACTCTTATTTACCTATGTTGAACTCCAACTGCCTCTTCTTAACGCAGTTTTGCATCCTCTCAAAGTCCAGGTGTAACCTCTGACAGCCCTCCACACTGTCCACAGCGCCCCCAATCTTCTTTCATCACCAGTTTTACTAACCCATCGCTCCACTTCCTCATCCAGGTCATTTATAAAAATCAGGAAGAGTAGGAGTTCCAGAACAGATCCCTGAACCACACCACTGGTCAACACCCTCAATGCAGAATATGACAGTCTACAACAACACTTTGCCTTCTGTGGATAAGTCATTTCTGTATCGGCATAGCAATGTCCCCTTGGATGACATGCCTCCTAAATTTCACAATAAGACTTGCATGGGGTACCTTATCAAATACACTCAGCCGATGTTTGCTGAAGCGATACCGGTTGGAAAGACCTGTCTTGCAATTAGCGAGTCGTTAGAATACAGGATGAATGAGAAGCTAAATTCTATTTTTCAACATAATCATGAGGAAGAGACGAGACACTTACCAAGAAGAGCTACGATTGCGAGTGCAGGGTAGTAAAACTCTTTGACTCTCCGAAGCAGGAGACTGATTCGAGTGTCCAAAATCAGCCATTGGTAATCATCAACAAGATGTGGATACAGCAAGAAAAGGTACTTCGCAATTTCCGTAGCATTGGGCGATGCAGTTCCAGGATTATAATCCATTGCTGGGATTCGTGTTCCCGATCCAGCCTCTGTCTTCTCTCTGCCTGCAGCCTCAGGTCTCTGATAGCGTAGACTGGCGGCTCTCTCTGAAACTGTCGTTGTGAGGGAGACATATTAATAGAAAAGGTAACCAGCAGCCACACCTCCGCGGTGACGACGACAATCCCCACGGAAACTCCCTTCATTAAACTCTCCGGAATGACAGGTGCAATTAACCCTTTATTTGCAGGCCGTCAGAGAAGCAATACCAAAGCAGATTGCAAGTGTATACAATAATCCCACCAGTCGGCTGTCCACAGATGCGTGCCCTGTCTGTAAATGGACACAAAACTGAGAAACTTTTTGACACACAGCTGGACACTGATATACAGCCAGACTGAAAAGGAAGGTACACGCAGCAATAAAAGAAAACTATAGTGATATACACAGTTTAAAATAATTATTGCATAGATAGTTCTTAAAAAATATAGTTGTATACAGTGGCATGCAATGGTTTGGGCACCCTGGTCAAAATTTGTGTACCTGTAATAGCTCAGCGAGTGAAAGGTGTCATGATTTCCAAAAAAACATAAAGTTAAAGATGACAGATTTCTTTAATAACTGAAGCAGGACTACTTTATATTTTTTTCCATCCTTTACTGTTACAAAATAATAAACATGGAAAAGGTTCTGAAGCAAAAGTTTGCGCACCCTGCGTGGTCAGTACTTGGTACTCCTCCTTTGGCAAGTATCAAAACTTGTGAACGCTTTTCGTAGCCGGACAAGGGTCTTCAATGATGTTTGGGGATTTTCGCCTACTCTTCCTTGTAAAAGGCTTCTAGTTCTGTGAGACTCTTGCGCTGTCTTGTATGCACTGTTTTTTTGAGGTTTATCTAAAGATTTTCGATGATATTGTGGTCGGCGGACTGCAAGGGGCATGGTAAAACCTTCAGCTTGCGCCTCTTGAGGTAGTCTATTGTGGATTTGGAGGTGTGTTTCGGATCATTATCGTGTTGCAGAAGTCATCCTTTTTTGATCTGCAGCTTTTGAATAGACGGTGTGATGTTTGCTTCCAGAATTTGCTGGTATTTAATTGAATTAATTCCTCCCTCTACCAGTGAAATGTTGCCCGTGCTATTGCTGCATCAAAATCCCAAATCATGATTGACTCAACCCCGTACTTAACGGTTACAGTGGTGCTATTTTCATGAAATTCCTCACTCTCTTTTTCTCCAAACATACCTTTGCTCATTGCGACCGGTAAGTTAAATTTTAACATCATCAGTCCGAAGGACTTGTTTCCAAAATGCATCAGGCTTGTTTAGATGTGCCTTTGCAAACTTCTCACGCTGAGTTTCGTGGTGAGGACGCAGGAAAGTTGTTTTTTTTCTGCTGACTCTTCCATGAAGGTCACGTGTGTGCATGTGTTGCTGCACAGAAGAACAGTGCACCCCCACTCCAGAGTCCGCGAAATCTTCCTGAAGGTCTTTTGCAGTCAACTGGGGAATTTAATTTGCTTTTTTTTCCGCAATCCTACGAGCAGTCTCTCAGATAGTTATCTTGTTCTACCACACCTCAACTTGACCTCCACCGTTTCTGTTAACTGCCATTTCTTAATTGCATTACGAACTGAGTAAACGGCTACATGAACATGCTTTGCTATCTTCTTTTAGCCTTCTCCTGCTTTGAGGGCATCATTTATTTTTATTTTCGGAGGGCTTGGCAGCTGCTTAGAGGAGCCCATGCCTGCTGATTGTTTGGACAATGTTTGAGGAGTCGGGTTATTTCAAAGGCTTTGAAATTTGCATTCCCTGGCCTTTCCTAACGATGACCGTGAACAAACCAGAGCCCAAACAAGATAATTAAGGTCTGAGACCTTGGTAAAAGTGTTTAAAGAGCTCAAATCTCTAGATGTACCCAAACTTCTGCATGATGCTCTTTTCCTTTATCTTCACTCGAAAATTGATCAAAGCAAAAAATACACGAACCTTGCTTCAAATGTTGAAAAGAATGATTCATCTGTATCTTTATGAATTCTGGAGATCAGTTCATCTTCGACTCACTGAACGTTTCACTGTAGCGGAAATTTTGACCGGGGTCCTCAAATATTTGCATACCAGTGTAGGTAGATTGAAAATGATATCGAGTTTGATAATTTCAAAATAATGATTTTTTAGAAAAAAAAGTTTTTACCAGCGGCCAATCGGGTCTCCCTGTGATTTAGGAGGAGGGGACAGCACAGGTATAAAAGGCAACAGCGGGTCCTTAGATTGAGAAGCAGCTTTGACTAGCGACCAGGAGGCGTTTGTGGTTGACCTGCAAGAGGAAGGCAGGGTCATATGCAGTGGCCATCGTCTGAATGGGCCGTGAAGCAGGTGATCTTCAGGCTTCTGCTCGCCGAGGCGTCAGCTCAGCATGCAAAGCAGGCAAAGAAAAGAAAAGCACTTGGTTAGGTCTTTTGTTCCTTCCCTTCTATATATCTGATCACATAGGATAACAGAGACGCCAGGCAGGGTAGTTAAATGCTCCTCTTACGGAATGTGGGGAGGCATAGAGAACTCTAGTAACCCTGACGACGACAGCTGCGAGAGCTGCGTTCAGCTGCAGCTTCTGACAATCCGCGTTAACATAGAACATAGAACATAGAACGTAGTATAGTACAGTACAGTGCAGGCCCTTCGGCACACAATGTTGTGCCGACCCTCAAACCCTGCCTCCCATATAACCCCCCACCTTAAATTCCTCCATATACCTGTCTCGTAGTCTCTTAAACTTCACTGGTGTATCTGCCTCCTCCACTGACTCAGGCAGTGCATTCTACGCACAAAAAACTCTCTGAGTAAAAAAACTTCCTATAATATCGCTCTTGAACTTCCCACCCCTTACCTAAAAGCCATGTCCTCTTGTATTGAGCAGTGGTGCCCTGGGGAAGAAGCGCTGGCTATCCACTCTATCCATTCCTCGTATTTCCTTGTACAGCTCTATCATGTCTCCTCTCACCCTCCTTCTCTCCAAAGAGTAAAGCCCTAGCTCCCTTAATCTCTGATCATAATGCGTACTTTCTAAACCAGCCAGCATCCTGGCAAATCTCCTCAGTACCCTTTCCAATGCTTCCACATCCTTCCTATAGTGAGACGACCAGAACTAAACACAGTACTCCAAGTGTGGACTAACCAGAGATTTATAGACCTGCATCGTTATATCACGACTCTTAAACTCCATCGCGACAACATCAGGTATATCTCGGATCGAGCCCTCACCACTCTTAAGTGGGAGTGTGAACTGCTCGAAATCGTAGCCTATTTAGTTACCAATGACATGTGTGTGATGAACGATGCTGTTCTGCACTGCCAGTACGGGAGTTCAGAGCGAATTTAAAAGGGAGAACCACCAGGATCTGCTGCCCGTTCCACGTGCTTGTGAGGCCGGAAGCAGGAAAGTTTTCCAGATAAATATGTTTCTAAAGAGTTGCTTTTACATCCTAGTCCTCTGGAAATGGATGCTAAACTTGCATTTGGCTTCCTCACCTTTCTGCAAATTTTCCTGTAGGGAATCCTTGCAAAAGGCTCTGCACCTCTGCTTGTTTCTCCATTGTTAAAATAGAACAGGCATAAACAGAGAATATACAGTTTATGGTATGGGGAAGGAGCTGTTTACAGACACCAGTCCTCTGAAAGTGGATTGGAACATGAGTTTGGCTCACTTACCATTGACTCAAACTGCAGATTTTCCTCTGGCTCTGCACTCTTATTTTCAATTCAAATATTCTTCCCAATTACGAAATAGTCCACGACTTTATTCCCTCTGCCAAAGAGTAAGACTGGGCCCTATCCTGCATCATATTCGTGCTGCCAATTCTTTGCCTGTGGTCCTGTTTGTTAATTCCTTTTGCAAGCACCATGCTTCCTAATCTCTACCTGCCCTTCCATCTACCTTTGCATGTGTCTCCAACCCTGCCACAAACCAATCAAATCCTTCATCCAAATCATTGACGTACAGCGCCAATTTTACGACGACTGATCGATGACTATACATGGGAAAATCCATAATAACCTTCCGGATATGGTAACACAGGATAGACAAAGTATAACAAAATATTCCATGGATAAAGCCGTTGCGAACACAGATAACATACAGAAATCATAGTTGAAAAACACCACAATATGCTGAATCAAAAGAGGAAAGTGAAAGAGGATAGAACACGAGTAGGGAATATATTATCCCAGTAATAATATTTACAACTAGTATCATCGCTTTCGTTGCAAAACAGCATTACAATTAGCGCTGAGATCAAATATTTATATAAATTTCAAGAAGGCTGTAACACCAAGCACCTCTAAATATTCCGAAAGCTCCGAGCATTTGAGAAATGGGCGTGTTTGTTTCAGGATTTACCAGTGGGGCGGTGAGTGTTGTTATCCACTTTCGCTCAGGAACCTGATTTTTGCGAAGTCACGACTGCTCGTAAACCTGAATTAGGAATCCTGAAGCCTGACTCAGGTCCCTGCTTCAAGGGGGTTAAAAAAAAAAAAAAAAAAAAAGCACAGCCAAGTCTCGCTTCGCCGTTGTCAAGAAAACACCCTTACTTCTTCAGTTCCTGAAAGGAAAAGGAAATTCGCTCGGTTCCCTTTGACTCTCCCCAATATTTAAACCATCCTGTCCTTTCATAACCAGCGGGTAGTCTGGCCACCCAGCCAGAATAGTAATGATAATGAGGTCGCAGAAAATAAATCTAGATCGCATACTCTGCTGTTACATAGAATATAAGCACCTGATGAAATCGATTGAAATCAGTCTGCATGTCCTCTTGTTTAAAGCGGAACTTACGAGGCTGTTGATCACAAAGGGTTTCAAAAGATACGGGGATAATCAGGCAGAATATTGGGAAATGCCCCTGCACCCTCTCTGAAGCTTCCATGTGTTGTGTATAATGGACCGACAGGAACTGAACACAATGCTCCAAGTATGGTCTACTAAGAGTGTTATAGCGTTGTAACATTACCCTCTGCCCCGAGCTGGAATAGTGTCACACTAACCGCTACACAACATAGTGTTCCAACTTGTAACTCAATAACCCACCTTTACACTGTCTCTTTCAGGTCATTTACAAAATCAGAAAAAGCAGGATTGCCAAGCAGATCTCTTGGATATGCTCCATCGCCTGCAGTTCCTTACTCTCTGAGCAAGATGATTCCAAATTCAGGAAGCAAGGTTTCTATCGATCTCATGCCTTCAAAGTTTCTGGGTGTGTCTAATAAGGGTAATCATGACGAACGGTCCACTCAGTTCCATATACAGAGCATCCGCCACTCTACCGTCAGGAATTTGTTTTATCATCTCCTGAAAAAATCATTCAGGGCGTATGACATGACCCGCCCCTCATATAGCTGTCCTTAATTCCATTTCTCCAAATAGTCATGCAACCCTGCATTTGATTTGCTATTGGGAAATGAAGCAGATGAGCTTTCAGATCTCTCGGTGGGAGAGCATTTTAGAGGCAGTGGCCACAACTCTATCTCCTTCACCATAGTGCTGGAGAGGGATAGGAGCAGACAATTTTGGAAAGTATTTAATTAGTCTATGGGAACTATGATGCTACTAGGCAGGACTTTTAGAGCAGATGTTCTCTGGGAAATGCACAGCGGAAGTGTGGCAAACGTTCAGGGAATATTTGAATGGAGTTCTACATAGGTATGTTCCATTGAGATAGGGAAAATGTTGGTACTATATGCAACCATGCAAAACCGTGGTGTGTACAATCTGTAGAAAATCTAGTTAAGAGGAAAGGAAAAGCTTACGAAAGGTTCAGGAAAATAAGTATTGTTAGAGCTCTAGAAAATTACAAGGTTGCTAGGAAGGAGCTTAAGAATGGAATTAGGAGAGCCAGAAGGGGCCATGAGAAGAGCCCGCTGTGTTGCATAAAGGAAAACCCCGAGCCATGTGAAGAGCAAGAGGATGAGCCGTGAGGGAATAGGACCAATCAAGTGTGACTGCGGAAAAGTGTGTATGGAGTCGGAGGAGGTACTTAGTAAATGCTTTGTTTCAGTACTCAAAAGGGAAAAAAATAATCTTGGCCATTTTTGTGACAACTTACAGTGGACTGAAACGCTTGATCATATAGACATTAAGAAAGAGCATGTGCTGTAGCTTTTGAAGTTAGTAAATTCACCAAGACCCGATGACATACACCCCAGCCGGATAGCGTCATATTTCCCCTTACTCCAAGCAAACGTTTCCCTAAATTGTCTATTCCTATCCATCTCCAATGTTGTGGTGAAGGAGATAGAATTGTGATCACTGTCACAAAAATGCTCTCCCACTGAGAAACCTGACACCTGTTTCGCAATTGGCTGCCAGATGTCCATGTTGCTATTGGCTGCTCCGTAAAAACACACAGCAGAGTCATTGACTCCTTCCTACTCCTAACTTTCTCTCACAGAGACTCCGTTGACAACCCCTCCATGTCTTGCTCCTTTCCCGCAGCCGCGACACTATCCTTGATCAACAACACCATTCCTCCACCTCTTTTGCCTCCCCCCTGTCCTTTCTGAATCAGCTAAGACTGGCACTTGAAGTAGCATTTCCTGTCCCTGAAACATCCAAGTCTCTGTAATGGCCAAAAACATCATAGCTCCATTCACCACGACTGTGTCAGTTTAGGAAATACTGTATGAGGACTCTCAAGTCCCTTAGAAGGTCTAACTTCTGCCCTTTTTTACTGGTCTATAGCATAGTCTACATCTTTATTACTTCTAACAAAATGCATGACCATTCAGTTCCCGGAACTCGATTGAATTGACTTTATTTCTGACATCGTTCACATACACGAGGCGAAAAATCTTTACGACTCCGTCTAAAAGTGAAATGTGTAATCATAGTTATTTATAATAATTCTGTAATTTAGAATACACTCAAATCAGCGTGAGCTGATCAGTCCGAGGGCCTGTGGGAAGGAGTTGTCACGGAGTCTATTGGTCTTGGCTTTTCTGCTGCGGGACCGTTGTCTGGAAGGCAACAGCTGGAATAGATTGTGAGTTGTGGTGCCTAGGGTTCCCAGTGATGCTGCGGCCCCCTTTTACACAACTGTCTTCGTAAATGTCTTGTATAATGGGAAGTTCACAACTACAAATGTTCTCGGCTGTCCGCACCACTTTCTGCAGAGTATTCCATCTGCCAGTTCTTTCCCCATTCTCCCAGTCTCTCTTCGTCCTTCTGTAGTCTCTCCACTTTCTGAGAACTACCTGCCTCTTCACCTATCTCCGCATCGTCTGCAAACTTTGCAACACGGCCATTAATTCCGTCACCCAAAGCAAAGACGTAAAACGTAAAAGTAATCAGTGCCAGCACAGACACCTGTGGAATACTACACGTCACCAGCAGCCAAGCAGGAAAGGCTCCTTTTATTTCTTCTCTTTGTCCCCTCCTGACAATCAGCCAACGCTTTATCCATCGCAGAGCCTGACGGGACACTTGCCTATTCTCTTATTGGTCGACATTTACTTTAATTCCCTTCTCCTTGCAAAAATGATTTCGCTTGCCATGAATTGCTAAGAAACTCCAATGACTGCAGTCATCGTCACGGAGCACAGTTACAGCCCTTCAGACTAACCAATCAATGCCGGGATCATATCGCTCTGTTTCCCACCCCTCCATGTACCTTCGCATTTGTTTCATAAATGATACTATCGTCTCTTTTCAACCACTCTCTCCGCTGCATGTTCACTCACACTCAACTCCATACAGGTGAAAAAAGTTGCCCTTCCGGTCCCTACTAAATCTCTCTCTCCTATCTCTCGATCATATTTTACCTGCTTTTTCCTCTTGCTGTTTCAGCAAGTTCCCATAACGCGGTCTTCGTGAAAAAAAAAAAAATCCTTCATTCCACCCTCCCCCCTCACCTGATCGCAGGGCCACAAGATTTAGACTTCCCTATCCAGGATCTCAAAAGACGCTTATCATCCACCTCGTCTACGTCTGTGGAAATTTAAAAAGAAGTTCTGCAAGTTCGTCCCTCATGCTATTAAGTGCCAAGTAACAAAGACCCAACATGGCCTACCAGTCTCTATACCTCAAGCTTTCTAGTGTTGGGTACATGCCCGTTCTTTCTTTTCTATCCTTATTCCTGCCCAACCGCACCTTTGCATGGTGACCAAATACAGCACAGTACTCAGTTCTACGAGTGCGCCCTCATCAACGACTTAAAGAACTGCAACTGCAACAGGGGGCAGGGATTCAAGTATCTGGATCATCGGGACCTCTTCTGCAGCAGGTGTTATCTGTACGAAAAGGTCGGGTGACACTTGAATCCGAGGGGAAACAATATCCTGCCGGGGAGATTTGCGAGGGCTACCGAGGTGACTTTAAACTGGAATGTTTGGGGGTGGGAAGCAAATTAAAGAGACTAGGAGAGAGGAGATTAGTTCGCAAATAGAGAAAGTTAGCAGACAGTGTTCGGGAGGATAGGCAGGGGACAGAGATCAGGAGAACTCAGACCAAAGATGTAGGGGACAGGGAAGAAAAAGATAACAAAGTTGTTTGCTCCATGAAAGGTAAACATAGAGTAAGAGGTGGACAGTTTCTTAAATGCATCCATTTTAATGCTAGGAGCACTGTAAGAAAGGTGGATGAGCTTAGAGAATGGATTGATACCTAGAAATATGATGTTGTAGCTATTAGTGAAATATGGTTGCAGGATGGGTGTGATTGGCAACTAAATATCAGGATTTCGCTGCTTCAGGTGTGAAAGAATAGGAGGGGCAAGAGGAGGAGGTGCTGCCTTGCTTGTCAGAGAAAATATAACCACGGTGATCTGACAGGATAGATTAGTGGACTCGTCTAGGGAGGATATTTGGGTGGAACTGAGGAATAGGAAAGGTCTAGTGACGTTTATAGGAGTATATTGTACACCACCTAATGGGGACCGAGAACTGGAGCAGCAAATTTGTAAGAAGAGAGCAGATAATTGTAGTAAGTACAAGGTTGTGATGATGGGAGATCTTAATTTTGCACACACAGTCTGGCAAGCCTATTCTGTAAAATGGCTGGATGGGTTGTAGTTTGTCAAATGTGTGCAAGATAGTTTTTGGTTTTTTTGTAGCTATACATAGAGGTACCAACTAGAGAAGGGGCAGTGTTGGATCTGCTGTTAGGGAAGGAGATAGGGCAGGTGACGGAGGTATGTGTTGGCGAGCACTTCGGGTCCAGTGATCACAATGCCATTAGTTTCAATATAATTATTGAGAAGGATAGGACTGGACCCAGGGTTGACATATTTGATTGGAGAAAGGCTAACTTTGAGGAGATGCGAAATGATTTAGAAGGAGTGAATTGGGACAATTTGTTTTATGGGAAGGATGTAATAGAGAAATGGAGGTCATTTAAAGGTGACATTTTGAGGGTACAGGATCTTTATTTCCTGTGAGGTTGAAAGGAAAGGTTAAAGTTTGAGAGAACCATGGCTTTCAAGGGATATAGGAAACTTGGTTCCGAAAAAGAGAGGGATCTGCAATAAATATAGGAGTTAGTGAGCTGCTCGAGGAATATAAAGGATGTGAAAAGAATCATAAGAAAGAAATTAGAAAAGCTGAAAGAAGATACGAGGCTGCTTTGGCAAGTACGGTGAAAATAAATCCAAAGAGTTTCTGCAGTTATATTAATAGCAAAAAAATAGTGAGGGATAAAATTAGTCTCTTAGAGAATCAGAGAGGATGGCTATGTGCGGAGCCGAAAAAGATGGGGGAGATTTTGAACAATTTCTTTTCTTCGGTATTAACTAAGGAGAAGGATATTGAATTGTGTAAGAGAATGGAATACAAAAAGGGTAGTTATGAAAAGTATGACGATTAAAGAAGAGTAAGTACTAGCATTTTAAGGAATATAAAGGGATAAGTCTCCGGTTCCGTCAAGATATTCCCTAGGACCGTGAGGGAAGTCAGTGTGGAAGTAGCAGGGGTGTCATAGGGCGGTGGCTCGGAACGGACCCAAGTGCAAGACACGGACACTGAAGGACTACAGACAGGACTAGGATACAGGCTGAGGGCAAGGAGATGGACTCGAAAACCAGAAACCGGAAACAGGACTGGACAAGAGAGCTAGGAGCCCGGGCTTGGATTCCGAGCCAGAGACTGGACAAGGACCCAGCGTCTGGGTCTTGCCTCTGCCTCGGACCCAGAACTAGGCAAGGACGAGGCTTGTCTGGCAGGCAGGACGAGGATGCAGTCTTAGAGCCTTGAGGCCCGTCTTGGCAGGAGGCAGGAGACTTGATGCGAGGCTTGGCAGGAGGCAGGAGGCTGGGGCCTTGAGGCGAGGCTTAGCAGGATGTTGGAGTCTTTAGGCTTGAGGCTAGGCAGGAGGCCGGAGTCTTCAGGCTTGAGGCTAGGCAGGCTCCTCCTGGGCAGGGCGCGGTACTCCTGGGAGGGGCGCAGATCACCGCCCGACAGAGGCAAGGGACAAGAAGGGAGCTAGGTACAGGGTGGCTCCAGGACAAGACTGCAGGCGAGACGAGGCGAGAGTTACCAGCTAGATAAGGCAAGGCTTCAGACAACACAAGGGGAGACGAGAACTTCAGGCGAGGCGAAAGTTACGGGCAAGACAAGGCAGGGCTTCAGGCCAGGAAACAGAAGACAGAGGAAGAGATACAAGCAGTAAGGACAAGAACAATCCAGCACCACGCCCTGGTCTCTGAAGTTATTTATTCAGCCAGCCCCAACGAGCATCAGCTGGCTCAATTAGAGCTCAACAAGAACAAACAGGGTAGACAGGAAAACATGGAGAAAGGGTCAACATGGAGAAAGGGAACAGAGGACTTCAGTTAGCACGGGTATCAAAGTCCACAGCGTGTCCCTACTGTCAAAAGCAACTTTGACCAGTGAGTAGGCGGCGTTTGTGGTTGATCTGCAGGAGAAAGGCAGGGGCCAATGCAGTAGCCGTCGTATGAATGGACCGTCAAGCTACTGCTCGCAGACGCGTCAGCTCAGGGAGGCTTCTGTCAAAGTAGGCAAAGAAAAGAAAAACACTTGGCTAAGACTTTTAATTTCCTTCCCTTCTTTACATCTGATCAGATAGGATAACATTGATGTAAGGCAGGGTAGTTGAATGCTCCTCTTGCGGGAGCATTCCCTCACTTTCGCTGTATTGGCGCAAGACAAATTGAGCATTGGAATTACAATAAAGATATTTCATTTCACTTCATTTAATTTTATCTGGGAAGGCATAGAGAATTCTAGTAGCGCTGACGACGACAGCTGCGATAACTTCTGACAATCTCCTTTAATGAGCTGAAGGTGGAACTGGTCGAGCTGCAGATCATTCGGGAGGCTGATGTGCTGATGGACAGGACATATAGAGAGGGAGTTACACCCAGGACGCAGGGCACAGAGACATGAATGATACACGGCTGAAGGGCACAGGGCACAAATCCCCTGTGGCCATCTCCTTCAACATTTCGGATATTGTCACGGAGTTTAGGGGGCTGGAGAATCGTCTGACAGTGTTCAGTCACAGGGTTCGGCTCTCATGCACTTAGTTTGCCTCCGTGATTCAGAAGGGACGTGGGTGTTGAACGGTGTCTGTGTGTGGGGGGTCGGGGTGGGGGTGGTGGCGCGGCAGCGTGAAAGTCATGATGTGGTGCGGACAGGTGGCTCTGTCGGCGACAAGATCAGCGATATCTCCGATCGAGTCCTCAGCGTTCTTAACTTGGTGTGTGAGCAGCTAGAAATCGTGACCAATCGAGTTACCAATGACATGGGCACGATGAGCGACGAAGTATCGCACGGCCAGTTCCGGGAGTTAACAGCTCAGTTAAAAAACAGGACCCTCCTGGGTTTGCTACCCGTGCTCCGGGCTTGTGAGACTGGAAGCAGGAAGACTCTACAGATTAATAGGTTGTTGAAGAGTTGCTTTTATGTCCCATATCTCTGGAAATGGATGATAACATTGCCTTTGACTTCCCCACCGTTGTGTAAATTTTCCTGCAGGAAATCTACCCAAAAGGCTCTGCACCTCTGCTTGTTTCAATATTCTCCACATTGTTAAAACGGTCCAGGCCAATATAGAGGGTATACAATTTATTACTTGGCGAAGGAGTTGTTTTTATATACCAATCCTCTGAAAGTGGATTGGAACATGCATTTGGCTCCGTCACCGCTGACTCAATCTGCAGATTTTCCTGTGTCTCTGCAACTCTGATTTTTCGATTCAAGTGTTCCTCCCATTTACGAAATAGTCCACGCCTTTATTACCTCTGCCAAAGTGTAAGACTGGGCACTTTCCTACATTATATTACTTCATAGTTCTTTGCCTCGTCTCCAGTCTGCCTAGTGCCTTCGGCAAGCACCATGCTTCCTTAACTCTACTTACCCTTCCATCTACCCTCGCATGGCTCTCAAACCCTGCCACAAATCAATCAAATTCTTCATTCAAATCATTGACGTACAACGCGATAAGAAGCGGTCCCAACACCGATTGCTGCGAAACTCCACCGCTAACCGCCGTCCAATCAGTAAAGGGCCGACGCAGTGATTGGCTGAGTCTGGACATGAGGTTTCACCAACTGCTGAGAAACAGGAAAGACAGAACAACTTACAATAGATACAAGAGTCAGATTGCAACATATTATATGACTACTGAGCAGTATTTACAGATGGGTTAATCCCTAATATCCGTCCGGATTTAGTAACACAGGATAGACAAAGAACAGCAACTTATTCAATAGATAAAGCTTTTGCAGGTACACGAAACCTACATAAATCAATGCTTGAAAACACTGAAATCTGCTGAATTAACCCTTACATACTGCTCATATTCGATGCCTTCGCAGTATTGTCTGGGTCAAGTTTGACCCGGCGCAAGAATCCCCTCATAACAAGGGTCTAAAGCAAACTTTGAAGCAAAAATATTTTTACAATGTATAAATAGCCTATCTGCCATTAATAAATGGGTGTTTCATCGTTAATTAATGTTTCGGAGAGCAGAGAGAGTGCATTTATTCAGAGAAAAACGATTCGTTTATGGAGAAAAAGCGTCTACTATCATATAATATCATATCCTGTTTTAGCTAAAACATGAAAACATAAAAGCCAGAATGATTTTAATATATTTGTTGAAACTGAAAACGGCAAGAGCATTCTGTAACTGTAGGTTTATTTTATAATCATTTACAACAATTACAACCATCAATCACTGTCCTCACTGCTATATCATAAAAAAAGTCCTCATAAAGGCTACGTTATTATAACTATTAACTGTTAATCCAACATTAGCTAACATTTAACCAACAAACTTGGCATGCACAATTTCACGGTTTTAAGATTCCCTGAAACCACAATTTCCCTTGTTTTGACCAAGACTGTTGGATCTAAAATCGATTTCAATAGGTACGGGTCAAATATGACCCGAATTAGACTCAATGTATAAAATTTTGTAGCACCTGTACAAAAGTATATCTTTTTCAATATTTTCATTTTTGCGCATTTTGTGTCACTTTAGAAAAAGTCATTAAACTTCGGCTAAAAATGGCATTTAGTGTGTTTTTACCGCTATCAAATATCAAAAAGGGTTAAATTTGACCCGAACAGTAAGTATGGGTTAAAAGAGGAATGATAAAGAGGATGGGACATGAATAGGATAAATATTGTTCAAATAATAATATTTACAAATAGTATCATCGCAATCACTAAGAAGCAGCATTAAAATGAGCCCTACAGATAAAATGATTATATAATTTTCAACAAAGCTGCAACACGAAGCACCTCGAAATATTCTAAAAGCTCCGAGTAATTGAGAAGTGGCAGGGTTTGATTCAGTATTTATCAGCAGTGCGGTGAGTGTTGTTATCCACTCTCGGTAAGGAACCTGATGTTTGCGATGTCACAACTGCTCCTAAACCTGAATTAGGAATCCTGAACCCTGATTCAATCCTTGATTGAGGGGGAAAAAATTAGAGAAGTCCAGCTGCGCCATTGTCAAGAAGGCACCCTTGCTTCTTTAGTTCCTGAGAAGGACAAGGAAATTCGCCAGGTGCCCATTGTCTCTCCCCAATATTTCTAACTTCCTGTCCGTTCATAACCAGCCGGTGATCATTGACTCCGCCGTTTATCATGTTGCAGACACTTTCTCTGGGTATTGGCAATCGGTTCTTCGGTGTGGAGACACAGTGAAACAATATGAAGATGATTTATTTTTCTCCCCCCCTCTCTCTCTCTATTGTGCAGGACAGCATGCCAGAATAGTACGTTTTTTAAGCATACTGAGTTCGCAGAAAATAAATCTAGATTGCATACTACACTGTGACATAGAAAATAACCAGGTGATGAAAGAGATTGAAACCAGTCTGCTTGTCCTGATGTTTTAAGCGGAGGTTGCAAGGTTGTTGATCAGAAAGGGTTATAAACATTTCGGGTAGAAGGAAGAGAATGGGGTTCAGAAAGGATAATAGATCAGTCATGATGCCAGGAAAAACTTCCAGTAACCGTTATATAAATCTGGAAAGCGTCTTATTAACGAGAGAGCTCAGACGAGAGTGGTCTTCTTACTCCGACCGATTATGCGCCTATATATGCACGACCTTTCATCAATTCTGTCATGGGTATTATTCTATTAAGAATTTATTGAGTATCCAAGCAAGAAAACGCATCTCGTGGTATAGAGGAACGTATATGTAGTGATTCCACCCCATTTGGTTTTGCTGCTGTGTAATTTGCAACCCTGTTATAAATTAGTGCCATGAAATAACAGGCAGAAGACGAGTAAAGGGATTATATTTATGAATCTTAACTGAACTAAGGGGTTAGTGAGGAGGAACAAAACGAAGAAAGCCCATTCTAATTAAACAGTCAAATATGCACAAGGTGGAGTTAATCTTGAACTTCTTTGGTAGTCATTTTCTTGTCACTCCGTCAAAGTGAATCACACACCATCTTCAGAACGTCGCTCTCCATCCATCTCGAGCAAACGGGTCTCCCAGACAATTAAATCCTACCATCTGTTCTCACGACGTCTTCCTTCCTAATCTCCCGACGAATCAAAAATAAAGCAAGACCAACCTTAGTGTCCCACGCCAGAAAATCTCCCCCTAAATCTACCATTCCAATTCGATAGCTTGCATTCGTTATCTTCGACAGTATCCCAAACAGGTTGCCAGCAGAACTGACTGCTCTTACTGAACTGCTAAATGAAATACATAAAACATGCCAGAAAATGGATGAGGCAGGGAATGAGAGCATTTTGATCATCATTGTGCTTTGAATTTTGAACAAAATGCCGGCGAAACTCATCAGGTCAGACAGTATCTCTTGACATGAATAAGCGCTCGACGCCCCGGGCCGACAGCATTCCTTCGGACTTGACAGCAGGAATGTACGTTTACTCTCTACATAGTTTTGATCAGTTCCCTGCACGGCACCGACATTTGAAACTGATCATCGTGTCACCGAGCCTAAGCAAAAACTGAAAAAGAATACGTCCGTAGCTCTCACCGACTTAAGACCACAGGAACATAAGACTATAAAATATAGAAACAGAATTAGGCCATTAGGCCCAACGTGTCTGCTCAATCATGGCTGATATTTTACTTCCCTTCCTCACCCCCAATCCCCGGCCTTTTTCCCGAAACGTTCATTGCTGCGCCGAATCATCAACCAATAAATCTCTGGCTTAAATAAACCCAAGGATATGGCCTCCATAGCTGAATGTGGGAACAAATTCACCATCCTGTGGCAAAAGATAATTCTCTGCTTCTCTGTTTTGAATGGACGCCTCTGTGCTCTGAGGCTGCACCCTCTTGTCTCAGGCACCCCAGCCTTGGGAAACATCCTTTCCACATCCATCTGCTTTGGCTTTTCAATATCCGAAAGGCTGAAATGACATCCCACCTCATACTTCTGAAGTTGATGAGAGTACAGAGTTTTCTATAGGTCCCCTGGTAGCAGCAGAGATACCGAGGAGCAGATTGGGAGCAACAAACATCAAAGTTGCCGGTGAACGCAGCAGGCCAGGCAGAATCTCTAGGAAGAAGTACAGACGGCGTTTCGGGCCGAGACCCTTCGTCAGGACTTCTTCGTCAGCAGACTGGGAGGCAATTTTTGGAAAGTTGCAAAAATAACAGGGTTGTTAACAAGGGTGACTTTAACTTCCCTAATATTGATTGGCACCTGATCAGTCGGAATGATTTAGACGGGGCAGAGTTTGTTAAGTGTGTCCAGGACAGATTACTGTCACAATATGTGTACAGGCCGAACAGGTGGAATGCCATACTAAACCTCGTATTAGATAACGAACCGGGTCTGGTCACAGGTTTCTAAGTCGGTGAGCAGCTGGTGGACTGTGATCACCGCTCCCTGGCCTGTAACGTTATCATGAAAAAGGATAGAATCAGAGAGGACAGGAAAAAATAACTCTGGAAGGGAAAGTGATAAGGGTTGAAGGGCAGAACTTGTGGTGTGAATTGGAATGATGTTTCTCCAGGGAAATGTACTGTGGACATGTGGTCGATGTCTAGGGATCGCTTGCTGGATGTTCCGGATAAATGTTTTCCCGGTGAGGAAGATAAAGGAAGTTCGGGTGAAGCAACCATGGGTGACAAGTGAAGTGGAATATCTAGTCACGTGGAAGAAGGCAGATTTCCTGAGGTTTAGGAAGAATGGATCAGATGGGTCTTTTGAGGAATGTAGGGTAGCAAGAAAGAAGCTTACGAAGGGGCTGAGGAGAGCAAGATGGGTGCATGAGAAGACCGTGGCGAGTAGGGTAAAGGAAAGCCCCAAAGCATTCTTCAATTATGTGAAGAACAAAATGACGACAGGAGTGAAGGTAGGACCAATTAGAGATAAAGGTGTGAAGATTTGCCTGGAGGATGTGGCCATTGAGCGAGGTCCTCAATTAATACTTATCTTCGATATTCACCAATGATATGGAACTGATGAAGTTGAGGACAATATGAGTGAGGTTGATGTTCTGGAGCATGTTGATATTAAGGGAGAAGAGGAATAGGAGTTGTTAAATACATTAGGACGGATATGTCCCCGGAGCATGACGGAATATTACCCAGGTTTCTCAACGAGGCGAGGGAAGAGATTGCTGAGCCTTTGGCTCGGATATTCATGTCCTCGTTTTCATGGGAATGGTACCGGAGGATTGGAGGGAGGCGAATGTTATCCCCTTGTTCAAAAAAGGTAGTAGGGATAGTCCAGGTAATTATAGACCAGTGAGCCTTACGTCTCTGGTGGGAAAGCTGTTGGAAAAGATGCTTAGAGATAGGATCTATGCGCATTTAGCGAATCATGGTCTGAACAGGGACAGTCAGCATTGCTTTGTGAAGGGAAGACCGTGTCTAACAAGTCTGATAGACTTTTTGAGGAGGTGACCAGGCATATAGATGAGGGTAGTGCAGTGGATGCGATCTATATGGACTTTAGTAAGGTATTTGACAAGGTTCCACACGGTAGGCTTATTCAGAAAGTCAGAAGGCATGGGATCCGGGGAAGTTTGGCCAGTTGGATTCAGAAATGTCAGTATTGGAGGCAAATACACTAGTGAAAATTAAGAGACTACTAGACTGGTATATGGAGGAATTTAATGTGGATGGTTATCTGGGAGGTAATGGTCACCACAACATTGAGGGCCGAAGGGCCTATACTGTGCTATACTACTCGATGTTACATGTTCTATGTTTAAGAAAAGATGTGGCGACATTTTATCTAACTCGCCAGGCTTGTCAGGTTCTGGGTAAACCTAATCAAGTTACTCCAGTAGCTCCACTGCAACCGATCCCCTCATTTGGTGAACTGTTCTCCAAACTGATCGTAGATTGTGTCGGCCCATTGTAAAACACTAAAGTTTGCCTCCAGTATTTGCAGACTATCATGTGGAACGCATTTAGGTTTCCAGAGGCAATACCTCTTGGGAATATAACGGCTAAAAATGTAACAATAACTCGAATAAAATTCTTTGCTTATCTTGGATTGCCTAAGGAGATCCAATATGATCAAGGTAGTGACTCTATGCCTCGATTGTTCCAGCAGATAGATTATGCTGTGGGAGCCAAACAGATTACCTCATCTGCGTTATCATCCCGATTCACAGGCGGCTTGGAGATGTTCCATTCTACCCTCAAATCCATGACTCGGATGGTCTGTGTTAAAAATGAGAAGGATTTAGATAAGGGCGTTCATTTACTTTTGTTTGCAGTAGGGGAGTCAGTGCAAGAATCTCTAGCACTCAGTCCTTTTGAACCAGTGTTTGGGCACGGAGGTCAAGGACCTTTGCATTCTGAAAGGAACAATGGGTTAACAAAGAATTACATACTAATTTGCCGGATTATGTTTCAAAATTTAAGGAAATATTACAAAAAGCTTTTGACTTAGCAAGAGAAAAACTAAAATCTGCTCAGGAGAAAATTAAAACTTGGTCGGACAACGAAGCCAGAATGAGGTCACTTAAGCCTTGAAGTGAGGTGTTGGTTCTTTTCACGGTGCAAACGAACCCATTAAAAGCTAAATTTCCTGGTCCTTATGAGATGATATCTAAGGTCAATGATCTAGATTATATGGTCAAAACACCAGAGCGAATAGGCGAACGTAGCTTTGTCATCTAAATATGACAAAACCATATTAAAATAAACAGTCCGCTAATATGCCTGTTGTGGTCAAAAATAACGAGTCTTATTCCTCTGGGAACTTATTGGATCCATCTGAGTCTCATTTAAACCCAACATTATTTCTGCCAGCTTACCAAACTGGAAAATTCTTGAAAATATTGAAAAGAAATTGGCTGATTTACAGCCAGAGCAGATGCGGAAGCTATGGCAGTTAAGTTTTCAATATAGGGATTTATTTCCAGACTTTCCTCAAAGAACCACTGTAGCTTCACATGATTTAGATGTTGGAGATGCCAAACTCATAAAGCAAAATCCACATCGGATGAACATGGAAAAATGCGTACTGGGTGAACAAGACATTAAGTATATATTAGAACATACTATTATTAGACCTTCTACATCGAATTGGAGTTCGTCTTGTGTTATGGTGTGTAACCAGATGGTAGTATTCGATTTTCTACTCAATACAGGAAGGTGAATGCTGTAACAAGAACAGATGCGTATCTAATCCCTAGGGTAGATAACTGTGTGGAGAAAGTTGGAATAATAAAGTTCCATACAAAGATTGATTTGTTAAAAGAGTATAGTGTGTTCCACTGACGGATAGAGGTAGAGAAATTTCTGCATTTGTAACACCATGTGGGTTCTAGGAATATAATGTTCTGGCGTTTGAAATGAAGAATGCACCAGGAACTTTTCAGAGAATGATTAATTCTGTGAGTTATGAGTTAAAAGATACAGATGCCTATATTGATGATTTTGTTACAGGAAATGGTACTGGGAAGCACATATTACTGCAGTAGAACAACTATCTGAAAGACTTTCAATTGCTAACCTAACTATTAACTGAGCTAAAGGTGAATTTGGTCATGCTACTGTGACCTACCTTGGTTATGTTGTGTGTCATGGTAGATTAGATCCTATTCAGGCAGTTTTAGAGGTACCCCCTCCAACTCGTAAAAAAAACTCTCAGAAGAATCTTGGGAATATTGGGATCTTACCGAATATTTTGTAAGAATTTTGATGACTTTGCCCTTCCATGAACTAACCTCTTGAAGAAAGTTGAAAAGGTTGTGTAGACAGTGCTTTTTCAGGAGGCCTTTAATAAATTCAAAACTATGCTATGTCATGAACCTGTGCTCAGGTCAACTGACTTTGAAAAAACATTTTCATTAGCTGTGAGTGCCAGTGATGAGGCTGCAGGAGCCGTGTTACTCCAAAGGGATGACGGTGATGAAGTCGATCGTCCGGTAGCTTACTTTTCTAAGAAATTTCATGACAATCAAAAAATTATCCAACCATAGAAAAGGAAATACTATCTCTTGCTTTGGCTTTACAACATTTTCAAATGTATGTTGGTGGAACTCTGAAACTACTCAGAGCTTACAATCATAGTCCATGAGTATTTATGAGTCAGATGAGATACAAAACATAGAAGGTTACTGAATTGGTGTTTGATGTTGCAGGAGTATAATATTTTTGATAACTCATGTTAAAGGCAAAGATAATGTGATTGCCAACTGTCTGCCCCGGTGTTAAATTTACAATGGGGTTTTTGAGAAGAATTTTAAGATTTGTAACTGTATATTAGTTTGTAAGGTGATGTATGATTATTGTATGCATATTATGTATGTTGTAGATTGTATACATTTGTATACTTTTTTTGTAAATAGTTGTTAAAATTTTGCTCATGGTATACCAACATTTTCCTTTTTTGGGGAGAGGTGTTACATGCCCACAGTATGACCATGGAACAGTGGGGTGACGTAATTGTCTCATGACCCTGGGGTGATGTTATGTCACGTGATGGCATCTTCCCTCCGGTACTTAAGGAAGGCGCCAAAGTTTGACGCAGTTTCCACTTTCTATTTTAAGGTGCAAACACGTTGTTGCCGGCAGTTTCGGCAATCGCTGCCAGTTTTTGTTTGCTGCACATTTGTTTTACTTTTGCAGTCTAGTATTGGAGAGTGAAGACCTTACCGAAGAACCAGAACCCAAAGATTGGGTAAAGTTAATGACGTTCGCTGTTTTGGAAGTGATCAACTGTTTGGAATCGGAATCGTCTGGGGAACTGTGGCATGAACGTTTCAGTTACACCCCTGCAAGTTCAGGACGGTTTGTGCGGTGTCCACCCTCCCGAGAGAAAAGGTTAATTACCTTATGACTTTATATTCGGTGTGAGACCTTTGGACAAGGCATCGCTAGACTGTGATCGACAGATTTGTCATTTTCTTCGGAGGAACTGTTGCTGCATTAAAGTCTGTCCTTAAGGACTGTAAAAGTCACTTGGACTTTTGAATTTACCACTTGAAATGGTGTCTCAATTTACCCCTTTTAGAAGTATTTTTTCTTTCGACTGTTTTTTCGGGACATCCACGTAACGGTTAACTTCCGGTTAAGCTAGTGTTTACTTTTCTATGTTTTTGAGTAGAGGCTAATAAATGCCGTTGTTTGTTTGTAAAACCTGACTTAATTCTATATTTATTTTGTCACCGATGACATAACAATATTTGCAATACTTCGCGTAGTTTATCTTTTCGAGTCTCTCCTTGTCCTGCTTTATACTTAGCTTCACCCTCAGAAAAGACATGCTGATACTGAGATACAAATGACAAGATATCCACCTCTGAGGTGTGGAGTAACCCCAGCGGCGATTCTTATTAAAAGTAACACATCTGCGATTATAGGCAATATTCCCAAAATGCTCCCCATCGAATTATTGACAATTTGGTCGGTCTACCTCCATATATTTTTCCTATCCAACGTTTGGTCGGTCTTGGAGACGAATGATAAAATAAGTCAGTCAGCATGGTTATCCATTGGAAATATGAAATATTTCGTTCCGAAAGTTGCTTACAGGGCGGAAAGAGGCGACGCATTGGATTTTACTTGGATTTTCAGAAGCCATTTGAAGCCACACATGAGGCAGCTTAACAAAATTATATCCTATGTTGTTACAGGAAGGATACTGGCATGGATGGAAGAATGGCTGAGAGGAGGCACCGAGTGGGAATAAAAGGGGTCTTTTCCGTTTGACGGCTAGTGACCAGTGGTGTTCTTCAAGGGTAAAAATTTGACAGGTGGCTTTTCATATTGTTTATCAATGATTTCGATAATGGAATTAATGCTTTGTCGCACATTTTGCGGATGATGCGAAAATCGACGGAAGGGTAGGTAGGGCTGAGGAAGCAATGCGATTGCAACACGACATGGACAAATTGGAGGAATGTTCCAGGATGGCAGACGGAAAAAAATGTTGGGATATTTTGATACTGCATTTTCGTAAAAAAAAAACAATTACATGGACTGTTATCTGAACAGGAAGCAGGTTCAAAGATCAATGCTACAGAGAGACTTTGCAGTCCTCGTGGAAGAATCACATTAATTTACGGTTAATGCTGTGGGGAAGAAGGCAAACGGAATGTTGGCATTTATTTCAAGGGAGTAAAATACAAAAGCAAGCAGATAATGAAGAGCCTTCATAAGACACTAGTCAGGCCGCACTTTGAGTAGTTAAAAAAAGCGGTTCGTATCTCAGAAAGAGTGCGTTGTCATTGGAGAGTATCGAGAGGAGGACTCGGGAATGAAAGATTTAACGTGTGAGGGTCGTTTGGCGATTTTAGGGCTGATCTCACTGGAATTTAGACGAATGCAGGAGGATCTCATTGAAACCTACAGGGTGTTCAAAGGACTAGATAGGGTGGAGGTAAAGAGGATGTATCCTATGGGTAGGGTATACAGCACTCGAGGATACAACATCACAAAAGAGGCGCGACCGTTCAGAATAGACTGCTGCGCACTCCAAATCCGTGCTGATTCTCTCTCTGATCGTTCAGGTCATCAAAGAATATGGTGTGAGGGTAGGATGATATAGTTGAGTGGGTTCGATCTCAGCCATGATAGAAAGGCGGAGCACACTCGACAGCCCAATGGCCCATTACTGCTCCTATCTCTGATGTTGTTATGGACTATCTAAATATTTTATTCGCCTGTCCCATTTTTAGTGTCGTTATACTTTTTTCCTGTCTCCCTTACCTTTAGACCTTACTGAAACCGTTCTACAAATTACCTGTTGGCGGGACGATTGACGAGAACAGTCTGCGAGACTCTCGTTTCCTGCCGCCGAGCCAGTGTATTAGTCTCACGATGGAACACGCGGCCACGAGTTACTTCGAGCACTGATCTTCCCATTGTGCTGTGTTCTTTCCCGGTGTTACATCAATGCCCACTACATCAACAGGGTGAAAGGAGAATCCCAAACCCTCCAACTCTCTGTCTCTGAAATTACCACCTGCAAATTCCCCGTCACTTTGTACATGTTTCTAAATCAATGCCACTGGTGGCATCTGCAAGATTATGAGTCAGTCCATTTCCATACAACCGATTTTTGGTTGCTTAAACCCCGGAACAACTCACTATCGATTAATGCCTATGAATTGTTCTTTATGCGTTGTGGTTAAAATGCGATTCCTGGGTTACAACATTAAAATATCTGCATTACTGTGTGCTACCTGCTGGCGGCAGTATGACAAATCTATCATTTCACTAGCCACCTTTCGGACCCATCTGCATTTTCACCAATCTCCGTCAGCATGCACAACTCCATCATACTGTGGGCCGTCTGCAAGCACATAAATGAATAATCGCTATTTTATTCCAAGTCAAACGTCAGAACATCTCCAACACTTGCCACGTGCAGAGTCGCTGCCCTCCACCACTGCCTTCTGTCCTCAATGTCCAGAACATATTTGAATCCACGCTATCCTCTGCAGCTCCGTCTTACGGATCCCCCTCCCGGAAAAGGTTCTTCTCAAATGTCTTACTTCCAGTCTGTTCCCAGATGTTTCACGTTTCCAGTGGCCTTAACCATGGGACAATTTTCAAAGACACATTAAACTATCAGCATATTAGTATTAGGATTGTATGAGGAAACCAGAGCACCCCGAGGATATCCACGCCGTAACAGACAACGGCGGGAAACGGGAAGAACCCCGGATGATCAAACAGAGAAGGAGAAAAGGACACACTCCGACAGATCGAAAAAGATGTCGGTCGACGTTTCGGAGAGGTTACGTTCCAATCAGTATCTCAGGTGGAAAACTCCAGTGTCAGACACTATTCCTGAAGGGTCAGCGGGAAAAAAAAAAAATCAGATGTATCCATACCGATCGAAGGTGTTTGTGCGAGAGCAATACTTCTGACAGGATTTCACATTTTGTGCCGGATATCAATATATAAATAGACATCCGCTGTCCTTTACTCAGCAATCACGTTCCCCACAGACCCAAAGTACTCAATTCTATTAGACAGATAGGAATACAACTAGACAAAGTGTCCAAGAATGTCTTTAGATTCCCAGAAGTCACTGCGATGACAATTGCTGCTTTGGAAGAACGAAAGGCCATTGAATTGGTGGTTTTACAAGTGCGAGGTAATGAACTATATGCGAGGTGGCAGACAGATCTCCAAATATTATAGGTGCGAGCGGAGATCTCGGTCAGTGTTTGGCAAGTGACCTGCCTGAAACGAGAAACCGCAGGGTTTCCCGGAACCAATGGGCCTTCGTCGGAGGAAAGAGATGGAGCGATACTGGGGACATTAGGGCCTCATTAGGGCCGCTGGGACCCGCAGGGTACAACGTCGTATTGTGATTGTGATGTCAAAGATTTGTGGAATCACCCACTTGGTGGAACTCAGAGAGACATTACAGGGAACTGGTGAAGAAGGTAAACTGGAAGGAGCTCTGTGGAAAGCAGATTGTTGACACCTCCTCAATCATATTGGTGCATCAAGGTGTGAAGGGCAAAAGATTACCACAGCCGTTCAGAGTCCCTATGGAACAGGACATGCGAGTGAATAAATGGTATATTTTGTGGAGGTATTCGAGAAAAGTCACTGAGGATTAATGCGGTCCTGACAACGCCTAATGCACTTTACCATGAGACAGAATGGCGATTTCACCGTCTCCTTCAGCTGCACCCTGAACCTGGCCTGGACCACGGCGTAAAGGGCCGTGTTGGAGCAGCAGCTGAGGAGCTGCAGCATGTAGCCCAACTCCCGCACAGAACTCGGGGGAATCGAGTAAAAATAAAGATAATAGCTCTCCCATACGGAAAACGCAGTCAACAGCGCCCATAGCAGGATGAAATTCCCCGACATCACCAGCAGTAACTGGAGGGATTGCCGGCGGTTCTTCATCTCCGGGTCGGCGGGCGTCTCGCCATCGCGCGAACCACGGAGTCTCCTCCGGGCTCGGCTGGCCACTAGGACGTGTCTGATGGTTAAACTGTTCAACAGGAGAATCAGAACAAAGGGTAATATTGGGGTGAGGAGGAAATGAATCAGTAGAAATATTGCCAGCTGACGTGGGGAAAATAAACGGTTAAAAGTCAAACACAACACGGTCGTAATTTTTATCGAATAGAACCGATTGAGCATAAAGTACCAGAATATGTTCTTTACGCAGCTCAGCACAATTACTGTCCCCAGAACCACAGCCGCCGATCTCCCGGTGCAGTATTTCCGTTTCAGCTTCTGAAAACAAATGGCGACAAATCGATCAAAGGTGAAAGAGACGGTGAACCAGACAGAACAGTCCGTGACGCCGTACAACACGACGGCGTGGATATTACACACGGGAACACGAGCTGACCAGTAGAAAACCTTCATTGGCATGTAAGTCATCGGAATCTTGTTCAATATCACATCCGAGAGAACGACGAGCTGATCCGCTGCTACCATGGCAACCAGGTACCTTGTGACGCCTTTGGAGAGACCGCACTTTCCCCGCGACAGGATGACGATTGTCAACACGTTCACTGTGCGGAGGGAGATAAAGACTATTGACACACATTTGGATGGAAGCATTCTCTGAAAACAATTATTTTAATCTACAGCACTTCCGAGAGCAGAAATGAACATGGAGTTAATGTATCTGCTGAGGAGATTATTGGGAGCTGTTATTAAATCGGTAGTGATTATAATGTACCTGCTGAAGTTCAGGAGAATGAGGGGAACCTCAATGAAACCTATCGAACATTGAATGGCCCTGATATCGTGTACGTGGGGAGGGTTGCTTCTGTAGTGGGGGAGTCTACAACCTGAAGACGAGGCTTCACAATATAAAGACATCGATTTAGAACGGAGATGGGTAGTAACTTCTTCAGACCGAGACAGACGAGTGTGTGGAATCCATCGCCGCAGACGGCTGTGGGAAGCAGGTCATTTGAACCTTTGTTGAGAAGAGAGATAGGCTCTTGATTCATCGGGTCGTCGACGGCTACAGGATGGGCGCCAGAATGTGGTTGAGAGCGATAATGAATCAGTTACGGTCGAATGGCGGGGAAGGCTCGGTGCTCGAATGACCGAATTTAGGAGCAGTCATAGCAACCGATGGCTGGAATGTATTCTGATCTTTGGCACCCCAAAAACGAGTTGCAAACGGGAATTGTTGAGAGAGTAATGAACTAATTAATGTACTAAATATCAAGGTGACAGAAATTCAACTTATCTCAACTGTATACACGAGAGAAAACGAGAACATAAGAAGATTAATAATTGGAGCAGGAACAGTCCATGTTTTCGATCAGGCATGATCTGACAATGAAGAAGATCATGGCTGATCTGACCATGGACTCATCGCCGCATACCTACCTTTTCCTCATGTCTATTAATTCAACTACTATGCAAAAATTATGCCAGCCAGTCTTAAATATATTTATTGAGGTAGCCTCCACTGCTTCACTGAGCAGAGAATTCCACAGATTCACCCCCCTCTGAGAGAAGAAGTTCCCTCCTAATCACAGTCCTAAATTTACTCCGCAGAATCCTCAGGCTATGTCCCGTAGTTCCAGTCTCACTTACCACTGGAAACAACTTTCCTGCCACTATCTTATCTATGCATTCCATAATTTTATATGTTTCTAGAATATTTCCTCTCATTCTTCTGAGTTCCAGCTAGTACGATTCCAGTCGACTCGATTTCCATTCATCGTCCAACCACCTCATCTCTGGAATCAACTGGAGATCCGCCTGCACAGCCAGTTTATCCATCTTCAAGTCGGGAGACCGGAACAGCACAGTACTCCAAATATCCGCCTCACCAGTACCTTGTGCAGTGGTCACATAACCTCCATAAACATGGTATTTGTATTCTTGATAGCCCGCTGGACCTGCAAACTAACCTTCTGTGATTCAAGCACATGCACTCCAAAGTCCCTCCACAGAGCAGCATATCGCAATCGTTCACCACTTTATTAATATTCTGTTCTTACATTTGCCTTTCCCCAAGTGGATAACCTCACAGTTACCAAATTTTCACTCCACGGCCAGACGCTGGTACATTCGCTGAATATACTAATATCCTACTGCATGCCGTCAGTTTCCTCTGCATTCTTCGTATCGGTGAGTGATCACGGCAGTGATGATGTCTGCGTGAATTTTTGCTTGTTTAACTGGTGAGACGTTGGAGCTACTTATTCATTCATTTAATTCCGTTCATACCATATACTTCCATCATATTTAATCTGCCAGAATGAATGGCCTCACACTTATCTGTGTTGAACTCCATCTGCCTCTTCTTACAGCAGTTTTCCATCCCATCAACACTATCCAAAACACCCCAATTTTGGGTGTTGAGCAAATTTACTGACCCATCGCTGCACTTCTTTCCCCAGGTCATTTATAAAAATGACGAAGAGTACGGGTTCCAGAATAAATCTCTGAGGCATACCCCTGGTCAACGCCCTCAATGCAGAATATGACTGTCTGCAACAACGCTTTGCCTTCTGTGAGCAAGCCATTTCTGTATATACATAGCAATATGCCCTTGGATCACATTCCTGATTACTTTCACCATAAGCCTTGCATGGTATATCTTATCAAATACACTCAGCCAATGTTTGCTGAAACTATACCAGTTGGAAAGACCTGCCTTTCAATTAGCGAGTCGTAAGAAGACAGGTATGAAAGATAAGCTGACTTATATTTTTCAATGTAAATCATGAGGAAGAGACGAGACACTTACCAGGAAGAGCTACAATGGCGAGTACAGGGTAGTAAACCAGTCTGAATGTTTGAAGCGCATAAAAGATACGTGAGTCCAACGTCAGCCATTCATAATTTTCAACAAGATATTGATACGCCCAGAAAATATTAATCGCAACTCCAGGAGCGTTCCGCGATATATTTCGCAGATTATGATCCATGGCTGGGGCAGTCAGATTCCTGTTCCCGATCCAGCCTCTGTCTTCTCTCTGTCTGCAGCCGCTGGTCTCTGACAGCATAGACTGGCGGCTCTAACTGAAACTGTGCTTGTAAGGTATGCCGAACATATATTAATAGACCAGGCAACCAGCAGCCACACCTCCGTGGTGACGTCGAAAATCCCCACGGACACACCCTTAATTAGGTTCTACGGAATGACAGGTGCAGTTAACCCTTTGTTTGCAGACAATAATTATTGCATAGATTGTTCTCAAATATTTTGGATGTTGTAGCAGAGTTTTGGTGGGGTGGGGGGGAGGGGCGCACTGAAGAATCATCTGCCAGTGTTCAGTCACAGTGTCCAGGTCTCAGGCTCTTGATTTGCCTCTGTGCCTCAGAAGGGAAGTGGACGTTGTGCGGTGTTTCTCTGTGTGTGAGGTGGTGGGTGGGTGGTGCGGCAGGGTGAAAGTCACGGTGTTGTGATAGGATATTCGTCAGTGGTGCTGACAGCTGGTTCTGTCGGCGACAACGTAATGGTTATCTCGGAATAGTCCTCAGGATTCTTAACTGGGAGTGTGAAAAGCTGGAATTAGCGGCCCATTGAGTTACCAATAACATGGGTACGATGAGCGATGAAGTTCTGCACTGCCAGTTCCAGGAGTTAAGAGCTAATTTAGAAGTCATGATTTGCTGCCCATGCTACGTGCTTGTGAGGCGGAAACTAGGAAGATTATACAGATTAATAGGTTGCGAAAGGTTCGCTTTTATATCCCAGACCTCTGGAAATGGATGCTAACATTGTATTTGGCTTCTTCGCAATTCTGCAAATTATCCTGCAGGGCATTTTCCCAAAAGGCTCTGCACATCTGCTTGTTTCAATATTCCCCCCATTGTTAAAATAGTCCAGGCCAATACCGAGAGTGTACAGTTTATTGCATGGTGAAGGAGTTGCTTTTATATACCAATCCTCTGAAAATGAATTAGAACATGCATTTGTCTCCCTCGCTACTGACTCAATCTGCAGACTGTCTGGTAGCTCAGCAACTCTGCTTTTTGCTTTCATAAGATCTTCCCATTTACGAAATATTTCACGCCTTTATTCTCTCTGCCAAAGAGTAAGTCTGGGCACTTCCGTACAAAATATTCCTTCATAATTCTTTGCCTCTTCTTCAGTCTGTCTAATTCTTACTACAAGCACCGTTTTTCCTCAACGCTACCTGCCTTTCCATTTACCTTCCCATGGGTCTGAAACCCTGTCACAAAGCCATAAAATCCTTCATCCAAATCATTGACGGACAGCACGATAAGAAGGGGTCCCAACACCGATTGCTGCGGAACTCCACTGATTACCGCTGTCCGATCAGAAAATGACCTACGCCGTACTGTTTATGGACATCTCTAGAAGGCTACAATATTACACACCACCAAGATAGTCTGAAAGTTCCCGGCAAATGAGAAATGAGCGTGCTTGGCTATGTCCGGACATCAGGGTTCACCAGCTGCTGAGAAACTGAGAAGACAGAACGACTTACTATAAATACAAGAGTCAGATGGCAACGAACTATATAACTACCGAGCAGTAATTATAGGTGGGCCAATCCACAGTAACCGTCCGGATATAGTAACACAGGATAGACAAAGAACAACAGCTTATTCAATAGATAAAGCCATTGCATTCACACTGAACATAGATAAATTAGTGCTTGCAAAACACAGCAATCTGCTGAATTCACCCTTACACACTGTTCATATTCTATACCTTCACAGTATGATCCGAGACAAGATTGACCCGGCCCAAGAATCCCCTCATAACAAGTTCCTGTACCAACTTTTGAACGACAGATCGTTTTACAATGTACAGATACACTATTGGACATGAATAACTGGGTGATTCATCCTATATTAATGTTTTAGAGGGCAAGCAGAGTGTAGTTTACAGAGAAAAAATCGTTTATGGGGAAAAAGCATCTACTATCACAACATCCTGTCCTATTTTACCTCAGACATGAAAACATAATAGCCATTGTGATTTAAATATATTTGCTGAAACTGAAAATGGAAAGAACATTCTGGAACTTTGGAGTGAATTATATAGCTATTTATAATCATTACTACCATCAAACACTGACCTCACTGCTATATCATAAAATATCCTCATAACTGATATGTAATTATAATTGTAATATGTAATTATTAATTCAACAATATTAAGCACAACCAATATAGTCTGAAAGTTCCCAGCAACTGAGAAATGTATGTGCTGGCGATGTCCGGACCAGCAACTGAGAAACAGAAAAGACACAACAATTTACTATCAATACAAGTTAGATTCCTACAAATTACATGCCAATTGGTCAGTTACTACAGATGTGAAAATCCATAATAACTGTCCGGATAAAATAACACAGGATAGACAAAGAACAACAATTTATTTAATAGTTATAGTCTTTCGGAACATATTAGGTGTTCTGCACGAGGACTCCCAATTTTCTTTGCAGCGCAGTCACGTCTGCACGATTAGCAATTCGTCTGCACATTTAATTCTGCTACCAAAGTGCATGACCATGCATTATCCAACATTGTATTTCACTTTACAATTTCGTCCCAATTCTACTAACCTGTGTAAGGTACTCCGCAAACGACGTCTTTCCTCAACTGTATCTGCCCCCACACCAATATTCGAACTGTCTCAAAAATTCGCAGAAAAAAAAAGCGGTTCCATCATCTATATCATTAACATAGAACATAAAAAAGTGTCCTCTGCACCGACACCTGCGGAACACCGTTTGTCACTGGCAAACAGCCAGCAACGGATCCTTTTTTTTCCCACTCGCTGCCTCCGACCATTCACCCAATGCTCCTCGTATTTCTTGTAATACAATGGACTCTTAATTTGCTAAGCAGCCTCACGCGTGACACCTTGTCAAAGGTCTTTTGAGAGTCCCAATAGACAACATCTGTGCACCCTCCTTATCTATCTACATGGATTCTCCTCAACCAAATCCAGCAGATCAGTCAGGGTTTTATCACAATTTCTGAAATATGTATGTCCCTTCGGCCTGATGATATCTGCGTAGGATACCGAGCGAGACAGCAGAGGAACGTGCTGACTTTGTCCTCCTTTGTCCTCATGCTTAACAATTGAATCCAATATCTTCCCAACCACTAAGGTCAGGCTATCTGTAACATATTTCCCTTTCTGCTACCTTCCTCCTTTCCTAAAGAATCTGGTGGCAGTTACAATCTTTCAGTCCTCTGACACTGTGCCAGAATCCAATGGTTTTCAGAAAGATCATTAAACATGCCTCAGCATCTCCATCGCTCATTCTTTTCCAACCCAAAGGTGTAGTTCATCAGGCCCGGGTGACTTATGTACCCTTAGGTCTTTCAGGTGATTGAGCACCTTCTCTCTTGTAACAGAAAGCGAGCCCACCTCTCTTCCTTCACACACGACAACATCAGGCAAACTGCTGGAGTCTCCCACAGTGAAGACTGATGCTACATACTCATATATCTCAACTGCCATCTCATTGTTCCCCGTTGTTTTTTCTCTTGCCTCATTTTCTAGCGGTCCTATATCCCCTTTCATTCCTCATTTAATTTTATGTACTTGAAATTGCTGTTACCATCCACTTGGAAATTTTTTTGTCATCTTGCTTCGAATTTCATCTTTTCCTTCTAATGGATCGTTCAGTTGCTCTCCGTATGTTTAATCTTCATCTTTGCGCTGTTCTATGCTCTCTCCTTAGTGTAAGGGGGATTCGTCTTTTATGTTACTGCGGAGGCTACATTTACTTTGGCGTTCGGTTTGACTTCCCTTGTCAGCCACGATTGTACTATTTTGCTTTTTGCCTCTTTCTTTGTTTTTACAATAGATCTATTCTGCACGTTCCCCGGTTTTACCAGAAACTCACGTCATTTCTGCACTGCAAACAACGCTGAAAGCATCTCCTTTAAATTCCTTCGGCCGAGACTTTCACATAACACTGTAATCTCGTTTACTGCACTGAAATACTACTGCGTCAGACTTTAAATTCTTCTTGTCGCATGTAAAGTTGAAGTCAATCATAGTGTGATCACTGCCTTTGAGTTCAACGCTGTGACTCAGAATGGAAGGGAGAGAGCAGGAGTTACAGGGGATTGAATAGTTGGAGGAGCAGACAGGAGGTTCAGTGGAGACACCGAGATGGAGGAGAAAACAGGCCATGATATGGGGGCAGCGGGATACTGATCCAATGCAGAGTTGGGTTCACTAAAATGTCTCAACACTTTTGACACAATATCATCGTACCCTGCAATAATATCGTTAGCCTCCTGATCTTGTATATTGTATATCCCTTTCCGTGGTGAATGCCGGTTTGAGGTAATCATGAAGGATTTTCAGAACGTCCTGTCTCCAGATACGCTGCTTTCTTTATTAAAAGTCCCACCATTCTCCTCGCTCCCCATTTGCTCCTCATTTTCCTTTTAGATATCCCTTGTTTCAACATTCGCGTTTTGTTTAATAACCTCTGCATTTCTGGTTCGAATTAAGACGGCTAAATATTAAACTTCATTTATTTTCTCCTGCTGATATTTACAATGCTTCGCTTCATATATATTTCCGAGCCTCGCCTTGTCCTGCTTCATACTTAGCTTCACCCTCAGGAAAAAAAAGAAACATGCTGATACTGAGATCCAAACGATAAAATATCCAGCTCTGAAGTGTGGACTTAGCCCCGGCGGCGATTGTTAATAAAAGTTTCCCAGTTCCAGCCCAATGCATTTATATTCGGAGCTCCCCCCGTGAAGACCAGTCTGATCATAATCTACAACGACCTTTACACATCTGCGATTATAGGCACTGTATCCAAAATGCTCCCCATCGTATAATTGATAATGTGGTCGGTATAACTCCATATTCTCTTTTCTAATCCACTTGGGGCTACAAGGAATGGAACAATTGAAAACTAATGTTCCTTATTTATGACCGGGGTAGCAATGGGGGCTAAGAAATTGCCTATTAACTTAAAGGGTTCTTTGCTTCTGTGTTTGCTGTGGAAGGCGCGATCAGTGTGCCAGAGTCCCGAGAGTGCCAGGCATCGGGATTGAGTGACATTGTTATTACAAATGAAGACGTGCTCGGCAAACACAAAAGTCTTCAGGTGAAAATGTTAACTGGGCCAGGCGGACTACACCTCGAGTTCTGAGAGGGTTTGCAGAAGAGATAATGGACATAATGGCCATCTTCTTTCAAGAAACACTTGATTCTGGCATGTCCCACAGCACTGAAAGATTACAAACGTCAGACCGCTCTTTACAAAGGGAGGAAGGGAAAATCGTCCGGGATTTGGATTATGTGGAAGCTGTGTAAACTGCCCGTTAAATCAGTGCAGAGATTGATCTGGATAAGATTGCAACTGGTGTGAGTCCGAGGAAGTACCGGTATATCATGTGTAGGCGTTAAGTTGGGTGAATTTTCGCACTTCGGAATAAGTGCTAGTGCGACAAGTCCCGGGTTCAAATGTAACGCTGAGTACTACCGGCTCGTAGGACTCATTTCAGTTATATGGAGATAGGAGGTAAAAATTCGTATGTACAGGATTTACGAGATTAAAACACCCAGCCAGGTTAAGGAGAACTAGCATGACTCTGTTCGGGGCAGGTCTGGTCTTACAACTTGAAAGAGTATTTTAAGAAGGTGACGACAGGGATTGATGAGCGTAGGGCAGTGGATGCTCTCTACATGCTTTCAGTCAGGCGTTTGACATACTCGCTCAAGGGGAGAAACAAAGGGATCGGCGGCCAATTGCCTCCCTGGACTCAGAACATATTTGCGCATAGACGGCAGAGTTAGGTGACCAAAGCGACTTATCCGAGATGGAGATCTGCAATTAGTGATGCTCGGCACTGATCTGTGCTGAGATCCCTGATGCTTGTGATGTATATAAATGACCTGCATGAACGACTAGATGGGTGGGCTGGTAGGTTTGCGGATGATGCCAAGGTTGATAGAGTTGTGGCCACTGTAGAAGTCTGGCAAAGAATACGATGAGGCACAGATGAGTTGCAGATATTAACAGCGACAGGACAGATGGAAATTAACCCAGATAAGTCTGAGATGCAGCACGCTAATAACAAGTAAATTCAAAGAAACAGTACAGTGTTTGGGCAAGCTCCTGAAGAGTGTTGCTGAGCAGAGCTACCTTGGGATCTAAGGTCACAGCCTCTTGAAAGTGGCTACGTAGGTCAACAAGGTGATTAAGAGACTTTTAGAATGCCTAATTTTATCAGTCAATGCAGGGATCTTAAATCAAGACATTATGTTGCAAATTATGAAGACTCTAGTCAGGGCACGTCGGAACACTGCTCGGATTAGACAACATGTCTTATGCGTCCGGTGCTCCCGATGTGGCCTTTTATATATTGGCGAGTCCCGACGCAGACTGGGACACCGCTTTGCTGAACACCTACGCTCTGTCCGCCAGAGAAAGCAGGATCTCCCAGTGGCCACACATTTTAATTCCACATCCCATTCCCATTCTGACATATCTATCTTAATTTGCTAAGCAGCCTCATGCGTGGCACCTTGTCAAAGGTCTTTTGAGGGTCCCAATAGACAACATCTGTGCACCCTCCTTATCTATCTACATGGATTCTCCTCAACCAAATCCAGCAGATCAGTCAGGATTTTATCACAATTTCTGAAATATGTATGTCCCTTCAGCCTGATGATATCTGCGTACGATACCGAGCGAGACAGCAGAGGAACGTGCTGACTTTGTCCTCCTTTGTCCTCATGCTTAACAATTGAATCCAATATCTTCCCAACCACTAAGGTCAGGCTATCTGTAACATATTTCCCTTTCTGCTACCTTCCTCCTTTCCTAAAAAATCTGGTGGCAGTTACAATCTTTCAGTCCTCTGACACTGTGCCAGAATCCAATGGTTTTCAGAAAGATCATTAAACATGCCTCAGCATCTCCATCGCTCATTCTTTTCCAACCCAAAGGTGTAGTTCATCAGGCCCGGGTGACTTATGTACCCTTAGGTCTTTCAGGTGATTGAGCACCTTCTCTATTGTAACAGAAAGCGAGCCCACCTCTCTTCCTTCACACACGACAACATCAGGCAAACTGCTGGAGTCTCCCACAGTGAAGACTGATGCTACATACTCATATAGCTCAACTGTCATCTCATTGTTCCCCGTTGTTTTTTCTCTTGCCTCATTTTCTAGCGGTCCTATATCCCCTTTCATTCCTCATTTAATTTTATGTACTTGAAAATGCTGTTACTATCCACTTAGAAATTTTTTTGTCATCTTGCTTCGAATTTCATCTTTTCCTTCTAATGGATCGTTCAGTTGCTCTCCGTATGTTTAATCTTCATCTTTGCGCTGTTCTATGCTCTAACCTTAGTGTGAGGGGGTTTCGTCTTTCATGTTACTGCGGAGGCTACATTTGCTTTGGCGTTCGGTTTGACTTCCCTTGTCAGCCACGATTGTACTATTTTGCTTTTTGCCTCTTTCTTTGTTTTTACAATAGATCTATTCTGCACGTTCCCCGGTTTTACCAGAAACTCACTCCATTTCTGCACTGCAAACAACGCTGAAAGCATCTCCTTTAAATTCCTTCGGCCGAGACTTTCACATACCACTGTCATCTCGTTTACTGCACTGAAATACTACTGCGTCAGACTTTAAATTCTTCTTGTCGCATGTCAATTTGAAGTCAATCATAGTGTGATCACTGCCTTTGATTTCAACGCTGTGACTCAGAATGGAAGGGAGAGAGCAGGAGTTACAGGGGATTAAATAGTTGGAGGAGCAGACAGGAGGTTCAGTGGAGACACCTAGATGGAGGGGAAAAAGGCCGTGATATGGGGGCAGCGGGATACTGATCCAATGCAGAGTTGGGTTCACTAAAATGTCTCAACACTTTTGACACAATATCATCATTCCCTGCAATAATATCGTTAGCCTCATGATCTTGTATATTGTATATCCGTTTCCGTGGTGAATGCCGGTTTGAGGTAATCATGAAGGATTTTCAGCACTTCCTGTCTCCAGATACGCTGCTTTCTTCATTAAAAGGCCCACCATTCTCCTCGCTCCCCATTTGCTGCTGATTTTCCTTTTGGATATCCCTTGTTGCAACAATCGCGTTTTGTTTAATAACCTCCGCATTTCTGGCTCGAATTAAGACGGCTAAACATTAAACCATTTATTTTCTCCTGCCGATATTTGCAATGCCTCGCTTCGTATATATTTCCGAGCCTCGCCTTGTCCTGCTTCATACTTAGCTTCACCCTCAGATAAAAAAGAAACATGCTGATACTGAGATCCAAACGATAAAATATCCACCTCTGAAATGTGGACTTAGCCCCGGCGGGGATTCATAATAAAAGTTTCCCAGTTCCAGCCCAATGCATTTATATTCGGAGCTCCCTCCGTGAAGACCAGTCTGATCATAACCTATAACGACCTTTACACATCTGCGATTATGGGCACTGTACCCAAAATTTTCCCCATCGAATAATTGGTAATGTGGTCGGTATAACTCCATATTCTCTTTTCTAATCCACTTGGAGCCTCAGGGAATGGAACAGTTGAAAACTAATGCTGCTTATTTATGACCAGAGGCAGCAATGGGGGCTAAGAAATTACCTATTAACTTAAAGGGTTCTTTGCTTCTGTGTTTGCTGTGGAAGGCGCGATCAGTGTGCCAGAGTCCCGAGAGTGCCAGGCATCGGGATTGAGTGACATTGTTATTACAAATGAAGACGTGCTCGGCAAACACAAAAGTCTTCAGGTGAAAATGTTAACTGGGCCAGGTGGACTACACCTAGAGTTCTGAGAGGGTTTGCAGAAGAGATAATGGATATAATGGTCATCTCCTTTCAAGAATGACTTGATTCTGGCATGTCCCGCAGGACTGGAAGATTACAAACGTCACACCGCTCTTTACAAAGGGAGGAAGGCAAAATCGTCCGGGATTTGGATTATGTGGAAGATGTGTAAACCGCCCGTTAAGTCAGTGCGGAGATGGATCTGGAGAAGATTCCAACTGGTGTGAGTCCGAGGAAGTACCGGGTAATCATGTGCAGGAGTTAAGTTGGGTGAATTTTTGCACTTAGGAATAAGTGCTAGTGCGAGGGGTCCCGGGTTCAAATCCCGAACGAGCCCCACAAATGTAACGCTGATTGCTAACCTCTCGTGTTTATCGAGGGGAAACCACGTCCGCCCACCAAACCTCACGATTGCGTAGTTGCTGTGTAATACACCCTGGTTTAAACTCACACGTGAAATATCAGACATCACGATTTGCAGATTACACTTTATAGAACTTACTGGAACTATGGAATTAATAGAGATATAATATAAAAGAAAGTAAATGGCGCCAAACTTATCAGAGTTCAACCACTTCACGCACAACCGTTGGAGCTCAATTAACGGTGTCTTCTTTTCACCGCGCGATCTCCTCCGACCTCCTCGACCCGCCCCTGGGACCAAAGACGATGGTCGACCACAGCGCGTACAGCACGTCCTTCCTCTTCGGTTCTCCTCCCGAAAAACCCGGGAACTCATCCAGGTTCCCACACATACAGATAGAATAGCATTGGCACTCATGGGTTCGCTCGTCCCCTTTTGAATAATATTAACCCAAACAAGCAGGGGATAGAGAACTCTTTATTTCGCAGTTATTATTACAGGAAGCCATTTTATATGGCATACAAAGAAGACATTTTAGACACCTCCGCAGCCAGTGTAACCAAGACCCAGTTACAATTGCAAGAGGGAAGACGTAATATTACTAGGGCCTTAATTGACTTGCTCATGTCCACTCCAGCTGCAGGCGAAGTCCCGCAGGACTGGCCAGTGATAATGTTTTATCTCTTTTTAAAACTATGGGTAAGTGAGACTCATTTCAGTTATATGGAGATAGGAGGTAAAAATTCGTATGTACAGGATTTACGAGATTAAAAAACCCAGCCAGGTTAGGGAGAGCTAGCATGGCTCTGTTCGGGGCAGGTCTGGTCTTACAACTTGAAAGAGTATTTTAACAAGGTGACGACAGGGATTGATGAGTGTAGAGCAGTGGATGCTGTCTACATGCTTTCAGTCAGGCGTTTGACATACTCGCTCAAGAGGAGAAACAAAGGGATGGGCGGCCAATTGCCTCCCTGGACTCAGAACATATATGCGCATAGACGGAAGAGTAAGGTGACCGAAGCGACTTATCCGAGATGGAGATCTGCAATTAGTGATGCTCGGCAGTGATCTGTGCTGAGATGCCTGATGCTTGTGATTTATATAAATGACCTGGATGAACGACTAGATGGGTGGGCTGGTAGGTTTGCGGATGATGCCAAGGTTGATGGAGTTGTGGCCACTGTAGAAGTCTGGCAAAGAATACAATGAGACACAGATGAGTTGCAGATATTAACAGCGACAGGACAGATGGAAATTAACCCAGATAAGTCCGCGATGCAGCACGCTGATAACAAGTAAATTTAAAGAAACAGTACAGTGTTTGGGCAAGCTCCTGAAGAGAGTTGCTGAACAGAGCTACCCTGGGATCTAAGGTCCCAGCCTCTTGAAAGTGGCTACGCAGGTCAACAAGGTGATTAAGAGACTTTTACAATGCCTAATATTATCAGTCAATGCAGGGATCTTAAATCAAGACATTATGTTGCAAATTATGAAAACTCTCGTCAGGGCACGTCGGAACACTGCTCGGATTAGACAACATGTCTTATGCGTCCGGTGCTCCCGATGTGGCCTTTGATATATTGGCGAGACCCGACGCAGACTGGGACACCGCTTTGCTGAACACCTGCACTCTGTCCGCCAGAGAAAGCAGGATCTCCCAGTGGCCACACATTTTAATTCCACATCCTCAGGTTGGAGGAACAACACCTTATATTCCGTCTGGGTAGCCTCCAACCTGATGGCATGAAAATCGACTTCTCTAACTTCCACTAATGTCCCACCTCCCCCTCGTACCTCATCTGTTACATTTTTTATACACACATTCTTTCTCTCACTCTCCTTTTAGTCCGTCTGTCCCTCTGAATATACCCCTTGCCCATCCTCTGGGTCCCTCCCCCACCTCATCTTTCTTCCCGGACCTCCTGTCCCATGATCCTCTCGTATCCCTTTTGCCTATCACCTGTCCAGCTCTTGGCTCCATCCCTCCCCCTCCTGTCCTCTCCTATCATTTTGGATCTCCCCCCCACCTCCAACTTTCAAATCCCTTACTCACTCTTCCTTCAGTTAGTCCTGACGAAGGGTCTTGGCCTGAAACGTCGACTGCGCCTCTTCCTAGAGATGCTGCCTGGCCTGCTGCGCTCACCAGCAACTGTTATGTGTGTTGCTTGTCTTATGACGAGAGGCTGGACAAACGGGTCGTTTTCTCTGAAGCGCCTGAGTCTCAGGGGAGATTTGGCAGATGTTTATAAGCTTATGAGAGGCATAGATAGAGAAATAGGAAGTATCTGTACCCCAGTGTTCAAATATGTAAGAGCAGAGGCTATGCATCGAAAATGAGAGGAAGTAGTTTCAAGCTGGATGTGAGGAATAGTTGTTTTTTTTTCACTCTGAGACCGTGGATGCCTGGTATTGACGTGGAGGCAAATACGTTAGAAGATTTTAAGAGACGCCTGGATAGTGATAAGAATGTAAGACGGTGGAGGATATTGAGATTGCCGAGGTAGGACTGATGAGTGCTTGGGTATTTTTCATTTAATTTATAGCTGGTTCCGAACTTCTATGTTCCAAGTAATTGACAAATGACTCCCTCAGCGGACATTTTTAAAACATCTATACACACGCGCCCACACACACACACACGCACACACACACACACACACACACATACACACACACACACACACACGTATATGTATAAACAAGCAATGACTGTCGAGGCCATCCGATGAGGAGCCCTTGAAAATCAATCCATACGTCATGGTGCAGGGCAATGTCGGGATTAGAATTTTTCAGGTGTATTAATTGCTTTGATGGCGGTCCTGTCAGTGCTAACGCCCCTGTATCACCTTCCAGAGAATGAAGAGAGCATGGTCTGGGTGATGGAGATCACTGATGATGGATTTTGCTTTTCTGCTACTGCGTTCCTTGTAGAAGCAGTCAATAATGAGAAGGGTTTTACCCCTGATGGACTGGGCTGTATTCACATTACTTAAAAAGAATATTTTCTTTACAGCTGGTACAGGAACCCATACAATGGTTGCATAACCGTGACCTCAGTACGGGTTCCGCTGCCGCTTCAGCAGCTTAAAATGACTCCGCACTGATCTCCTCCTGCCGCTGAACCCTGCATGCGGGACCTGTGCTGCGCCGGCCCGCACAGCGTCTCCCGCACCCACGTTCAGCTGCCTCTCTGATGAGGTGACACTCCACCTGCCAGTCTGCCGGTTTCGCCTGATGTACCCGGTGTTGCCAGTGCAGTGAGGCCTCCACCTCTTCGGTGAGATCCGAATGATTATAGGGGAACGTTTCTGCGAGTCCCTCAGCACCGTCGTGCGCAATAGTTAGAACTGCCTCTGGTCAGCAAATCTACTCCATCTTCCTATTCCCATACTGAGAGTTTATTCCTTAAATATTAATTATACTTACAAATCGAGCGCCGCCCCAACAAATATCAGAGAATGCGCTTTAACCGTAAATTAATCAAGGAACAATTTACAAAAAAGTAATTAACCAACCGGACAGCTCTTTAAAGTGTGGAAAGACAGATGGTGAATACGAGCACATTGAACGAGTGGGACACACTGATTGTCCTTACCGAGAACACTGCAATTGATCTCAGAACTCCGACCCTAACCGTTAGGTTAAGAGCCTGACCACGGTCTTTGCTGCTGGAATGATATTTTTAGGGGAAACAGTTCGTATTCTGTCTGGGTAGTATACTACCTACGGGTATGAACAGCGATTTCTCCAGCACCAACTCCTTTGTCCTCACTCACTACTCTCTCCTGTTCCATCAACGTTCCTGGTTCCCCTCTCGTTTCTTGTTATCAGCTCACTTACCCATCTTCTCCTCCGGTGAACCCCCTTCCTCGCTTTCGTGTACTAGCCAGTGTCCTCAGGTTCCCACATCTATGTTCTTGTACAGTTTCCGCCGATCACCGCTCAGTTTCCTACATCACCCCGCCCGATCCTACACTGTCCATCACTTATTTTCACACAGCCCCCCCCCCACCCCCCGCGTCAGTAGTTAATCCACCTCATCGTACCCTGAGCCGGCCCCTTGACCTTTCCAATCCAGAAAAAGTCTCTCCAAAGTGTCAGCTGTTCATTCTCTTCATTGGAACATGACAGCACCAGAGCAGTCCCGTCGCCCCACAAAGTCGCACTGTACCAGTTGGATAAGTAACCTAATGACTAACCAATCTTATCTGCTTGAATTATCAGCATGTCCTTCCATTTTCCTCAGAGGCACATGTCTGTATCAGCAGCTCCTCAATGTCTCCCCTCCTTGTGTCCCCACCATCACACCAGGAAGTGCATCCCATGCACCCACTACTCTCTGTGTAAAGGTCTTGCTCTTTCGAGTTCATTTGAAATTACCGCCCGAAGATCCTCCGGCGCCTTGCGTAAGTTAAATTGTTTGTGTCGTCCGCAAGATTATTAGTCAACTCATTCACATGCATCCAAGTTATTTATATGTGTCACAAATCCCGGAACAACTCACTGTCGAACTTATTCTACAGACTGTTATTTCTCCTTTGTAATTAAAATGCGATTCCCGGGTGACAACATTGAAATCTCGGCATTGTCGACTGCCATCTTCTGCTGGCATACGAATCTACTTTTCTTTTATGTTTACATAGTGTTATCAAAAACCAGAGGGGTCATAGTCATAGACTTACCTGCCTGGGAGATATTACCGTATTTCTCAACCGTTTCGAAGCAACAGACACTGAACTGCCGTATTACTTTGACACAGTTATGATTTCTGTGACCACAGTTTCAACCCATCTGCACTTTTACCGAGCCTCCTTCAACATCTCCAACTCCATCACGTCCCATTCGCCCTTCAATTTATAATAACCAGTGGTCCCAGTAGCCCTTCAATTTATAATAACCTACCAGATAAAATGGGGCATATTGGGCGGTATGGGAGAAGTGTCACCGAGTATTAATGCAATCCTGACAACGCCGAATGAACTTTGCCATGAGGCGTAAGGGTGATTTCACCGTCTCCTTCAGCTGCACCCTGAACCTGGCCTGGACCACGGCGTAAAGGAACGTGTTGGTGCAGCAGCTGAGGAGCTGCAGCATGTAGCCCAGCTCCCGCAGAGAATTCGGGGGAATCGAATCAAAGCTCTCCCATATGGAATACACCGTCAGCAGCGCCCACAGCAGGATGAAATTCCCCGACATAACCAGCAGTAAGAGGAGGGCTTGCCTGCGGTTCTTCAACTCCGGGTCGGCGGGCATTTCGCCATCCCGCGAACCACGGAGTCTCCTCCGGGCTCGGCTGGCGAGGAAGACGTGTCTGATGGTTAAACTATTGAGCAGGAGTATCAGGACAAAGGGGAATATTGGGGTGAGGAGGAAATGAATCAGTCGAAATGTTGCCAGCTGAGAAATGGAAAATGAACGGTTACTGGTATAGCAGAGCAAGGACCGATCTAATGCGGAATATGACTCATCGAGCATAAAGTACCAGAATATGTTCTTTACGCAGCTCAGCACAGTCATTGTCCCCAGAACCAGAGCCGCCGCTCTCCCGGTGCAGTATCTTCGTTTCAGCTCCTGAAAACAAATGGCGACAAACCGATCAAAGGTGAAAGTGACGGTGAACCAGACAGAACAGTCCGTGGCGGCGTAGAACAGAACGGCGTGTATATTACACACGGGAGCACGATGTGACCAGTAGAAAAACTCCATTGGCACGTTAGTCATCGGAATCTTGTTCAATACCAGATCGAAGAGAACGACGAGCTGATCTGCTGCTACCATGGCGACCAGGTACCTTGTGACGCCTTTGGAGAGACCGCACTTTCCCCGCGACAGGATGACGATTGTCACAACGTTCACTGTGCGGACGGAAATATAGAAGATTAATACACTTTCGGATGGAAACTTTCTCTGAAAGCAATTATTTTAATCGATAGCCCTCCCAAGAGCAGAGATGAACATGGAATTAATGTAACTATGAAGGAGATTATCAGGATCATTATTAAATTGGTAGTAATTGCAATGCACCTGCTGAAGTTCAGAAGGATGAGAGGAGTGTCACTGAAACTTATTGAACATTGAAAGGCCGAGATATCGTGGACGCGGAGAGGGTTGCTTCAGTCGTGGGGGAGTCTACAACCTGAAGACGAGGCTTCACAATAAAAAGACATCCCTTTAGAACGGAGATGGGTCGTAATTTCTTAAGACCGAGACAGGTGAATGTGTGGAATTCAGCGGCACAGACGGTTCTGGGGTAAGTTCATTGGAACCATTGGCAGAGGAGAGTGATGGGTGCTTTATTCATCAGGCTGCCGATGGCTACGGGGCTGGGCGCCAGAATGTGGTTGAGTGCGATAATGAATCAGCTACACGGAATGGCGGCGAAAGCTCGGTGCTCGGCTGGTCGAATTTAGCTTCTGAGCTTTATGGGCAAAGCAGTGATAGCAATCGATGCCTGAAACGTATTCTGATCTTTAGCACCAGGAGAACGAGTTGCAAACGGGAAGTGTTAGGAGAGTAATGAACGAATTAATGTACCAAGTACCACGGTGACAGAAATTCAACTCCCCTCAGCTGTAAACACGAGAGAAAGTGAGAATATAAGAACATTAATAGTAGGATCAGGAATAGTCCATCTGTTCGGACTGGCATGATCTGACAATGAAGAAGATCATGGCTGATCTGACCATGGACTCATCGCCGCATACCTACCTTTTCCTCATAGCCCTTAATTCGTCTACTATGCAAAATCAGTGGCAGCCGGTCTGAAATATATTTATTGAAGTTGCCTCCAGTGCTGCACTGAGCAGAGAATTCCACAATTCACCGGCCTCTGAGAGAAGAAATTCCTCCTCAACACGGTCCTAAGTTCAGTCCGCAGAATCCTCAGGCTATGCCCCGTAGTTCTAACCTCGCCTACCAGTGGAAACAACTTTCCGGCGGCTATCTTATCTATCCATTCCATAATTTTAGATGTTTCTAGCGACTTCCTTTCATTCTTCTGAGTTCCAGCGAGCACGATGCCCATCGAAACAATTTCCCCACATAGCCGAACCACCTCAGCTCTGCAATCAACTGGTGAACCGCCTGCACAGCCAGCTTACCCATCCTCAAGTCGGGAGACCAGAACTGCACAGTACTCCAAATGCCTCCTCAATAGTTCCTTGTCCAGCTGCAGCACATCCTCCCTACTCTTAAACTCAATTCCTCTGACAACAAAGGCTAACATCCTATTTACTTTATTGACAGTCTGCTGCACCTGCAAACCAAACTTTTGTGATTCAAGCACAAGTACTCCAACGCCCCTCCGCACAGCAGCATACTGCAATCGTTTACCACGTAAATAATATTCTGTTCTTACAATTGTCCTTCCCATTCGATAACCTCGCATTTACCAACTTTGCACTCCATCTGCCAGACGCTGCTGCATTCGCTGAACATATTAATATCACTCTGCATGTTGTCAGTTTCCTCTGCACTCTTTGTGGCGTCGATAGATCATGGCAGTGATGATGCCCACGTACCCTTATGCTTTTTAACTGGTGAGACGTTGGAGTATTACATAACTGGTGGGTATCTTGCGACAGTCTTGTGACCATGATGTAGTTCAGTACCTTGTAAGATTAGGAAGGTTTGTGCAATGTTCATTCGCCAGGACAAGGTCAGTTTATTTAAACCATTTGATTTCCTTCGCTGTGAATCTATTGGACAGAATCAGAAGTAACGTCACGTCTCGAAGACAGCCGTTTCCAGAGACATCTCTCCTGATTGACTGTGTAAATCACTTGGGCTTTCGAAGTTACCATTTTAATACCGTGTTCGAATTTACCACTTTAAGAACTGTTCCGGGGTTGTCGCATAGCAGTTAACTGCTGGTTAAGTTAGTCATTTGAATAGTTTTCGCTATTGCTGACCAGAATGTATTACATGTTTGTTTGTTTGTTTATAAAATCTGACACAATTATATATTTGTGTTGCGAGTGACGTGACATAAGCTATTTGTTTGTTTATTAATTATTTTTAAATTAATTCTGCTAATACTCTATTCTGCCAACATATTTACCCTACCTAAAAGAACGTCTCTCATTTACCTATGTTGAACTCCAAGTTTTGCATCCTCTCAAACTCCAGCTGTAACCTCTGACAGCCCTCCACACTGTCCACAGCGCCCCCAATCTTCTTTCATTACCAAATGTACTAACCCATCGCTCCACTCCCTCATCCAGGTGATTTATAAAAATCAGGAAGAGTAGGAGTGTCAGAACAGATCCCTGAACCACACCACTGGTCAACGACCTCAATGCGGAATATGGCAGTCTACAACAACACTTTGCCTTCTGTGGATAAGCCATTTCTGTATCGGCATAGCAATGTCCCCTTGGATGACATGCCTCCTAAATTTCACAATAAGACTTGCATGGGGTATCTTATCAAATACACTCAGCCGATGTTTGCTGAAGCGATACCGGTTGGAAAGACCTGTCTTGCAATTAGCGAGTCGTTAGAATACAGGATGAATGAGAAGCTAAATTCTATTTTTGAACATAATCATGAGGAAGAGACGAAACACTTACCAAGAAGAGCTACGATTGTGAGTGCAGGGTAGTAAAACTCTTTGACTCTCCGAAGGAGGAGACTGATTCGAGTGTCCAAAATCAGCCATTGGTAATCATCAACAAGATGTGGATACAGCAAGAAAACGTACTTCGCAATTTCCGTAGCATTGGGCGATGCAGTTCCAGGATTATAATCCATTGCTGGGATTCGTGTTCCCGATCCAGCCTCTGTCTTCTCTCTGCCTGCAGCCTCTAGTCTCTGATAGCGTAGACTGGTGGCTCTCTCTGAAACTGACGTTGTGAGGGAGACATATTAATAGAAAAGCTAACCAGCAGCCACACCTCCGCGGTGACGACGACAATCCCCACGGAAACTCCCTTCATTAAACTCTCCGGAATGACAGGTGCAATTAACCCTTTATTTGCAGGTCGTCAGAGAAGCGATATCAAAGCAGATTGCAAGTGTATACAATAATCCCACCAGTCGGCTGTCCACAGATGCGTGCCCTGTCTGTAAATGGACACAAAACTGAGAAACTTTTTGACACACAGCTGGACACTGATATACAACCAGTCTGAAAAGGAAGGTATACGCAGCAAATAAAAAGAAAACTATAATGATATACACAGCTGAAAATAATTACTGCATAGATAGTTCTTAAAATTTATAGTTGTATACAGTGGCATGCAGTGGTTTGGGCACCCGAGTCAACATTTGTGTACCTGTAACAGCTCAGCGAGTACAAGGTGACCTGATTTCCAAAAAAAGCATGAAGTTCAAGGTAACAGATTTCTTTAATAACTGAAGCAGGATTACTTTATATTTTTCCCATCCTTTACTGTTACAAAATAACAAACATGGAAAAGGTTCTGAAGCAAAAGTTTGCGCACCCTGCATGGTCAGTACTTGGTACTCCCCCTTTGGCAAGTATCAAAACTTGTGAACGCTTTTCTTAGCCGGACAAGTGTCTTTCAATGATATTTGGGGATTTTCGCCTACTCTTCCTTGCAAAAGGCTTCTAGTTCTGTGAGATTCTTGCGCCATCTTGTATGCACTGTTTTTTTGAGGTTTATCTAAAGATTTTCGATGATATTGTGGTCGGCGGACTGCAAGGGGCATGGTAAAACCTTCAGCTTGCGCCTCTTGAGGTAGTCTATTGTGGATTTTGAGGTGTGTTTCGGATCATTATCGTGTTGCAGAAGTCATCCTTTTTTGATCTGCAGCTTTTGAATAGACGGTGTGATGTTAGTTTCCAGAATTTGCTGGTATTTAATTGAATTGATTCCTCCCTCTACCAGTGAAATGTTGCCCGTGCTATTGCTGCATCAAAATCCCAAATCATGATTGACTCACCCCGGTGCTTAACGGTTGCAGTGGTGTTATTTTCATGAAATTCCTCACTCTCTTTTTCTCCAAACATACCTTTGCTCATTGCGACCGGTAAGTTAAATTTTAACATAATCAGTCCAAAGGACTTGTTTCCAAAATGCATCAGGCTTGTTTGGATGTGCCTTTGCAAACTTCTCACGCTGAGTTTCGTGGTGAGGACGCATGAAAGATTTGTTTTCTGCTGACTCTTCCATGAAGGTCACATGTGTGCATGTGTTGCTGCACAGAAGAACAGTGCACCCCCACTGCAGAGTCCGCGAAATCTTCCTGAAGGTCTTTTGCAGTCAACTGGGGAATTTAATTTGCTTTTTTTTTCGCAATCCTACGAGCCGTCTCTCAGATAGTTATCTTGTTCTACCACACCTCAACTTGACCTCCACCGTTTCTGTTAACTGTCATTTCTTAATTGCATTACGAACTGAGGAAACAGCTACATGAACATGCTTTGCTATCTTCTTTTAGCCTTCTCCTGCTTTGAGGGCATCATTTATTTTCATTTTCGGAGGGCTTGGCAGCTGCTTAGAGGTGACAATGGCTGCTGATTGTTTGTACAATGTTTGAGGAGTCGGGTTATTTCAAAGGATTTGTAATTTGCATTCCCTGGCCTTTCCTAACGATGACCGTGAACAAACCAGAGCCCTAACAAGATAATTAAGGTCTGAGACCTTGATAAAAGTGTTCAAAGAGCTCAAATCTCTAGGTGTACCCAAACTTCTGCATGGTGCTCTTTTCCTTTATCTTCACTCGAAAATTGATCAAAGCAAAAAATACACGAAGCTTGCATCAAATGTTGAAAAGAATGATTCATCTGTAACTTTATGAATTCTGCAGATCAGTTCATCTTCGACTCACTGAACGCTTCACTGTAGCAGAAATTTTGACCGGGGTCCTCAAATATTTGCATACCAGTGTAGGTAGATTGAAAATGATATGGAGTTTGATCATTTCAAAATAATGATTTTTAGAAAAAAGAGTTTTTACCAGCGGCCAATCGGGTCTCCCTGTGATTTAGGAGGAGAGGACAGCACAGGTATAAACGCGACAGGCTGTCGTTAGATTGAGAAGCAGCTTTGACTGGCGACCAGGAGGCGTTTGTGGTTGACCTGCAAAAGGAGGCAGGGTCATATGCAGTGGCCATCGTCTGAATGGGCCGTGAAGTAAGTGATCTTCAGGCTTCTGCTCGCCGAGGCGTCAGCTCAGGATGCAAAGCAGGCAAAGAAAAGAAAAGCACTAGGCTAAGTCTTTTGTTCCTTCCCTTTTCTATATCTGATCAGATAGGATAACAGAGAAGCCAGGCAGGATAGTTAAATGCTCCTCTTGCGGAATCTGGGAATGCATAGAGAACTCCAGTAACCCTGACCACGACAGCTGCGAGAGCTGCGTTCAGCTGCAGCTTCTGACAATCCGCGTTAACATAGAACATAGAACATAGAACGTAGTATAGTACAGTACAGTACAGGCCCTTCGGCACACAATGTTGTGCCGACCCTCAAACCCTGCCTCCCATATAACCCCCCGACCGTAAATTCCTCCATATACCTGTCTAGTAGTCTCTTAAACTTCACTAGTGTATCTGCCTCCACCACTGACTCAGGCAGTGCATTCCACGCACCAAAAACTCTCTGAGTAAAAACCCTTCCTATCATATCGCTCTTGAACTTCCCACCCCTTACCTAAAAGCCATGTCCTCTTGTATTGAGCAGTGGTGCCCTGGGGAAGAAGCGCTGGCTATCCACTCTATCTATTCCTCGTATTACCTTGTACAGCTCTATCATGTCTCCTCTCACCTTCCTTCTCTCCAAAGAGTAAAGCCCTAGGTCCCTTAATCTCTAATCATGATGCATACTCTCTAAACCAGCAGCATCCTGGTAAATCTCTTCGGTACCCTTTCCAATGCTTCCACATCCTTCCTATAGTGAGGCGACCAGAACTGGACACAGTACTCCAAGTGTGGACTAACCAGAGATTTACAGAGCTGCATCGTTACATCACGACTCTTAAACTCCATCCCCCGACTTATGAAAGATAACACCCCATAAGCTTTCTTAACTACCCTTTCTACCTGTGAGGCAGCTTTCAGGGATCTGCGTACAGGGGTCCCCCTGCCCCTCTACACTACCATGTATCCTGCTATGTACTTTGTACTGTGCTTTGGAGTTTGTCCTTCCAAAGTGAACCACCTCACACTTGCCGGGTTGAACTCCATTGTCATTCAGGAGGTGGAGCAAGAACTGGACGAGCCGCAGATCATTGATGGGAAAGACATACAGAGCGGCAGTTACACCCAGGGTGCAGGGCACAGGAGACTGTCTGACAGTCATGAAGGAAAAACGGCTGAAGGGGACAGGGCAGAGTTCTCTTCTCAACATCTCGCTCAACATTTTGGATACCGTCGCGGAGTTTGTGGGGCGGGAGAATCAACTAACAGTGTTCAGTCACAGTGGTCGGTCCCAGGCGCTTAGTTTCCCGCTGTGACTCAGAAGGGAAGTGTGCTTTGAGCGGTGACTCTCTGTGTGTGTGGGGCTGCGGGGGGCGGAGTGCAGAAGTCACTATGTGATGATAGGATATTCGATAGTGGTGCGGACAGGTGGTTCTGTCGCGACAACTTCAGGGATATCTCGGATCGAGTCCTCATTATTCTTAAGTTGGATTGTGAACTGCTCGAAATCGTAGCCTGTTGAGTTACCAATGACATGTGTGTGATGAACGATGCTGTTCTGCACTGCCAGTCCGGGAGTTAAGAGCGAATTTAAAAGGCAGAACCTCCAGGATCTGCTGCTCGTTCCACGTGCCTGTGAGGCCGGAAACAGGAAAGGTTTTCAGATTAATAGGTTTTTAAGGAGTTCCTTTTACATCCTAGTCCTCTGGAAATGGATGCTAAAATTGCATTTGGCTTCCTCACCTTTCTGCAAATTTTCCTGTAGAGAATCCTCCCAAAAGGCTCTGCACTTCCTCTTGTTTCTCCATTGTTAAAATAGAACAGGCATAAACAGAGAATATACAGTTTATGGTATGGGGAAGGAGTTGTTTTCAAACACCAGTCCTCTGAAAGTGGATTGGAACATGAATTCGGCTCCCTTAGCACTGACTCAAACTGCAGATTTTCCTGTGGCTCTGCACTCTTATTTTCAATTCAAATATCCTTCCCAATTACGAAATAGTCCACGACTTTATTCCCTCTGCCAAAGAGTAAGACTGGGCACTTCCCTGCAGCAAGTTCTTGCTGCCAATTCTTTGCCTGTGGTCCTGTTTCTTAATTCCTTTTGCAAGCACCGTGCTTCCTAATCTCTACCTGCCCTTCCATCTACCTTCGCATGTGTCTGAAACCCTGTCACAAAGCAATCAAACCCTTCATCCAAATCAATGACGTACAACGCCAATTATACGACGACTGATCAATGACTACACATGGAAAAATCCATAATAAGCGTCCGGATATAGTAACACAGGACAGACAAAGTATAATAACGTGTTCAATGGATAAAGCAGTTGCGAACACAAATAACCATTGCAGACCCTGATTGGATTCTTGTCTCTTCTCTCGTTTGGCGACATTTACTTTATTTCCCTTCAGCTCACAAAATTGGCTTCACTTGCCAACAATTTCCAAGGAACTCCAATTATTGCAGTCATAGTCACAGAGCACAGTTGCAGCCCGTCGGATCAACCAATCAATGGCGAGGTCATACCGCTGTGATTCCCATCCCTCCAGGTACCTCCCCATTTGTTTCCTAAATGATACTATCGTCTCTTCCTCAACCACTCTCACTGGTATATTTACACTTACTCTGAGCTCCATCTACGTTAAATATTTGCCCTTCCCTTCTCTCCTGAAATTTCCTCTCCTATCTCTGGATCATATTGTACTTGATTTTGCCTCTTGCTGTTTCAGCTCGTTCCCAGAACACGGTCTTCGCGAGAAATCTTCCAGTAATCTGTCCTCCCCCATCACCTGAACGCATGTCCACAAGATTTAGACTCCCCTATCCAGGTTCTCAAATGACTCTTATCATCCACCTCGTCTACGTCTGTTGACATTTAAAATATAGTTCTGCAACTCCGTCCCTCATTCTATTAAGTTCCAAGTATAAAATACCCAACATGGCCTACCAGTCTCCATACCCCAAATCCTCTCGAGCTGGGTACATGCCCGTAAATCTTTCCTACCCTTATTCCTGACCAACGGCACTTTTGTATGGTGACCAAATACAGTACTCAGTTTTACGACTGAGCCCTGATCAACGACTTACAGAACTGGAACATGATCTCAAAACGACTCTCCTGAAATCCCTGTGTAAGTAAGTTTTTCGGACTGTACGCTACTTTTCTATTGCTGACATGTAATAGCTTTCTGAATAATTATCGAAAACCTCTGCTTGGTGTCCGAGTCTAAGGACACTCAAAGCTGCTGCGCAGGTTGACTCTGTGGTGAAGAAGGCATACATTTGACCTACTACCTGTCAGTTTTCTATCTAGCACCGAACCAATCATTCTTGTTTGTGGAATGAGAGTATCCTTCCATTTTCTTCACAGGCACATGTCTGTCTCAGCTTCCGCAGGCAGCTGTGCAGACTAAGCTGCTGGGTACATTCAAGGCAGAGGTTGATAGTTTCTTGGTAGATCAGGGGAATAAGAGATACGGGGCAAGGCAGAAGATTTTGGCTGTGAGGAAAATTGGATCAGACATGATAAAATTGCAGAGCAGAACGATGGGCAAAAGTGGCCTCATTCCACTCCAACATCTCATGGTCTGATGGTCCGAATATCAGGATTATTCGCAGGGACAGAGATTTTGGTGGGGCCCACATCCAAGTTCTCGCGCGATTTGATCGTGGGTGGGTGGTTTTGAAATTCAAAGACGCGTTATCCTTCATTGAGGAGAGGTGGACACAGCTGGACTATTTTCCCCAGAGCGGCGGACCGCAGAAGCAAAATTCGGCCGTTGCTCCATCGCATCTACAAAAGAAAATCGCATAGATGCTGCTTGACCAGCTGCGTTTCTCCAAGATTTTGTGTGTGTTGATTTAGCTTTCCACCATCAGTAGAGCTGTTGTGTTCATGATTTGCTGCTGCATTACAAAGTGCCCTCGGGGCAAGCCTACCTTGAAGAAATCTAAAAACTCATTTCAACAGGAGTTCAGTGAGAGCCTCTCTGACTGCACCCGATCTGTACCATCAGATTCCTTCCTCTCCCACCCTTTTCCTTTCCCAATCATCTGACTTCACCTTTCATCTTCTAACTATCTTTCTTATCACCCTTGCTCCCACTTTAAATTCTGGTGTCTTTCCCCCTTCTTCCCAGTCCTGTTGATAGGTCCTGGTGCACAACATTGACTGTTCATTCTTTTCCATAGATGTTGAGTTCCTCCAGCAATTTGAAAGAAGAAATGCACTTTCTATTTTTATTCTTCAAACGAAAATGGAATCTACCGGCCATTCTGTTTGGCTGATTTACAATCCCTCCCAACCCCATTCCCCTACCTTCTACCGTAACCTTTGATGGTCGTAATAATTATAAACATTTCTAACTCCGCCTTGAAGATGCCCAATAACTCCACCTCTCGTCTCTTCTGTTCAGCTGACTTACCATTATACTCCAGCTGGAGAACCTCCGTCTACCCTTTCGTCCATTACCAGCTCCTCACTTTCCCTCTTCTTTATTCCCTTCCCTCTTCCACCTATCTCCTCAGAGGATTTTAATTCACCCCCATCGGCCCACTCCCGTCACCTTATTTGCCTTACCACCAGTCAGATTGTAATCCATCCTCTCATCCCGCTGAACCCACACGGCCCCTTGCCGTTCCCAATCCCTATGAAGGATCTCGCTCCGAATTGTCAATTGTTCATTCCCTGCTTTACAATCCAAACGTGGGAGATTGCAGACACAGGAATAGACGCTTCGCCCAAAATTATCGTGCTGAAGGAGTTAAATTAGTAACCAAGTGGCTAACTGATCTTTTCAGCTTACATAATGAGCATATATTATCCATTTATTTTCCTCATGTTCACATGCCTATCTGAGCTTGTCTAAAAAGTCACTAATCATTGCACCTCTGCCACCACACCAGGAAGAGCATCCCAATCACCCACTATTCTCTGCGTGAATGTCTTGCCCCTTGTAGGTCATTTGAATTTTCCACCTTCTTAACTTTAATTTCTCCGGCACTTTGTGTATGTCTCGAAATATATATATATATATTTTCGTGTTGTCGTTAAGATCATTAATCAGCCTCTCTGTATTCATTCGAGACTGTTATGTATGTACACAAACCCCGGAACAACTCCCTGTTTAACACTGCCGATGGTTTGCTCTTTGTGCGATATTTATTTTTTTCTAATGCGATACACGGGTTACCACATTGAAATGCCTGAATTGTTCTTTGTCACCTTCTAAGCGGCATAGCTATCGCCGTTCTTTCTGTTTTTTGTTTGTCTATGAGTGTGTCAGACAGCGGAGTTACTGAATTACCTGTGCACGAATGGGTGTTTGCGTTCAAGCCGATCAAGCTGAAGTTTTTTCTTACACTTCAGCCGGTCCAGTCTTGGTGTTCTCTCCTGTGTCTCTATATTAATAAAAATACATCCTTTTCCTGAATTCCCTATCGTATCGAAGCAACGTGGACACCGAACTGATGTGTTAGGTTGACAAAGTTGTTAGTTCTGGACCGAATTTTCCAACCCAACCAACCTTCCTCAACATCCGCAACTCCATTACGTTGTGGGTCCTCTGCTAGCGTATGTATGTGTTGTCTGCATTTTCATCCAAGTAAAACGCCAGAACTTCTCCAACACATGTCAAGTGTGTTTTACCTGTACCACTACCCTCTGTCCACAGTCTCTGGACCAAATTAGGATGGATGCTGTGCAATGAATCTTCGTGTTCTGGATCACCCTACCTGGTAAGTGTCCTTCTCAAAAGTCTGACTTACAGTCCCTTCCACCTGGTCGGGACTCAGGTGGCACAATGCCTCAGCGACCCCATTCATGGGACAATTGACAATGATCAATTAACCGAACTCAATGTTTGGACTGTGGGAGGAAACAGGAGCACCCCGAGGAAACCCACGCGGCCACGCTTTACAGGCAGCGGCCGGAACTGAGCACAACGGTGAATAATCAAACGGAAAAGGAAAAGGGCCAATGTAGGAGGGACTGAGTGAAGAATCGCATCGGCGTTTCGGAGAGTTCCAATCAGTATCTACCTGTATAATGAGTGTAACCCTCCATTTTCCTCATAAGCACATGTCTATCTCAGCTTCCCTTTAAGGTCACTACTCATTGATCTCAAACACCACACAAGGAAGTGCATCCCCTGCACTCTTTGTTTAAAGGTCTTTCCCTTTAATGCTTATTTAAAATTACCACGTGAAAATTCCACGTCACGTTGTGCATGTTACTAAATAAATGATTCTGGTGTCCTCTGCAGGATTCTTAACCAGTCCATTTTCATACATCTGAGCTTCCAGTGGTCCTAATCATGTGACAATTTTCAATGACCCATCAAGCTATTAGCATTTGGACTGCGGGAGGAATCCAAAGACCATAAGAACACCGGATGATCAAACAGAGAAGGGAAAAAGGACAAACTCCGGCGGACGGAGCAAAGATGTCGGTCGATGTTTCGGAGAGGTTACTTTCTAATCAGTAGCTCAGGTGGAATACTCCACAGCAAGACAAAATTCATGAAGGGTCAGCGGGAAAAAGCTCTGATGTATCCATACCAATTGAAGGAGTTTCTGCTAGAGCCATACTTCTGGGAGCATCTCACATTTCGTGCCGAATCTCAATAAATAAATAAACATCCGGTGTCTTTTCCTCAGCAATCACCTTCCCCACATACCCAATATACTCAGTCAAATTCGACAGTTCGGACCACCACTGCACAAAGTGTCCAAGATTTCGTTTTTATTTTCCAGAAGGGATTGCGATAGCAATTGCTGCTTGAGACGTACGAAGGACGATTGGACGAGTGGTTTTACGAGTTGGAGTTACTGAATTAGCCTTGAGGTGACAGGCAGATTCCAAAGAACTCAGGATCAAGTGCAGATTTGCAAACTATCTGCGGTAACTAGTCTTCCCGAAACAGGTCAACGGTTGCGCATCTTGGAAACAGAATCTGTCGCCATAGGAAAGGTATGAAGCTGCATCGGGCGTACCTGATGGTGCTCGTGAATAGAAAGAGGGATCTAATCGGGGCTGCCAACAGTCCCAATGGAACTGCACATGCCATTGAAGATATGGGATATGTTGTGGAGGTAGGGGATAAGCGTCACCAAGGATTAATGCGGTCCTGACAACGCCGAGTGAACTTTGCCATGAGAATTAAGGGCGATTTCACTGTCTCCTTCAGCTGAACTCTGAACCTGGCCTGGATCACGGCGTAAAGGGCCGTGTTGGTGCAGCAGCTCAGCAGTTGCAGCATGTAGCCCAGTTCCCGCTGAGAATTCGGGGGTATCACGTATAAGTAATAAATCAAGCTATCCCATACGGAATACACCGTCAGCAGCACCCACAGCAGGATGAAATTCCCCGACATCACCAGCAGTAACAGGAGGGATTGCCTGCGGTTCTTCATTTCCGGGTCAGCGGGCGTCTCGTCATCGCGCGAACCACGGAGTCTCCTCCGGGCTCTGCTCGCTACTAAGACGTGCCTGATGGTTAAGCTGTTGAGCAGGAGAATCAAGCCAAAGGGCAATGTAGGGGTGAGGAGGAAATGAATCAGTTCAAATGTTGCCTCCTGAGATAGGGAAAAGAATCCATGTCCACTCAGACAGAGCAAGGACGTAATTGACATCGAATATGTCCCTTCGAGCATAAAGTACCAGAATATGTTTTTTACGCAGCTCAGCACAGTCACGGTCCAGAGAACCAGAACAGCCGCCCTGCCGGTGCAGTATTTTCGTTTCAGCTTCTGAAAACAAATGGCGACAAACCGATCAAAGGTGAAAGCGACGGTGAACCAGACAGAACAGTCCGTGGCGGCGTAGAACAGGGCGGCGTGTATATTACACACCGGAAAGCGATTCGACCAAAAGAAAACCTCCAATGGGATGTAAGTCATCGGGATCTTGCTCAATATCAGATCGAAGAGAACGACGAGCTGATCCGCTGCTACCATGGCAACCAGGTACCTTGTGACGCCTTCGGAGAGACCGCACTTTCCCCGAGACAGGATGACTATTGTCACTAGGTTAACTGTGCGGAGGGCAATAAAGACCAGGAACACATATTTGGCTGGAAACATTCTCTGAAAATAATATTTAAATCGATAGCACTTCCGAGAGCCCAGATGGGTTGGAATTTATGAATCCACTAAGGAGAATATCGGGAGCTATTATTAAATTGGAAGACATCCCCTTGGAACAGAGATGGGGAGAAATTTCTCGACCCAGAAGCTGGTGAATGTGGGGAGTTCACCGCGACAGACGGCTATGGGGGCCAGTTAATTAGAACCATTCGCAGAGGGGAGGATGGGCTATTGATTCATCGGGGCGCCGATGACGGCGGAACAAGGCGCCAGAATATGGTTGCGAGGGATAATAAATCAGATATATTGGAATGGGGAGAAGGCTCGGTGCTCGAATAACCGAATTCAGCTCCAAAGCCTTCTGGACTAATCAGTGATATCAACTGATGTCTGGAATGTATTCTGAACTTTTGGCATCAGAAGAAAGAGTTACAGATGGGAGGTGTTAAGAGAATAATTAACTGATTAATGTACCAGGGATCACGGTGACAGAAATTGAACTCCCCTTACTTGTTTACACGGGTGAAAATGAGAACATAAGTACATTAGTAATAGGAGCAGGAATAGTCCATCTATTCGGACTGGCATGATCCAGCAGTGAAGCTGATCATGGCTGATCTGACCATGGATTCATCGCTGCTGAACTAACTATTCCTCATAACGCTTAATTCGTCTCCTATGCAAAAGCTACGGCAGCCAGTCTAAAGTATGTTTATTGATGTAGCCTCCCCTACTTCACTGAGCAGAGAATTCCACAGATTCACCGGTATCTGACAGAAGAAGTTCCTCCTCATCATGCTCCTAAATTTACTCCCCAGAATCCTCATGCTATGTCCCGTAGCTGTAGACTCACCTTCGGGTGGAAACAACTTTCCTGCCAGCATCATATCTATCCCTTCCAGAATTTTATATGTTTCCGGAAGATTTCCTCTCATCCTTCTGTGTTCCAGCCAGTATGATCCCAGTCGACTCTGTTTCCCCTCATAGTTGAATCAACTCATCTCCGCCTACACAGCCGGTTTTCCTTCCTCAAGTCGGGAGACCAGAGCTGCACAGTATCCCAGATGCCGTCTCAGCAGTACCTTGTGTAGTTGCAGCATAACGGCCGTGCTCTTAAATTCAATCCCTCTGGCAGCAAAGGCGAACATCCCATTTGCCTCCTTGATAGCCTGCTGCCCCTGTAAACCAACCTTTTGTGAATCAATCACAAGCACTCCAACGTCCCTCTGCAATCGGTTACCACTTAAATAATATTCGGTTCTTCTATCTGCCCTCCCTAAGTGGATGACCTCGCATTTCCGAACTTTACACTGCATCTGCCAGGCGCTGGTATATGCACTGAACACATTAATATCCCTCTGCACGCTGTCAGTTTCCTCTGCACTCTTTGAGTCGGCGATAAATCATGGCAGTGATGATGCCCACGTGACCCCGGGTTTTTTTTTAGCCCTTAAGTCATAGGAGCTACTTCTTTATTACTTTAATTCCGTTAATCCTATATTCTGCCATCATATTTGACCTACTGAAATGAACGACCTTACACTTATCTGTGTTGAACTCCATCTTCCTCTCCTTAGCGTAGTTTTGCATCCTATCAATATCCCGCTGTAACCTCTGACACCCCTTCACACGATCCAGAACACCTCCAACCTTTGTATCATCAGCAAATTCACTAACCCATCGCTCCACTTCCTCATCCACGTCATTTATGAAAATCACGGAGAGTAGGGGTGCCAGAACAGATCCCCGAGGCAAACCACTGGTCACCGACCGCAATGCAGAACATGACCGTCTGCAACAACACTTTGCCCTCAATGGGCAAGCCATTTCTGGATCCACACAGCAATGTCCCCTTGGATCACATGCCTCCTTGCTTTCACAATAAGCCTTGCATTATCAAATACACTCAGCCGATGTTTGCTGAAGCGACACCGGTTGGAAAGACCGGCCTTGCAAGTAACGAGTCGTTAGAGGACAGGTATGAAAGAGGGGCTGACTTATATTTTTCAACGTTAATCATGAGGACGAGACCGGACACTTACGAAGAAGTGCTACAATTGCGAGTGCCGGGTAGTAAACCACTTGGAATGTCACAAGCGCAAGTTCGATTCGAGAGTCCAAAGTCAGCCGTTCGTAATTTTGAAGAAGATATTGATACGCCCAGAACATATTCTTCGCGATTCCCGTAGCACTGGGCATAGCATTTCGGAGATTATAATCCATTGCTGCGATCGTCTAGATTCCTGTTCGCGACCCAGCCTCTGTCTTCTCTCGGTCAGCACCCGCTGGTCTCTGATAGCGGAGACTGCCTGTTCTCACTGACACTGTCGTTATGAGGGCGACATTTTAAGAGAACAGGCAACCAGCAGCCACACCTCCGCGGTGACGTCGACGACCCCCCCACAGGCACACCCTTCATTAGGTTCTACGGAATGACAGGTGCAATTAAACCTTTTCTTGCAGGCCGTCAAAGAAGCGATACAAAAGGAGAGTGGAGTTGTAAATAATAATCCCAGCAGTCGGCTATCCACGGATGCGTGCCGTGTCTGTAAAAGGACACAAAATCGAGACATTTACTGACACAGAGTAAAACACTGATATACAACCAGTCTGGAAATAAAGGTACACGCTGCAAACAAAAATTAATACACAAACTCTAACAATAATAGAAACAGATTACAAATAATTATTGCATTGTTAGTTCTTAAAATATAGTTGCAGATGTAGATTGAAAATGATATCGAATTAGATAATTCCAAAATAATGATTTTTAGAAACAGAGTTTTTACCAGCGGCCAATCGGGTCTTCGAGTTATTTGGGAAGAGATGACTTCAGTCAGCACGGGTATAGAAGTCGACGAAAACACGAGGAATTCTGCAGATGCTGGAAATTCAAGCAACACGCATCGAAGTTGCTGGTGAACGCAGCAGACCAGGCAGCATCTCTAGGAAGAGCAACAGTCGACGTTTCGGACCGATGCAGTCTGGCCTGCGGCGTTCACCAGCAACTTTGATGTGTGTTGCTTATAAAAGTCCACAGCGGGTCCTTACACTCAAAAGTTGCTTTGACCAACAGGTAGGCGGCGTTTGCGGTTGATTTGCAAGAGAAAGGCAGGGACAAATGTCGCAGCCGTCGTATGAATGGACCGTCAAGCTGCTGCTCGCCGAGGCGTCAGCTCAGGAAGGCTTCAGGAAAAGTAGGCAAAGAAGAGAAAATCACTTTGCTAAGATTTTTTTCTTTCCTTTCCTTCTTTCCATCTCATCAGATGGGAAAATCAGCTGCCAAGCCGGATAGTTAAATGCTCCTCTTGCGGAATCTGGGATGGCATAGAGAATTCTAGTAACCTAGTGGACGGCGAGAGCTGCGAGAGCTGCGTTCAGCTGCAGCTTCTGACAATCCGCTTTAAAGAGCTGGAGGTGGAACTGGACGAGCTCCAGAGCAATCGGGAGGCTGAAGTTGTGATGGGCAGAACACATAGAGAGGGAGTTATACTCTGGGCGAGGGCACAGGGCACAGGAGACTGTGGCCATCTCCTTCAACATTTCGGATATTGTCACGGAGTTTAGCGAGCGGGAGAATCGTCTGACAGTGTTCAGTCTCAGTGTTCGTCTGTCCTGCACTTAGTTTGCCTCTGTGATTCAGAGGGGAAGTGGGCGTTGAGCGGTGTCTGTGTGTGGGGGGTCAGGGTGGGGGTTGGGTGGGGCGGCAGCGTAAAGGTCATGATGTGGTGCTAGGATACTCGATAGTGGTACGGACAGGTGCTCTGTCGGCGACAACATCAGCGATATATCGGATCCTCTCCTCACCGTTCTTAACTGGGTGTGTGAGCAGCTAGAAATCGTGACCAATTGAGTATTCAATGACATGGGTACGATGAGCGACGAAGTATTTTACGGCCAGTTCCGGGAGCTAAGAGCTAAGTAAAAAGGCAGGGCCCGTCTGGATTTACTGCCCGTGCTCCGGTGCTCCGGGCTTGTGAGGCCGGAAGCAGGAAGACTATACAGATTAATAAGTTATTGAAGATTTGCTTTTATATCGCATTTTTCTGGAAATGGATGATAACTGTGCATTTGACTTCCCCACCGTTGTGTAAATTTTCCTGCCGGAAATCTACCCAAACGGCTCTGCACCTCTGCTTGTTTCAATATTCTCTCCAGTGTTAAAACAGTCCAGGCCAATTTTGAGTTTGTACAGTTTATTACATGGCGTAGGAATTGTTTTTATATACCAGTCCTCTGAAAATGGATTGGTACATGCATTTGGCTCCGTCACTACTGACTCAATCTGCAGATTTTCCTGTGTCCCTGCAGCACTGATTTTTTCGATTCAAGTGTTCCTCCCATTTACGAAATAGTCCAGGCCTTTATTACCTCTGCCAAAGTGTAAGACTGGGCACTTTCCTACATTATATTGCTTCATAGTTATTTGTCTCTTCTCCAGTCCGTCTAGTGCCTTCTGCCATGCTTCCTTAACCCTAGCTACCCTTCCATCTACCCTCGCATGGCTCTCAAACCCTGCCGCAAATCAATCAAATTCTTCATTCAAATCATTGACGAACAACGGGAAAAGAAGCGGTCCCAACACCGATTGCTGCGAACCTCAACCGCTAACCGCCGTCCAATCAGTAAAGGGCCGACGCAGTGATTGGCTGAGTCTGGACATGAGGTTTCACCAGTTGCTGAGAAACAGGAAAGACAGAACAACTTACAAAAGATACAAGAGTCATATTGGAACAAATTATATGACTACTGAGCAGTATTTACAGATGGGTTGATCCCTAATACCCGTCCGGATTTAGTAACACAGGATAGACAAAGAACAGCAACTTATTTAATAGATAAAGCCATTGCAGGCATACAAAACCTACATAACTCAATGCTTGACAAACACTGCAATCTGCTGAATTAACCCGTACATACTGTTCATATTGTATGCCTTCACACTATTGTCTGGGTTAGGTTTGATCCGCCGCAAGAATCCCCTCATAGCAAGTGTCTATAACAAATTTTGAAGCAAAAAAATCTTCTTTGAATGCATAAAGAGCCTATGTGCCATTGATAAATGGGTGATTCATTCTTAATGAATGTTTCGGAGAGCAGGGAAAGTGTATTTTTTTAGAGAAGAATGATTCGTTTATGGAGAATAAAACATCTACTATCACACAATAGCATGTCCTATTTTACCTAAGGCATGAAAACATAAAAGCCATAACGATTTCAATATATTTGTTGAAGTTGAAAACGGCAAGAGCATTCTGTAACTGTAGGGTTTACTTTATAAAAATTTACAACAATTGCAACTATCAAACACTGTCCTCACTGCTATATCATATAATATCCTCATAACGACTGGGTAGTTATAACTATTAACTGTTAATCCAACATTAGCTAACCTTTAACTAACAAACATGGCATGTACAACTTCACCGTTTTAAGATTCCCTGAAACCGCAATTTCCCTTGATTTGACCCAGACTACTGGATCTAAAACCCATTACAATAGCTACGGTTAAAATTTGACCCGGATTAGACTCAATGTGCAGAATTTTGTAGCACCGGTACAAAAGTATATATTTCTTTTCAATATCTTCATTTTGGCGCACTTTTGGTCACTATACATAAAGTCATCAAACTTCGGTTAAAAATTTAGTGTGTTTTTACTACTGTCAAATATCAAACCGGGTTCAATTTGACCAGAACAGTAAGTATGGGTTAACAGAGGAATGTAAAAGAGGATGGAACATGAATAGGATAAATATTGTTCTATTAATAATATTTATAACACGTATTATTTCATTCGCGACAAAACTGCATTCAAGTTAGCCCTGTAGATAAAATGCTTAGGTAGTTTTCAAGAACGCTGCAACAGTAATCCCCTGTAAATGTTCCGAAAGCTCCGAGCAACTGAGAAATGGCTGTGTTTGGTTCAGGATTTATCAGAGGTGCGGTGAGTGCTGTTATCTACTCTCGTTCAAGAACCTGATGTTTCCGATGTCACAACTGCTCCTAATCCTGAATTAGGAATCCTGTACCCTGATTCAAGTCCCTGGTTGTAGAGAGAAAAAAATCAGCAAAGTCCTGCTGCGCCCTTGTCAATAAGGCACACTTATTTCTTCACATAGAACATAGAACATAGAATAGTACAACACAGCCGAATATCAAACCATGCCTCAATATAACCCCCAACCCAACTGAAATTCCTCCATATACCTGTCTAGTAGTCTATTAATCTTCACTAATGTATCTGCCTCCACCACTGACTCAGGCAGTGCATTCCACGCACCAACCACTCTCTGAGTAAAAAACCTTCCTCTAATATCCCCCTTGAACATCCCACATCTTACCTTAAAGCCATGTCCGCTTGTATTGAGCAGTGGTGCCCTGGCTGTCCACTCTATCTATTCCTCGTATTATATTGTACACCTCTATCTCGTCTCCTCTCATCCCCCTTCTCTCCAAAGAGTAAACCCCTAGCTCCCTTAATCTCTGATCATAATGCATACTCTCTAAACCAGGCAGCATCCTGGTAAATCTCCCCTGTACCTTTTCCAATGCTTCCACATCTTCCCAATAGTGAGGCGATCAGAACTGGACACAGTACTCCAAGTGTGGCCTAACCAGGCTTTTAGAGAGCTGCATCATTTAGTTCCTAGAAGGACACGTACATTCGCGAGGTGCCCATTGAATCTCCCCAATATTTATAACTTCTTGTCCTTCCATAACCAGCGGCTGATAATTGATTCGGCCGTCTATCATGTCGCAGACACTTTCTCTGGGTAATTGGCAATCGGTTCATTGGTGTGGAGGCACAGTGTAACTGTATGCAGTTTCTCTCTCTCTCTCTCTGTTCTGCAGGCCAGAAGGCCAGGATTGTACGTTTCTTTAAAGATATTGAGTTCGCAGAAAATAAATCCAGATTGCATACTACACTGTTACATAGAAAATAACCAGGTGATGAAACAGATTGAAACCAGTCTGCTTGTCCTGATGTATTAAGCGGAGGTTGCAAGGTTGTTGATGAGAGAGGGTTATAAACATTTCGGGTAGAAGGAAGAGAATGGGGTTCAGAAAGGATAATAGATCAGTCATGATGCCAGGAAAAACTTCCAGTGACCGTTATTTCAATCTGGAAAGCGTCTTATTAACGAGAGAGCTCAGACGAGAGTGGTCTTCTTACTCCGACCGATTAAGCGCCTATGTGTGCACGGTCTTTCATCAATTCTGTCATAGTTATTTTCCAATAAGAATTTATTGAGTATCCAAGCAAGAAAATGCATCTCGTGGTATATAGAAACGTATATGTAGTGATTCCACCCCATTTGGTTTTGCTGCTGTGTAATTTGCAGCCCTGTTGCAAATTAGTGCCATGAAATAACAAACAGAATACGACTCAAGGGATTATATTTATGCATCTTAACGAACTGAGGGGTCAGTAAAGAGGAACAAACCGAAGAAAGCCCATTCCAATGAAACAGTCAAATACGCACATGTTGGAGTTAATCTTGATCTTCTTTGGTAATCGTTTGCTGGTCACTCGGTCAAGGTGAATCACACACCACCTTCAGAACGTCGCTCGCCGTCCATCTCGAACAAACGGGTCTCCCAGCCGATTAAATCCTCCGATCTGTTGTCACGGCGTCTTCTTTCCTAATCTCCCGCCGAACCAAAAACAAAGCAAGACCCACCTTACTGTCTCTTGCCAGAAAATCTCCCCCTAAATCTACCATTCCAATTCGATAGCACGCATTCGTTATCTTCAACAGTATCCCAAACAGGTTGCAGCAGAACAGACTGCTCTTACTGAACTGCTAAATGAAATACATAAAACATGCCCGTAAATGTATGAGACAGGGAGTTATAGCACTTTGATCATCATTGTGCTTTGAAGTTTGAACTTAGAGCAGATTCCTACACAAAATGCCGCCGAAACTCATCAGGTCAGACAGCATCTCTTGTCATGAATAAGCGCTCGACGTCGCGGGCCGACAGCATTCATTCGGACTTGACAGCAGCAATGCACGTTTACTGTCTACATAGTTTTGATCAGTTCCCTGCACGTCACCGATATTTGCAAACGATCATCGTGGCACCGAGCCGAAGCAAAAACTGATAAAAAAATAGTTCTGTAGCTGTCATCAACTTTACACCACAGAAACATAAGACTATGAAATATAGGAACAGAATTAGGCCATTTGGCACAACGTGTCTGCTCAATCATGGCTGATATTTTGCTTCCCTTCCTCACCCGCAATCCCCGGCCTTCTTCCCGAAACGTTCATTGCTGCGTCCAATCAACAACTAATAAATCTCTGGCTTAAATAAACCCAAGGATACGGCCTTCACAGCTGAATGTGGGAACAAATTCACCATTCTCTGGCGAAAGATAGTTCTCTGCTTCTCTGTTTTAAATTGACGCCTCTGTGTTCTGAGGCTGCACTCTCTTGTCTCAGACACCCCAGCCTTGGGAAACATCCTTTGCACATCCATCTGCCTTGGCTGTTCAATATCCGAAAGGTTGAAATGAGATCCCACCTCATCCTTCTGACGTTGCTGAGAGTACAGAGTTTTCTATAGGTCCCCTGGTAGCAGCAGAGATACCGAGGAGCAGATTGGGAGCAACACACAGAAAATTTGCTGGTGAACGCAGCAGGCCAGGCAGCATCTCTAGGAAGAGGTACAGACGTCGTTTTGGGTCGAGACGCTTCGGCAGAACTTCTTCGTCAGCAGATTGGGAGGCATTTTTTTGGAAAGGCGGGAAAATAACAGGGTTGTTATCATGGGTGCATTAACCTCCTTAATATTGATTGGCACCTGATTAGCTCCAATGATTTAGACGGGACAGAGTTTGTTAAGTGTGTCCAGGACGGGTTCCTGTCACAAAATATGTACAGGACGAACAGGCGGAATGCGATACTAAATCTCGTATTAGGTAACGAACTGCGTCTGGTCACAGGTCTCTCAGTGGGTGAGTTGCTGGTGGACTGTGAGCACCGCTCCCTGGCCTGTAATATTATCATGAAAAAGGATAGAATCAGAGAGGACAGGAATAAATAATTGGGGGAGGAGAAATGATGAGGTTTTAAGGCCAGAACCTGCGGTGTGAATTGGAGTGATGTTTTTGCAGGGAAATATACTGTGGACATGTGGTCGATGTTTAGGGATCTCTTGCTGGATGTTCGGGATTAACTTTTCCCGAGGAGGAAGATAAAGAAAGGTCGGGTGAAGGAACCATGGGTGACAAGTGAGGTGGAAAATCTAGACAGGTGGAAGAAGGCAGCTTGCCTGAGGTTTAGGAAGAAAGGATCAGATGGGTCTTTTGAGGAATGTAGGGCAGCAAGAAAGGAGCTTAGGAAGGGGCTGAGGACAGCAAGATGGGGGCATGAGAAGACCTTGGCGAGTAGGGTAAGGGAAAACACCAAGGCATTCTTCAATTAGGTGAATAACAAAATGATGGCAGGAGTGAAGATTGGATCATTTAGAGATACAGGTGTGAAGATTTGCCTGGAGGCTGTGGAAGTAAGCGAGGTCCTCAATGAATTCTTCTCTCCGGTATTCACCAATGAGAGGGAACCTGATGAAGCTGGGGTCAATATGAGTGAGGATTATGTTCTGGAGCACGTTGGTATTAAGGGAGAAGAAGTGTTGGAGCTGTTAAAATACATTAGGACGGATAAATTCCCGGGCCATGACGGAATATTACCCAGGCTTCTCCAGGAGGCGAGGGAAGAGATTGCTGAGCCTTTGGCTAGGATATTCATGTCCTTGTTGTCCAAGGGAATGGTACCGGAGGATTGGAGGGAGGCGAATGTTAACCCCTTGCTCAAAAAAGATATTAGGGATAGTCCGAGTAATTATAGACCAGTGAGCCTTACGTCTGTGGTTGGAAATCTGTTGGAAAAGCTTCTTAGTGATAGGATCTATGGTCATTTAACGAATCATGATCTGATCAGTGACGGTCAGCATTTCTTCGTGAAAGGAAGACCGGCTCTAACAAGCTTGATAGACTTTTTGAGGAGGTGATCAGGCATATAGATGAGGGTAGTGCAGTGTTTGTGACTTGCATGGAAGTAAGTAAGGCATTGGACAAGGTTCCACAGGGCAGGTTTGTTCAGAAAGTCAGAAGGCATGGGATCCAGAGAAGGTTGGCAAGGCGGTCTCCGAACTGGCTCGCCTGAAGATAGCAGAGGCTCGTGGTGGAGGGAGTACATTCGGTTTGGAGGGTTCTGTCTAGTTGTGTCCCACAGGGTCTGTTCTGGGACCTCTGCTTTTCGTGATTTTTATTAATGACCTGGATGTGGGGGTTGAAGGGTGGGTTGGCAAGTTTGCAGAAGACACAAAGGTTGGTGATGTAGAGGACAGTGCGGGGAACCGTCGGAAAGACATTGATAGGATGTAGAAGCGGGCTGAGAAGTGACAGATCGAGCTCAATCCCGGGAAGTATGAGGTTGTATACTTTGGAAAGACAAACTCCAAGGCAGAGTACAAAGTAAATCTGGGATACTTGGCAGTGTGGACGAGCAGAGGGATCTGGGTTTACATGTCCATATATCCCTGAAAGTTGCCTGATAGGTAGGTAGGGTAGTTTTGAAATGTTAAGGGGTGTTAGCTTTCATTAGTCGATGAACAGAGTTTAACAGTCGCGGGTAAATGATGCCGCTCCGCAAAACTCTGGTTAGGCCACGCTTGGAGTACTGTGTCCAGTTCTGGTCACCTCACTATGACATGGATGTGGAAGCATTGGAAAGGGTACAGACGAGATTTACCAGCATGCTGCCTCGTTTAGAGAGTATGCCTTATGATCAGAGATTAAGTGAGCTAGGGATTTAGTCTTTGGAGAGAAGGAGGATGAAAGGAGACCTGATAGAGTTATACAAAGTATTAAGAGGAATGGATAGAGTGGACAGCCAGCGCCTCTTATCCCCACGGCACCACTGCTCAGTCCAAGAGGACATGGCCTGTATGAAAGTGGTGGGAATTTCAAGGGGGATATTAGAGGAAGGTATTTTACTTAGAGTGTGGCTGGTGCGTGGAATTCACTTTCTGAGTCACTGGTGGAGGTAGATACACTAGTGAAAATTAAGAGACTACTAGACTGGCATATGGAGGAATTTACTGTGGATGGTTATCTGGGAGGTAATGGTCACCACAACATTGAGGGCCGAAGGGCCTGTACTGTGTATGTTTAAGAAAAGATGTGGCGACATTTTATCTAACTCGCCAGGCTTGTCAGGTTGTGGGGAAACCTAATCAAGTTACTCCAGTAGCTCCACTGCAACCGATTCGCTCATTTGTTGAACTATTCTCCAAACTGATTGTAGATTGTGTCGGCCCATTGTAAAACAGTAAAGCTTGCCTCCAGTATTTGCAGAATATCATCTGGAACGCAATTAGGTTTCCAGAGGCAATACCTCTTGGGAATATAACGGTGAAAACTGTAACAATTACTCGAATAAAATTCTTTACTTATCTTGGATTGCCTAAGGAGATCCAATATGATCAAGGTAGCAACTCTATGCGTGGATTGTTCCAGCAGATAGATTATACTCTGGGAGCCAAACAGATTACGTCGGCTGCGTTATCATCCCGATTCACAGGGGGCTTGGAGACGTTCCATTCTACCCTCAAACCCTTGACTCGGATGGTCTGTGTAAAAATGAGAAGGATTTGGATAAGGGCGTTCATTTACTTTTGTTTGCAGTAGGGGAGTCAGTGCAGGAACCTCTAGCATTCAGTCCTTTCGAACCGGTGTTTGGGCACGGAGGTCAAGGACCTTTGGCATTCTGAAAGGAACAATGGGTTAACAACGAATTACATACTAATTTGCCGGATTATGTTTCAAAATTTAAGGAAATATTACAAAAAGCTTGTGACTTAGCAAGAGAAAAACTAAAATCTGCTCAGAAGAAAATGAAAACTTGGTCGGACAACGAAGCCAGAATGAGGTCACTTAAGCCTTGAAGTGAAGTGTTGGTTCTTTTCACTGTGCAAACGGACCCATTAAAAGCTAAATTTCCTGGTCCTTATGAGATGATATCTAAGGTCAGTGATATAGGTTATGTGGTTAAAAGACCAGATCGAATAGGCGAACGCAGCTTTGTCATGTAAATATGACAAAACCATATTAAAAGAAACAGCCCGTTAATATGCCTGTTGTGGTCAATAATAATGAGTCTTATCCCTCTGGGAACTTATCGGATCTACCTGAGTCTCATTTAAACCGAACATTATTTCTGCCTGCTTACCAAACTGGAAAATTCTGGAAAATATTGAAAAGAAATTGGCTCATTTACAGCCGGAGCAGCTGCGGTAGCTATGGCAGTTAAGTTTTCAATATAGGGATTTATTTCCAGACGTTCCTCAAAGAACCACAGTAGCTTCACATGATTTAGATGTTGGAGATGCCAAACTCATAAAGCAACATCCATATCGGATGAACATGGAAAAATGCGTACTGGGTGAACGAGACATTAAGTATATATTAGAACATAATATTATTAGACCTTCTACATCGAATTGGAGTTGGTCTTGTGTTATGGTGCGTAACCAGATGGTAGTATTCGGTGTTCTACTCAATACAGGAAGATGAATGCTGTAACAAGAACAGACGCGTATCTAATCCCTAGGGTAGATAATTGTGTGGAGAAAGTTGGAAAAATAAAGCTCCTTACAAAGATTGATTTGTTAAAAGGGTATAGTGCGTTCTACTGACGGATAGAGGTAGAGAAATTTCTGCATTTGTAACACCATGTGGGCTATAAGAATATAATGTTCTGGCGTTTGAAATGAAGAATGCACCAGGAACTTTTCAGAGAATGATTAATTCTGTGATTTATGGGTTAAAATATACAGATGCCTATATTGATGATTTCGTTACAGGAAATGGTACTTGGGAAGCACATATTACTGCAGTGGAGCAACTATTTGAAAGGCTTTCAATTGCTAACCTAACAATTAACTTAGCTAAAGGTGAATTTGGTCATGTGACTGTGACCTACCTTGGTTATGTTGTGTGTCATGGTAGATTAGATCCTATTCAGGCAGTTTTAGAGGTACCCACTCCAACTGTTAAAAAAGGCTCTGAGAAGAATCTTGGGAATGTTGGGATCTTACTGAATATTTTGTAAGAATTTTGCTGACATTGCCCTTCCATGTACTAACCTCTTGAAGAAAGTTGAAAAGGTTGTGTAGACAGTGCTTTTTCAGGAGGCATTTAATAAATTGAAAACTATGCTATGTCATGAACCTGTGCTCAGGTCAACTGACTTTGAAAAAACATTTTCATTAGCTGTGAGTGCCAGTGATGAGGCTGCAGGAGCCGTGTTACTCCAAAGGCATGAGGGTGATGAGGTTGATCGTCCGGTAGCTTACTTTTCTAAGAAATTTCATGACAATCAAAAAATTATCCAACCATAGAAAAGGAAATACTATCTCTTGCTTTGGCTTTACAACATTTTCAAATGTATGTTGGTGGAACTCTGAAACTACACAGAGCTTACAATCATAGTCCATGAGTATTTATGAGTCAGATGAGATACAAAACATAGAAGGTTACTGAATTGGTGTTTGATGTTGCAGGAGTATAATATTTTTGATAACTCATGTTAAAGGCAAAGATAATGTGATTGCCAACTGTCTGCCCCGGTGTTAAATTTACAATGGGGTTTTTGAGAGGAATTTTAAGATTTGTAACTGTATATTAGTTTGTAAGGTGATGTATGATTATTGTATGCATATTATGTATGTTGTAGATTGTATACATTTGTATACTTTTTTTGTAAATAGTTGTTAAAATTTTGCTCATGGTATACCAACATTTTCCTTTTTTGGGGAGAGGTGTTACATGCCCACAGTATGACCATGGAACAGTGGGGTGACGTAATTGTCTCATGACCCTGGGGTGATGTTATGTCACGTGATGGCATCTTCCCTCCGGTACTTAAGGAAGGCGCCAAAGTTTGACGCAGTTTCCACTTTCTATTTTAAGGTGCAAACACGTTGTTGCCGGCAGTTTCGGCAATCGCTGCCAGTTTTTGTTTGCTGCACATTTGTTTTACTTTTGCAGTCTAGTATTGGAGAGTGAAGACCTTACCGAAGAACCAGAACCCAAAGATTGGGTAAAGTTAATGACGTTCGCTGTTTTGGAAGTGATCGACTGTTTGGAATCGGAATCGTCTGGGGAACTGTGGCATGAACGTTTCAGTTACACCCCTGCAAGTTCAGGACGGTTTGTGCGGTATCCACCCTCCCGAGAGAAAAGGTTAATTACCTTATGACTTTATATTCGGTGTGAGACCTTTGGACAAGGCATCGCTCGACTGTGATCGACAGATTTGTCATTTTCTTCGGAGGAACTGTTGCTGCATTAAAGTCTGTCCTTAAGGACTGTAAAAGTCACTTGGACTTTTGAATTTACCACTTGAAATGGTGTCTCAATTTACCCCTTTTAGAAGTATTTTTTATTTCGACTGTTTTTTCGGGACATCCACGTAACGGTTAACTTCCGGTTAAGCTAGTGTTTACTTTTCTATGTTTTTGAGTAGAGGCTAATAAATGCCGTTGTTTGTTTGTAAAACCTGACTTAATTCTATATTTATTTTGTCACCGATGACATAACAATATTTGCAATACTTCGCGTAGTTTATCTTTTCGAGTCTCTCCTTGTCCTGCTTTATACTTAGCTTCACCCTCAGAAAAGACATGCTGATACTGAGATACAAATGACAAGATATCCACCTCTGAGGTGTGGAGTAACCCCAGCGGCGATTCTTATTAAAAGTAACACATCTGCGATTATAGGCAATATTCCCAAAATGCTCCCCATCGAATTATTGACAATTTGGTCGGTCTACCTCCATATATTTTTCCTATCCAACGTTTGGTCGGTCTTGGAGACGAATGATAAAATAAGTCAGTCAGCATGGTTGTCCATTGGAAATATGAAATATTTCGTTCCGAAAGTTGCTTACAGGGCGGAAAGAGGCGACGCATTGGATTTTACTTGGATTTTCAGAAGCCATTTGAAGCCACACATGAGGCAGCTTAACAAAATTATATCCTATGTTGTTACAGGAAGGATACTGGCATGGATGGAAGAATGGCTGAGAGGAGGCACCGAGTGAGAATAAAAGGGGTCTTTTCCGTTTGACGGCTAGTGACCAGTGGTGTTCTTCAAGGGTAAAAATTTGACAGGTGGCTTTTCATATTGTTTATCAATGATTTCGATAATGGAATTAATGCTTTGTCGCACATTTTGCGGATGATGCGAAAATGGACGGAAGGGTAGGTAGGGCTGAGGAAGCAATGCGATTGCAACACGACATGGACAAATTGGAGGAATGTTCCAGGATGGCAGACGGAAAATAATGTTGGGATATTTTGATACTGCATTTTCGTAAAAAAAAACAATTACATGGACTGTTATCTGAACAGGAAGCAGGTTCAAAGATCAATGCTACAGAGAGACTTTGCAGTCCTCGTGGAAGAATCACATTAATTTACGGTTAATGCTGTGGGGAAGAAGGCAAACGGAATGTTGGCATTTATTTCAAGGGAGTAAAATACAAAAGCAAGCAGATAATGAAGAGCCTTCATAAGACACTAGTCAGGCCGCACTTTGAGTAGTTAAAAAAAGCGGTTCGTATCTCAGAAAGAGTGCGTTGTCATTGGAGAGTATCGAGAGGAGGACTCGGGAATGAAAGATTTAACGTGTGAGGGTCGTTTGGCGATTTTAGGGCTGATCTCACTGGAATTTAGACGAATGCAGGAGGATCTCATTGAAACCTACAGGGTGTTCAAAGGACTAGATAGGGTGGATGTAAAGAGGATGTATCCTATGGGTAGGGTATACAGCACTCGAGGATACAACATCACAAAAGAGGCGCGACCGTTCAGAATAGACTGCTGCGCACTCCAAATCCGTGCTGATTCTCTCTCTGATCGTTCAGGCCATCAAAGAATATGGTGTGAGGGTAGGATGATATAGTTGAGTGGGTTCGATCTCAGCCATGATAGAAAGGCGGAGCACACTCGACAGCCCAATGGCCCATTACTGCTCCTATCTCTGATGTTGTTATGGACTATCTAAATATTTTATTCGCCTGTCCCATTTTTAGTGTCGTTATACTTTTTTCCTGTCTCCTTTACCTTTAGACCTTACTGAAACCGTTCTACAAATTACCTGTTGGCGGGACGATTGACGAGAACAGTCTACGAGACTCTAGTTTCCTGCCGCCGAGCCAGTGTATTACTCTCACGATGGAACACGCGGCCACGAGTTATTTCGAGCACTGATCTTCCCATTGTGCTGTGTTCTTTCCCGGTGTTACATCAATGCCCACTACATCAACAGGGTGAAAGGAGAATCCCAAACCCTCCAACTCTCTGTCTCTGAAATTACCACCTGCAAATTCCCCGTCACTTTGTACATGTTTCTAAATCAATGCCACTGGTGGCATCTGCAAGATTATGAGTCAGTCCATTTCCATACAACCGATTTTTGGTTGCTTAAACCCCGGAACAACTCACTATCGATTAATGCCTATGAATTGTTCTTTATGCGTTGTGATTAAAATGCGATTCCTGGGTTACAACTTTCAAATATCCGCATTACTGTCTGCTACCTGCTGGCGGCAGTATGACAAATCTATCATTTCACTGGCCACCTTTCGGACCCATCTGCATTTTCACCAAGCTCCGTCAACATGCACAACTCCATCATACTGTGGGCCGTCTGCAAGCACATAAATGAATAATCGCTATTTTATTCCAAGTCAAACGTCAGAACATCTCCAACACTTGCCACGTGCAGAGTCGCTGCCCTCCACCACTGCCTTCTGTCCTCTATGTCCAGAACATATTTGAATCCACGCTATCCTCTGCAGCTCCGTCTTACGGATCCCCCTCCCGGAAAAGGTTCTTCTCAAATGTCTTACTTCCAGTCTGTTCCCAGATGTTTCACGTTTCCAGTGGCCTTAACCATGGGACAATTTTCAAAGACTCATTAAACTATCAGCATATTAGTATTAGGATTGTATGAGGAAACCAGAGCACCCCGAGGATATCCACGCCGTAACAGACAACGGCGGGAAACGGGAAGAACCCCGGATGATCAAACAGAGAAGGAGAAAAGGACACACTCCGAGGGATCGAAAAAGATGTCGGTCGACGTTTCGGAGAGGTTACGTTCCAATCAGTATCTCAGGTGGAATATTCCAGTGCCAGACACTATTCCTGAAGGGTCAGCGGGATAAAAAAAAAAAAAAAAAATCAGATCTATCCATACCGATCGAAGGTGATTGTGAGAGAGTAATACTTCTGACAGTATTTCACATTCCGTGCCGGATATCAATATATAATTGGACATCCGTTGTCGTTTACTCAGCAATCACGTTCCCCACAGACCCAAAGTACTCAATTCTATTAGACAGATAGGAATACTACTAGACAAAGTGTCCAAGAATGTCTTTAGATTCCCAGAAGGCACTGCGATGACAATTGCTGCTTTGGAAGAACGAAAGGCGATTGAATTGGTGGTTTTACAAGTGCGAGGTAATGAACTATACGCGAGGTGGCAGACAGATCTCCAAATATTATAGGTGCGAGCGGAGATCTCGGTCAGTGTTTGGCAAGTGACCTGCCTGAAACGAGAAACCGCAGGGTTTCCCGGAACCAATGGGCCTTCGTCGGAGGAAAGAGATGGAGCGATACTGGGGACATTAGGGCCTCATTAGGGTCGCTGGGACCCGCAGAGAACAACAACGTATTGTGATTGTGATGTCAAAGAATTGTGGAATCACCCACTTGGAGGAACTCAGAGAGACATTACAGGGAACTGGTGAAGAAGGTAAACTGGAAGGTGCTCTGTGGAAAGCAGATTGTTGACACTCCTCAATCATATTAGTGCCTCAAGGTGTGAAGGGCAAAAGATTACCACAGCCGTTCAGAGTCCCTATGGAACAGGATATGCGAGTGAATAAATGGTATATTTTGGGGAGGTATTCGAGAAAGGTTACTGAGGATTAATGTGGCCCTGACAACGCCGAATGCACTTTACCATGAGACAGAATGGCGATTTCACCGTCTCCTTCAGCTGCACCCTGAACCTGGCCTGGACCAGGGCGTAAAGGGCCGTGTTGGAGCAGCAGCTGAGGAGCTGCAGCATGTAGCCCAGTTCCCGCAGAGAATCCGGGGGAATCGAGTAAAAATAAAGATAATAGCTCTCCCATACGGAAAACGCAGTCAACAGCGCCCATAGAAGGATGAAATTCCCCGACATCACCAGCAGTAACTGGAGGGATTGCCGGCGGTTCTTCATCTCCGGGTCGACGGGCGTCTCGCCATCGCGCGAACCACGGAGTCTCCTCCGGGCTCGGCTGGCCACTAGGACGTGCCTGATGGTTAAACTGTTCAACAGGAGAATCAGAACAAAGGGGAATATTGGGGTGAGGAGGAAATGAATCAGTAGAAATATTGCCAGCTGCATTGGGGAAAATAAACGGTTAAAAGTCCTACACAACACGGTCGTGATTTTTATCGAATAGAACCGATTGAGCATAAAGTACCAGAATATGTTCTTTACGCAGCTCAGCACAATCACTGTCCCCAGAACCAGAGCCGCCGATCTCTCGGTACAGTATTTTCGTTTCAGCTTCTGAAAACAAATGGCGACAAACCGATCAAAGGTGAAAGTGACGGTGAACCAGACAGAACAGTCCGTGGCGGCGTACAACACGACGGCGTGGATATTACACACGGGAACGCGAGCTGACCAGTAGAAAACCTTCATTGGCATGTAAGTCATCGGAATCTTGTTCAATATCACATCCGAGAGAACGACGAGCTGATCCGCTGCTACCATGGCAACCAGGTACCTTGTGACGCCTTTGGAGAGACCGCACTTTCCCCGAGACAGGATGACGATTGTCACCACGTTCACTGTGCGGAGGGAAATAAAGACCATTAACACACATTCGGATGGAAGCATTCTCTGAAAACAATTATTTTAATCTACAGCACTTCCGAGAGCAGAAATGAACATGGAGTTAATGTATGTGCTGAGGATATTATTGGGAGCTGTTATTAAATCGGTAGTGATTATAATGTACATGCTGAAGTTCAGGAGAATGAGGGGAACCTCAATGAAACCTATCGAACATTGAATGGCCCTGATATCGTGTACGTGGGGAGGGTTGCTTCTGTAGTGGGGGAGTCTACAACCTGAAGACGAGGCTTCACAATATAAAGACATCTATTTAGAACGGAGATGGGTAGTAACTTCTTCAGACCGAGACAGACGAGTGTGTGGAATCCATCGCCGCAGACGGCTGTGGGAAGCAGGTCATTTGAACCTTTGTTGAGAAGAGAGATAGGCTCTTGATTCATCGGGTCGTCGACGGCTACAGGATGGGCGCCAGAATGTGGTTGAGAGCGATAATGAATCAGTTACGGTCGAATGGCGGGGAAGGCTCGGTGCTCGAATGACCGAATTTAGGAGCAGTCATAGCAACCGATGGCTGGAATGTATTCTGATCTTTGGCACCCCAAAAACGAGTTGCAAACGGGAATTGTTGAGAGAGTAATGAACTAATTAATGTACTAAATATCAAGGTGACAGAAATTCAACTTATCTCAACTGTATACACGAGAGAAAACGAGAACATAAGAAGATTAATAATTGGAGCAGGAACAGTCCATGTTTTCGATCAGGCATGATCTGACAATGAAGAAGATCATGGCTGATCTGACCATGGACTCATCGCCGCATACCTACCTTTTCCTCATGACTATTAATTCAACTACTATGCAAAAATTATGCCAGCCAGTCTTAAATATATTTATTGAGGTAGCCTCCACTGCTTCACTGAGCAGAGAATTCCACAGATTCACCCCCCTCTGAGAGAAGAAGTTCCCTCCTAATCACAGTCCTAAATTTACTCCGCAGAATGCTCAGGCTATGTCCCGTAGTTCCAGTCTCACTTACCACTGGAAACAACTTTCCTGCCACTATCTTATCTATGCATTCCATAATTTTATATGTTTCTAGAATATTTCCTCTCATTCTTCTGAGTTCCAGCTAGTACGATTCCAGTCGACTCGATTTCCATTCATAGTCCAACCACCTCATCTCTGGAATCAACTGGAGATCCGCCTGCACAGCCAGTTTATCCATCTTCAAGTCGGGAGACCGGAACAGCACAGTACTCCAAATATCCACCTCACCAGTACCTTGTGCAGTTGTCACATAACCTCCATAAACATGGTATTTGTATTCTTGATAGTCCGCTGGACCTGCAAACTAACCTTCTGTGATTCAAGCACATGCACTCCAAAGTCCCTCCACAGAGCAGCATATCGCAATCGTTCACCACTTTATTAATATTCTGTTCTTACATTTGCCTTTCCCCAAGTGGATAACCTCACAGTTACCAAATTTTCACTCCACGGCCAGACGCTGGTACATTCGCTGAATATACTAATATCCTACTGCATGCCGTCAGTTTCCTCTGCATTCTTCGTATCGGTGAGTGATCACGGCAGTGATGATGTCTGCGTGAATTTTTGCTTGTTTAACTGGTGAGACGTTGGAGCTACTTATTCATTCATTTAATTCCGTTCATACCATATACTTCCATCATATTTAATCTGCCAGAATGAATGGCCTCACACTTATCTGTGTTGAACTCCATCTGCCTCTTCTTACAGCAGTTTTCCATCCCATCAACACTATCCAAAACACCCCAATTTTGGGTGTTGAGCAAATTTACTGACCCATCGCTGCACTTCTTTCCCCAGGTCATTTATAAAAATGACGAAGAGTACGGGTTCCAGAATAAATCTCTGAGGCATACCCCTGGTCAACGCCCTCAATGCAGAATATGACTGTCTGCAACAACGCTTTGCCTTCTGTGAGCAAGCCATTTCTGTATATACATAGCAATATGCCCTTGGATCACATTCCTGATTACTTTCACCATAAGCCTTGCATGGTATATCTTATCAAATACACTCAGCCGATGTTTGCTGAAACTATACCAGTTGGAAAGACCTGCCTTTCAATTAGCGAGTCGTAAGAAGACAGGTATGAAAGATAAGCTGACTTATATTTTTCAATGTAAATCATGAGGAAGAGACGAGACACTTACCAGGAAGAGCTACAATGGCGAGTACAGGGTAGTAAACCAGTCTGAATGTTTGAAGCGCATAAAAGATACGTGAGTCCAACGTCAGCCATTCATAATTTTCAACAAGATATTGATACGCCCAGAAAATATTAATCGCAACTCCAGGAGCGTTCCGCGATATATTTCGCAGATTATGATCCATGGCTGGGGCAGTCAGATTCCTGTTCCCGATCCAGCCTCTGTCTTCTCTCTGTCTGCAGCCGCTGGTCTCTGACAGCATAGACTGGCGGCTCTGACTGAAACTGTCCTTGTGAGGTATGCCGTACATATTAATAGACCAGGCAACCAGCAGCCACACCTCCGTGGTGACGTCGAAAATCCCCACGGACACACCCTTAATTAGGTTCTACGGAATGACAGGTGCAGTTAACCCTTTGTTTGCAGACAATAATTATTGCATAGATTGTTCTCAAATATTTTGGATGTTGTAGCAGAGTTTTGGTTGGGTGGGGGGGAGGGGCGCACTGAAGAATCATCTGCCAGTGTTCAGTCACAGTGTCCAGGTCTCAGGCTCTTGATTTGCCTCTGTGCCTCAGAAGGGAAGTGGACGTTGTGCGGTGTTTCTCTGTGTGTGAGGTGGTGGGTGGGTGGTGCGGCAGGGTGAAAGTCACGGTGTTGTGATAGGATATTCGTCAGTGGTGCTGACAGCTGGTTCTGTCGGCGACAACGTAATGGTTATCTCGGAATAGTCCTCAGGATTCTTAACTGGGAGTGTGAAAACCTGGAATTGGCGGCCCATTGAGTAACCAATAACATGGGTACGATGAGCGATGAAGTTCTGCACTGCCAGTTCCAGGAGTTAAGAGCTAATTTAGAAGTCATGATTTGCTGCCCATGCTACGTGCTTGTGAGGCGGAAACTAGGAAGATTATACAGATTGATAGGTTGCGAAAGGTTCGCTTTTATATCCCAGACCTCTGGAAATGGATGCTAACATTGCATTTGGCTTCTTCGCATTTCTGCAAATTATCCTGCAGGGCATTTTCCCAAAAGGCTCTGCACCTCTGCTTGTTTCAATATTCCCCCCATTGTTAAAATAGTCCAGGCCAATACCGAGAGTGTACAGTTTATTGCATGGTGAAGGAGTTGCTTTTATATACCAATCCTCTGAAAATGAATTAGAACATGCATTTGTCTCCCTCGCTACTGACTCAATCTGCAGACTGTCTGGTAGCTCAGCAACTCTGCTTTTTGCTTTCATAAGATCTTCCCATTTACGAAATATTTCACGCCTTTATTCTCTCTGCCAAAGAGTAACTCTGGGCACTTCCGTACAAAATATTCCTTCATAATTCTTTGCCTCTTCTTCAGTCTGTCTAATTCTTACTGCAAGCACCGTTCTTCCTCAACGCTACCTGCCTTTCCATTTACCTTCCCATGGGTCTGAAACCCTGTCACAAAGCCATAAAATCCTTCATCCAAATCATTGACGGACAACACGATAAGAAGGGGTCCCAACACCGATTCCTGCGGAACTCCACTGATTACCGCTGTCCGATCAGAAAATGACCTACGCCGTAATGTTTATGGACATCTCTAGAAGGCTACAATATTACACACCACCAAGATAGTCTGAAAGTTCCCGGCAAATGAGAAATGAGCGTGCTTGGCTCTGTCCGGACATCAGGTTTCACCAGCTGCTGAAAAACTGAAAAGACAGAACGACTTACTATAAATACAAGAGCCAGATGGCAACGAACTATATAACTACCGAGCAGTAATTATAGGTGGGCCAATCCACAGTAACCGTCCGGATATAGTAACACAGGATAGACAAAGAACAACAGCTTATTCAATAGATAAAGCCATTGCATTCACACTAAACATAGATAAATTAGTGCTTGCAAAACACAGCAAACTGCTGAATTCACCCTTACACACTGTTCATATTCTATACCTTCACAGTATGATCCGAGACAAGATTGACCCGGCCCAAGAATCCCCTCATAACAAGTTCCTGTACCAACTTTTGAACGACAGATCGTTTTACAATGTACAGATACACTATTGGACATGAATAACTGGGTAATTCATCCTATATTAATGTTTTAGAGGGCAAGCAGAGTGTAGTTTACAGAGAAAAAATCGTTTATGGGGAAAAAGCATCTACTATCACAACATCCTGTCCTATTTTACCTCAGACATGAAAACATAATAGCCATTGTGATTTAAGTATATTTGCTGAAACTGAAAATGGAAAGAACATTCTGGAACTTTGGAGTGAATTATATAGCTATTTATAATCATTACTACCATCAAACACTGACCTCACTGCTATATCATAAAATATCCTCATAACTGATATGTAATTATAATTATAATTGTAATATGTAATTATTAATTCAACACTATTAAGCACAACAAATATATTCTGAAAGTTCCCAGCAACTGAGAAATGTATGTGCTGGCGATGTCCGGACCAGCAGCTGAGAAACAGAAAAGACACAACAATTTACTATCAATACAAGTTAGATTCCTACAAATTACATGCCAATTGGTCAGTTACTACAGATGTGAAAATCCATAATAACTGTCCGGATAAAATAACACAGGATAGACAAAGAACAACAACTTATTTAATAGTTATAGTCATTCGGAACATATTAGGTGTTCTGCACGAGGACTCCCAATTTTCTTTGCAGCGCAGTCACGTCTGCACGATTAGCAATTCGTCTGCACATTTAATTCTGCTACCAAAGTGCATGACCATGCATTATCCAACATTGTATTTCACATTACAATTTCGTCCCAATTCTACTAACCTGTGTAAGGTACTCTGCAAACGACGTCTTTCTTCAACTGTATCTGCCCCCACACCAATATTCGTACTGTCTCAAAAATTCGCAGAAAAAAAAAGCGGTTCCGTCATCTATATCATTAACATAGAACATAAAAAAGTGTCCTCTGCACCGACACCTGCGGAACACCGTTTGGCACTGGCAAACAGCCAGCAACGGATCCTTTTTTTTTCCCACTCGCTGCCTCCGACCATTCACCCAATGCTCCTCGTATTTCTTGTAATACAATGGACTCTTAATTTGCTAAGCAGCCTCATGCGTGACACCTTGTCAAAGGTCTTTTGAGAGTCCCAATAGACAACATCTGTGCACCCTCCTTATCTATCTACATGGATTCTCCTCAACCAAATCCAGCAGATCAGTCAGGGTTTTATCACAATTTCTGAAATATGTATGTCCCTTCGGCCTGATGATATCTGCGTAGGATACCGAGCGAGACAGCAGAGGAACGTGCTGACTTTGTCCTCCTTTGTCCTCATGCTTAACAATTGAATCCAATATCTTCCCAACCACTAAGGTCAGGCTATCTGTAACATATTTCCCTTTCTGCTACCTTCCTCCTTTCCTAAAAAATCTGGTGGCAGTTACAATCTTTCAGTCCTCTGACACTGTGCCAGAATCTAATGGTTTTCAGAAAGATCATTAAACATGCCTCAGCATCTCCATCGCTCATTCTTTTCCAACCCAAAGGTGTAGTTCATCAGGCCCGGGTGACTTATGTACCCTTAGGTCTTTCAGGTGATTGAGCACCTTCTCTCTTGTAACAGAAAGCGAGCCCACCTCTCTTCCTTCACACACGACAACATCAGGCAAACTGCTGGAGTCTCTCACAGTGAAGACTGATGCTACATACTCATATAGCTCAACTGCCATCTCATTGTTCCCCGTTGTTTTTTCTCTTGCCTCATTTTCTAGCGGTCCTATATCCCCTTTCATTCCTCATTTAATTTTATGTACTTGATAATGCTGTTACTATCCACTTAGAAATTTTTTTGTCATCTTGCTTCGAATTTCATCTTTCCCTTCTAATGGATCCTTCAGTTGCTCTCCGTATGTTTAATCTTCATCTTTGCGCTGTTCTATGCTCTCTCCTTAGTGTAAGGGGGTTTCGTCTTTTATGTTACTGCGGAGGCTACATTTGCTTTGGCGTTCGGTTTGACTTCCCTTGTCAGCCACGATTGTACTATTTTGCTTTTTGCCTCTTTCTTTGTTTTTACAATAGATCTATTCTGCACGTTCCCCGGTTTTACCAGAAACTCACTCCATTTCTGCACTGCAAACAACGCTGAAAGCATCTCCTTTAAATTCCTTCGGCCGAGACTTTCACATACCACTGTCATCTCGTTTACTGCACTGAAATACTACTGCGTCAGACTTTAAATTCTTCTTGTCGCATGTCAATTTGAAGTCAATCATAGTGTGATCACTGCCTTTGATTTCAACGCTGTGACTCAGAATGGAAGGCGAGAGAGCAGGAGTTACAGGGGATTAAATAGTTGGATGAGCAGACAGGAGGTTCAGTGGAGACACCTAGATGGAGGAGAAAAAAGGCCGTGATATGGGGGCAGCGGGATACTGATCCAATGCAGAGTTGGGTTCACTAAAATGTCTCAACACTTTTGACACAATATCATCATTCCCTGCAATAATATCGTTAGCCTCATGATCTTGTATATTGTATATCCGTTTCCGTGGTGAATGCCGGTTTGAGGTAATCATGAAGGATTTTCAGCACTTCCTGTCTCCAGATACGCTGCTTTCTTCATTAAAAGGCCCACCATTCTCCTCGCTCCCCATTTACTCCTCATTTTCCTTTTGGATATCCCTTGTTGCAACAATCGCGTTTTGTTTAATAACCTCCGCATTTCTGGCTCGAATTAAGACGGCTAAACATTAAACTTCATTTATTTTCTCCTGCCGATATTTGCAATGCTTCGCTTCATATATATTTCCGAGCCTCGCCTTGTCCTGCTTCATACTTAGCTTCACCCTCAGATAAAAAAGAAACATGCTGATACTGAGATCCAAACGATAAAATATCCACCTCTGAAATGTGGACTTAGCCCCGGCGGGGATTCATAATAAAAGTTTCCCAGTTCCAGCCCAATGCATTTATATTCGGAGCTCCCTCCGTGAAGACCAGTCTGATCATAACCTATAACGACCTTTACACATCTGCGATTATGGGCACTGTACCCAAAATTTTCCCCATCGAATAATTGGTAATGTGGTCGGTATAACTCCATATTCTCTTTTCTAATCCACTTGGAGCCTCAGGGAATGGAACAGTTGAAAACTAATGCTGCTTATTATGAAATTACCTAATAACTTAAAGGGTTCTTTGCTTCTGTGTTTGCTGTGGAAGGCGCGATCAGTGTGCCAGAGTCCCGAGAGTGCCAGGCATCGGGATTGAGTGACATTGTTATTACCAATGAAGACGTGCTCGGCAAACACAAAAGTCTTCAGGTGAAAATGTTAACTGGGCCAGGCGGACTACACCTAGAGTTCTGAGAGGGTTTGCAGAAGAGATAATGGATATAATGGTCATCTCCTTTCAAGAATGACTTGATTCTGGCATGTCCCGCAGGACTGGAAGATTACAAACGTCACACCGCTCTTTACAAAGGGAGGAAGGCAAAATCGTCCGGGATTTGGATTATGTGTAAACTGTGTAAACCGCCCGTTAAGTCAGTGCGGAGATGGATCTGGAGAAGATTCCAACTGGTGTGAGTCCGAGGAAGTACCGGTTAATCATGTGTAGGAGTTAACTTGGGTGAATTTTCGCACTTCGGAATAAGTGCTAGTGCGAGTGCTCCCGGGTTCAAATCCCGAACGAGCCCCACAAATGTAACGCTGATTGCTAACCTCTCGTGTTTATCGAGGGGAAACCACGTCCGCCCACCAAACCTCACGATTGCGTAGTTGCTGTGTAATACACCCTGGTTTAAACTCACACATGAAATATCAGACATCACGATTTGCAGATTACACTTTATAGAACTTACTGGAACTATGGAATTAATAGAGATATAATATAAAAGAAAGTAAATGGCGCCAAACTTATCAGAGTTCAACCACTTCACGCACAACCGTTGGAGCTCAATTAACGGGGTCTTCTTTTCACCGCGCGATCTCCTCCGACCTCCTCGACCCGCCCCTGGGACCAAAGACGATGGTCGACCACAGCGCGTACAGCACGTCCTTCCTCTTCGGTTCTCCTCCCGAAAAACCCGGGAACTCACCCAGGTTCCCACACATACAGATAGAATAGCATTGGCACTCATGGGTTCGTTCGTCTCCTTTTGAATAATATTAACCCAAACAAGCAGGGGATAGAGAACTCTTTATTTCGCAGTTATTATTACAGGAAGCCATTTTATATGACATACAAAGAAGACATTTTAGACACCTCAGCAGCCAGTGTAACCAAGACCCAGTTACAATTGCAAGAGGGAAGACGTAATATTACTAGGGCCTTAATTGACTTGCTCATGTCCACTCCAGCTGCAGGCGAAGTCCCGCAGGACTGGCCAGTGATAATGTTTTATCTCTTTTTAAAACTATGGGTAAATGAGAATCATTTCAGTTATATGGAGATAGGAGGTAAAAATTCGTATGTACAGGATTTACGAGATTAAAAAAACCCAGCCAGGTTAGGGAGAGCTAGCATGGCTCTGTTCGGGGCAGGTCTGGTCTTACAACTTGAAAGAGTATTTTAACAAGGTAACGACAGGGATTGATGAGTGTAGAGCAGTGGATGCTGTCTACATGCTTTCAGTCAGGCGTTTGACATACTCGCTCAAGAGGAGAAACAAAGGGATGGGCGGCCAATTGCCTCCCTGGACTCAGAACATATATGCGCATAGACGGCAGAGTAAGGTGACCGAAGCGACTTATCCGAGATGGAGATCTGCAATTAGTGATGCTCGGCAGTGATCTGTGCTGAGATGCCTGATGCTTGTGATTTATATAAATGACCTGGATGAACGACTAGATGGGTGGGCTGGTAGGTTTGCGGATGATGCCAAGGTTGATGGAGTTGTGGCCACTGTAGAAGTCTGGCAAAGAATACAATGAGGCACAGATGAGTTGCAGATATTAACAGCGACAGGACAGATGGAAATTAACCCAGATAAGTCCGCGATGCAGCACGCTGATAACAAGTACATTTAAAGAAACAGTACAGTGTTTGGGCAAGCTCCTGAAGAGAGTTGCTGAACAGAGCTACCCTGGGATCTAAGGTCCCAGCCTCTTGAAAGTGGCTACGCAGGTCAACAAGGTGATTAAGAGACTTTTAGAATGCCTAATATTATCAGTCAATGCAGGGATCTTAAATCAAGACATTATGTTGCAAATTATGAAAACTCTAGTCAGGGCACGTCGGAACACTGCTCTGATTAGACAACATGTCTTATGCGTCCGGTGCTCCCGATGTGGCCTTTTATATATTGGCGAGACCCGACGCAGACTGGGACACCGCTTTGCTGAACACCTGCACTCTGTCCGCCAGAGAAAGCAGGATCTCACAGTGGCGACACATTTTAATTCCACATCCTCAGGTTGGAGGAACAACACCTTATATTCCGTCTGGGTAGCCTCCAACCTGATGGCATGAAAATCGACTTCTCTAACTTCCGCTAATGTCCCACCTCCCCCTCGTACCTCATCTGTTACATTTTTTATACACACATTCTTTCTCTCACTCTCCTTTTTCTCCGTCTGTCCCTCTGAATATACCCCTTGCCCATCCTCTGGGACCCCCCCCCCACCTCATCTTTCTTCCCGGACCTCCTGTCCCATGATCCTCTCGTATCCCTTTTGCCTATCACCTGTCCAGCTCTTGGCTCCATCCCTCCCCCTCCTGCCTTCTCCTATCATTTTGGATCTCCCCTCCCACCTCCAACTTTCAAATCCCTTACTCACTCTTCCTTCAGTTAGTCCTGACGAAGGGTCTTGGCCTGAAACGTCGACTGCGCCTCTTCCTAGAGATGCTGCCTGGCCTGCTGCGTTCACCAGCAACTGTTATGTGTGTTGCTTGTCTTATGACGAGAGGCTGGACAAACGGGTCGTTTTCTCTGAAGCGCCTGAGTCTCAGGGGAGATTTGGCAGATGTTTATAAGCTTATGAGAGGCATAGATAGAGAAATAGGGAGTATCTGTACCCCAGTGTTCAAATATGTAAGAGCAGAGGCTATGCATCGAAAATGAGAGGAAGTAGTTTCAAGCTGGATGTGAGGAATAGTTGTTTTTTTTTTCACTCTGAGACCGTGGATGCCTGGAATGCGCTGCCTGGTATTGACGTGGAGGCAAATACGTTAGAAGATGTTAAGAGACGCCTGGATAGTCATAAGAATGTAAGACGGTGGAGGATATTGAGATTGCCGAGGTAGGACTGATGAGTGCTTGGGTATTTTTCATTTAATTTATAGCTGGTTCCGAACTTCTATGTTCCAAGTAATTGACAAATGACTCCCTCAGCGGACATTTTTAAAACATCTATACACACGCGCCCACACACACACACACACACACACACACACACACACACACACACACACACACACACACACACACGTATATGTATAAACAAGCAATGACTGTCGAGGCCATCCGATGAGGAGCCCTTGAAAATCAATCCATGCGTCATGGTGCAGGGCAACGTCGGGATTAGAATTTTTCAGGTGTATTAATTGCTTTGATGGCGGTCCTGTCAGTGCTAACGCCCCTGTATCACCTTCCAGAGAATGAAGAGAGCATGGCCTGGGTGATGGAGATCACTGATGATGGATTTTGCTTTTCTGCTACTGCGTTCCTTGTAGATGCAGTCAATAATGAGAAGGGTTTTACCCCTGATGGACTGGGCTGTATTCACATTACTTTAAAAGAATATTTTCTTTACAGCTGGTACAGGAACCCATACAATGGTTGCATCACCGTGACCTCAGTACGGGTTCCGCTGCCGCTTCAGCAGCTTAAAATGACTCCGCACTGATCTCCTCCTGCCGCTGAACCCTGCATGCGGGACCTGTGCTGCGCCGGCCCGCACAGCGTCTCCCGCACCCACGTTCAGGTGCCTCTCTGATGAGGTGACACACCATCTGTTTCGCCTGATGCACCCGGTTTCGCCTGCTGTACCCGGTGTTGCCAGTGCAGTGAGGCCTCCACCTCTTCGGTGAGATCCGAATGATTATAGGGGAACGTTTCTGCGAGTCCCTCGGCACCGTCGTGCGCAATAGTTAGAACTGCCTCTGGTCAGCAAATCTACTCCATCTTCCTATTCCCATACTGAGAGTTTATTCCTTAAATATTTATTATACTTACAAATCGAGCGCCGCCCCAACAAATATCAGAGAATGCGCTTTAACCGTAAATTAATCAAGGAACAATTTACAAAAAGTAATCAACCAACCGGACAGCTCTTTTAAGTGTGGAAAGACAGATGGTGAATACGAGCACATTGAACGAGTGGGACACACAGATTGTCCTTACCGAGAACACTGCAATTGATCTCAGAACTCCGACCCTAACCGTTAGGTTAAGAGCCTGACCACGGTCTTTGCTGCTGGAATGATATTTTTAGGGGAAACAGTTCGTATTCTGTCTGGGTAGTTTACTACCAACGGGTATGAACAGCGATTTCTCCAGCACCAACTCCTTTGTCCTCACTCACCACTCTCTCCTGTTCCATCAACGTTCCTGGTTCCTCTCTCGTTTCTTGTTCTCAGCTCACTTACCCATCTTCTCCCCCGGTGAACCCCCTTCCTCGCTTTCGTGTACTAGCCAGTGTCCTCAGGTTCCCACATCTATGTTCTCGTACAGTTTCCGCCGATCACCGCTCAGTTTCCTACATCACCCCGCCCGATCCTACACTGTCCATCACTTATTTTCACACCGCGCCGCCCCCCCGTCAGTAGTTAATCCACCTCATCGTACCCTGAGCCGGCCCCTTGACCTTTCCAATCCAGAAAAAGTCTCTCCAAAGTGTCAGCTGTTCATTCTCTTCATTGGAACATGACAGCACCAGAGCAGTCCCGTCGCCCCACAAAGTCGCACTGTACCAGTTAGATAAGTAACCTAATGACTAACCAATCTTATCTGCTTGAATTATCAGCATGTCCTTCCATTTTCCTCAGAGGCACATGTCTGTATCAGCAGCTCCTCAATGTCTCCCCTCCTTGTGTCCCCACCACCACACCAGGAAGTGCATCCCATGCACCCACTACTCTCTGTGTAAAGGTCTTGCTCTTTCGAGTTCATTTGAAATTACCGCCCGAAGATCCTCCGGCGCCTTGCGTAAGTTAAATTGTTTGTGTCGTCCGCAAGATTATTAGTCAACTCATTCACATGCATCCAAGTTATTTATATGTCTCACAAATCCCGGAACAACTCACTGTCGAACTTATTCTACAGACTGTTATTTCTCCTTTGTAATTAAAATGCGATTCCCGGGTGACAACATTGAAATCTCGGCATTGTCGACTGCCATCTTCTGCTGGCACACGAATCTACTTTTCTTTTATGTTTGCATAGTGTTATCAAAAACCAGAGGCGTCATAGTCATAGACTTACCTGCCTGGGAGATATTCCCCTATTTCTCAACCGTTTCGAAGCAACAGACACTGAACTACCGTATTACTTTGACACAGTTATGATTTCTGTGACCACAGTTTCAACCCATCTGCACTTTTACCAGCCTCCTTCAAAATCTCCAACTCCATCACGTCCCATTCGCCCTTCAATTTATAATAACCAGTGGTCCCAGTAGCCCTTCAATTTATAATAACCTACCAGATAAAATGATACATATTGGGCGGTATGGGAGAAGTGTCACCGAGGATTAACGCAATCCTGACAACGCCAAATGAACTTTGCCATGAGGCGTAAGGGCGATTTCACAGTCTCCTTCAGCTGCACCCTAAACCTGGCCTGGACCACGGCGTAAAGGGCCGTGTTGGTGCAGCAGCTGAGGAGCTGCAGCATGTAGCCCAGCTCCCGCAGAGAACTCGGGGGAATCGAATCAAAGCTCTCCCATATGGAATACACCGTCAGCAGCGCCCACAGCAGGATGAAATTCCCGGACATAACCAGCAGTAAGAGGAGGGCTTGCCTCCGGTTCTTCAACTCCGTATCGGCGGGCGTTTCGCCATTCCGCGAACCACGGAGTCTCCTCCGGGCTCGGCTGGCGAGGAAGACGTGTCTGATGGTTAAACTATTTAGCAGGAGTATCAGGACAAAGGGGAATATTGGGGTGAGGAGGGAATGAATCAGTCGAAATGTTGCCAGCTGAGATCGGGAAAATGAACGGCTACTAGTAAGGCAGAGCAAGGAACTATCTAATGCGGAATATGACTCATCGAGCATAAAGTACCAGAATATGTTCTTTACGCAGCTCAGCACAGTCACTGTCCCCAGAACCAGAGCCGCCGCTCTCCCGGTGCAGTATCTTCGTTTCAGCTCCTGAAAACAAATGGCGACAAATCGATCAAAGGTGAAAGTGACGGTGAACCAGACGGAACAGTCCGTGGCGGCGTAGAACAGAACGGCGTGTATATTACACACGGGAGCACGATGTGACCAGTAGAGAAACTCCATTGGCACGTTAGTCATCGGAATCTTGTTCAATACCAGATCGAAGAGAACGACGAGCTGATCCGCTGCTACCATGGCAACCAGGTACCTTGTGACGCCTTTGGAGAGACCGCACTTTCCCCGAGACAGGATGACGATTGTCACCAGGTTCACTGTGCGGACGGAAATGTAGAAGATTAATACATTTCGGATGGACACTTTCTCTGAAAGCAATTATTTTAATCGATAGCCCTCCCAAGAGCAGAGATGAACATGGAATTAATGTAACTATGAAGGAGATTATCAGGATCATTATTAAATTGGCAGTGAGTACAATGCACCTGCTGAAGTTCAGAAGGATGAGAGGAGTCTCATTGAAACTTATTGAACATTGAAAGGCAGAGATATCGTGGACGCGGAGAGGGTTGCTTCTGTCGTGGGGGAGTCTACAACCTGAAGACGAGGCTTCACAATAAAAAGACATCCCTTTAGAACGGAGATGGGTCCTAATTTCTTCAGACCGAGACAGGTGAATGTGTGTAATTCAGCGGCACAGACGGTTCATTGGAACCATTGGCAGAGGAGAGTGCTGGGTGCTTTATTCATCAGGCTGCCGATGGCTACGGGGCTGGGCGCCAGAATGTGGTTGAGTGCGATAATGAATCAGCTACACGGAATGGCGGCGAAAGCACGTGCTCGGCTGGTCGAATTTAGCTTCTGAGCTTTATGGGCAAAGCAGTGATAGCAATCGATGCCTGAAACGTATTCTGATCTTTAGCACCAGGAGAACGAGTTGCAAACGGCAAGTGTTAGGAGAGTAATGAACGAATTAATGTACCAAGTACCACGGTGACAGAAATTCAACTCCCCTCAGCTGTAAACATGAGAGAAAGTGAGAATATAAGAACATTAATAGTAGGATCAGGAATAGTCCATCTGTTCGGACTGGCATGATCTGACAATGAAGAAGATCATGGCTGATCTGACCATGGACTCATCGCCGCATACCTACCTTTTCCTCATAGCCCTTAATTCGTCTACTATGCAAAATCAGTGGCAGCCGGTCTGAAATATATTTATTGAAGTTGCCTCCAGTGCTGCACTGAGCAGAGAATTCCACAATTCACCGGCCTCTGAGAGAAGAAATTCCTCCTCAACACGGTCCTAAGTTCAGTCCGCAGAATCTTCAGGCTATGCCCCGTAGTTCTAACCTCGCCTACCAGTGGAAACAACTTTCCGACGGCTATCTTATCTATCCATTCCATAATTTTAGATGTTTCTAGCGACTTCCTTTCATTCTTCTGAGTTCCAGCGAGTATGATGCCAATCGAAACAATTTCCCCACATAGCCGAACCACCTCAGCTCTGCAATCAACTGGTGAACCGCCTGCACAGCCAGCTTACCCATCCTCAAGTCGGGAGACCAGAACTGCACAGTACTCCAAATGCCTCCTCAATAGTTCCTTGTCCAGCTGCAGCACATCCTCCCTACTCTTAAACTCAATTCCTCTGACAACAAAGGCTAACATCCTATTTACTTTCTTGACAGTCTGCTGCACCTGCAAACCAAACTTTTGTGATTCAAGCACAAGTACTCCAAAGCCCCTCCGCACAGCAGCATACTGCAATCGTTTACCACGTAAATAATATTCTGTTCTTACAATTGTCCTTCCCATTCGATAACCTCGCATTTACCAACTTTGCACTCCATCTGCCAGACGCTGCTACATTCGCTGAACATATTAATATCCCTCTGCATGTTGTCAGTTTCCTCTGCACTCTTTGTGGCGTCGATAGATCATGGCAGTGATGATGCCCACGTACCCTTATGCTTTTTAACTGGTGAGACGTTGGAGTATTACATAACTGGTGGGTATCTTGTGACAGTCTTGTGACCATGATGTCGTTCAGTACCTTGTAAGATTAGGAAGGTTTGTGCAATGTTCATTCGCCAGGACAAGGTCAGTTTATTTAAACCATTTGATTTCCTTCGCTGTGAATCTATTGGACAGAATCAGAAGTAACGTCACGTCTCGAAGACAGCCGTTTCCGGAGACATCTCTCCTGATTGACTGTGTAAATCACTTGGGCTTTCGAAGTTACCATTTTAATACTGTGTTCGAATTTACCACTTTAAGAACTGTTCCGGGGTTGTCGCATAGCAGTTAACTGCTGGTTAAGTTAGTCACTTGAATAGTTTTCGCTATTGCTGAACAGAATGTATTACATGTTTGTTTGTTTGTTTATAAAATCTGACACAATTATATATTTGTGTTGCGAGTGACGTGACATAAGCTATTTGTTTGTTTATTAATTTATTTTTAAATTAATTCTGCTAATACTCTATTCTGCCAACATATTTACCCTACCTAAAAGAACGTCTCTCATGTTGAACTCCAACTGGCTCTTCTTAACGCAGTTTTGCATCCTCTCAAAGTCCAGCTGTAACCTCTGACAGCCCTCCACACTGTCCACAGCGCCCCCAATCTTCTTTCATTACCAAATGCACTAACCCATCGCTCCACTCCCTCATCCAGGTCATTTATAAAAATCAGGAAGAGTAGGAGTTCCAGAACAGATCCCTGAACCACACCACTGGTCAACGACCTCAATGCAGAATATGACAGTCTACAACAACACTTTGCCTTCTGTGGATAAGCCATTTCTGTATCGGCATAGCAATGTCCCCTTGGATGACATGCCTCCTAAATTTCACAATAAGACTTGCATGGGGTACCTTATCAAATACACTCAGCCGATGTTTGCTGAAGCGATACCGGTTGGAAAGACCTGTCTTGCAATTAGCGAGTCGTTAGAATACAGGATGAATGAGAAGCTAAATTCTATTTTTCAACATAATCATGAGGAAGAGACGAGACACTTACCAAGAGGAGCTACAATTGCGAGTGCAGGGTAGTAAAACTCTTGGACTCTCCGAAGCAGGAGACTGATTCGAGTGTCCAAAATCAGCCATTGGTAATCATCAGCAAGATGTGGATACAGCAAGAAAACGTACTTCGCAATTTCCGTAGCATTGGGCGATGCAGTTCCAGGATTATAATCCATTGCTGGGATTCGTGTTCCCGATCCAGCCTCTGTCTTCTCTCTGCCTGCAGCCTCTAGTCTTTGATAGCGTAGACTGGTGGCTCTCTCTGAAATTGTCGTTGTGAGGGAGACATATTAATAGAAAAGGTAACCAGCAGCCACACCTCCGCGGTGACGACGACAATCCCCACGGAAACTCCCTTCATTAAACTCTCCGGAATGACAGGTGCAATTAACCCTTTATCTGAAGGCTGTCAGAGAAGCAATACCAAAGCAGATTGCAAGTGTATACAATAATCCCACCAGTCGGCTGTCCACAGATGCGTGCCCTGTCTGTAAATGGACACAAAACTAAGAAACTTTTTGACACACAGCTGGACACTGATATACAACCAGACTGAAAAGGAAGGTACACGCAGCAAATAAAAAGAAAACTATAGTGATATACACAGTTTAAAATAATTATTGCATAGATAGTTCTTAAAAATTATAGCTGTATACAGTGGCATGCAATGGTTTGGGTACCCTGGTCAAAATTTGTGTACCTGTAATAGCTCAGCGAGTAAAAGGTGTCCTGATTTCCAAAAAAGCATAAAGTTAAAGATGACAGATTTCTTTAATAACTGAAGCAGGATTACTTTATACTTTTTTCCATCCTTTACTGTTACAAAATAACAAACATGGAAAAGGTTCTGAAGCAAAAGTTTGCGCACCCTGCATGGTCAGTACTTGGTACTCCCCCTTTGGCAAGTATCAAAACTTGTGAACGCTTTTCGTAGCCGGACAAGTGTCTTTCAATGATGTTTGGGGATTTTCGCCTACTCTTCCTTGTAAAAGGCTTCTAGTTCTGTGCGATTCTTGCGCCATCTTGTATGCACTGTTTTTTTGAGTTTTATCTAAAGATTGTCGATGATATTGTGGTCGGCGGACTGCAAGGGGCATGGTAAAACCTTCAGCTTGCGCCTCTTGAGGTAGTCTATTGTGGATGATGAGGTGTGTTTCGGATTATTATCGTGTTGCAGAAGTCATCCTTTTTTGATCTGCAGCTTTTGAATAGACGGTGTGATGTTTGCTTCCAGAATTTGCTGGTATTTAATTGAATTAATTCCTCCCTCTACCAGTGAAATGTTGCCCGTGCTCTTGCTGCATCAAAATCCCAAATCATGATTGACTCAACCCCGTGCTTAACGGTTGCAGTGGTGTTATTTTCATGAAATTCCTCACTCTCTTTTTCTCCAAACACCTTTGCTCATTGCGACCGGTAAGTTAAATTTTAACATCATCAGTCCAAAGGACTTGTTTCCAAAATGCATCAGGCTTGTTAAGATGTGCCTTTGCAAACTTCTCACGCTGAGTTTCGTGGTGAGGACGCAGGAAAGTTTTTTTTTTTTTTTTTTCTGCTGACTCTTCCATGAAGGTCACATGTGTGCATGTGTTGCTGCACAGAAGAACAGTGCACCCCCACTCCAGAGTCTGCGAAATCTTCCTGAAGGTCTTTTGCAGTCAACTGGGGAATTCAATTTGCTTTTTTTTCCGCAATCCTACGAGCAGTCTCTCAGATAGTTATCTTGTTCTACCACACCTCAACTTGACCTCCACCGTTTCTGTTAACTGCCATTTCTTAATTGCATTACGAACTGAGGAAACGGCTACATGAACATGCTTTGCTATCTTCTTTTAGCCTTTCACTGCTTTGAGGGCATCATTTATTTTTATTTTCGGAGGGCTTGGAAGCTGCTTAGAGGAGCCCATGCCTGCTGATTGTTTGGACAATGTTTGAGGAGTCGGGTTATTTCAAAGGCTTTGAAATTTGCATTCCCTGGCCTTTCCCAACGATGACCGTGAACAAACCAGAGCCCTAAAAGATAATTAAGGTCTGAGACCTTGGTAAAAGTGTTCAAAGAGCTCAAATCTCTAGGTGTACCCAAACTTCTGCATGATGCTCTTTTTCCTTTATCTTCACTCGAAAATTGATCAAAGCAAAAAATACACGAACCTTGCTTCAAATGTTGAAAAGAATGATTCATCTGTAACTTTATGAATTCTGCAGATCAGTTCATCTTCGACTCACTGAACGTTTCACTGTTGCAGACATTTTGACCGGGATCCTCAAATATTCGCATACCAGTGTAGGTAGATTGAAAATGATATCGAGTTTGATAATTTCAAAACAATGATTTTTTAGAAAAAAGAGTTTTTACCAGCGGCCAATCGCGTCTCCCTGTGATTTAGGAGGAGAGGACAGCACAGGCATAAAAGGCAACAGCGGGTCCTTAGATTGAGAAGCAGGTGTGATTAGCGACCAGGAGGCGTTTGTGGTTGAGCTGCAAGAGGAAGGCAGGGTCAGATGCAGTGGCCATCGTCTGAATGGGCCGCGAAGCAGGTGATCTTCAGGCTTCTGCTCGTCGAGGCGTCAGCTCAGGATACAAAGCAGGCAAAGAAAAGGAAAGCACTAGGCTAAGTCTTTTGTTCCTTCCCTTCTATATATCTGATCAGATAGGATAACAGAGAAGCCAGGCAGGATAGTTAAATGCTCCTCTTGCGGCATCTGGGGAGCCATAGAGAACTCCAGTAACCCTGACGACGACAGCTGCGAGAGCTGCATTCAGCTGCAGCTTCTGACAATCCGCGTTAACATAGAACATAGAATATAGAACGTAGTATAGTACAGTACAGTACAGGCCCTTCAGCACACAATGTTGTGCCGACCCTCAAACCCTGCCTCCCATATAACCCCCCACCTTAAATTCCTCCATATACCTGTCTAGTAGTCTCTTAAACTTCACCAGTGTATCTGCCTCCACCACTGACTCAGGCAGTGCATTCTACGCACCAAAAACTCTCTGAGTGAAAAACCTTCCTATAATATCGCTCTTGAACTTCCCACCCCTTACCTAAAAGCCATGTCCTCATGTATTGAGCAGTGGTGCCCTGGGGAAGAAGCGCTGTCTATCCACTCTATCTATTCCTCGTATTTCCTTGTACAGCTCTATCATGTCTCCTCTCACCCTCCTTCTCTCCAAAGAGTAAAGCCCTAGCTCCCTTAATCTTTGATCATAATGCGTACTTTCTAAACCAGCCAGCATCCTGGCCAATCTCCTCGGTACCCTTTCCAATGCTTCCACATCCTTCCTATAGTGAGACGACCAGAACTAAACACAGTACTCCAAGTGTGGACTAACCAGAGATTTATAGACCTGCATCGTTACATCACGACTCTTAAACTCCATCCCCCGACTTATGAAAGATAACACACCATAAGCTTTCTTAACTACCCTTTCGACCTGTGAGGCAGTTTTCATGGATCTGGGTACGTGTACCCCCAGATCCCTCTGCCTCTCTGCACTACCATGTATCCTGCTATTTACTTTGTACTGTGCCTTGGAGTTTCTCCTTCCACAGTGAACCACCTCACACTTGCCGGGTTGAACTCCATCTGCCATTCAGGAGGTGGAGCTAGAACTGGACGAGCTGCAGATGATTCGAGAGGCTGAAGTGGTGATGGACAAGACATATAGAGAGGCAGTTACACTCAGGATGCAGGACACAGGAGACTGTCTGACAGTCATGAAGGAAAAATGGCTGAAGGGGACAGGGCAGAGTTCTCTTCTCGACAGCTCGCTCAACATTTTGGATACCGTCGCGGAGTTTGTGGGGCAGGAGAATCAACTAACAGTGTTCAGTCACAGTGGTCGGCCCCAGGCGCTTAGTTTGCCTCTGTAACTCAGAAGGGAAGTGTGCGTTGAGCGGTGACTGTCTGTGTGTGTGTGTGGTTGCGGGGGGCGGAAGCGTAGAAGTCACGATGTGGTGATAGGATATTCGATAGTGGTGCGGACAGGTGGTTCTGTCGCGACAACATCAGGGATATCTCGGATCGAGTCCTCACCACTCTTAAGTGGGAGTGTGATCTGCCGAAATCGTAGCCTATTTAGTTACCAATGACATGTGTGTGATGAACGATGCTGTTCTGCACTGCCGGTACGGGAGTTCAGAGCGAATTTAAAAGGGAGAACCACCAGGATCTGCTGCCCATTTCACGTGCCTGTGAGGCCGGAAACAGGAAAGGCTACCAGATTAATATGTTTCTAAAGAGTTCCTTTTACATCCTAGTCCTCTGGAAATGGATGCTAAAATTGCATTTGTCTTCCTCACCTTTCTGCAAATTTTCCTGTATGGAATCCTTCCAAAAGGCTCTGATCCTCTGCTTATTTCTCCATTGTTTAAATAGAACAGGCATAAACAAATTATATACAGTTTATGGTAGGGGGAAGGAGTTGTTTTCAAACACCTGTCCTCTGAAAATTGATTGGAACATCAATTCGGCTCCCTTAGTACTGACTCAAACTGCAGATTTTCCTGTGGCTCTGCACTCTTATTTTCAATTCAAATATTCTTCCCAATTACGAAATAGTCCACGATTTTATTCCCTCTGCCAAAGAGTAAGACTGGGCACTTCCCTGCATCAAGTTCTTGCTGCCAATTCTTTGCCTGTGGTCCTGTTTGTTAATTCCTTTTGCAAGCACCATGCTTCCTAATCTCCACCTGCCCTTCCATCTACCTTCGCATGTGTCTGAAACCCTGCCACAAAGCAATCAAACCCTTCATCCAAATCAATGACGTACAACGCCAATTATACGACGACTGATCAATGACTATACATGGGAAAATCCATAATAAGCGTCCGGATATAGTAACACAGGATAGACAAAGTATAACAACATATTCCATGGATAAAGCCGTTGCGAACACAGATAACATACAGAAATCATAGTTGAAAAACACCACAATATGCTGAATCAAAAGAGGAAAGTGAAAGAGGATAGAACATGAATAGGGGATGTATTATCCCAATAATAATATTTACAACTAGTATCATCGCTTTCGTTGCAAAACAGCATTAAAATTAGCGCTGAGATCAAATATTTATATAAATTTCAAGAAGGCTGTAACACCAAGCACGTCTAAATATTCCGAAAGCTCCGAGCATTTGAGAAATGGACGTGTTTGTTTCAGGTTTTACCAGTGGGGCGCTGAGTGTTGTTATCCACTTTCTTTCAGGAACCTGAAGTCACAACTACGCGTAAACCTGAATTAGGAATACTGAAGCCTAACTCAAGTCCCTGTATCAAGGGGGTAAAGAAAAAAAAAACGGAAACATTTAGCAAAGCCCAGCTACGCCGTTGTCAAGAAAACGCCGATAATTCTTTATTCCTGAAAGGAAAAGGAAATTCGCTCGGTTCCCATTGACTCTCCCCAATATTTAAACCATCCTGTCCTTTCATAAACAGTGGGGGCTCTGGCCACCCAGCCAGAATAGTAATGATAATGAGGTCGCAGAAAATAAATCTAGGTGGCATACTAAACTGTTACATAGAATATAAGCACCTGAAGAAATCGATTGAAATCAGTCTGCATGTCCTCTTGTTTAAAGCGGAGGTTACGAGGCTGTTGATCACAAAGGGTTTCAAAAGATACGGCGGGATTCAGGCAGAATATTGGGAAATGCCATCTGCACCCTCTCTGAAGCTTCCATGTGTTGTGTATAATGAACCGACCGGAACTGAACACAATACGCCAAGTATGGTCTACTCAGAGTGTAATAGTGTTGTAACATTACCCTCTGCCCCGACCTGGAATGGTGTCACACGAACCGCTGCACAATATCGTGTTCCAACTTGTAGCTCAACAACCCACCTATACACTATCTTTTTCAAGTCATTTACAAAAATCAGAAAGAGCAGGATTCCATAAGAGATCTCTTGGATACGCTCCATCGCCTGAAATTCCTTACTCTCTGAGCAAGATGATTCCAAATTCAGGAAGCAAAGTTTCTATTTTTCTTATGCCTTCAAAGTTTCTGGGTGTGTCTAATAAGGGTAATCTTGACGATCAGTCCACTCAGTTCCATATCCAGGGTATCCGTCACTCTACTCTCATGAATTTGTTTTCTCACCTCCTCAAAAAATCACTCAGGGCGTTTGACATGACCCGCCCCTCATATAACTGTCCGTAATTCTATTTCTCCAAATACTCATGAAACCCTGCATTTGATCTGCTATAGGGAAATGATCCAGATCAGCGTTCAGATCTCTCGGTGGGAGAACATTTTAGAGTTAGTGACCACAACTCCATCTCCTTTACCATAGCGGTGGAGAGCGATAGGAGCAGACAATTTTGGAAATTACCGAACTGAAGTACGGGAAATGTGATGCTATCAGGCAGGACTTTGGAGCAGATGTTCTCAGGGAGCTGCACGGCAGAAGTGTGGCAAAGTTCAGGGAACACTTAGACGGGGTTCTAGATAGGTGTGTTCCATTCAGGTAGGGAAAACGTTGGTACTGTATACAACCATGTAAAACCATGGTGTATAAAATCTGTAGAAAATCTAGTTAAGAAGAAAGGAAAAGCTTACGAAAGGTTCAGGAAAATAAGTACTGTTAGAGTTATAGAAAATTACAAGGTTGCTAGGATGGAGGTTAAGAACAGAATTAGGAAGGCCAGAAGGGGCTATGAGAAGAGCCTGGTGAACAGGATTAAGGAAAACCCCGAGTCCTGTGAAGAGGAAGAGAATGAGCCGCGAGAGAATAGGACCAATAAAGTCTGACAGTGGAAAAGTGTGTATGGAGTCGGAGGAGGTACTAAGCACATGCTTTGTTTCAGTGTTCAGCAGGGAAAAATGTCTTAGCCATGTTTGGGACGACTTACAGTGGACTGAAACGCTTGACCATATAGACATTAATAAAGAGGATGTGCTGGAGCTTTTGAAAAACATTAAGTTAGAAAATTCACCGAGAACCGATGAGATATACACCAGCTTGATGGCCTCATATTTCTCCTTCCTCCAAGCAAACGTTTCCCTAAATTGTCTATTCTTATCTATCTCCAATGTTGTGGTGAAGGAGATAGCATTGTGATCACTGTCTCAAATATGCTCTCCCACTGAGAAAAGTGCCACCTGACTAGGTTCATTTCCCAATACCAGATCATGTACAACCTCTGCTTTGTACGCTTATCTACATATTGTGTCAGGAAACCTTTCTGAACACACCTAACCAACTCCATCCCATCTGAACCCGTTACTCCAGGAAGATGCAAAACAATATTTGGCAAGTTAAAATCTCCCACCAAAACAACCCTGTTATTATTTCACCTTTGCCGAATCTGTTTCGGTATCGGCACCCAAATGTCCCTGTTGCCATTGGCTGCTCTGCAAAAGGACACAGTAGAGTCATTGACCCCTTCCTATTCCTAACTTTCTCTCACAGAGACTCCGTTGACAATCCCTCCATGTCTTTCTCCTTTCCTACAGCCGTGGCTCTCTCCTTGATCAACAGGCCTCCACCTCTTTTTCCTCCCTCCCTGTCCTTTCTGAATCAGCTAAAGCCTGGCACTTGAAGTAGCCATTCCGGCCCTTGAACCATCAAAGTCTCTGTAATGTCCAGAACATCATAGCTCCATTCACCAAGTCTGTCAGTTTAGCAAATACTGTATGAGGACTCTCAAGTCCCTCAGCTGCTCCGACATCTGTACTTTTTTCCTGGTCTATAACATAGTCTACATCTTTATTAGTTCTACCAAAATGCATGACCATTCAGTTCCCGGAACTCGATTAAATTGACTTTATTTCTCACATCGTCCACATACATGAGGACAAAAAATCTGCACGACTCCGTCTAAATGTGAAATTTGTAATCATAGTCATTTATAATAATTTTGTAACTTAGAATGCACTGAAATCAGCGTGAGCTTGTCAGTCTGAGGGCCTGGGGGAAGAAGTTGTCCCGGAGCCCATTGGTCTTGGCTTTTCTGCCGCCGGACAGCTGGAATAGATTGTGAGTTGTGGTGCCTTGGGTTCCATTGATGCTGCGGGCCCTTTTAACGCAACGGTCTTCGTAAATGTCTGGTATAATGGGAAGTTCACAAGTACAACTGTTCTCGGCTGTCCGCATCACTCTCTGCAGAGTATTCCATCTGCCAGTTCTTTCCCCATTCTCCTAGTCTCTCTTCGTCCTTCTGTAGTCTCTCCACATTCTGAGAACTACCTGCCTCTTCACCGATCTCCGTATCGTCTGCAAACTCTGCAACAAGGCCATTAATTCCGTCACCCAAATCAAAGACATAAAACGTAAAAATAATCAGTGCCAGCACAGACACCTGTGGAATACTACTCGTCACCAGCAGCCAAACAGGAAAGGCTCATATTTATTTCTTCTCTTTGTCACCTCCTGACAATCAGACACTGCTTTATCCATTGTCTCCATTGCAGACCCTGATTGGATTCCTGTCTCTTCTCTCGTTTGGCGACATTTACTTTATTTCCCTTCACCTCCCAAAATTGGCTTCGCTTGCCAACAATTGCGAAGGAACTCCAATTATTGCAGTCATAGTCATACAGCACAGTTGCAGCCCGTCGGATCAACCAATCAATGGCGAGGTCATACCGCTGTGATTCCCATCCCTCCAGGTACCTCCCCATTTGTTTCCTAAATGATACTATCGTCTCTTCCTCAACCACTCTCACTGGTATATTTACACTTACTCTGAACTCCATCTACGTTAAATATTTGCCCTTCCCTTCTCTCCTGAAACTCTCTCTCCTATCTCTCGATCATATTGTACCTGATTTTGCCTCTTGCTGTTTCAGCTCGTTCCCAGAACACAGTCTTCGCGAGAAATCTTCCAGTAATCTGCCCTCCCCCATCACCTGAACGCATGTCCACAAGATTTAGACTCCCCCATCCAAGGTCTCAAAAGACTCTTATCATCCACCTCGTCTCCGTCTGTTGACATTTAAAATTAAGTTCTGCAACTCCGTCCCTCATTCTATTAAGTTCCAAGTATAAAACACCCAACATGGCCAACCAGTCTCCATACCCCAAGTCTTCTCGAGCTGGGTACATGCCCGTAAATCTTTCCTACCCTTATTCCTGACCAACGGCACTTTTGTATGGTGACCAAATACAGTACTCAGTTTTACGACTGAGCCCTGATCAACGACTTACAGAATTGGAACATATCTCAAAACGACTCTCCTGAAAGCCCTGTGTGAGCAAATTTTTCGGACTGTACGCTACTTTTCTATTGCTGACATGTAATAGCTTTCTGAATAGTTATCGAGAACCTCTGCTTGGAGTCCGAGTCCAAGGACACTCAAAGCTGCTGCGCAGCTTGACTCTGTGGTGAAGAAGGTAGAAATTTGAACTACCACCTGTCAGTTTTCTATCTAGCCCCGAAGCAATCATTTTTGTTTGTGGAATGAGAGTATCCTTCCATTTTCTTCACAGGCACATGTCTGTCTCAGCTTCCGCAGACAGCTGTGCAGACTAAGCTGTTGGGTAGATTCAAGGCAGAGATTGATAATTTCTTGGTAGATCAGGGGAATAAGAGATACGGGGCAAGGCAGAAGATTTTGACTGTGAGGAAAATTGGATCAGACATGATAAAATTGCAGAACAGAACGATCGGTAAAAGTGGCCTTATTCCACTCCAACATCTCATGGTCTGATGGTCCGAATGTCAGGATTCTTCGCAGGGACAGAGATTTTGGTGGGGCCCACATCCAAATTCTCGCGCTATTTGATCCTGGGTGGGTGGTTTTGAAATTCAAAGACGCGTTATCCTTCATTGAGGAGAGGTGGACACAGCTGGACTATTTTCCCCAGAGCGGCGGACCGCAGAAGCAAAATTCGGTCGTTGCTCCATCGCATCTGCAAAAGAAAATCGCATAGATGCTGCCTGACCAGCTGCGTTTCTCCAAGATTTTGTGTGTGTTGATTTAGCTTTCCACCATCAGTAGAGCTGTTGTGTTCATGATTTGCTGCTGCATTACAAAGTGTCCTCCGGGCAAGCCTACCTTGAAGAAATCTAACACCTCATTTCAACAGGAGTTCAGTGAGAGCCTCTCTGACTGCACCCGATCTGTACTATCAGATTCCTTCCTCTCCCACCCTTTTCCTTTCCCAATCATCTGGCTTCACCTTTCACCTTCTAACTATCTTTCTTATCACCCTTACTCCCACTTTTAATTCTGGTGTCTTTCCCCATTCTTCCCAGTCCTGTTGATAGGTCCTGGTGCACAACATTGACTGTTCATTCTTTTCCATAGATGTTGAGTTCCTCCAGCAATTTGAAAGAAGAAATGCACTTTCTATTTTTATTCTTCAAACGAAAATGGAATCTACCGGCCATTCTGCTTGGCTGATTTACGATCCCTCCCAACCCCATTCCCCTACCTTCTACTGTAACCTTTGATGGTCGTAATAATTATAAACATTTCAAACTCCGCCTTAAAGATGCCCAACAACTCCACCTATCGTCTCTTCTGTTCAGATGACTTACCGTTATACTCCAGCTGGAGAACCTCCGTCTACCCTTTCGTCCATTGCCAACTCCTCACTTTCCCTCTTCTTTATTCCCTTCCCTCTTCCACCTATCTCCTCAGAGGGTTTTAATTCACCCCCATCGGCCCACTCCCGTCACCTTATTTGCCTTACCACCAGTCAGATTGTAATCCATCCTCTCATCCCGCTGAACCCACACGGCCCCTTGCCGTTCCCAATCCCTATGAAGGATCTCGCTCCGAATTGTCAATTGTTCATTCCCTGCTTTACAATCCAAACGTGGGAGATTGCAGACACAGGAATAGACGCTTCGCCCAAAATTATCGTGCTGAAGGAGTTAAATTAGTAACCAAGTGGCTAACTGATCTTTTCAGCTTACATAATGAGCGTATATTATCCATTTATTTTCCTCATGTTCACAAGCCCATCTGAGCTTGTCTAAAAAGTCACTAATCATTGCACCTCTGCCACCACACCAGGAAGAGCATCCCAATCACCCACTATTCTCTGCGTGAATGTCTTGCCCATTGTAGGTCATTTGAATTTTCCACCTTCTTAACTTTAATTTCTCCGGCACTTTGTGTATGTCTCGAAATATATATATATATTTTTTTGTTGTTGTTAAGATCATTAATCAGCCTCTCTGTATTCATTCGAGACTATTGTGTATGTACACAAACCCCGGAACAACTCCTTGTTAAACACTGCTTATGGTTTGTTCTTTCTGCGATATTTATTTTTTTC